>NC_137962.1:13920468-14621798 GCF_963924665.1 Micromys minutus | reverse complement strand
GTTTACTTGTTACTTTTTTTAAGAATCAATTTATTTCATTTGACTCATTTTTCTTGACTTTTGCAGCTTTATTGAGGTGACTTATATTCAATCTGTAAATATTCAATGCACACAATCACAGGAATGTGGATGCATGAGGGCCCTATGATCCCAACTCCACAGTGGAGGCAACAAGCATACCAAAAGCCTTCATTATCTTTCTAATGTCTCTGCATTTTTATAAGACACTATGTATGCATCATTACCCAGTTTCAAGTATAATCAGCTGTTAGGTACTGTTAACTATATTGTACACAGATCTCTAATCTTTTATAGCTGCAACTCTACATTCATCTGATGCTCCCATCTCCTCTTCTCCAGCATGTAGACCTTCAATATTTTTTCTGGTTCCTTGCATTTGGCTCCCATAAATATCCACATTAGCCTATGATGAAGCTGTGTCCTTTGACTGTCTTATTTCACTCACTTTCCTGACCTTGGTCAGCTAATAGCATTTTATAATTCTACATGATATATAAGCTCTCGCTTTCCCTTGGTTGTCAATGATAATTTGGGTTATTCCAATTTCTTTTCATCAGTAAAACAAGACCCAGTACAATGTGACACCACCAGAGCCCACCTATCCACTTTTAGAAAACTAAACAACTAACAAACAAACAAACAAAAAACCAACCCTTGGATCTCTTAATGAAACTGAAGCACAAGAAGATGATATTAAGTCCAATCTTATAAAAATTGCAGAGGTCTTTAAAGAGAACATGAATAAATTTCTTAAGGAAATATAGGAAAACTACATTTAAACAGGAAGAGGCATTAAAGTAGGAAGCAAATAAATATAAAGAAATACAGGAAAATATAACCAAATGAGTGATGAATATGAATAAAACAGTCTGAGACCTAAAAAGGGAAATGAAAACAACAAATAAAACATAAGCTGAGGCAATCCTGGAGAGGGCAAACCTAAGGAAGAGAAGAAGACATATGAATCACCAAGGGAACACAGGAGATGAAAGAGAAAGTCTTAGCTGTAGAAAATATGATAGAAGAGATCAATATATCATCAAAGAAAATGCAACATCTAAAAAGTTCATGACATAAAACATGAAGGAAATTTGAAACACTTGGAAAAGACCAAACCTAAGTATAAAAGGAATAAAAGAAAAAGAAGATTCCCAGCTCAAAGGCTCAGACAACATCTTCAATAAAATCTACGGAGAAAAAATTCCTAACCTAAAGAAAAATGTGCCTTAAAAGTTACAAGAAGCTTACAGAACACCAGATTGGACCACAAAAGAAAATCATTTACCACATAATAATCAAAACACCGAATAAACAGATTAAAGAAAGAATTTTAAAGGCAACAAGAGGAAAAGTCTAAGTAACATATAAAGCAGACCTATAGAATTATACCAGATTTCTCATCTGAGACTCTAAAATCTAGAGCAGAGGTCTTGCAGACCCTAAGACACTACAGATGTTAGCCCAGACTAATAAACCCAGCAAAACTTTTAATCACCATAGAATGAAAAACCTAGATATTTCATGACAAAACAAAATCCAAACAATACCATTTCACTAACCCAGCTGCACAGAGGATATTGGAAGAAACAATTCAACCAAATGAGTCTAACTATACTCAGGAAAGCACAAGAAAAAATAATTTCACACCACTAAAACCAATAGAAGAGAAATGCCCACAACTAAACACCACCAGTATCAAAATAAAAGAAAGTAACAATCACTGGTCATTAATATTGTTCAATGCCAATGAATTCAATCCCCCAATTTAAAAACAAAAAACAAAAATTACACAGACCAATATAATGGATATGTAAATAGAATCCATCATTCTATTTATACAAGAAACACATCTCAGAAACAAAGATAGTCATTACTTCAGTACAAAGGGCTGAACAAAATTTTTCCAAGCCTCCCACTCCAAAAAGGGTGGGAGTAGCCATTTTAATATCCAATAACATAGACTTTCAACCAAAATTAATAAAAAATACAGGGAAGGACTCTTCCTCTCTCTCTCTCTCTCACCAAAGGATAAAATTCTACCAAGAGAACATCTCAATTCTGGAAATCTATGCCCCAAATGCAAGGACAACCACATTCATAAACGAAACATTACTAAAGCTCAAATCACACACCGAACCCCACACTTAATAATAGGAGACCTCAAAATCCCACTCTCACCAATGGACAAACTGTCAAGTCAAAAACTAAAAACAGAAATAATGAAACTAACAGAAGTCATGATCCAAATGGCTCTAACATGTGTCTATAGAACATTCCCCGGAATACAAAAGAATATATCTTCTTCTCAACACCTCATAGAACTTTCTCCAAAATAGATCATATAATCTGTTACAAAGTAAACCTCAACAGATACAAGAAGATTAAAATATCCCCATGCACTTTATCAAGTCATCATGGATTAAAGCTGGATTTCAACAAGAACAGAAACAGCAAAAAACCTACACACTCACTGAGGCTGGTGCTGATCTAAGTGGATTTCTCCACGTAGAAGAATGCAAATAGATCCATATTTATCACTCTACACAAAATTCAAGACCAAGTGGGTCAAAAACATTAACATAAAATCAGACTCACTTAATCTAATAGAACAAAAAGTGGGAAATAGCTTTGAACTTTTTGGTACCGTAGACAACTTTCTATGACTAAGGTACTAAGGTCAGGAGCTGATAAATGGGATCTCATGAAGCTGAAAAGCCTCTGTAAGTCCAAGAACATTGTTATCAAGAAAAATGACAGCATACAGATTGGAAAAAGATCTCCACTAACTCCACATCCAACACAGGGCTAGTATTCAAAATATATAAAGAACTCAAGAAGCTAGACACAGACAATCCAAACAACCCGATTAAAAAAAATGGGATACATAGCAAAACATAATTCTCAACTGAGGAATCTCTAATGACCAAGAAGCACCTAAAGAGATCTTCAGCTTCCTTAGTCATCAGGGAAATGGCAAATCAAAACAACTCTGAGATTCCACCATACACCCATCAGAATGGCTAAGATAAAAAAAAAAACAAAAACAAAAAAACAAAAACAAAAACAAAAACAAAAAACCTCAAAGCATAGTACATGCTGCAGAGGTTGTGAAGCAACTGCTGGTGGGAGTGCAGACTTATACAACCACTCTGGAAATTAATTTGGAGGTTTCTGAGATGATTAGAATTAGTTTTATTTGTAATAGCTAGAAACTGGAAACAACCTAGATGTCTCTCAACTGAAGAATGGATAAAGAAAATGTAGTTCATTTACACAATGGAATACTACTCAGCCATTAAAAACAAAGACACCATGAATTTCACAGGCAAAAGGATGGAACTTGAAAGTAGCATCCTGAATGAGGTAACCCAAACCCAAAAGGAAATGAATGGTATACACTCACTTATAAGTGGATATTAGCTACAATGTACAAGATAACCATGCATGTAATCAATAAGTCCAAAAAGGGCAAACAACAAGAAAGGCACAAAGGAGCATGTTTGAGTCTTTCTCAGAAGAAGAAACAAAAAAGTTAACAGAGATGAGTGGAAGGGGGAACTGGTGAAAGAGGGGATCAGAAGGGAAGCAAAGTGGTTGGGGAATGATCACAGGTATGGAGAGCAGGAGAGAGTAAAGGGAGATCAGCTGGAATGGGGCACTGTCCAGGAGGTGCCAGAGATCTGTGATGGGGAGAAGCCACAGTGAGTCTAAGGGGGAGATACTATCTGAGATTCCTAGCAGTGGGAAATATGGATCCTGAAGTGGCCATTTAGTGTAGCCAGACAGGACTCCCAGTGGAAGAATAGCGACCTAGCATAACTGTCCTCTGAGAGACTCCACCTAGCAGGTGATGAAAAGAGATGCAGAGATTCACACCCGCCCAAACATTAGATGAGCTTAAGGAATCTTACAGAAGCCTTAGGAGAAAGATTGAGGGACCTGAAAAGGACAAAGACTCCACAGGAAGACCAATAGAGTCAACTAACTTGCACCCTTGGGGGCTCTCAAGACTGAATTACCAACCAAAGAGTCAACAAGGGTTGGATCTAGCCCTTCCCCATCCCTACTCTCAAGTGCTAAGATTCCAGACATCTGCCACCATTTATAAACAGCTTATAGGGGCATCTGATCTCCTTTCCTATCCTATATGGTCTTGCTGCCATGTTACTTTGTGAATACATACATAATAAATGCAAACTATGTTCTCACTATTTTTGTCTTGACAATTATTTTTAAAATAGAGTCAAGTCAGAAAAATGGTTTGGGTTTATTTTATAACACTTATGCCAACTTTTGTTCTAATCCAAATTTTCATATTATTACTTCTGCTTTTAGAATTCAGTTCACATTTTGTTAAACTATAAGTCTGTGAATGGTAAACTATTTCAATATTTCTTATTCAAAGCAGCCCAAATTATGTGTTTATTTGTAGAACCATCTCAGAATGAAAATCCTAATGCAGCATTCTTTTTATTATTAAATTTATTTATTTATTTTCTTTCCAACCTAATATCAGCCCTTTCTGTCCTTCCAGTACCCCCTCACATACAAGTCCTTCCTTCATTCTCCCTTGCCCTTCTCTTTTGAGAAAGCAATCTCCTGCTGACATCGACATCCTCCTCACCCCCACGCCCACATATCAAGGCACTGCTGGACTAGGCACATTCTCTCCCACTAAGGCTAGACAAGACAGCCCATTTGGGGGCAAGAGATCCACAGGCAGGCCAGCAGAAACAACCCCTGACCCAGTTGTTTGGGTGACCTTCACCAAGCCTAAGCTGCTTACCTGCTACACATGGGACATCCTTTTGAGGCTGGTCTGAGTTATGTGATGAGCTTCTAGCCAACTGGACAGGTTTTTAAGTGAGACTTTGTCTTTAAATAAAAATAAATCTCTCACTATACACACGGTGGTAAGATGTTGGACATTGTTAGACACACGAACAACTTGGGGGCTGAAGGTGTGGCTGGGCAGTTAAGGATGCTTATTGCTTTTCTAGAGGACCCAGTTTCAATTCCCAGACCCACACTGGGCAACTCAAGCCATCTGTACTCCCAGCTCCAAAGATTTGATTCACTGTTGTGCCCTCTGGATGTACCTATCACACAATGCATGTGGACACACACAGACACACAAAGAGATAAACAGATAAATGTGTTTTTAAAAATAAAAAAGTGGGGCAGGCATTTATAGTGCACTAAAAATGACATTCAGCACAACTGCATGGAGGTTCACATTCAGGGGACAGTCTGTGCATGGCAGTCACATGTCAGATTTGCTCACTTGTTGAAAAGTAATTGCAACCTGCTTACGTGCTATCCACAGAAAAGCTGCTTCTTGTATAAAGGTGAAGTGGTTGGAAACAGAATGGTGGAAAAGGCCTGCCATGTGGTA
Source organism: Micromys minutus (assembly GCF_963924665.1). Classification (NCBI taxonomy): domain Eukaryota; kingdom Metazoa; phylum Chordata; class Mammalia; order Rodentia; family Muridae; genus Micromys; species Micromys minutus. The sequence goes on along the minus strand of NC_137962.1, from coordinate 14,616,382 downwards.
AAATTAGTCATCACAAGAAGGCTGAAGGATGGGTACCTGCTGTCAAAAACAGGAGCCTTCAAAACAGAGAATATCCCAATGACTTTTATTTGGTTTTGTTTTGTTTTTTTATGATTACAGCAAGAAAAAAAAGGAGCAACTTCACTAAGAGAGAACAATCTTAAATCTGTTCCAGGAACTAACACAAATCCTAACAACATGATTCAACATAGAGCAGAACAATATAAAGGAACAGACCAATTTACAGTTGCAGTCTTAGGCAACAGAGATTTGCAAATGAAAAATGTCAGTACGATATAGAAGACCACCACAGAGCTAGCTCCTTCACCAATAAACGTCACATAGCAGCAGAGGATGCTGGCATCCTGAGTACACATGGAACGTTCACTAAGAGAAAGCACAGGACCGTAAGATATATTTTATAAATATGAAATAATGCAAGATGGTTTGTAACTTCATATTCATTATCTTGCACTGGTTTGCAGAGGACTCATAAGGTTAGAAACATAACACTACAGAGGTTTGTGCTGTCTCATGCCCTCTATGAGTCTGGACTGGAGACTGTCTTAGCTGGGCAGGTCTAGCCTCAGACTTCCCTTCACAGTGCATTCAATACTCTGTCCAAGCCTGTCATCACTAGAGAGTCAAAGAAAGTTGAAGACTTCTCTCTCATACTCTGTTAGTCACTTCTTTGTTGTACCCTGTTCATATAGAGACTGGCTCCTCTTAGAGAAAATGTAACAACTCCTCTGGTAAAATAAGAAAAGAAACCACACAGGGTGTGCACAACAGAAAAACAGGGTTCTCAGGGCAGTGTCTTAAAAGTTGACTGCTGAAGACCTCACCAGTAAACCAATACAAGAAGCCGTTTAAATAAAAGGAAAAGCATACCATTTGTACAGGTTCCAGTTTATCATTTAAGCATTCAAAGGATGTCCAAGTATGAATCTAAAGGCTCATATAATTCCTATCAAACTGTGTAGCAAATGGGTCTTGGTTCTATGATAATTATTCAAGCAAAACTGTTTATCTGAAACACAGCCTCCAGAAATGAGGATGGGAGAATTACTTTTGAAGAAGCCAGCAAAAGACATCCAAATTAATCTTCAGATTCAAAATAATTCCAGCCATAATGTGGCAGATAAATATCCTGAAGTCAGAACTGAGATAGAAATGCAAATGAAAAGAATTATTTGGGATGTGGCTACATAAAACACAAGTGGAAGGATGGGGAAGGAGTGAGGAAAGGAAAAAGTGGATGATTAATGTAGCTTAGTGGGAAGCTCAGATCTTAATGCCAGAACAGAATTCCAGTCTGCAATACAGACCACAGGCTTTATGCTGTTGGTGAGAGAGAATCTCAGCATAATATCCCAGGCTGCTTGGAACTTGTGACCAACTGGCCTTGTCCTCCTGGTTGCTGGGATTGCAAGCATGTGCAATCTATAAGTTTCACCTTTTTCTTCTAAATGTTCCAAGGGACTGTAAGTTTTATGTATCAACCACCGCAAGCTGCTTGCTGAATGGAGCACCTAGGGGGTTGATAGCATGCATCCTGTACTACTTTAGATGGCTATATGTATTGGAAAGATTGTCTTGGAAATCCCCAGGTCTAAAACAAAACACAAATATCTGAAAGAGAAATGTGGCTACATATCAATAGTTGGGAGTAGAGTCAGCTTGCTGTGAAGCTCTAAGGTCTATGTGCAGGCAGAGTAGCCACAGCTCCCTCAGAGCACACCTGGAGTGACATCCACACTCTCAGTGACACTCTCTGTAGCCACAGATGTAATGAACAGATTTATGCAGTTAGTTATGGCTTTTTGGGGGTATTTTTATGACTATAGTTCATCTAATTTGTCAATAATCTTGGCATCCTTTAGGGGAAAGTGTGTTCATGTAAACAAATCTATTATAATATCAAACACATGCCCCAAGTGGTCCAAGCATCCTCCTCAGCTCTGTCTCCAGATGAAGTGCTTTTTAGTAATATATATATATATATATATATATATATATATATATATATATATATATATATATATATATATATATATATATATATATATTTGCCTGAAGGTCACACCCAGATAGCAGCTGGTGGAGGCAGTATAGTATGTGAATGCCCCCTGGTACTTAGAGATAGTCATCATATGTCACAACAACTCCAGAACATCACCATGACCACAAGATGAGGTCCTGTTCCTCTCACTCTCGCAGGACCAGCCTCTCATGATTCCCTCCCTATGTCCCTTAGATTGTCCACAACCAGACAAAACAACAACAAAATGTCAGTACCAAATGAAAAGGATCTGAACAAGCAACCACCAATGTCTAAGCAATTACCTGTTACCAAGGCCTTATTTTGGTTAGACTCCTGGGCATAATTGTGATGGGTAATGTAAACCACATCACTATTAGTCATCGGCATTATCCTTACACATATCCTGTTGAAAATAGCCTTTTTCTTCACAATAACATATTTTATCTTGTTTGAAAAGTGGCTCTGGAATGACTCACCCTATTTTCCACCTCTTTGGGGGAGGCAAGGTAATTACTAATACTTTGTTTCCAAGAGGATGAAAATTCATCCTCATATTTGGGACGTCAGTGTTGTCAAAACATAAATTATAGTTAAATATCAAGCATTATGGAAAATGAGGTAAGACCAAAACAAATTCTTCTGAGTGTCCTTTGTTTCCCCCAAATAAGCAAGAGGTTTTTTAAAAAAGAATAAGCCAGGAGCCTTCTGAAGAACAAATTATACACATAGTCAGACCCTGAGCACAATGCAGAATGTTCTAATGCTGGTCTCCAGAGATAGTCAGTGTTGATATAGTTCCCTCAAGACTTTTTCTCGTGTGTAATGTACATCACGCTTGCCCATGCTAAAGATGCATTTTCCCCAGGTTAAACCTTACCTTTCTGTATCTGCATGTAATTCTATCTTCAGTTGTAATTTATGCTTTTAAAAAATCATTATTTATTTAATGCATATGAGTACATTGTAGCTGAGACACACCAGAAGAGGGCGTTAGATCCCATTACTGATGGTTGTGAGCTACCATGTGGTTGCTGGGAATTGAACTTAGGATCTGGTAGAGCAATCAGTGCTCTCAACTGCTGAGCCATCCCTCAGCCCCAAGTTTATGCTCTTAAAGAACATTTTAGACACAAGAGCATGCGCATGCATCCCCCAAGCCCAAACACACACACTTGTGTATAAAGGCAAGTGCACACTGTGGCATGAATGTAGTGGTCAGAGGAAAGCTTGTAGGAGTTGGTTCTCTCCTTCTATTATGTGGGTCTCAGGGATTTAACTCAAGTCCTCAGGCCTGAGAGCAAATTTCTTTTCCCCTGTACCATATTGTGAGGCCCAACTCACATATACTCAATACAAGTCCTATTTCCAAGCATGGCCTCCTATCTTGAGGTCTGAGTACTGTGTTTCTCTGGTGCTTGGTTAAGGTGCAATCTGGCCCTCTTCTCTACTGAATCAGCTTCTGAGAAGCACAAGGTCACGTATGTGCTTGTCTTCAAGCCCTGCCTAGTGATTTTTCTCCACAAGTGTAAGAATCACAGCTCATTCCCAGAACTCTCAGTTTACTACGTAAATAAGAAAATGAAGTCCTTCTACAGAAGCACCTCAGATATCAGCCCAAGACACAGCATCTTACTCAGGATATCTTGCAATATCAAGGTATTTCTTTTCTTCCACTGCACATCAAAATTCTGTAAACTCTACTATCTTCTGTACAGAAAATTAAGCATAAATTCTTCAAGTCAACTATAAAAACCACATAAACCACATAAGACCATATAAAAATTGTAGAGTAGAAATATAAGCAAAAATCCATAAAGTCACTCCACATAAGACTTGGAACTGATCTGATGTCACAGAGGCAAGGTCTATTTAGGACATTAAATGGCCAGAGTCCTGACTGCAGACTTTAAATGTTGTTCAGACTTTGGGATGATTTAATTCTTTGGGCCAGCTGATTCTACACCCCCACTGCTCTTCTAATTCTTACTATTTAAATAGCAGGCACAAATCGATGGTATATATCATCATGAACTCATGTTTTACTTCACTGTACACAAACACATTACCCACATAATCACTTACTTTAAAATTTTTCTATTAACCTGCAAAAGAGAAATCAATATAGCTAGATACCTTATACCCCTAGAATAATAAAGACAAATCCAAGTCTTGGGATAATAATGTTTGATTGTTCACAAGTATCAGGTAGAAATGTTTATCTATTTGCCATCAGCATTGCAATAGATTTCTTCACACACACACACACACACACACACACACACACACACACACACACACACATGCATTTTCATAGAGGATGTCAAGATTGTTGACAAGCTAGGCAAGCCATAATTGCAGAAATGCTATGAGGACAAAAATTTCACATTCTTTATAACTTCAATTTCCCAAGATATAAGAGCAATTAAAAAATCAATTGCACCTTTTGATTTTACATTTGGGCTCATCAAGTTGTTATTTCATTGAAGAACCAGGTCATTCTTTTGTTTGACTGGAGGAAGGTTTTTTTAGGATCAGCTTCTTATACTGAGATGAGATAGATAATCAAAGCACATAATTGGGATGCACATTTCATGTAACCCATACCCATTTCCTTATCTGTCATTTAACAGACTATTTTTCAATCAAACTTAAAGAATCTTTCAATAACTTATCTTCCAACACACACACACACACACACACACACAGAGAGAGAGAGAGAGAGAGAGAGAGAGAGAGAGAGCATAAAATAAAGACATTTTCTTGTTCAGTTCTCCAAGCTGTCTGATTACTCATCAACATGTATAGCATTCCTTGGCATTCTGTAAGAAGCTCCATGATCTTGTGTTGATTAACTACTTTATCCTAAATCACATTTATCCATGTCAGTCACCTAGAAAATCCAACCATCATTTTATCTGTGACTTTTAAACATTTATAAAATTCACCCAAACCTGTTCTTCTATAGACCCATGTTTTAAGGTGAAGCTTTATTTACTCCATAGTGAACTTCCCTACCTTTTGGGCAAATATCTATGTATTTCCAGGAACTGAGTTACAGGGTACCATGGATCATTTTTACTTAAAGTGGAAATGGCTGTCTTTCTGTGCATTAAAGTTTAATAACAGATTGTCACTCTCTGCTCTAATCTCTGCCAGCACTACAGTATCTCAATCCTCTGAGGTTTGCAGTGAGCCTTATGAACACACACAGCTTTCTCCAGAGATCTGCTGTTATAAAGCTGACTTGAATATGATATTGTGTTTATTTGTTTTAGATTTACCTTAGTCTTACCCTTCCAAATAGATTAAAATTGTGTTAAAAGTTGGGCTCGACTGAATTTATTATAGATGAATTTGAGACATCTCAATTTTTACAAAATCAAGTAGTTCTCCCCTGGAACACAGAGGGCTCTCTTTTAAAATTTTTTATTGTTTCCAAATACTATGTTTTGACATATGTCGCTAGAAATTTTAGTTATTGTTATTTGACATGTGTGTTGTAAATTGTGCCAAAGAGAAAGGGCTGAGGGATCCTGGACCTAGAGATAAAACAATAAAGTGAATTTTATTTAAACTGCTTCTTGAGTCTCATGGGCAAAAAACTCACCTTCATCTTGTGGCTTTTTTCTTTATACATATTTGAAAGACACAAACATGGCCCTTTGGGGAGGTGTACCTGAAAATATAGAACTTCTACTCCATCATACATTCAGACCACTAAGGCCATCCCTCAGACACTAGACTCCCTTGCTGCACATTCTGGCTCTTCACTGGACACTCTAGGGGTTAGTTGGTGGGTTTCCTTCAGCCATATGTCCCCAGTCTCTCTCCTGCTTGGTCTTTGATAATAGCTCTTCCTTGTGCTCCTTGGCAGGGACCTAGCAATGCTGTGACAATGATTCACTGTGACTTGGACCTTGGCAGCAAAAAGACCAAAGGCAGGAAATGAAAAATATGGTGATGATGCCTCTTGTCATTCTTCCCAGCCCAGCACACCATCCGGTGTCCACAATATCCCCAGGAAGCTCGGAGCTCCATTGCGCACTGCCACTGGCTTCCCGGTTTCCTTTCTGGGACGAATTTCCTCACCTACCTTGACTTCCTTCTTAATTGTGCAAGAAAAAGATCCACTGTTTGGACAAACACAGAGAAATTCACTCTTGTAGGGATCTCTTAAGTGCCACCCTTCCCATGTACCAGGGGGAACTTTCCTCCACTGTATCATGGCCTGGCACCTTGAAATCTCTTCCTACCTATCTTTGGATTTCTATTTTTGTGGATATATTTTAAATGATACATTCATTTCAAACAATGTTCTGTTCATTAAGGGTGTTGCTCACTAAGGTGTAAGGCAGTTTTTGAGGAAGGTACTTGGAATTTCACACAATAGTTTATTGGAAACACTGCAGTGGCCCAGCCTGTTGAAAGAGTCAACAGAAAGAGGGGTATGGTGTCTATGAATGGAAATTCGTTCCAATTCCATTTACTAAATGAAGAGATAGGTGCATTCAAAGTAATGATCTACTTTGTTTTCTAGCAGAGAATTTATCCCAAGACATCTGCAAAGTTGAATGGATCCTGTAGAGGCTCAGTGGTCTTTCTGTCACTCTGATAGAAGCAGGTGTGGGTCACACGATTTTTACCAGATAATAACAATTATCACAATGCCAAACACTTTAGTCACGTTACAGAGAAGCACAAAGGATCCAGTCTTAGATGTCAGGAAAATCTAAACTCCACCAGTGATGTGGTTTTGGAACACACATCCAGCAAATCTCAGGTGTCTGTTGCACGGTGCAGAGGTTCTGCAGGTGTCTGCTCTCTTTGTGACTTATGCTGAGACCCTATTCATTTCCTATTAACCTGGAAGCAGAGCTGATTCTGTCTATCTGAAGGTTCACTGTCTATGTTGGGCATTCTGAATTCTTCTCAATGGATGAAAAGAAACACTTCAGAGTATACATGGAGAGACCCAAGGCTCCAGATCATATGTAGCAGAGGATGGCCTTATCTGACATCAGTGGCAGGAGAGGCCCTTGGTTCTGTGAAAGTTCAATGCCTCAGCACAGGGAAATAATGCCTCAGCATAGAGGAATGATAGGGTAGAGAGGCTGGGGTGGATGGGTGGGGGAGGCAGCACTCTCTTAGAGGCAGGGGAAAGCGATAGAGGATAGGGTGTATGGAGGGGGAACCAGAAAGGAGGATAACAATCGAAATGTAAATAAATAACCAGTAACTGCTCCCCCCCCCAAAAAAAAACCATCTTCCTCTCAAAATAAACACCTCTCCAAAACCAGCAAACCTTTCCCGTGAAGTCTTCCCTACTAATTCCTCTGCAGGAATCAGTTTGTCTTTGTTTTCTTCTTCATTTCTTTTCCATTCCTGCCTCATGAACACAGATTTTACCCACTCCTCTTGTTTTCAAAACTCCATCTACACAGGGACCTTTCAGTCTCAGTTGAGATGTAGCTCACTTTTCAAGCATCTTCAGCCTTGAAGGTGCAAACACCGGGCACATGAAATTACAGCACACTTCTACCCTGGGCACTGGGGGAGGGAAGCATGATTTCACCTCTCTTTCAGAAAGGTCAACAACGTTTCTCTTGAATAATTATAATTATCTTTTTGTAGAAACAGTCCCTCTGGGTATAGTGCCTGGTAGTTCAACCACACTTTAGTGGATGGCACCGCAATCCATGAATATCTGAGTAGCACAAATTGATCTCGGTAGATTACTGAAAAATTAAAAAAAAAAATAAAAAGGAGATGGGCTGGAAATAGGAGGAGTTGTGGAGGTGGAATTAGAAGAGAGTACAATCAAAGTGTACTGTGTGACATTCTCAAAGGCTCAATAAAACATTACATTAAGAACAAAACACGATGCCACTGAATAAAACGTTTTAGGTTTGAGTCACTGCATTAACAGTGCCACTCCCACCGTATCCTCTATAGGATGATTCATGATTTAATGACATAAAATACATAGAACCCACTTTAGCATCCCTTGGCCTAGAGATATGAGAAAGATGGACATGATTAACGATGTCCTTGAAAGCAGTGTTTCTGTGTGAGTAATTAATGCCTGTTAGAGGAGTTGGCAATGAACTGTATCCCACCCAGAAAACCACGGGTTGACAACCTCTCATCTCCAAGGGCTCTGTCTTGGGAGTAATAAGGTTGAGAGTAGATAACCTCCCCTCTATACCTTCCAGCATTAAGACATTACAAGTTAAAAGAATTCTCACCAAACCCTGACCATGTTAGTTTGACAGCCTTAAACTTCCAGCCTCTATGGCTGTGAGAGTTCTATCATGTCTGCCATCCAGGCTTGGGCATCTTGCTGTGCCAGGGAGAGGTGACTGACTGCAAGGCGATCCTTCCTTACAATGTAGAGGAACCCCTTGGACCTGCCTGGAAATGTTGTTCTCTAATCATTGAGCTCATTTGGCCAGGTTCCACCTTGTCATCCTACGTGTCATTCCCTGTGGAGACCACAGTCAGTGTTTTATGGCGCACTATGTTCCATGGCACATGCATGCATTCCTGGCATGCGTGCATGTGTGTGTGCGTGCGTGGGTGTGTACTTGGGCAATGCCAGCAGAAGGCTGGCGGTGGAGAGAATGGATGGGTTCCTTCGGTTGCTCCTTCTCAAGTCAGTATCACAACTTAGCCATGACTGCTACTTTCTGGTGGCCTCTCTTAGCTCTGCTAGGCTGATCGCATCCGGTATATCTGACCTTTGCTTTCCAAACTGAGGCATATATCCATCTTTATGAACTTTAATGGGCTGTGTTAATTCTCTCAGCACTCCCCTTACCACAGCAAATATTTTCTAATATCTGTGGGGCAGCGAAGCCTAACTCAGTTTCTTCAATATAACACTGACCTAACAGATGACCTCCACCAAGCATATTGGTTTGCTCTTCCATCCCACATTGATCATGGGGCTGTTAAATAAGATTTGAGGTAGAAAATAGCTATATTGGTAAACATTAATTATAAAGGAGCTGTTTTAGCCTGGTGTCTGCAGATTTCAGCATCTCAAGGGATGCTTAGCAGCCAAGGGTCCAAGTTCTTGAGCTCTTGTGATCTCTTTCAACCTGCCTGCTCTGGCGGAAACAGCATGTTCTATTGTTTCAGAGTCCAGCCAACAAACTTTTCAACTGATCCTAGCAGAATATTAAAATTCTTATCTGGTTCTGTCGCCTCTAAACACTGACAGTACAGGCAAGTTCAGATGCTTTACCCAAACTGTTAGGCTCAGGAGTGTAGCGCAAGCCAGCAAATTTTCTGAACTGTAGAAATTCAATCCCCAAAGTGAATGTTTCAAATATTGCAAGTGTCCTAAGAGAGTCAAGGCCAGGGACACCATAGTAAAGCTCATCTGTGCTTTTGCAAGCAGACATAAATATTCATTAAAAAAGAAATGAAAACTATAAATATTGCCAGGCTGTTTCCAGCCAGGTTTTCCTACAAAACAGGTTGCAAAGCCCCTGGCTTCTGTTTTGCTTAGTTTCATGGTTTTGGTGTTTTCTTTTTTCACTTTTTAAATTGTGCTTGATTGTTCCTGGGTTCCAGTTATTTGCAACTACATTAACTAATGCACCTGCAACTAGCAGCCCAGTGTGAGCAGACAATGCTCATTCAACAGTTATTAGTGGCCACCACTCATTAACTTAATGGTGGAAGCTACAATATACTGAAATATACTGCCCATCTGCACAAGAAACAAGGAGCTTGTATAGTGTCAAGGTATTTGTTTAAGAATGGGTGTGTTGGGCCCCAGAGATCAGCATGTTTGTGATACGTGGTAGAGCTTGCATAAGAGTTCAGTGGTTGGATCGTAAACTCTGGACTCTCTTGTGTATATCTGTACTCAGAACTGTAGGAGAGTAAAGTTTACTGTAAGGATAGGTTTAGAAGGATCTCAGGGGCCTGTAGTATATACCATAGGACACACACACACACACACACACACACACAGACAGACACACACACACACACATACACACAGACAGACAGACAGACAGACACACACACACACACACACACACACACACACACACACACAAAGTCTGGCCTCTGTGCTGTGAAGGGCATCCTGGGAGAGAGATTCACAGATGTGCTTGAACTAGCCAGTGAACTCTGCAAACTAAGGTAAAGAGATTTGCATACATGCATTTACTTTCCTTGGGGAAGATACATTTCCCCCCATCTCATTTCCAAAACACAGAGAGAGGTGCAGATGCACAGAAGAGCTTGGAGACAGGGGGCATGGCAGGAGGCGGGCATGCTGTTCCAGAAGGCTGACCCTCTTGATGTGTCTGCTCCCAGTGGATTTGACTGTGACAGCCTGCAGCTGCTCCTGGACCCTGTAATAGGATTATTCTGGCAGAGAACACTTCGGGGCTAATTAGCATAAGGATACCTTCCAGGTTTCTAGGGTTGGGGCCTGGCAAATGATAAAAGGGCCCGGTCTTGGAAGGTGCCCTCTGAGATATTGAAGTGGGTTAGAGAGGAAGTCTGTCACATCTGGTTGCTGTGATAATTAGATTAAGGAACAGAGAGGGAGAGAAGGCAGTCCAGGCAACCTGTGGGGTCTGGGTGGGGAAACCAGCCACAGGGATGACTCTAAAGGGCCACACTGGGCAGGAGCAGCAGAGGCAGAGTCAGGACACTGACTCGTAAAACATCTGATCTCCGAGGGGCCTTTACTGCTGTGTGAACTGTCTCCCAATGAGCAGCCACCTAGTGCTCTTGTTTAGTTGTGATCTGCAGGCTATGCCCAGTCTAGGTCAGTGACTTGGCATTGACTGGGGTGAAGCCAGGTATCTGTAGCTGAAGGTGCTAGATGCTTCTATGAACACAGTTCCCTTCACACCAGTGTGATTCAACTCTAATGTGCTGTAGGTGAGATTGACGTAACCAGACCCTTCTGAGATCAAACGGAGTCTGCCATCTCATTGCTCTGGGCCCTTTGGCCATGGCAAACCTGTTAATGTCCAGGGTGATCCTGCAGTGTTGACTGTGTTGGTCTTGATTGACAGATGAGGATCCTGAGATGCTGAAAAGAACCGGGAATTGAGTGCTGCCACACAGCAGCAAAATGTAGGTTCCTGCTTGGTGCTTGCTTGAGCTTCCTCCTCTTGTTCTGGTCAACATGCTATGGCTCCTGATACTCTGCCTGTCATCTTACCCCTGCATGCTCTTCAGTCATAATGCCCTAACCCACTAACTTTCCCATAGTCCTCTGTTCTCAGAACCTTTCTGCAAACCCAGCTATTCCCTTTCTCCATCTATAACTGTATTTGATCACTCAGGGTTACATAGAGAGAATTTTTGTCTTTCTATATATACACCTGGGTATGCTTTAGCACATATAGACAAATTTGTACATGCATACAGATACACACAAAGTCCGTGCACACAAATACTGATCCATATATTTACATGTGCATACATGCCAACATGCACAAATATAAATGAAGCAAATTCACAAACACAAACACACACAAGGCTACTAAAATGCACTTCCACACCCATACTCCATACCCACACCTAGACAGATGATAGACAGACACATATCACACACCTTCTTATATTTACCCCAGCTTCAAATGTTTTCTTACACTCCAGCCTTTCCAGCCCTGGAGGGCCTTTCCCAGCATGTGTTACTTAAGAATCTTGGTAATTCATAGGACTGGAGTACAATGTAACTTTATTTATCATGTACACTGCACAAATCGGAGCATGGCCATAACTGGTCTGAGAGATACTGTTCAACCTCTGAGCTGTGGTCTCCTGGCTCTTCCAAAGTAGCAAGTATTTATAATTCAGTCATGTGACCGTTACCAGAAATAGTGGATTCATACATGTGCCACATTTTCTACATTCTGTAGCATACGTGCAGAGATGTGTAAATTGGAGTCTGGAGTGCAATCTCTTGCATAGTTGTATGAGACACATGCCAAACCCTGTTCTAGGAGACCAAGGTTGGCCTCAGCCCCGCTCCCTTGATCTTCATTCTGATGGGCAAAACAGAAAGTTAGACTTTAATATAATAATGCCCGTGAGTCCTGACTAGAGTGGATGAGGGGAGCCACTTCATCCCATGAGCTGAAAGAAGGAATCCAGGAAGGGCGGTCATGTCTTGAGGTAGTCACAGTAGTGAGTTGGGATACAAGTCCATTGGGAAAGGGGAAATGCTGTTGCTGGGACATAGACACACTTAAGGAGTTGAGTCTGTCATTTAAGGGTCAGAAAAGGGAAGAAGCATCCTTTGCCAGTGACAGTGGTAAGCTGGGGCACCACTGGAGTGCAGTGCCTTCCTTGGACACAGCTTCCTTGGAACTGAGACTATTAACAAGGACCACAGCTACCCACAGAATCCCATTAAGAGTTTGAAAAGAGGTCAAATTCCTCAGTCTCAGCTCTCACCTCATCTCTTTCTTCCTTTCAAGTAAACTCTCTGGAATGCAGAGGCCATCCAAGCCACTTGGCTTCTGTCACCCAGGTTAGTACTGTGCTCGTAGAACCTGATGGGAAATGAAGAGAGGTAGCAAAGGATTTGAGATAACTGTCCCATTTAGATAAAGTAGGGGATAAGCAACAAGCTGAGGGGCAGGGTGGACATCAGGGGAGGGGTGATTAAGAACATGTGTGTTGTCACAAACACATGAAAAATGTCATGACAAAGCCTTTCTTCTGCATACAAAATGAAAATGGGGGCTAGGGTGATAGGTTGAGATCAGTAAAGTGTCCACTATGTAAACATGAGACCCTGAGGTCAGATCCTCAACATTTCTACAAAATCCAGTCATGGGAACCCCAGCATGTGGGAGACAAAGACAAGTGGTTACCTGCCGGAGCTCATTGTCCAGCATCTACCTGAGCTGATGGCTTCTGGACTCAGCTATAGCCCTATCTCAAAACGAGGCGGAGAGTGATACAGAAGGATGGCCGACCATGACCGCTGACCTCCACATGTATGCACATTTACATGTACCTACATGAGTACACACACAGACATCTATATATGCCATACCCACAAAAGAAAATAAACAAAAATGAGAAAAACAAATCCAACTTCATTCAAGAGGTCTTTTATAGCAATAACACTGCGTTGCCTGACTTATAAAGTCAACCCTTTTCCAACATCAATATTTTTTCCTTTGTTTATTTTGGTAATCCAGAAAATTTGTCTTTAGTCCACTTATTTTTATTTATCCCACTGAGTCCAATTAGTGCTGCTCTTGTTTGTTTGTTTATTTACTTACTTTTGAATTTTGTGTGTGTGTGTGATGTTATGTGGTGTACATAGTATATCTAGTATGTGTAAAATGTATAGTGTGTGCAGTGTGTATAGTGTGCAGGGGCCAAAATAGCATATCGAGTGTCTTTTTTTTTAAACTTCCTTCACCATATTTTTTTAGACAGGGTCTTTCACAGAATCTGAGTTTCAGTATTTCAGCTAGATGGGACAAACAATAAGCTCCCATAATCCACCTGGCTCTGCCACGACCCCAGTGCTGGGCTTACAGGCACTTTTGGCAATACCCAAATTTTTACAGAGGTGCTTGAGATTTGAACAAGGGCTCTTTCTTTCACAAAAAGAATTCACTGCGTTGTAGACCAAGTCTGACATGAGCATCCTGATGCATGCGGCTCTCCAATCACTCGTGCCACGTTTCTGAATCATACACTGTCCATAAAAGCATCTTTGCTGTGCAGTACTGAAGCATCAGTTCATCTGTGACATTGTAGAAGTGGTCACTGAACGTGACAAACCACACCACAAGGAATGCAAATATGTTAATTCAGATATATTCTTTTTAGGAAGAGAGACGTCATTGTATATATCCTTTCAAGAGTAGGAAATAGGGCAAGATGTAACACATACATCTACACAATTTGAAATTCAATGACGCCAAGAGCTTTTTTTTTTTAACCCATTAGCCAGATAAGCATTCAAGAGCAATCACAACCCCTGTTTTATCGGCAAAAAGCAGGATTGTAATAATGCACTTGCCTATGATCTAGTTCACCCTGTCTGGACTTAATGGCCTAGATTAATGGGGCATAGTGCCCGATTACTCAGAATGCTTCAGCCTCTCATCCTGCTAATGCTGCCACAGTGGAAAATTGTTCTGCAATTAGATTTTTACCTATGATTATGACAAAACCAAAATAGCATTGGGTAAATACCCCTGCCAAGAACGACTGTAAGAGTGAGAAGATTGATCTGTTGGGTGTGATTTACATGTACATTCCTATGTAAAACTTCATTCCATATTACACATAGGCATGTGGCAAAGTAATTTTTATATATGTTTTACACACACACACACACACACACACACACACACACACACACACACACAGACACGAAGTACCCTGATATTAGAGAGCTTAATCTAACCCAAATAATGTAAATCCTTGCAATTCTAACATCAGGACAGAACCCCATGAGGAAAGGTATTTATGGGAAACAAAATGATAACTTCTCCCAAATGAGCCATTTCAGGTTCCAGAACTTAAATGCATGATAAATGTAACTCCAGTGGTCTTAGAGATTACACACTAATTAGGAGTTGTTGATCTTGGAGAGGAAGCTGGAACCAAGGAGTATAATTCCTTCTCTGGTATCTGTGGTTACCAGGCACATTTGGTATAGATATGCAAGTAGTCAACACACCCATAACCATAAAACAAAAACAAATAACAAAATATCAGGGTACCTAAAATTTGAATAGGGGCTCTTGCTTTCACATCAAGAATTCTTACCTACTGCATCATATATTGAGCCCCATATTGGCATCTCAATGCTTCTGGTTCTCAAGTCACTCACGCCACATTTCTGAATCACAAAAGGTCCATCAACACATCCTCGTTGTGCTGTACTAGAGCATTAGTGATTTAATTTAATTGTTTGAAACTTTGGGTCACCTACGTATCATATTTGCCTTAATATTTCAAATTTCCCTTTATACTCTATCCCTCACCTGTCAGTCTCTTTTGTCTCTCTAGTTAATTTTGCCTGTACTTTCATCTCTCTCTCTCTCTCTCTCTCTCTCTCTCTCTCTCTCTCTCTCTCTCTCACACACACACACACACACACACACACACACACTTTTAAATATCTATATTGAAGTCCAGGGTACCATCATCTAAGTTGAGTTTGGATAGTCGTCTTTTGGGCACACCTGCTCTAGAGCAAAAAAGAAAAGGTTATTTTTTTCCTCCCACCTCACACTTCCAATATTAATGACAAATCAAGGGCAGAAAAAGTGTAATAAACACAACAGTCAAAATACAGGGGTGTGCAGCCATGCCTCTTTTGGAACACTAAAACTCAGCATGTCATATTTCACTAACCCCTTGCTTCTAGTCAGGTTCTTCTCTGGAGAGTGGTTCTTCTATCCCGAGTCTTTATAATTTTTTTCCATAAGATATATTTCAAGTATATAACTAAGTAAGTTTACCAGGTTTACCATCCTGCTTTATACATTTGGCAAAGGGGGCTTAAGTGCTTCTTACCCTTAAACGCTTCCATTCTTCATTGGCTCTTCATTTTGTATCAATACAAGTTTCTTAAAAATCAATGAGGGTTTCCTCACACTCTAACCATGATTCATGAGATAGAATTCTACCCCTCTAACCCCGCCCCCCATGGAACTCAAGCCTGTTGTTGGGCTGTGCTATCACATCAGGATAGCACATGCTCGTAAAATTTGTAGGTTCCCTTTCATCAAGCTGGAAAGTCATAGGAGGCACAATAGATTCCCAGGGCCTGTTAGGTCTGGCTGCACCAATGAGGCTGTGTGCCAAGTTTCCTAAGACATAACCAGCAGTCTAATAGTGTCACCCTTGAAACAATCTTGTCCCTGACACTGCAACATACCCACTATGCCTTGGCTTTTATTTTTACCCACTGAATGTTATTTATTACCTTGAAATCTTTTTTTTTTTTTAATTTTGAAAAAGACTAGAGTGGAAAATCAGTTTTTGTTTCACTTTTTAACCACGTGGTTAGATTTCTGGCTCCTTCGTAGTCTCTAAGCTCTGCTTGAAAATAGATGCATTCCTGGAGTCTATCACCTCTCTGTCTGTGCTTCATCACAGGAAAGAAAGGAAGTCAGCTGCAGTTCCAACTGTCTGCCTGGAGGTCTCCAGGCCAACCACAAGATCATTAGATGATAGTTTTTCTGCCACACGTGATGGTTTTCCTACTTCAGCTCCTGCTGGTACATAACCCCGATACTCTGTTGTCCAATCCCCTCTGTGCTATCTTTACTGTTTTCTTACTTGCCAGACTTAAAGAAAGTGCCAGCATCCCAAATTCTGTAGTCTCAGCAACCCATTTCTGGTACTGTTTCTATTTTCACTAGATACCGTTGCATAACCAGCTACCCCAAGTTGTACAGCAAAGCTTGACGTTTTCTCATGATTTTGCAGTCTTGGCAGGGCTCAGTTGGACCACCAATCTCTCTGCACATGGCTGCAGTTGAGGAACGGTGAGGGTGTTGAGTATCCAAGGAAGGCGCACCCTTGGGACTAGTAAGCTTGTGGTGGCTGTCAGTGGACCTCAAGTGGGGCCTCAGTTCCCAACGGCTATTTCATATTGCATGGCATCTGGTCTTCAAAACATGGCTTTTGGGGGGTTAAATTCTCAATAGCTTAATGGTAGATGAATGTTAGAACAGACAGAGGAACAGTTGAAGACAACAAATATGATAAAGATTATTTGGACCAGGAAGCAATGTGTGTGCACATGAGTGCTTGCATGTTTATGAGAGAGTGAGTATGTGTGTGTGTGTGTGTGTGTGTGTGTGTGTGTGTGTATAGTGTGTGTGACTGTGTGTATCTGTTTGTGTGTGCATGCCTGTGTATACGTGGTGTGGTATGTTTGTGTTTGTGCTTGTCTATCAAGGATGTTTGCATTTAGCCCTAAAATCATAGGCAAAATGGCCACACAGCCAAGTCTACATAGGCAGCACAAATAGAATTTCATGTTTTGTTTTGATTTTTAATGAGGACACAAGGCTAAGTAGTTGTGGAAAAGATCTTGGAAAAGTTAAGGTATGAATATGATCAAAATACATTGTATGAAATTATCAAAGAAAATAAACGAGGTTGTCCAAAACTGAGTTCAACATGACTTGTGTTCACCATTACTGTATGGGGAATGGATTGACAAAGCCAGAACTGGGAAGTGATCTACTGGGTATACACATTGCAATAGCTAGATACTGTCCAACTGCATGGCTCAGTGGCTGTGTGGCTGTGTGACAATGTGTGGTTGTGTGACTGTATGTGGTGGCTGTGTGGCTGTGTGGTTCTTCTGTAGATGTCTGTAGATGTGTATATCTGTGTAGCTGTGTGGCTGTATGTGACTATGTATCTGTACATGGCTCTGTGGTTGTGTGTCTATTTGTAGATGTGTATTGCTGTGTTGAAGTGTGGCTGTACATGGCCATGTGTGGCTGTGTGGTTGTGTGTGCCTGTGTGGCTGTATGTGGCTATGTGTGGCTGTTTGACTCTGTGTTGTTCTGTGGCTATCTATCGCAGGGGGGTGGGAAGGACTGTTATTCTCTTTTGGGGAGAAGTATTTATGAATGGAATGAGTTTCTTAGCACACCAGCACATAATCTGTACCTTGAGAAGGAAAATAGTCCAGACTAGCTAACCAAGGATGAGTCACTGTGCAAATAACTTCTAGTTGGACAATCGGCTGCAGGCAAACATGTGCTGTGTAAATAAACTTAGTCCTGGTCAAAGAATTTGGCCACAGGGTGCCAGGCTCTGTGCTGCAGGTTATGGCATTCCTGATACTAGCAATTTGAGGTTTCGAACCCATACTGGTCCACTCTATAATCCACTCTCTAATACAAGGCTCTCTTTGCATTAGGTATTACTGCCTTTGTGTGAGTCTTTATTTTTTTTAAAACAAGAGTCTCACTATGTATCCCTGGCTGACCTGGAACTCACCATGTAGACCAGGCTGGTCTCAAACTCATGAAGGTACACCTGCTTCTACTGATATTAAAGTTATGTGCTACCACTCTTAGCTAGAGGAGTCATTTTATGTAGTAAAAGGTAGCAGGAACATCTAAGACAATCTTGAAGTGGAAAATATACCATGTTTTATGTCACCAGAAATTAATATTTCTGTAAAGTCTCATAATGAAGACATTGCAAAAATGGTGTGAAATGCACTCATAGATGAACAAAATCCAATTCCAATTAACAAACACACAGTCACACTAGGACGCGGAAATGCATATGGGAATGAATGCTGTTCAATTAGTTATTCATGAGGTGTGTATTGATTCCTTCTTCACTGAGGACATAAAATTCACTACGGATAGATTTTAGATCAAAGTGTGAGCTGACTGTTACAAATACCAAAAAGTAACAATGAGAAGTACCCCCATGCCATGGCAGAGGCAAGATATCAAACAAGACAGATCCATGAACTGGCCGCCTGGTGTTTCTTTACAAAGGTAAGTTTGTCTAACAGAAACTAACAAACCTCTATTCCATCAAAGCATATAATTGATAGAGAAATTGTCCAAGCCACAAGTGGGAGAAGATGACTGACAGGAAAGGGTTTGGATCCAGGATGAAGTCATCTTTCAGATCAATGGGGAAAAGGAAGATTGCAGATAACTGAATAAAGATGAACAGTCACAACACGAGCCAGGGTGTCCACCACGAGGGAATTGACTTCTCAATCTGATTGTATATGCAAGTCACAGTGAGGCCCAGACAGTTGCCCTAGACTCCAGAGATGACAAGGAGACTGACAACGGAGTTCTTCACACTGAATGGTGCACTGTAAATTGTTATGGACGTTTTGTAAAGCTGGTTGACAATAGCTATAAAACTTAACCGATGAGAACTTTATTACTGGAAATCCTGCTAGGTAATGACTGAGAACTAAAGGGTGTGAGTGTTGAGTGTGGGAGTTTTCACAATCTCCTCACACATAACAAGAGACTATCATACTTGGTGGAATGGATAATGTGTAGCACATTCACATTTGTGGAAACAGAGCTAGAGGTAGCCAAGCTTCGTGGGAGAGATGAATCCCTGAGAAAAACAATGTGGAGTGGCCAGACCCCAGCCACATCACTGTGATGCTTCCCTGTGACCTTTTTGTACAGGTATCAAAATCCACCTTTGACCTGTGTGGTACTCAGGCCTTTAATCTTATGAGCTACAGTGTGTGTTAAAATCCAATCTGTGCCACAAAGTCCCATAGTTCTTCTTAGACTCCAGCGATCTTTAAATCAGCCTTGCCCATGCAAATCTCCTGTAGGTCAACTTGAGCTATAGTGATCTCCACTAGATTAGCCTGGGCTATGGTTAAGTGGTCTCCTGTAGATCAGCCTTGGCTACAGTTAACTCCCTCCTTGATATAAACAACAACCACAAAACTCTGCCTTTGGTAACAGAACCCAGAGTCCCTCTGTGGTTGGAGGCTGTAGTCATCTCTGGAAGTTGCAATTGGAAGGGAACCTGAAGGAGCCTTGGGAACTTTTATTTTAATGCTTCCCTTCACCTGAATGGGGATTTTGCAGGCATTTTTACTCTGAAAATTCACCCAGCAAGACATTGTTTATTTGTGTGTTTGGGGATTTGATTTTACACTCAGTTAATAAAGGCTATTTTTGAAGTGGGCTCTGCTCCTTAGATGTAATCATCTACTGTGTGATGGCTCTGTTCTTCTATAACCTTTCTGAGTTGCAATTGCCCACCATTTCTTCACTCAGTCATGAAATAGCTGATGAGCTAGTGTCCAAAAACCTGTCCTCAGCTGCAGGGAGACTTCAGCTAGGAAAGCAGTAGACATGCCTTCCTGGAGGAGCTTACATTTCATAAAATTAGAACTGCTTCTTAAGTGTGGGGTAGTCTGTTCAGGTCAGACAATGCAAATTTTTGAATTTTGTGTCTCTGTAACACCATTTATACCCCCTCAGCTACCTCTTGTCATGTTTGTTTATTTGTTTGTCTGTTTGTTTGTTTCTTCTCTTGCCAATTACCCTGGGGAATATGCTACTGCTATCAGAAGTAACCACATGAAGCAGGCTGCTTTAAAATGGAACCAGGTCATGCAATTGATGATGTATTAAAGACATGCACATTGGCTGCTGGTGCAATGCTGAGCCACAGAAGCACGCGAAGCACCTTGTGTCTGAGTCAGGGGAGTGGAGGGAGGATGATGGCCCAGAAGTCACCATCACACTGAGGAGATGGGCTCATGTGTTGGTTGGTGGCATATTTAGAGAATATGAATATGAATATAGAGAACATGAAAGACTTTTAGCCTGAACTTATCAGGCATATCATCAAAGTCCCCATTGGCAGTTCTGTAAGAAATGCCTCTCTGCTGCAGCAGGTTAGCATCGCATGTAGTTAAGTCTTGGATCAGCTTGTAAGGATGAGCAATTCAGTATAATAAATAGATAACTCTGCCGGGCCTGCCATGCCAAGGACAGAAAGATGAAAGACAATGGGACCCCAAGTTGTAAGACACCCAGGAAGATGCATGTAAAGCTGAGAATCCTGACCTCCTAAATTCCCCCAACAAATCTTGCCCTGGAAACAGCACTCAGTGCAAGCAGCAACCCCTTTTTGCCTTTAATAAAATACACATCTGTCTGACTGTGGTTAATAGGGGGCACGGTGCTTGGAAAGCGCTGAGAATAGATTTCAAGTCTTCTTGCCACAAGAAGCAAGTATGTTAGGTAATTGGTGCATTTGTTAGCCTACAAAGCTTATTTCGAAACACCACGTGGTATATGATAAATATATACAGTTTGTTCTTGTCAATTAAAAAATATATATCCATTTATAAATGTTTCAGTGACTTCACAGAGGCTGGTGGCTCACCAGCTGGATCCTCTAACACTTTCCTGTGCCCTCTACCTCTCAGCTGTTAGTAGTTCTTTATTCCAGCAATTCAAACGGGGGAGGTGACTTTTACAACAACTGAGTCACAGGTGTTTGGTGGTTCATTGACCCAAGTCTGAGACTCAAGGATGCGTGAATATTTTCTTGGTGTTACACCATAGGAACGATTAGAGCATTCGAGTATCTCAAGTTATTAATGAAGACTGATCACCTCTGGTTACCTAAACTGTAATCCTCAGCGAGGTTAGCTAATAAGACACGGTCACCAATGGCAACTCGAAGGACTCATTTTTAATGGAGACACAGAGCCATGCCTGTGAGCAAGAAGCACCAGTCTCCTTGACAGCGCGATGGCACCACTTCAGTGGAAAGATGTAAGCCCTGGAGTGGTACAGACCTTGTGAAGAATTGAAAAATAAAAGGAACACTTATCATAGAAAGGCACAGGGAAGGAAGAGCACACTGCAGTGACAGGAAGGACACGATGGGGACTTTGATTATGATTGTAGTAGGACTTAAGTGTGCAGCCTATTATAGTGCCCCTAGAAACATTATACAGAAGCATTTTCAGTTTGGCAGGCATACAGTGGATTAGAGCCACCAAGAGAGGCTATGTGTCCTTCAAGCAAATTTCTAGATATGATTTGGTTCTCAATTCCAATTCCCTTCAATGATAGGAGAGGAATTCCCTTGAGAAGAAAAAGCTATGGGCATGTACACAGATCGCCCTGCAGAAGGTCCTTTTAGGAGACAACCTAGTCAACAGAAATATCTTGAACCAGCATCGTTGCATTGAGGAGGTTGGTCTTTATCGTGAAGGGCAACGGGAGGAAGCTGAATGGCATGGCTTCACTTGTGCCTCATGGTAGTCACTTTTGAGCCCACTCTTGGGTATAGATATGGAAGGGAGTATGGCTGGAACAGAGACAAGAGTCCTACACAAGAGAAATAGAAAGCAATTTAAAGATTGCCATTGTGTATTGGCATTCAACAGAGAAAAAAAATGGGAGGCACAGTGAATCCGACGATGAGATCATGAAGCTCAGAGGGCACAGTGTACATGCAGAGCTGATTAAAATTCAGAGAGCAAAAGCCACTGCAGGATGAGAAATAGGGGACTTGGGTAATTAGGCATGCCGCTTCATCCTTAAGGATAGGTGAGAGCTCCCACAGAGCTCTGTGCTGGCAGACTCCAACCCAAAGCTCCATTAGGGTGCTTTAAGGTCACTGGCCCCAAATGATCCATTTGAATGGGCATCTATCTCTGCAAAAAATGCAAAGATGGCTCAATAACTGAGAATCTTGAAATGGGATTCAGCACATTTATATAATAAAGAAGGAAGGGGCTGAGTTGGTGAACTTGAAAAAAAAAACATATAACTTAAGCATGGTTTGTAGACATGTCTAGAATAGAGATTAAAAAAAGAACTTTGATCCATTTGACAAAAAAATCATAGGCCTCATAGGGCATTCATATACCAGGTTATGTTCATAGATATTAAAAACATCTCAGGTTTGGAAAATGGCACGAGCATCCTGGTACTGGTGAACAGTCCAGGCTAGAAATTAGTCCAAGGTAGGTAGAGATGACAATGAGCTTGAGGCTAGGCTCAGAGGGGATCACCATCTGTCTGCCAAGCCTTTCTCTCTGGGGACAGGTAGCATTGTTCTTTTTTGCTGTCCGTCATTTAGAATGTCTGACCAAAACCAACTTAGGAACGTGTTTATTTTAACCCACAGTTTGAAGCTACAGCCCATCAGGATAGGAAGGTCAAGCTGCAGGAACATGAGTCAGCTGGTCACATCGGATACACAGGTGTAGAGCAGAGAGTGGCTAGTGTCACTGTTCAGCCTGCTGCGTCCTCTGTACGTATTAGAGGTCCCAAGCCCATGGAATGCTGCCATCCACAAGTAGGGTAGGTCCTTCGTCCTCGATGAATCTAACCTAGATTAGGTTCACAGACATAACTACAGTAATTTTAAATCTCATCAGGTTGACTGTGAGATTAATCACCCAGTGTACTGACAACAAACAAGAATAACATAGCCACAGAGTGATAAGCACTAGACCTCATCAACACACTTTCTGTGTTATTATTACTTATTATGATTACCTTACTTTTGTTATTGTGAGTTTCAGTGTGATAGGGTCTCACTCTATAATCCAGAATGTGAATTTGTAGTCTCTCTCCAGTTCTGGGATTACAGACACATGCCACCACACCCAGCTATTATTCTGTGTTTTAAAACACATTAAAAATGGTAGAGATGCATATCCAAGGAAAAAGAGAATGTCCCAAAAGAATAGGTGGTAAAATGTGAATTTCTCTTCACCCCGTAGCACAGTACCCCAAAACCTCTTAGCTCCTCAGAGACTGTTACTAGCCCAGGCTGTTGCTACACAGACATCTAATACAACCAGGCACACAGTATAAACTGGTTTTCATGATTTATGACAACCATCAAGTAGTGTACCTCATCCACTGAGACATCCAAACAAACTTCATCATGTCGGAGTAGACCCCTCTCCAAGAGAGAGTATCCTTTTGTCTCTTGGCCAAGCAAACCTCCATCTCTTCTTGCCAGGCCCTCAGCCCTCGGCCCTGCCTGTCTAATCTCTGCTCTCCTCTAGTCTGCCCTGCACACCTCAGTAAAACCTACTGTTCTAAATCAAAGTCCTGGATGCTCATCTTGGAAGGTAGCACTGCAGTTTGATAATCTTCTCAGCCATGAACTATACCTCTTCAGCACTCTGTTCCTGCTCCCTCTGTCGGTGCATTTTATGTTATCATTATGTAACCTGAGCCTGCATACTTTAGTGCAGGTGGCTATTTAGCTCATAGTTCTGCATGCTCACAAATCATAGACAGAGTGGATCCACACTAGATTACTCTCTTATGAGGGACCCTTCATCGGGTCACGATGTGAGAGACAGAAAGGGAAGCCGCTGTGTGCAGAAGGGCCTGTTGTGAAGGTGGGCTTACTTTATGAAAATCAGCTGAGAAAACTAACTTATTCTGCAAGTTGCTAATCCCTTCCAGAGGCTTGTGCCTTCTATGCAACAACTTCATGAGCTCTCATCATCTCATCCTCAGAAACACAATCAAGGTCAAGCTCGTGTACATGAGCCCTTGGAGGACAAAGCAAATGAAGACCACTGCAGATGCTTGCCTCAGTGGCATGCCACAAGAGACAGAAGAAGGGGACTTGGTACAGGCCGTCACGTACTCAGAAAAATACCTGCAATTCAGTGTCCAGCAGCTGCTATTCTTAAATGATTATTTACTTGTTCCCAATGTCTACTTCTACTTATAAACAAACCTGAGGCTTATAACCAATGCTTTCATAACTATGGACTCGGCATGAGGATCAACTCTCTCTGTGGTGGGTCTTTTTTTGACTGTCCTCTGTCTTTCCCTATGAGCTCCTGAGCTCTGAGCATATACTAACGTCCTGAGGATATCACCAACACCTCTCCTTCCACCCCACTCTTTCTGACTTCTGTGTAGCTCTAGACTTAGATGCTTGTCTTAGCTCTAAGCTACTACCTTCACCTGTGGCTTTTATACTTGCCCACTTGCTCCTCCCTCTCACCACCAGTATAATTTCTTGTAGGTTCAGGTACCCTGTGGTCATGGCCTAAGCCTGGTCAAACCAGATTAGTGGTGCGTCGGGCCACCACTCTAGGCATTACATCATAACCTAGCAACTACAGTTTCCTGCTTTCTATTTATGAGTAGCTCCCCATCCTCACTTGCACAGTGTCCTCTGGAGAAGCCCCACTTCATATCGGGTACCCTTCTCTCCCTCCTCCATGCCTTCTGGTCTCTGGGATGGTTCCACCTCTTTATAGCCAACATCTAATCCACTACCTACACCATGCACTAATTATAAGGCAGATATCAGTAACAGTTTGCAATTAATCAATAGCTAAGCACTCGGCCAGTGCTATAAGGACATTTCATCGACAAATCCTCTACAGGACAGTCTTAAGTAGGCACCATTATCCTACCATCTTATACATTAAATTGCAATTAGGGGCTGAACTGTGAGCCTCTTGCAATGGAAGACCATCCTCCCTCCTAAGTCCCCCATTTCCATTTCCTTTACATCTGAATTACAGACACTAACAGTCAGCTTCCCAAGCAAAGGCAAGCTGTTTCCCCAGCTCAAGCGGTCTCTAAGCAAGGCGACAGTCATCCTTCATCACCTTCACTCTGCCTTCCTGGCCAGCCTCAGACACTGCGGCTGATGCCTGTTTTCATTCCAGAAAGTTCCTCGCCAAGTGATCCCTGCACAGGCTCAGTACTGCCACACTGCAGGGGTGAGCGGAGCACATAGGAAGCTCTTTGCTGCCCCCTGCTGTTCCGCATGAGCTACGGGGGGGGGTGGGGGGGGCGGAAACCTGATTGTCTTTGTCCTCTGAAAGTCGGTCTCGGTTTCCATGGATCTTGTTTTGCAGAGGTCTCTCTGAATGCAGTTTAGTTTTGCCTAGCATTTTCCAGACTTGATTTCCATTTCATAGTGGTACATCTGTAAATAGCCCAACATAGGGAAAGTACACTCAACAAAAAGAGACTACCTAGGGATCTGACAGATGTCAGCTCTGTCCTCACAGGAGACTGTCACACATATCAGTCTCCAAACACCTCTCCATATTAAAGATGGATTAAATCTATACTTCCCTGTGACGTTTAAGAATTTCTGGGCCATTGACACTGGTTCGTCCTCTGTTTCAACTGCAGAGGAAAATGGGCCGAATGTTAAGGAGGGCCCCAGGACAACACAAAGAAAGGGAAGAAAACCACAAAAAATAACCCTGTGTTAACATCTTCTAACTTCTGAAGTGGTTCACCTGTGATCTCTTCACTCTTTTATTGTATTTTTTATTAATTTATTTTTTATAAAATAATGTTATAGCTCACAAAATTTGTTACATAATAATATATAATGAATATATGATTTTTTTCTCTTTCTTTTTCTGTTTTATTTTTTCTAAGAAGGACTGAGGCTTCCACGTTTTGGCCTTTCTTCTTTTTGAGCTTCATAAGCTCTGTGAGTTGTTTCTTAGGTATTCAGAGCTTTCTGGGGCTAGTATCCAATTATCAGTGACCTTCAACAGAGGAATGGATACAGAAAGTATCCATTTACACATTTACACATTTACACCCAGCTGTTAGAAACAATGCCTTTACGAAATTCCTAGTCAAATGGATGGAACTAGAGAATATCATCCTGAGTAAGGTAACCCAGTCACAAAAGCTCTTCACTCTTGTTGGAAGAGTTGATGCTCAAAGTGCTGGACACTGCTTGGGGAAGGGATCAAACCCCAAAGGAAGAGAAGCCTAGGGAATAAAGGTTGGACAGTAAATCCAAACCAAAGAAGAATCCTGCACTTTTCTTCATGGTCCTCTGACCTGGGGGTGCATGGCTGCAGATGTGCCTGTCAGCTTAACTCCGGCAGCCGGTCCCAGAGACCATGGTTAAATGACTAAGCAAACAAACAGATAGAGCTCACTTCCAGCAAAGCTATTGTCACCTGCATATTGAGATGAATTGCCATGACCACACTCAAGGACTTCACAACCGTGTCTTAGGACTCCAGAACCATCTCTCATGTCAGCACCAAGGTTGTCTCCCACACATCTGCATCAGGAGCAGCAGGATCCAGGCCCAGATCCAGGCTCCATCTCTCCGCTGCTCTCTCTCTATCTCTCTCTGGCTCCTCCTTATTCTTTTTGTCCCTTTCTATCTTTTTATTTCCTCTTCTGCTCCCCTTCCCTCTTACTCCCGCCCCCCCTCTGTCTGCCTTGTTTTTAGATTGTTTATCAATAGTGTATATTAATTGTGTGACCTTATGAGTCTAACATTTCCATAATGCTCATTGATTCTCTCGTCCCCATTTTTATTGCACCCTCCCCTTAACCTACCCCCTATTTCTTTCCCCAATAGTCCCCAATCCACTAAGTCTCTTTTTAAAGCTTGTTCTCTTTGTACGAAAGAAAACGCGCTTGAGGCTGAGTGGCTGTCAGGCTACAATATGGCCATAAGTGGAACTTGGTGAACTTTTGACTCACCACCACTGTGGACACCGCTTAGTTAGTCACGTGCAGCCCACGAGGAAGAAATGGATTTTAGACGCTGGGGAAACATTTAAGGGATGTTCTGGAAAGACCTTGGTTGCCACAGGCTTCTGGTCACCTTGGACTAGAGTCAGTTTC
Organism: Micromys minutus; assembly: GCF_963924665.1. Lineage (NCBI taxonomy): Eukaryota > Metazoa > Chordata > Mammalia > Rodentia > Muridae > Micromys > Micromys minutus. Next base: position 14,589,202 of record NC_137962.1, on the reverse strand, counting down.
TCCATTCCCTATTTCTATGGAGTGGGAAAGTAGCCCCTTTGAGTGACGGCCTGCCCCTCCCCATAGACTTTGTCCAGCAGTTTCAGTATCTGCACATGTGTCACTAAAGTCTGATTACACTGGTCTCATGCACAGCTCCAACCTCAGGTACTCCGGGTGCATGGGTTCTAGAGAATGATTCAGTTTCAGGCTGTGTGGCTGTAGCAGACTGGCATAGAGAAGAACTCCTATGGGCACCCTAGAGTGTGTCAGAACCTACCCTTATAGGATCTGAGAGCTTAGGCCTACCCTTAGAGGTTCCTGAATCTAGGCAAATCACTGGGCCCCTCTCTCATCTTCATTTTATTTACCTTCAAAATGCTAAGGAGGTACTAGTATTAATATTTGGAGAACAATTAAAGGGAAATTAAACTAAACCCATGCATAATTCAATGGGAAACAGCTTTTTGAAGGTCTGAAGTAAACATGCTTTATAAAGTGTTACACAGACCTACCTCAGCACAGGTGCCTATGTTGAATAAGAACTATTTTCTGCTACTCTCGGGCCCGTTGGACAGTGATGTTTAAAACGTTCTACTTTTTTATACACTTGAAAGTATGTAAGTGGCTCATAGGTGTTGTAGCTGGGTAGGACTATTGGCTGTCTCTCTCCTTCGGAAGCTGGCATGGAGCCTTCTGGCGCCATGGTCAGTAGTCCTCAGGGGAGGATCACTGGGTCAGGAGCATTAAGTCAGACCCAGCTCAGGTCCTCTCCCTTCTGTTTTGCTTACAAACACACTATTTAACTATGTGTGAATGCTAGTGCTATTGGAGCCTGGGATAAGCAAGCTGAGACAGGATTCTAAAGTTTTGAATATCGGAAACTGACTTTTTAAGTCCAGTTAGTCCTACACTCCAAATGTAAAATTTGTTGGCCACTTTCCTTAGAAGGAAGTCTTATCACCATGTCTTGGGGAGGGGTTAATGTGGCAAGAGTATCCCAAGAGATTTTACTAGAGAAAACCTGAAAAGGTGTGTTCTAATTAGCTGTGAGAGATAACTAGATGCAGAGTCAGAATCTCCTTAGACACCATTGCTGCTACTGGAGAAGTGGCCTTGGACATGGGTCTTACATTGTTCTAGAACTGTGTGACTTCTCAGACCAGGAAGGGTGGGATCCTGGGGCTTTTTGGAAAAAATAAGTCAAGACACCAAAGATTCTCTTTGTGGTTGAGGAGGCATTGGGGGTGAAAATACAACGCTGAACACCAGTCCTTCAGCTGGATACAGACAAGCAGCCCATCTATGTCTGAGTTCATTAGTCAAGGCATTTTAATTCTGGTCATGTTATAGCTCTGCCTCTCACTCTGACCTAACAAATCACAGGAGCAACCGGCTGTTAATGACTTGATGTTGAAGTTAGAGCTCATAACTGCATAGCCCCAAACAATCTTTCAGATTTGCATCTCACATTCAGCATAATGTATTTCAAATTATTCTCATGAGAAGCACTAACTCACTATGGCCATATTTCTGTTGGCTGGTCTATGAATACCCATCCTCCTATTTCTGCATGACTGCCACAAATCTGTGCATGTTGCCCAGGGGTGGCCATCTCTCCAGGCTCACAACTTCCTCATGGACCTCCATGCCATCCGCATTTATATTATTATATTTTCTTTGGGCATCCAGCTGAATAGGTATGGCGGCTGGTCAGAAAGTTGTCAATAGAACCCACTCTTGAGAAAAAGTGCTGACAGGAACATGTAGATCGTAAAGCTTAAATGATGATCTTAAAGATCTTCAGGATGAAAGTAGAACAGTGTACTTAGTCGATCCAAATAGCATGTCTCTTCTCACAAGCATACAGAAAGTCACAGCAGCTAAGAAGCACAAAGAATAAACCCTGGAGATATCTCAGCACAGAGACTCCACCTTGCTCGCCGCCATCATGACACCAATATTTTTATCAATATGTCATTATCTTAAATCTTATCATCACTCATTTATACAATCATAATCAACACCATCAATACCACTGCCATAAAATGTATGCCAACATCATCATCACCATAGATGTCCTGAGTCTCTGGGCCTTTCTATTTCAATGTCACAGGAAGGCCAAGTGCAGATGACAGTGACTAAGCCCTTTGCTAAAGCAAATCCTGAGTAAATAACCTCTGTTCTCATCTGGTGGTTTTGTTTGCGTCTGCATGTTTGAGATAAAGAACACATCTAACAGAGCCAAAGTAACCAAGAGACAAATGTGAGAGAGCGCGGTAGAGAAACAGCCAGAGTTGTTCTCACACAACCAGTTGCCCCAAGTACACCCAAGCTGACTCCACAGCCACCAGTCAAGACTCTGTTGCCTTCCCCTCCTCCAATCCCTGGGGTAGGAGTAATGGGGGACCCTTTTCTAGAGAAAGAGAGAGACCAGAAACTCCACTGTTCCAAAGGACAGAAGCAGGATGTACCTGACCTGAAATACTCCAGATGTGGCTGTAGGGACTGAGATGTGCTATTAAATGAACACTAGATTTTCAATACACTTAAAAACAATGCCACTCATAAGCTTATGATAATGGCATGTTTCAGTAGGTTAAAAATATGTTACTAAAATTAATTTTACCAGGGTTGTTTTTGCACTTTTTAATAGAAATATAATAAAATTAAGATCTACTTCTCTGTGGCTATCTTTACTTTGACATTGAACAAAGTACCTTGTACCACAGTAACTTAAAATTTTAAAGTTTTAGCTAGCAACCCACCAGTCATCTGTCTATGGGGGAAGGAAGCAAGAAAAGCACCCACATATTTACCCTTTAAGGACCGCATCATCTGTAAACTTGAAACACTCCCCCCAAAAAATATTTTTTTTGCTTTGTTCTGCATTGGCAGTTCTTAAAGAATAATCCTGGGTCAAGGATTGGAGCATCACTGGGGAATATCTACTAGTTGTAAAATATGGACCACCCCACACTCAGAGATCTGAATTCTACAGATACAGCATTTGCTTCCTCCAGTCTTCCTGGGGGTTCTCATTTCCATCAAAGCAACTCATCTAAAGTATCCTAGCACTGACATAAGTTTGAATGGTTACTAATAATACCATCTCTCATGCCTTTTCTTCCTGCTCAGAAACCCTGATGGTGAGGGTGGGAGGACCCACTCCCAAGCCCCGCCCCCACCGGTGGATTCTCATGGGTTTCAGTTTGTCTTCACTATCATGTCTCACCAGACTCAGCTTTTCTCCCTGATTCTGGAAATAAAAGTGTTGCATACAGTTGCCAGAGTTCTGCGCAAGGGGAACACCAAGGGAAGCTTTTGAGTGGCCTCTTCTGTGGCAGCTTTTGCTTCCAGCTAACTTGGAGCATCTTTCTGTCTTAGACTTTTCTTTCCCCCTGGAAGAGTTTGGCAGAAGGGCAAAAGGCTTAGTGAAGCTTTGGCCTTCCTGTGGTGTTGAAAAAGAGTCCAGAAGCAATGATAAGCATCCTGGAGCTCTGGAGCAGCTGGGCTTCTGGGGCAAGACTGTTCAACATTCCCCTTGAAGTAGGATGATTAGACTTCCTTTTTCATCAGTCTTTGAGGGTGGAGTGTTCTGTTAAAAGCAGCCAAGCACATCCAACACTATATAAACTCTGGACTTTCTACAGCTTTTTAAACCCTAGCCATCTGCCCAGGCTTAAGCCATGTGCCAGCTTGCTGCCAGGTTAGGCTGTATCTCTGTTCTCTTTTGCTGACTTCATCCAAGCCATGTTCCAAGTGACAATTGTGGCTAGAGACACCCCACACTTCCTCTGGGCTCCAGAAAACAGCCTACTGCAAGGGTTCCCTTCTTCACTGGCTCACAGGATATCCTATAGCAATGGCGGTCTTATCTGTCACTCTCTTTAATCCTGAGACCATTTTCAGCAGTAGTAGCTCATGCTTTAGGTACATAGATACTTAAGATTATTCTGTCTCATCAAGATAAACTGAGATTTTTTTCATTCTTAATGATTCTTCTTAATTCTCTGATGAGCATCCTTAACCTGAAAGAGTCCTTTGTTATAGTAATATTGTTCTGTCAGATTTCTTGTGTTCACTAAATGTGTGGGTATCTATCTTCCCTCTTTTCAAACTTTCTATGTTTATAGAATGAAAAAAAAAAAACCATTACACTTGTAGAGAACCTTAAAGTTATCTCAAAGACACCTCGAATGCAAGTTCTCAAATCAAAGACTTATTTGCCCAAGAGGGACAGAGGGCAAGGTATAAGAGCCAAAAAGCAAGGATATTTGACTTAGAGTGGATACAAAGGAGACAGATGTAACACATAGCAAATGGTAGCTTATAAAGGTAAAAGGGGAAATTCCATGTTAAGATGAGGTGTTTAATTATAAGTGGGCATCTTAATTAGGTGAGACAAAGGGGGCTTTTGAGTGCAGGATTTTAATACTTTGATATCTGGATCTTGGTAGTCAGCATTAGGAGAAGTATCCAAATAGGGAACAGACCTTGGTGGATAGCTTTAGGAATGTCATCTAATGGTGTTTGTTTGTTTGTTTGTTGCTATTGTTGTTGTTTAGCAAGGCAGAGAATAAAAGAGAGGGGCAAAGCCTGCAAGAACCATGATTGTCATACTCCAGAGTCCCTCATCATTCATTTGGAGAGTAGGGGAGTGATGGAGGGAAGGTGAGAGAGGGAGAGGGTGCAGAGGAGGGGAGAGAGAGAGAGATCCAAGGACACTTTGCAAGAGTTGGTTCTACCCTTTTCCCTTGGGTTCCAGAAATCAAGCTTAGTTATAATTCTAAGCCATCACATCAAACTATGCCTTTATATTTAAACTTTATTGGGTTTTTTTGTTATTTTAATGCTTTTCATGGTTTGTTTATCCATTTAATACAGATATCACAATGGTATGTACAGAGAATATTACTGCTTCTGGGTTTAAGTTTGGGTCTCCCCGCTTCTGCATGCATCTGATCCCTTGATTTCCTTTTATACTGACTCAGTTTTCACCATGGAAGCTGTGGGGGACACTGATCATGGTTACAGCATTGCAGAAAGGTCTCTCTGCTCACACATGACAAGCAGAGGTCTGCTGTAGGCCGTTTCCTATCTGTTTCTCCTCTGTATCAGATCGACTTCTACAGGGATCCAGGAAGGAGACATTGCATAGGATCCCCAAGGAAGACTTTTTTTATTAGCTTCTCAGCATATACACATCTCTAATTTGAAAACTGTGACCATTTAGTTTATTTAGTTTGTTTTTCCTTTTCTCAGTGATGGAGATAGTGCTGGAAATGTCCTAGCCCTAACCTGAAGGGCATGCGTTCAGATGGCCACAACCATTTCTTTACTTTCTTTATAGGCTGAGGCAGCGTAGCCCTGTTCTTAGGCAGTACCCTAATGGCTAATCTTGGATATACTTTGGGATGTGGAGAAAGTACGTGGTGGTCTGGATATGCCCAGGGCATTTGTTTGGCTGGGATACCACTGAAGACAGGAGTTGGTGGAGTAGAGCCCCAGTGCGGAGTTCACTGAGACAAACCCCCTAGGGAACTGTGTTCTGTGGGTCCATGTCCACTCAGTAGCCAAGGTATTGCACATCAGTTCTTACCTACCACACTCCATCTGCCCTTTCTCGGGTTGGAGAAATGATCTGGCCCTATCTAGCATTGTATTCTGGCCTTGTTTATTTGCTTGTTTTTCTTGTGTTTAGTAAAGATTCCAAGGATGGCCTGGAAATGATCTGTATTACATCACCGGAGACCTTTTCTATTTATATGCAATGGTGCATCAGGCCATGCCCTAACCACAATTCTGGAAAATAAAAATAAAACGCTTGCTGTTATAAAAGGGAAAAAAATGAAACAAAATTTAAAAAAATATTTTCACTAACTCCAAATTTGCTCTTGTAAAATATTCGATAGGTATCATCAAATATAGGAAAAACACTGATTTTCTCTTCCCATTCCCAGAGATGACCACTGCACAGAATTCATGTTCAGGTCCTTCTGTCGTCTTTGTGCTTTCATTCCATCAATGAATATTTACTGACATCCTGCTGCGTACTAGAACAGTCTGCCAAAGTACCAGGGTACAGGAATACCCAGCAGGCTGCTCTCACAGCCTGTTCCCTCCTGTGATGAGGGTACACAAGTCAACAAGTAAATGACTAGCATCACATCACTACATTGAGAAGGGGCCTGGAGCAGGTCCTTCAGAAAACATCTCCGAAAGCACAGAAGAACCAGGCACCGCTTGTTTCTTTATTTGCAAGTTTATAATTTCTTTTTGGTTTATTGAAATAGAGTACTGTTATTATATTACCCAGACTGGCCTTAAACCCTTATTGTCCCTGTTTTAGCCTCCGGCATTTTAGGCTTAGATGCATGCACCGCTGTGCTTCCCACAAGGACTTTAGAAGATGAAGTGATAACAGGCTAGAAGACATGAAGTCCCTGGAGAAGAAGCCTATTCCTACGTCAGCAATCAGAGCCGAGGGGTACAGAAGGAGAGTGTGGCATGAGATGCATGGGAGAGAGACACACAGGTCTAAGTCACTCAGAGCTTCTGCTCATGGATACAGACCTCTCCTCAGCACACTGCAGAGACACTGGAAGGTTTTAAGAAAACAATTCAGTCTCCTCGTAACTTAAAATGTAGCTAAATAGAGACTCTATATTTACTTGTGTAAGGCATGCTTAGACTAACAGATTTTTATATGCTCATTAGTATACATGTTATGGAAGATAGAACTCAGCTATAAAATAGAACTTCCATAATATGCTCTTTTGACATACCTTTGACTAACTGCCAAATGCTGCTATTTTTGGCCTTACCCAGTCACACACAATTTCCTTTTAACATGAACCTTATGATCATCCTCTAACATATTGTTGTATAAGTTCAACTTGTTCATATAAGTTCCTGGTAATTCCCTTCCTCCTTCAGTGGCCAACAAGCATTGCTTGGGCTTCCTCACATTTCACTCACTAAGCATCCATAGTCACATAAGTGAAAGGTCCTTGCTCTCAAGCAGTATTCTAGAGCCGTGACTGTTCATGGTCTAATTCCTTTAAAGTCTATGAGAATGGAAAAAAGTTTGCATAGACTGGAAGTGGGACCTAACTTATAAAGCAACCAACTTTCCTGTTGTTGGGGACCTGAAAAAAATTCAATGTGTAGCTCCTGGAAGAAATTCATACGGAGGAGCATGAGTGGCCATATGCAAGGAACAGGCCGTGCTCAGGGAGGGTCACTACTGGAGGGTACATGGTAGGATGCAGCTCAGTTAAGGATAGGCCTTATGCTGAGCCCCAAAATGTCAGGCTAGGAGGAAACCCATCACCCGAATACACAGGACATACGGTTTCTTTGTTTTGGCTAACTACTTCCTGAATCTTTACAAATAAGTTTCACTCGGTGCTTCAGTCCGCATGTCTCAAAGAAGTCCTTTGGCTCTCATATTGTTTGATCGTGATTACAAAAATCTGACATGCTGTAGAAAATCTACTTGCTTTAACATGTCTGAACTCTGAAGTGCTGCCAAGTCGTTTCCCAGCAGACAATAATGAAGCAATGCCATGTAGGATGCTGATCTCAGAATGACCATCCTCAGTAGAAAAAGAAGAGTAATTAAATAATGCTGAAGTTACAGATCCAAAATAACAAGGCGGTAATTTGTTCCAGCTTCCATTTGATAATTTGATAATCTTCAACAGCATTGCCTAGAGGTCACTCAGTGGTGGCTATTCTGTCCCCAAGGAAGGTGTGGGGCCTTCTCTTCTGTGATGGAGAAGATTGGCCTCAAGAATGCTAAAGAAAATCTGTTTCTTTTACAAGAGTTCAGTTGGTTTGAAATCCCACTTCAAGGTTTAGGGTATGTGATCTTGACTGATGAATTCTATCCTTCCTAACATGTCAGCTGACCTAAGCCAAAAGGAACATGGATCTCAAACGCATAGGTTCATGGGCTCACAACTTTATGTAGCATTCAAGAAACAGGACCCTTATATTGTCTATGTGTAGTAGAAAACTCTAGACCTGGAACTTGAATGCCCATAATGGCTTCCTCACTGTGGGAAAGGACACGTGAGAAGAAAACAAACCCAAATCCTGGTTTTTATATGGCATGTCGAATATATATTAACCCAGAGGGAAAAAAAAAGAAGGTAGGGTTATATGGGACCTCCCAGACTCAGTGGCCATGTTAATATCGTTTGCTCCATGCTTAATGATCTAAATGTGATACTTGATTTAACTAAATCCTGAGTTTTCTGAATTGGCCACATCCTGCTTATCTTCTGCACTGTGTGTTGGCTGCATCTTGTCATCTTCTGTACATTCCACCGTAGTCTCACCGTCTCCTCCAGGGAGGGGCACCTGATGAGTTAGACGTGGAGCTTTGTGACCTAGAACCTGAGACCTACATCCTGTACACCCATGACCAGCTCCTGCTAAGCCAGCATCCTGCTGCAATGCAGTGAACCCTCTCCACTCATGTATCTTGGAATCATGAAGTCAGATTCAGGGCTCTGTCCAGATGTGATATATTTCAGAGACTGTGGAAGGCCACACTGCTATAGCAGATAAGAGTCCTGTGTCTTGTTCAGGGGTATATTAAGAGCTGGCAATTCATAGAATCGCTATTATTTGTTCTGATGAATTTGGGGAAAGACTGTGGTACCGTACTGCTCTGCTCTTTGAGAAGTATGTCTGAGTCTGACAGAGAAAGTGGCTTTCATAAAATATATGGCCAAGCCACTTAGATAAACACCGTGTGTCTCTCTATCAGTGCAATACAATTTTCTGTGTGACTCAGGAAACCTCAAATGATAGAACTCGGGGAGCTAGGGCTATACCAAAATGAGGTTAAAGTAATCACATGTATCTTGGTAGTTTATTTTGGTAGCAACAGTTGGACACATGGATTCCCAGAAATCTAAATATACCTTAGAAATTAAGCAGGTTCACTGTTCATTTAGATAACGATGTAAGAAATGAAATGACTAATGAGTTCATCTGGTTTTAGTAACATCCTTCTCAGGTCACAGAATGAGGTACCACTCCATGCAATGTGAATGTCCTAAAGTCCAGTCTTCTGAGTCAACCTGGTTGAAACCATAACAATGACCAGTAAGTGCCCCAAGATATCATAGTTCAGCCTCAAAACTGGTCTGTAATCTTCAAAAGGATAAGTAAAGGTGTTGGGCATTTAGAAAGGTGATTAGAAGTCAGCATATCACTTCTTCTCATATGGAGCATGTTTTAAAATACATTAATGTTTTCTTCGGTAAGAAATGATGTTAGGGTCTCCTCACCTTAGACACCCTGCTATAGAGAGCAAAAGGCACCTGTGGTGCTGGGGGAATATAGTGGGATTAGAGAATAAAGCATGGACAAAGGTACTTTTGGTGTCATTTCTTGTCACAGGATAAAGTTATACCTTTAATTGTTTGCATTAGCATTTTAATGACTGGGTTTGAGCATTTTTAATAAACATGTTAGTAATTTAGACTTCCCCATCTGCTAGGAATCTATTTTTAGCCTCTGCTCTGGTTTCTACTCCACTTAGGATCTTTTGTTCTTATTTTCAGGAGTTTTCATTTTTATTACTGATATAAATCATGTGTCAGTTGCAAAAGCTGAAAGAATCTTTTTCTGGCTTGTTATTAATTTGATTTCTATTACTTCTAAAGACAGGAATCATTACTTTTCATGTAACCAAAACAACCCCTGCTTTCCCCAGGGTTGGGGCTTTTTGTTGGGTCTCATCTGTCATTGTTTGTCTTAGTTGACAGTCCCTTTGTGCCCCATCTCATCTAGGTAAACACCCACACACTCTCCTTGGGTGTTTCACCCACTTCCTACTAGCTTCCTGTCACTGACCTGACACTCTTAGTCTGTCTGAGTTTATTCTATCCCCACTTCCTCAGCCCTCATGCATTCTGTCCCTAAGGACAATCTGCTGAAGGGTTTCCCTTTCTCCATCCCCTACTCCAAAAGCACTGCCTGCAGTCCCTACATACACTATGCCTAATCCAGGGATGCTGCCCAGGGGATTCTCGGTAGGAGAACTAATATAGTTCTTCTCACCAGCAACTCATTCGCACAGTGGATTCATATCAGCATCCCTGGATTAGGCTACACCTTTCTTTCTAATCAAAATTGCTGGGTGCTAAGAAAAATTACAGAATGAAAGTATTAGGAGGCAGAATTTGGGGAGCTGTGTTTAAGCAGCTCTGTCACATGCAGAACAAACTGGCTCCCCATTACACTCCATCTCCTTCAGTCTAGGTCCCAGGCTTTCTAGGACATGTACAAGGCTGCCTTGACCACGTCTTCTTCTACCACACCTGGGATAAACCATCAGGGCAGTGCTGGAATATTTGTGATTCCAAGCATTAAATTGCTTCTTACAGTGCAAATGTTGTGCCACTCTCTTGTGATAGACACTGTATGTCTAGAATAATAATGATGAATTTATATGGATTTGATTTTATAACTTCAAATACACACAAAAATATCTGAAGAACTAAAAGGAAAAGCAGAGAATTCTGCCACTACAGCTACCCAGCCCCAGCAGGATAAATAGAACATTAGATTCAGAGATTATTTCAATAATGCAATTAACCTAACAGTCCTGCAGGATATTTTCCAAATATGACATCCAGCAGCTGCATTCTTTTCAAATTTTTATGACATAATTTCCAAAGCAAAATTGCAAGCATAAAACAGATTTGCACAAATTTCAAGGGGCTGTGGAATGCAGCGTTTGTCCTAAGAGGAAAGTCTGCAGCTGTAAATGTTCACATTAGAAAAGCAGGCCGAGTGCAAATAAATACACAAATGATGGAGAAGCCAAACTGAAATGCAATAGATGGCAAGAAGTAATCAAGATTGGGGCAAAAAGCAATGAAATCAAATCAGAGATTTAAGAGTAGAAATTGCATGGCTATCTCAATAGATGGAGAAATGGCACCATGCCTTCAAAATAAAAGTCTCCAAAACTTTAGAGATAAAAAGGACACACAGCAGCATAATAAAAGCTATGCGTGATGAAACTGCAGCCAACAATATACTAAATGTGTAAACATTGACAGCATTTCCTGTGAACTCTAGAGTGAGAGAAAGGTTATCAGTCCCTATTCATTCACTGTGATACTCGAAGTCTAAGTTAGAGAAAGATACAGATGGATACAAATAGGCAACCAAGGTATTAAGTCACCTCTATTTGCAAACAACATAATCCAATGTTTAAAAGACACTGTGAACTCCAATAAAATGTTTAGGCCTCTTGATAAAACACTTCAGTAAAGTTGCAGTATTCAAAAGCATCCATCAAAATCCAGTAGTTTTTATGTATACCAATAATGAATTTATTGAAAAAGAAATTGAGAAAAATATCCCATTTACACACAAAAGCTCCAAATAAGCCAAGAAATAGCCTAACTTAGAAGATGTTAGACCTTCACAATGAAACTTTTTGGGACAATGGAAAAAAAAAATCAAAGAAGCGAGATGTTGGAATGTCTGCCCATGCTTTTGGGTTAGCAAATTTAATAATGTGGAAATGATTACATTGCAAAAAGTAATGTACAGCTCTGAGGCATCCTCCGTCAAAATTCCAATGTCACTCTTCAAGAACAATCAAAAGGTGTTGAAATTCACATGGAAGCACAAAATACCACAGATGGACACAGCCATCCTAGGCAAAAAGAACCATGCAGCCAATGGTATCACGGTGTCTGAGCTCATTAAACGCCATGGGGAGCTGGAGGAACACAGCCCAGTATGGGCAAAGAAAGCCACAGGTAAATTTAATTGTAAGCCCCAAAGCAGGGATGGTTGGGAATTTCAAAATTTGAAAATAAAACAAGGGAATTTACAATAATGTAGGGCAGTGGTGACCATGTATTAGCAATTATTTTAAATCACGTGTCAGAGTTTTAAAAATTGATGAAAATCATTAACCTAAAAGAGGCAAAACTTAGAACTACATAGTTCTCAATGCATAAGTCATAAATAAAGGAACATGAGCAATCAGAAATCTTCCCATTCAGGTGTATAAAACTGAATACAAAGAACACAGAAGCAAAGAGGCAATAGCAAGCAAAAATAAATAAACAACTTAATTAACCAGAAAATGGACTCATGGAGAAGAACAGCCAAATAAGGTGTAGATATTTAAAAAGATACATTTGGCCTTGAGCAATGCTGTTTATAAAAGAAAGACAAGGGTAGGGAGAAGTATCAATTTCAGGGATTAAAATAAAAATGTTTATTGCAGATTCTTCAGATACTGAAATTAAAAATAGCATTGAAAGACATAAATGGGTTTTTGGACTCTTATGAAGATGTGGATGAAATAGAGAATCTCATAAAAAAATTAGTGAGGTGCTTAAAACACATTGTCAGATAATTGTTTTTGAAAGAGAAAGGGCATAAAACCTTAGGCCCAGATTGCTCTACAGAAGGCTTGGAGAACATTTGTGGGGAAAACTACTGTTTTTATACAGACTCATTCACAAAGATAGGGAAAAAAATAGAAAAAGGTAGGTTTCTTTCTGGCGTAGTTCTCCTGTTGAACAAGATCTGGGGATTTTACTCCACAGTCCTTGGTTCTGTTGGCTTGTTGGGAGACGGAGCATGATGGTGAAGAGAGCCCACTGGAAGAAGCTGTTCATACTGGGTGTGAGAGAAAAAAGAGGACAAAGAAGGGCCAAAGGACCAGTTAAGACCTCCAATTGATCAGCTCCAAGGACCCACTTCTGCCAACCAGGCTTTACCTGTGAAGCTCTCAACCTCCAGAAATAGCACTCTAGCTGGGGACCAAGCCTTCAGTACAGAAGACAGGGCCCAATTTCTAACCAAACTATAACACTTCCCAGACAATTGTATGCAATAAGCTGACTCCTAATGCACAGAACAAGAACTTTGCCAAATGAAGAACAAGGGTCAACAACTCATAAACTGTGGTGCTTTGGATGAGAAATGTCTCCTATCAGTTTGGGTATTTGAGCACTTGTCTCCTAGGCGGTGATATCTGTGGAGGTGTGAGAGAAATAGCTTTCCTGGAGGACGCATTTCACTGGAGAAGGATGTTAAGAGTATATACCTTCACCCTACTTCCAGTTTGCTTTCTCTGTTTTGTGCTTTCAGGTCAAGTTCCTGCCGCCACCATGCCTGATGCTTGCTACTGTGCCTCCTCACCACGATGGACTCATTCCCTTTGGAACTTTAAGTAGCCATGGTCATGTCATGGTGTTTATCACAGCAATAAAATGCATTCTGGGCTGCAAACATCATCAGTAAGATGCCTCAACAATGTCGTGCATTGGATCAAGTCACTACAAAACGGTGAAGTCGTATTTATTCCACAGTTGTGTGCTTCAGCTGATGTGAGATGTTTAGACTTTTAATTTATGTGACAAGGGTACAAGTGAGAATCCAAAAACAAAAGAAAAGAAAATCCCCCAAGTGCTTCAGAATCCTTACTGGCAGGATGCTGGGGAGAGCTCTGATGATCAGGATTGGAGGATGTGGTCCTCAGTCTTGGTGCAAATGCTGAGCTGATGTGAAACAAGCGACATTTCTATCATCCAAGGTTACATTCTAACCCAAATGTTCCTGCCCACTTCATAACGAGTGGTTAATTCATGTCTCCTGCTTTCCCTCTCAATTTCAGATTGGAAAAATACATCTACTACCCCTAGCATGAGTCAGTACTATGCCAGAAATTTTACTCAATGCAACCATGAAAAAAAAAGAGAGAGAGAAGCACAGGGGTTTTTTAAGGAGTGCATATAACTATGCTTTTCCTTTAAAGGCATAAGTGCAGATTTTGACATCAGCTAATATGAACTGAGAGTTAGCGACTGGGCTCAGAAAGAGTCCAGACTAGCCCTATATGACAACAACTGTGTTTTTATATATTCTGACCACAAAAATAAAAATAAAGATTTGAAAATAGTACTATTTATAACCACACAGACAAAAAAGTCAAGTATGTCAGTCCTTGGAAATGACCAGAAATCAATTATCAAACATGTAAGTATCTATCAGGGAGAAGACAATGAAACATCCCACATAGAACAACAGACTACTAAGGGAAGACAGCAAGACAGACATCGCTGTCTGCTCATTATGACACAGGGTGTTATAAAAAAATTCTTTAATTTACACAGATTAAATATCTAATAAAAATGTACTTCCTTATTTTGAAAGTAATCTCTCAAATATAGTTTACTTCATTTTTTGATGGTTTTCTATATATATTATGATCACTATCTCCCTTGCTACTCTCTTCTTCCACCCTTGCCAACTCCCCCTCATCCTCATTGATAACCTGTCCCTTCCCCCAGATTCATGTCTTTTGGGCTTATTTTCCATTAAATTTAACGGGGGCCATTTGCATGAGCATTGCATTGGGAGTACTCATCGAAACCTTGTGGAGTTTTTAATGGGTATACAACTGACCACTTCACAATTTTAATGTGAGTCTTAAGGACATTTCTAAACATCTTTGGAAGTTTTGTGGCGGTGTTACAGCTATAAAATGTCAAGGAGATGTTTAAAAAGAAACTAGAGAATGTAGACATTTTAAGCTCCTCTGAAGCTCCAGTGATTAGAAGATCATGAATGTTGACAGATAAATGAAGAGAACTGTGACTCAAAATTGAGGCAAGAAAGAGACCCACACAGTTCAGCGATTTACAATGACATGCCATTTCAGTGGAAGGCAAAGAATCTCTTCGATAAATTTCACCCTTCCGAAACTCTATTTTGTATTAAGGAAAATGACCTCTCTGTCTATCTCACATGGTATATGAAAAACATTTGGGAAAAACCATAACATTAATCTAAAAGCAATAACCAAGCTTCACAATAAAACAGCTGAATGCCTCCCTGGCCTTGCTGCAGGCAAAGTGTCTTAAATGGGCTGCAAAGAACAAACAGGGAACAAGGCAGTTGAGATCTTCAGGAAGCAAGAAGAGTTCATCAAATAGACAACAGTACAGAAAATGTTAAGATGAGCTCTGCCCCAGTGACAACACATGACTCCCTCACATGCTGGAGTCTCTCTGTATTTCACCCTGCCTGAATATGGCGCCTAGATGCTCAAACAAGGTCTATGTTCTCTCTACCTATTCCTTTTCCTTCGTTGAGTGGTTCTGTGCCTTGTGAGTCTGGGCAAGCATTTGAAGCTACGATCACTCTTTCACACGTCCCTCCTGAAAACACAAACACAAGTCTGGTTTCTTTTGCTGACATGCAAGTTATAATCCCTTAAACAGCAAGGATGGAAAACTCAGCTATAAAGGCCAAGCTAATTTACAAACCCAAATCTATATGGCCAACAAAATATGCTTATCTGGGGGATAGGACTTTGGAGCTAGCCAGATGGGGATTTGTTTTTCAGAGAAGGAATTTACTTGTTAGCTTCGGACAAATCATCTCTCAGCTCCTAGACCCATTCTCACCAATATAGTTACCAATATAATTTTGGTGATTTATGATTTATTTTATAAATTTATTCTAAAACTACCAATGCTCACAAATATTAGCAAATACCCTGCACATAAGCCATTCTGTTATCAGATAAAATTCAACAGTTTTGAATATAAATTATTTTTGGACTAGAAATATATAAAAATAGAAAACTAGAGAAAAGAGGATTTTCTTCCTCAGTGGACACTGTAATTCTCTATGGGGGAAGAGAATACTTTGTTATCCAATGTGTGTCTAATCCGGGGAAGGATTGTTCTAGGATATATTACTGTTTCAATGTCCTTGGGGGAAAGATGGTGTCAAACAAGAACACAGTGCTATCTCCTGCTGTGGGCAAAACTATTAAGTATATCAATGCTATGGGTAACACAGTCCTGCAAGAGGCCTGAGTCTCCATCAATTCAATCTACAGATCAGCATTTACAAAGCATCATTTTCCAAACAAAAACTTTACATATGGAATTGTGCCTGACATCTCTTCTGAATTCTATTCATTTTAGCCTTCACCACCTGGAAATAGACAAATCCCTTGTTGCCTTGGTAATTAGAATGATGAATTGTGGAAGTAGGATTGTTTTGTCACAGGAGAGATGGTGCCATTGCTTTTAATTAACTACATGGGGATTTGAATTGGTGCAGAAAGAAAATCCTGAATCTGCCCATTTACCTGGCTTAATGACCAAAGCCTTCTGAGAAATAGCGTAGCTGTGGGCTTACATTTTCTCTCTTGAGCTCCTTCTATGATAACAGGATTATATATAATACTGTGCAAATTTGTAATTGTGTTTCTGTGACAGGTCATGGTGAGAACGTGGCCAGAAAGTGGTAGATGCACATTGTCCTGCGCTGTCAACCTTTCTCCTACCACTTTGTTGGATTATACTGTTAATTCCTCAGATTTTTTTCTGTCACATTAGTTGCTAGGTGACATGCGATTTTCTATTATTCATGAGTGCATCCATGTGTGCAAACAGCCTCGCTATGAAAGCACCAGCTCTGTTCACTGTTATCGAAGTCCTAAATCATACTGCTTCTCGGTGCGGGTTCTTCAGGCTCTCCAGCTTCACAGCTCATACTTGAGCTGACCAGGAGCATGCCTCTGGGTTCCTGTTTGCCATCCTTCTGTTCTTTCCTATCAGGATGCCTCAGTGAGCTCAGTACCTTTACATTGCAAGATGATTAGATTCCAATGCTTCACTTTAACATTGTAACCAAACCTCAATTATCAATTTGGCAGAGATTACGTTGGCTTTGTCACTTCCTCACTATTTTATGTCTGTTTATTTCTAGGGTACCTGGCTACCTGGACTTGGACAGTGAACAAAGAAGGTCACCCACGAATAAGGAAGAAGAACATGTGCAAATAAAACTATTAAGGTATGGGATCTTCAGTGCTACCTGGAAGGTACCACTAAAGAGAGAAGAGAGATGGTGAGTGAGGGCAACACGTGTCACAGAAGTCACATCTAAGAGTTCTGATGGTTGGGTATAAATTTGATAAGAGGCATATAGAGGCACCTGCAAAAGTTCTGTGGACCGAGTGAGCAGGAGCCAGGTCATATATGCTTATGGAGAGCCACAGCTAGAGCTGGAAGTCCAGGAGACAGCATAACAGTCCCTGTGCAGTTGATCTCAAATGAAGTCAGTACTGAATAACAGACATACCCCCTCCGTCCATTTCCAACTGATGACTAACCAGAGAACGTCAACTATTCCCTCCTAAGCAACGACCTTGATTCTCTCTGCAACCGGCTCACTTCCAGATTCCCTGGGCTAGCAAACTTCAATTGGGGTAACCCCAAAGCCTTCCTTTTCCAATTATAAAGCTTTTCTGCACCTTGCCTACATTAGCACCTCTGCTGGTGTCAATTATGGTGGCCAACTTTTTTATGACAACAAATTCACAGTTCGTGACCTTTGTTGCTTCTCATTTGATTGTCCTTTGCTTATTTCCTCAGTACATGAACCTAGGAATCATGTGCCCAATGTCAAGAGATCCCAAAGATCCAACA
The DNA here is from genome assembly GCF_963924665.1 of Micromys minutus. Lineage (NCBI taxonomy): Eukaryota > Metazoa > Chordata > Mammalia > Rodentia > Muridae > Micromys > Micromys minutus. The sequence goes on along the minus strand of NC_137962.1, from coordinate 14,571,713 downwards.
CAGCCTTGAGTAAGACAAAAACAGGGGCCGTCATATGTCCTGAGTTTGAAACATCTCAGGACATTACAGTAATTGAGACAGAACAGCCTTGGCGTACCTACAGACAGAAGGGTACAAGCTATGGCTGTCCTAACCTGGAGGACACTTTCTGAGACGTGAAAATGTTACATCGCTGGTATTTAAGGTAGCCCAGGGGCTTTCTCTGTTTAGCTAGAAGCCCCTCGTACCTTTGCTTTTCTAGCTCAATCCAGGGAGTCTGTAGGCTGCAAGAAACACTCCCTCCTCCAAAGGAAGTGGTTCACCAGGGGTGGAAACCCAAAACTAATAGCCTGGCTCTAGTTCCGTGTTTCCTAGTCTGGATCATATACACAAGCCCTTCCTACTCTGCCACAGACGGGTCCTCCTCCTCCTCCCCCTCCCCCCACCCTACCCTACACCCCTGCCTGCCTTTCTCTCCCTCCTTGACTGAAACCTCTTTGACATAATGAGCCCAAATAATTCATTCCCTTATGATTTGGACTATGGTGGAATCAAGCCAGGCTTACTTGTTACAATCCCTCTCTTCCAGCGACTGTAGGGAAAATAATGGCCCCAACCCATGCCACGAGCATGTGTGTGACTCTCTAACCCACTAGTAGACTTCCCAGGTTCCTAGATTCCAAGAGAATGCCGAGTGTCATTCCCATTTCCTCAAAAAGGTTTACAGGCTCGTGCCATCAGACTTGAGGGCATGCGCAGAGTGTAGGTATTGTGCTGGCCGGTTTTATGTCAACCTGACACAAGCTGGAGGCATTTTGGGATTAGAGACTTCGGTTGAGAAAATGCTTCCACTAGACTGGCCTATGATGCATTTTCTTGATTACTGGTTGATGGAGGAAGGCCCAGCTCACTATTGCGATGGGGGGAACTTGTGTGATGGTGGTCCTGGATACTCTGAGAAGGCATGCGGGATACGCTATGAAGAGGGCTGAGTATGCAGCATTCCTCCACAGCTTCTGCTTCAGCTCCCACCTGCAGGTTTCTGCCTTGAGTTCCTGCCCCGAATTCCCTAGATGATGGGCTGTGAGCTGTGACATCAAATAAACCCTTTTCTTCTCAAGGTTCTCTTGGTCACAGTATTTTATCACAGCACTAGAAACTCTAACTAATACAGAATAATGGTTACACATCAACAAAATCTTCTCCATCCTCTCTTTCCCCATATCCTTATACCATATCACACATTCCTTATCCTCATGTTCAGGACTTCCCCTCTCCTTCCCTGGCCACCTTGGAATGTCAAACAATTTGATTAAAGCCTGGACTGTGGACTACTTAAAAACTACATGGCATGAAAACTCAGCCTTCTTTTGAGGCCTCTAAGACCACCCCACCCTTCACTCCTCCCACTGGCCTGCCACCCCCATCTTTGCCATCTGGACCTGAACCTTTTTGTTTTTTTTTTTTGTTTTTTTTTTTTTTGTTTGTTTTGTTTTTTTTTTTTTGTTTGTTTGTTTTTTTTTTTTTGCTAGCATCTGTGGCACTGAAAATTCTTCTAATAAACCTCTTATACCTCTTATTTGAAAGGAAAATCTGCCACAGTCACCCCCTTTGAACTCTAAACCCTAAACCTTTTAACTTCTTGCCTTGTTACTTCTATCAAGTATTTTAGTCTTGAGGAAATCATGGTAATTCATATGATTGTTATGGAGAAATGAACGGTTAAAGACAACTGAAGGTAAAGTGTGCTATCTGGAGACACATCTAAGCCCCGCCATGATCCCTTCCCTTCATCCCATTGAAGATAAACGTCCGACAAGGTAAAGTCCCATGAGAAGTACCCCATGAGGAGTACCCCCACATGCCACTTGTCTACTCTCCTGGAGCACCCTTCTAGAGAATCACCATCTGTAGGAATTGTACCATCCATCCAAGCTCCATCACAGAAGGACCCTGCCTTATCTGACTGCTGTGCTCCAAGCTAGTTCTGTCTCCTCTGGATTCAGAGAGCACTGAGGAGAGATCGGCCTCTGCCCTCTGGGCCTGAAAAAGACACAAATGTAATGAAGTGAATATCCTGAGCCATACAAATGTGCTAAATGGAACTGTGAAAGCCATTCTGTGGCTGAGAAAAGAACCACTATCCTTTAGGTGTGGGGCAGTGATGTTCTTCTATAATAAAAATGGGCACTGAAGAGCATTGGTGCTGGATGGTGCTATTAGTGGGAGGATGGAGACCCCCGAAGAGCTTGGGAAGGATTCCAAGCTTACATTCACTCACTTACTGCATTTTGCCTGGAGCAGCCCAAATCAGAGCCTAGATTTGCTGGAGCTTCGTGCTGGGAAAATGACCAGCCAGCATGAGGAGGTGGCCTAGACTCTGCATGCTTCATGTGCGGGCAGCCTTGAGGGTGGTCACCTATATAGCTACTTCTGCACTCCAAGCTCTGGTTCCATTTATAAGCGTCAGAGCAACCCAGGAGGCCAAGGACAGATAGGTTTATGAAAGGCAAGCCAAAGAGGTTTCAGACAGTGCGCACACATTAAAAGCTTTATGCTCCCCATAGGGATAAATTTTGGCTATTCTCTGGAGTCTATTTTAAAACCTTGCTGGAGAAGAAGTCACCTAGTCAACCATAATGGATAGATATGATGGTCTATATCTGGCTGTAGGGTGTGGAGCTTGAGGAGTGCATTCTGCTAGAGCCTGGGGAAAAGCAATTGGAATAAGGGCATTAATAAAAGTGGCTAGCATCTGATAGCTCTGATCAGCCCTTTGGAACTGAACTGACCCAGCCTCTACCTAGTACCATCTGCATGCTGGGTCTCTCTCAACCCATACCACAGACAACATCGTTAATAATAGTGACAGGCTCTTGGGGCTGTTTCCTAATGACTGCTGCACCAAGCTGAGCATGAGCTGCCTCTTCTTTTAACTTTTATTCTTTCTTTTATTTCTGAGATCATATCGTTACATTATTTCCCCCCCTCCTTTCCTCCCTCCAACCCCTTCCAATATAACTCTTCTTGTCCTTTCAACGTCATTCCCTCTGCACAATGTTACTTGTGTGTGTGTGTGTGTGTGTGTGTGTGTGTGTGTGTTTTCAGACATGACCGTTTGATAGTAGATAACCAACAGATTTTCTTTTCCCTCTCCCACCTAGGGTTCCTTAGTTGCCTGTAGTTCCTTTAGGGCTGATCTATGTCCATTCAAAGGAGGTAGCTGAAGGGAGGCTTAAAAGTTACTGACTTAAAGCCCTGCCCACCCGAATACTTCTGTATATAATTCAGTGGATCCCAAAGTGTACTTATGTGCTGGGTTCCTTCTGTTTGCTATCAAAGTTGCTCTTCACACTCCCCTTTCCCATTAAGCTCCAGGTTATGTAGCAGATGCGGGAATCATTTCAGCTAGGTTCCATCAGGAAACAAAAGTGCTGTGTGTGTTAAACAGAAGGGATGTAAGGTATGTCTATTCCTTTTCTAGGACTGCCATTGTTAAGGCATTCTCACATTACAGTATCAAGATGAAATCTGCCCTTGACAGCTCTAGAGGCCAAAAGTCAAACATTTCTAAGGTTCTTGGAATTAAATGGTTTGGAGTTCCATGGTTTGTGGGTCAGGAGCACAGCTCAGCCCTTAGCCATGGAGTGTTTATAACCTAGATGATGGGTTTTTCTGTGAAGCTGACAGAGAGGGGGGGGGGAGAGAAAGAGAGAGAGAAAGAGAGAGAGAGACAGACAGACAGACAGACAGACAGAGACAGAGACACAGAGAGAGACAGAGAGACAGAGAGGGAGGGAGAGGGAGAGACAGAGAGAGACAAAGAACCAGACAGGCATAGAAAGAGAGATGGGGAGCAGGGAGGGAGAATCTGCCACAGCATCAGAGGACTAAAACCCTTAACTGACAAGGAAAAGAGATGATATCACCTCATCCCAGACACCAGAGTCTTCCAGAAGCATCTAGCAGCACTGTGGATCTCAATTATTTGGGGAACAAAGAGAGACACATTTATGGCCATACTAATACACTACCAGGAAGGAAAAGGATGACAAGGAATGCTGTGGCTTCTCTTCTTTTTATGACCCCTAGCCACTAGACATTGTGCTAGTTGTCCTTCTCAGGAACAGATTCTGAGACACATTCCAAGGTCACACACTAGAGACCAGGAGGGAAAGGCACAGGTCTGAAGGCAGAAGGTCCAGCCTGTGGTAAACTTTCACTTGAATACTCAGAGTGCTTATTTGACTACCACATGGAGCAGGGATCTCAGTCCTTGCTGCACAGACAAGGAAATGGATGCTGGGAAATGCTCAGCTTTTTGCTATGAGTCTCGGCATCCCAGCATATTAGAGCAGGATCCAGTTCTTTCCTGCTTACTTATTGCCTTTTCCCTATACCTAGAAGACTACTGCGTGGTAATCCATCCTGTGACCAAATAGAGTCTCATGTATATTAGATAGCTGTGAGCAAATATTCACTCAAATGGATGGCTGAGTCGTCTCTGAATATCAAAGATGGCAGGTATGTTGGAATCCAGCGAACAGAGTGTTGTGCTGGACAGGACCGTACCTAGGGCAGAATGTGAACCAGATCTAGGACTTGTGGGCACCGCATCAGAGTGTCCAGCTTGTGAGATCTGAGGATGTCAGAGCCAGTGTCTCTTTGTGTTCCCTTCCAGAGCCCAATATCCTCGTCGATTAAATTAGGTATGTCTGAAATCTGACACTGAAAGTGAAAAAGTATGTCAGACTTGAAACTAAAAACAGAGGAAGGCAATGGTAGTCTAGGGACTTGTGATTTCGAGGTGGTCCTCCTTGTGGCGAACTGCACTGCACCGCCCTGAAGGATGACGTCTGTCTCAGCGACAGTCCTGGGTGAGCTGTGTGTGCTATGTGGGGCTGTGTGTGAAGCCCTGGGGACTCTTCAGGAGAAGGTATATATCACCTAAAGAGAAACAAGATGTTAGAGGATGGAGATTAGTTTAAAGTGTAAACCAGAGATGGCCTGGGGTGGCAGAGAGGGAGGGAGGGAGAGAGAGAGAGAGAAAGAGAGAGACAGAGAGACAGAGAGACAGAGACAGAGACAAAGACGGGGAGAAACAGAGTGACTGACAAACATAGACAGACAGACAGACAGACATAGACAGTATACCTTTTTCATGGAGGAGAACTCTCAGAGGAAGGAGAAAGAAGATTCCACACACTTCTCTAGGTGGAATTCATGACCATTTTCCCTGCTTTGAGCAGCCACAGGAGCAGCCAGCCACGGCACGGCATGAACCTGCTGCCGGTAACCTACATACACTGTCTTAATTAATCTCTACAGTAACGCTGTGGGCTGGACACTGCTGTGGTCACATTTGCAGGGGAGACAAGGACCAGAAAGCCTAATGTTTGGCTCAAGAAAATGGTAGGCTAAGTTTTCACAACACCTTCCTGAGGTCTAAGCCCCTCCCATGCACACGTTTGCAGCTGCGCAGGAGGCTGCCTCTGAGGACCAGAGGCCTGAGAATAGGGGATTTGCAGAATGGGACCCCGCCTCTCTCAGCTTCACCCTTCTTCCAACTTACTGATTTCATGTTATTTTTATTGCCTTTAAAAGACAGACTGGGCTCAAAAGTATCGTGTAGCTGAGCATGCCCCTGAACGAACGCCTCATCTTCCTGCCTCGGCCTCACAAGTTCCAGGATTATAGGTGTTCAGCAAAATGCATCATTTTCTTCATGGTATCTTGTTGTTTTACAGTCATTTGTTCTGAGGTTTGGATTTCTTACCATAGCAGCTTAGGTGCCTGAATTTACTTCTCCTTCATGTTTACATGCGAGCTGAAAATTTCCCTCTGAGCATTTGCCTCAGCAGCATCTCAAGATCATTCCTATTCTCCCATACAAGCTCAGTATAGACTGTTAAACTCATAGCCTCTTAGATAAGCATTGCCTAGTTTATAAATATCTGCTGTATTCTGGCTGTCAAAAATCTCACCATAATTAATAGCTGAATTACCTATTCTTCAGAGCACATCCTGAGTTTGATTCTAACACACTATAAACCTATGTGAACTTTTCTGCAATTGTCTTGATTCTAGTCCATGGTCTATGGTTTATGAGGAGGTTGGCCTGGTCCCTTGTCTCTATGCTCCCAGACCTTTGGCAAGGTCCGGACACCTTTCTAAACTGTTACCTCAGGGGCAAGGATGCTCCTGAGAGCTAGCGAGCCAGGCTAGGCAAACCACTAACCACACTACTGTACACAGGATGGATCTGGGCATAGTCACCGAGAAAAGCAACTGCCTGCCTGAGAGTTTACAGTGCAGAATGGGGAGGTACTGCTTTCACAGGTCTGCCCAGCTGGCTTCTGTCTATGTGCTTTCTGATCGCTGTAACGTCATCCTGATGTCCATATACCATTGCAGATCTGCCTCCTCCTCTTCGTCCTATTAAATGGTTTTTTACATTGTAAACCTCTATTTCTTTTACTGTTTGAAAATTCAAATGTGTACATAATGTGTTTGATCAAATCCATTACCATCCCCTCCCATTCAATTCTCCTCCTATACCCACCCACTGTATTTCCTTCCTAACAGGTACTTAAAAAAAAAAAAAAAAACAAGCAAAGCTTTATTCATAAATGCACACTGTATTAGACTACTATATGTTCTTGATAAACTGGCATTCTTATCGTCACAGAACTCTTTCTCTCCCTCCCCTTTTTTTCTGTCTCCTTCCCCTTCTCTCCCGTCATCCCTCCCTCTCACTGTTTCTGTCTTCACCTGCTTTCCAAAGTTAACACAACTACAACCCTCTGCCTTGACTATCCCTGCCTTTGCTCATCTACCATCATAAACCATACCCTCAAATGGTGCACCTGATAAACCCTCTTTTCTTTAATTTGCTTTTGTCAGGGTATTTTAACCCAGCAACAGGAAAAGAAGCAAAGACAGAGGATAAGTAAAGTAACAGAAAGGAAGGCATCGGCGGATATTTCAAATAGGTAAGAAACCTAGGGAAGGGTTCCCTTTTCCTCTTCACTGAAAATAGTCACAGGAGAAATAACTTTCCATTAAAAGTTTTTAAATTTAAGGACTGGTGAGACTGGTCAAGGGCACTGACTGCTCTCACAAAACATCCTAGTCCTGTTTCCAGCACCTACATGGTAGCTCACAGCCATTCAGGAAGCAAAGCAGACACCAGGCATGCATGTGGTATGCAAACACACATATAATATATTTTTAAATAATATTTTTTTTAAAAAAATTGTAAAAAATCGCTTGAAAAATAAAAACAGGATTTATAACTACTGGCTTTTAATCTCTAATTCTTGAGGAGTTTTGCAATATAAAACTCTATCAAGTTATAATTTACCTTCAAGTAGCATTATGTATTTTAAGAATGACATGACAACCTTCCCAGGGGGTGACTAATACAACCTCATGCTATTTGCGATTTTGCTGTCATTTTGGTTTTTAGAGAATTTAAGCCATGTATAAGGAAGGTCATTATAGTTGCTCTCAATAGCCTGTTTTATGCATATCTGTTCATGCCTAAATGAGCACCTAAGTAGTATGGAATTCTGCATTTGCTCCCATCTTCTTTTGCCTCGTTCTCCATCCTGCTTAGAGATTTAGGCTCCTTTCTGGACCCTCTTTTCATAGACTGAAGAACTGCATGTCTGATGGATACAAGTTCTCTCAGGTTTTATGGATCTGAAAATGTCTTTGTCTCACCTCTACTTACAAACCATATTCTGGTGAACTTAACAGGTATCATTAACTTGCAGTCATCATAGTTAGCTTCAGCTATCAGTATGACAAAAATCCTCGAGTCTCCTGGGAAGAGAGACCCTCAACTCAAGAACTGCTTTGATCGGACGAGCTTGCGGCCATCTGTGAGGCATCTCCTTAATTGATAGTTGATAGAGGAGAATCCATCACACAGTGGGCGGAGACATTCCCAGGCTGTATAGAAAAAGGGAGGTGGGCAGGACAGGAAGAGCATCCATTTCTCCATAGTTACAGCTTCAGTTCCTGACTCCTGGTTCCTGCTTTCAGTTCTTCCCTTGGCTTTCCTGGATGAGGATGGATTGTAACCTGTAAGTCAAACGACCTTTTCTTCCCCACATTGTTTCTGGCCAGTGTTTTACCACAGCAGAACAGGAACAAACTTTGCAAAGGTTTTTCCTTTGGCATGTAGAGATGCCACCCCATCTTATTGTTCCCATTGCTTCTGGTGAGAAATCTGATTTACCTATGTTAGTATTCAAATACAATATTTCTTCCCTTCAGCTTACAGAAGGCTTTCTCTGCTTTTTGTTTTTGGCATTTTGAATACAGCCTGCTTAGGTGTGCTTTTATCTGTGTAGTTGATCCTGTTTATGAAGTCCTGCTTTGGAAGACTGACAGGTTTCCACAACTGTGAAAGCTGGCCATTTTCGCTTCAGATATTACTTTATTTTCTTTTTTTTTTTCTGGTGGTCTAATTAAAACCAAGGTGACTGGTTTGTATTCTCTGTCTGGTTTTCTGCTTTCTCTCCTTCCAACCATCATTTGCTTCCTGTGTTTCTGTTTTGTGCTCGATTCTTTTTAGTAAGTTTACTCTTGCTTTTCTGTGCTAGGTTGCTGTTAAGCCCTTCAAATTGACTCTTCAATTCTTCTCAGGTTATTTAAATAACCCCCCCACACACACACTCTGTCCTTAACCTCTCCTGATCTGCCTCCATCTTCCTCAGCTCCAGACATCAGTGGACCTGCTGCCCATGCCTTTGGCAGGGACTCTGGCTGTCCTACAGAGCCCAGGTTCTTCCCTTGGGGGTTCTTCATCCTCCACTGCAGAGGGTCTAGCAAGGCCTTTTATAAAGGCTTGATGACATTCAGAGGACCTTCTCTCTCCTGTCCTGCCCAGTGCAAGGGAAAAAACACCAAGTCAGGAAGAGTCATGTGTACCACAGTACAAGCGTGGCTCTTCCCTTTATCTGGGATCATGTGCCATGGTCCTCCATGCAGCTCTGCATCCCCAGGCTGGATTATCAGTCGCTTGCTTTAACCAGTTCCCATAAGGGTCTGCATTTTACTGTTTTACTTCTTTCTCTCTTCCAAATGGTGAGCTCAGTGACAACAAAGGCCGCATCTCTTCACGTGTGTGCTCCCGCTACCTTTACTGTTCCTGACACACAGCACACAGTAGGTGCTCAGCACATGCTGGGTCATCATTGATACAGGGTTAGCTCAAGGTAAATCCGTCGGGGATCTAGCCTAGGCATTATTCTCGCTGCTATATCATTTTCCCAGATTGCTTTAGCAAACTGGTTATTTCAGGTTTTCAGGTTTAATTTAATGATCTTTTTTTTATTAAGTAGGAAAGGAAGAAAACCATTAAAATAATGACTAAGGCCATGTTAATGAGGTGACATTTAAGGAGCATTATCAGGAGGCCAGTCCCTACTTCGGAGCCTCCTCATATGACATTGTTGAGTTTGTAGTTGTATGGCTTTCTGGAATGAAGCTGGTCCCTGAAGCTGTTTGATTTAATCTCTTAGTTTTGAGGAGTGGGGGGAGCTCCAGGGTCTGGGAAGGACTCTTGACCACTTTCACCAAAAGAGAGAAGCCAGGGCTGCAGATAGAATTCTATCTATAGATAATGAATGGCAGTAATTACTGCCGTGGGCATTCTCCCGGGCTTCTGTCCCCTCCCCAAATATGCACAGCCAGTTCTCAGAGCCTCCTGGCACCATATCCAACAGTTGCTCAACCATTTGTCTCACTTTAAGGAGCAGAACTTCCTCCCAGATGTTAGTCCTGAGTTTGCAGTGCCTACACAGTCCCATATTTACCCCGCTGTTAATTTCTCGTTTTACAACTGTTTCCTCAACAAACAAGGGTGCTGTGAGGGTTGTCGGGCCAAGACTCTGCCACAGATTCACCCAATGGCTGGGACCATGACCCACTGTTTCAATCTCTTTGCAGCTTGTAATTAGGATTCACGTACAACCTGCCCTATGTGAGCTAATCATCTCAACTCTTGATTGCATTAATCCTCATCTCCATGGGGCTCTCCCAAGAAAGAACAATCTCCTCCAAACCCAGATAAAACCAAGGGAGAGCGGTTGGATTATCTGAAAGTTGAACATGTGAAAGAAAGCCGAAGAGCAGGTTGAACTCCAATCTTTTGATTCTATGCCTGCTTCACTTTAAGCCAGGAGAGAGGAGATGGGGGATGCTCATGTGATCTATTGCACCTGAATTCTGCAGCTGCCTGGCAGAATCACAGGCAGAAACTGTTGGAGGAATCCAGGCCGACTTGGATAAGCACAGATGCCAGGCTGCAGATTCAACAGCCACACCAAACATGTGCAGAGTTTTTCCTTGTCATCCTCCCAACAACCCATTTTCAAGGCTTTACCCTGTGTGAGGCATCATTTAAATCATCTAGAGGAGGCTGACAATGTACAGAATGCAAAAGGCTACACAATCCTATATAAGGAACCAGAGAAGCTGCAGGTTTTGATTTAGGGTCCTGGAGCTATGGGACATATATACAATATATTATATGTAAATATGCAGGTCTGCTTTAAAATGTAGATACACACACTGATTCATACACAGGTTCATGTATAATACACATGAACACAAGACTATTCTTTTCAATAACGATTCCCTTGTACATCTTAAATGTATATCATTTATATTGCATACTCAAATATATAATGTATAATACAATATAGTAATATATAATTCGCATCTTAAATCTGGATGCCTATTTTCTATTATGCACACATCTTTATACAAAATGTCACTCCATCCAGATGTCTGAGAGTGCTATGTCTTCCTGTTAGGTGGCAGTGGCATGCACCCTGTCTACATGAGGAGCACTGTGGGCACTGAGTGCTCTTGCAGAGCTACTGGTTAAGTCATAAGACCATGTCACAGAAGCACTGTGAGTCCCTACACTGGGAGGATGGGCCTCAGCATCCTTTTCTTCTACAGCAGACATCAGAAGCTCAGGTGGGAGGTGACCCCAATCTCAGCAAGAAGCAGGGTATGCCTGGTGTGGGGACTTAGGACCCTGTGGGCCTTTTTGTCCTTCCATGCATCCTCTACCTGCTCCTCCTGTTACTTACCGAAGTCTTGGGGGAGCCACTGCAGCACGTCCTAAATGGAGCAAGCTCCCCCTTGGAGCCCCGATTTTATCATCTACCTTTTTGCAGCTCATCTCTCTGCTCTCCGGGCTCCAGAGACGTTCTCACACAAGAAGCTCCAGAGGCAGATGCTCAAAAGTGGTGGAAGTGCGGACTCTCATACCTGGGCAGGCCAAGATAGGAAAAGTGAAATTTTCTTTCTGTCCAGCAGAGGGAGCCCAGGGACTCCCTGCTGGGCACGAGAAGGTCAGGTGTGAATCAGAACAATGCCTGTAGCCTGCTGCCTGTCTTCCCCTTTAGGTTTTAGCCTCCTTGTGCCTCTGTGTGTGCGCGCGCGTGCGCACATGAGCATGCATACGTATGCATGTGCGTGCACGTGTGAGCTGAGAATGGGCCACCGGGCTAGAAACTTTAAAAAAGCTAGTGTTCAAGTCCTCGGGCCTTCAGACTGAGGTGTTATCTGCTTAGGGAAGGTCAGTCGTTGCTTCATTCAGACTTCGACCGGATGAGTCAGCTTGTTTGAGGGAGAGCAGTGTGTGTTATTCAAAATCTATGGGCTTAAATGATGTCCTTTGAAAGCTCCTCAGAGAAGTTTCCACAATAATATTTGGCCACACATATCTGAGCCCAGCACCGTGGACTTAGATAATAAACCATCCAAAGTCAGAAGTGCAACCAAACCTTTCCACTCTGGTATACCCCATGCAAATGTTCCTTAGATGCCTGCGTTAAAATAGCTTATTGCCGAGACCCTGATGGGTCCGTGAAGGGGGGAAGTTCATTGGCTGGTTTAGCTGTTATGTAAGCTTCATAAACTACTAGTGGGCATAGCCTGAAAGTGCCCATTAAGCCGGTATCATGTTGAGTGAGCTGTGGTTGGACGGTGGTTACAGCTGGCGGTTATGCCTGGGAATGGCTCCCTCTGGCCTGTAAAGGAACGGGCAGATGCAGGCGAACAGGGTAATTAGTGCTATAATGAGCAAGGCGGGGTGGTGGAAGTGTTCAGAAAGCAAAGAGCTGGCAACTCCTAGGGGCAGCCATTCACCAACTGCCTCATATTTGTAAATGTGCCCATTGTGAGAAGCACTCTGCTGTGTGTGTGAACCAGACCGAGAAGTCCACTCACTGGCTTCTAACTACTCCCAGAGAACCGGACTTCCACAACAGCAACTGGAGGAGGTGAGACAATCGGAGCTTCTAGAAAAGGCCCTGAGTGAGAGGACTTAACTCCACCCCTGATAACAAGCCATCGCTTTGGGGAGACCACACTAGAAGAGGTCACAGCCTTAGTCAGGGATCATTACTCACACTGGCCACCAGGGGGCGGGCTCCCACCAGAAATCATCCCGACAGAGCCATAGCCGTGCTGCCCTGCTTTGGATAGGCCTCTAGAAAAGATTTTTCACCCATTTCTATACTGGCCTGACCCTTTGTGGCTACCCATGGAATGTGCTCCCTCTTAGGGCTTGATCTGGTCTGAGATTGACCATATCCATTTTTGCCTCTATCCCCTTTCTCTCTCTTTTCTTACTTTTTATTTATTTTAAAAATCCACTGCCAATGGATTTCCCAGTGGAAGTAGTTCTCACTTGAACATCCCCACAGATAATCAGGGAAGGAATCTGAACTCTTCCACAAAGGCTAGAGCCCAGAGGTCAGATGCCCCTGCTGCCTGGGTTCTGTCTGCAGAAAAACAAGGTGTGAATTGGAGAAGTGAGGTCAGGTGGGGAAGCTTTGAGCATCTGCATCCTAGGTCCATGGCCTATAGCTTCTATTTTGTGAGAAACTGTGTTTCTGTCCCAGTTTCCTGATCAGTTTGTGAGCTCCTGTCTAGCATCAGAGAATACCATAGCACCCAGAGTGCTTGACTCGGATCCTGGGACCACAACAGCTTTAACACTGTCCCAAACCAGATTTATACACACACACACACACACACACACACACACACACACACACACGTATGTGCATGTTTGTGTGTTTGTAGTGTGTGTGTGTGCACGAGTGCATGTGTGCATGCCTGTTACTAGTGACTGAAGACAGGGTCTCATCCATGCTTTGCAAGTAGTTGGCTATCAAGCTGTATTTCCGGTCCTTTCTAAATTTTATTTTGAGCTAGGGGTTCACTAAGTTGCTCAGGCTTTCTTTGACTTTATAATCCTCCTGTCTCACCTTACAGAGTATCTGAGATTACAGGTCTGTGTCACCATTTCTGGCTCTAAAACAAATATTTGGAGCCAACTTTTGCCCAGCCCAGAGCCACTTGCTTCTATCTTCTACCCACGTGGGACAATACTGCTGTGATTTTTAAGATAAGATCCTGGTGCCCGGTAGATGTTTCACTGGTTTAACTTAGTGTTATATTTATGACAACCATGAGTACTTTCTATAAGAACCTTAATTTGCAGATGAAGAACCTGGCAATAAGAGGGCACAAAACTTTCTGTTGAGGCTGCCCAGTAACAGGGAGATATGTGTCCTGGATTTGTTTAGGCACGTGGAGGATGTAGGTCCAGAGGAATAGGCCAGTCTTGGAGAGGTGGGGGTGATAGAGGCAGTGGGGAGGACTAGCTTCCTCGTTTTGAGGTGTGAGGGTAGCATGAACCTTCACTATCTTAAATTTATTAGTAACTTTATCTGTGCATTTGTGTCATGTAAATGGGAATCTGGTGGCACAGGTTAAAGGTCAATAGGCTCACTGTTCAGCTTCCCTGTCTTTGCTGTTCATTTGCATATTTCTCAGAGACCCCAGGAGCAAAAGCTGAAGGGTTCCTGTGCTCAGGGAACAGAGTGAGGCTAAGAGGCCTGGGTCAGATGCAGTAGGCTTGAAACACCGTGACCCTGAGACCCTGGATCCCTTGATGCAGACTGTATGCTATTCTTACTCGGCGGATAAGCTCCCACTCCCTTGTGTTCTCCGGTGCAACACTCGGAGGAGAAGCATTTCAAATTGAGCACTAAGGCTCTGAGCTAACCATTGGGTCCACTGATGGAGTCAAAGCTTCTTGTCATCATTGGGAGGTGGAACTTTGCTGAAGTGAGGTAAGGCCTAACTAGAGAAAACACACAGGCTTTTCAAATGCATGTCTGTTTTATTGCCCATCTGCCTCCCCGACCCCTCTCTTGGCCAGCATGACTTGAGCAGCTTTGTTCCGTCCTCTGGTTGCCATGATACTATGACTCACCAAGGGCCCTAAAGAGATGGAACTGACTAATAGAAGCCTCTGAAATCATAAGTCAAAGTAGAGCTTTCCTTTTTTAAAAAGTTTTATTCTCAAGTGTATTTCCACAGTAATTAAAAATTAATATAACTCCCGAAAAGGCCGTGACTTTATACGATCCACAGATGGCCAAGTAACCTTGTAACATCCTTTGTTATCCTGTTATTTCCCTGCCCATTTGGAACATGACAGCCTATATCAATGGTTCTCAACCTTCCTACTGATGTGATCCTTTAATGCAAGTCTGCATGTTATGGTGAGCTTAAGTGTAATAATATTTTGCTGCTACTTGATGACTGTAATTTTGTTACTGTTAGGAATTGTAATGTAAATATCTGATGTGTGACCCCCTAAAGGGGTCCTGACATGTACATTGAAAACTGATAGTCTAGAGGAAGAGGGGCTGATGGGTAAAACACAGCTCTTTCCCATGAGTCCTTCCTCCCTGACCAGTAAACAGAAGGGAGAGGCGATGAAAGAGTGTGCCCATCTTGTGAAGCAGACATAGCTATCCTCCAAATTCTAAATCTTTGCCATTTTTCACCGAATCTGATAAAAAGACAAATTCATGGGGGAGAGTGGAGAGATAGCCCAGTGATTAAGAAGATCAGCTGATCTTCCAGAGAACGTGGGTGGGTTCAAGTCCAAACGCCCTCGTGGCACATCACATCATCCATAGCTCCAAAGGCTCTCCTTCTCTTTTCTGGCTTCAGTGGGCTCCAGGCATACACCTGACAAAACGGGTGTACATCCAGACATAAAAGGAATAAATAGTAAGTAGTAAAAAGAAAAGTAAATAAAACACATATAAAAATAAATATTTTAAAGTGCATATCCACAGAGTAAACTGAAACAGAAATATTGTGTGATCCAAGTGCTTGCTTCTGAGTTAAAAGATTCTTATTTTGCCTTAGAATTTGTCACCATACAGTACAAAGATGGAGAACAGCATGGAGAACAGCACACTTGTGCAGGCTGTGCAAAAATTTTAATTTTCCTTTACGTAGGCAACATTAAGTAGCAACTTTTTAAAAACCACAAGAATACCTCTTTCAAGTGTAAGAGAAGAGAGAGTTGTATTTCTGCCCCTCTGACAACACTTTGCCCTTCTGTTTGCCAAAGGTACCCCAGGTCTTTGTTTCGCTCTAGACATTGCGTAGTTAACAGCCAGCCCTAGACAGAATATTGTAAAGATGAAAGAGAATCTGAAGTGTTGCAGCCCTCCCTTTTACAAGTATAGAAACTGACCCTCAAGCTGTGCCCGTGTGAAACTGGACCTCTTGTTTAAGATCCTGTCTCACTTAGCTTTCAGCTATAACTAAGCCTTCCCAGAACCCATAAGCCTTCTATGTTTGGGACTCGGCCAAGATGTGGCATGGTCCCAGTATCCCCAGCCAGTGGGGCATTCTCTGAAGACCTGCTTTGAGGGCAGATGAAGTTTGTGGGACTGTTTTCCGAAATAAAAACCTGGAGCTCCTACCCTTCTTAACAGCATATCTTTAGCCATGTGAGTTCCCATGCTGTGAGGCCTGTGGTCCACAGAAAACTGCTCATTGTGGTCTATACAATGCAAGAATGTCCCACCCAGTTTGGAATTCCAGCCATATTCACTGTATTGTACCCAGAGAAAGAAGGGTCCCTTTAAGGAGGAAAGAGGAGGGGCATGTCTTGTTGGAGCCTGGGGGGCCATGCCCACCCCTTGGTTGCTGTTGCCTCAGCTTTCCCACGACTTCATCTTACTGGTGGCATTGCTTCCGAAGGTAGCTTTAGAAGTTAACTTGTTCCGTGCATATTAAATGGGTAAGAGAGGATGCTGGGCTGTGAATGTAAGAGCTGGGGCCTGAGGTCACTCCCATTTCCAGTTACCACTCTGGTTTATTTTCACCCTGTAAGTACATTTTTAAGAAGCTTTTCTTTCTCCCAGTAAAACGTGAGTGAGTGTAAAGCCAGGCCGGCCATGTGGGCACAAGCAGTTTGTGAAAATAGCTGATACCGCTAAGCCGGAAGGCAAGCGCAGTGGATGCTTGTGGAGCAGATGGGAAGACGCATTATCCCTGTAATACAGAGCCATGGGATTTAGAGAGGTAGATTTATTTGTTTCGAACAACAGGAAGGGATAATGCCACTCTATGCAGCCAGGGCTGGCTTTGGCAAGTTTAGAAATCATCCCGTTGGGCGACTTTCCCACCTCTTTCTCTGGAGTTGTTCAGTCTGGTAACCTCCCCCCCCCAGCTTCCTGCTCTAATCGCCACACCCTCTACGATGCTGCTAATGGCAACTGGTCAGTGGAGCTAGCAGTGAGGCTTCCAGCAGATCTTCAACAGCTCTTGTCTTTAGTCTTATCACCTATTCAGTGTGGATAGTGCAGTAGACACAGTGTGGCCTAGTCTGTTCCTTTACTGCACATTCAAGGGATACCCAGACATCTACCAAGCAAGGTCGGTTAGTGCGTGGGTTGTTTATAACAACTGATGAATGTGTGTGCCTTTCCTCCAGTTTACTGGTTAGCATTGTGGCTCCGAGGACTCTCTGTGGCATTGTTCTGCCCAAGAGGAAGCCCTGCTTTGTTGAAGTCTAATATTGAAGGTGATCCAGAAAAAAATTATGCAAATCAAAACTTGAATTGTGTGCATTCTTTAAGAACCTGGGGCTTTTTTGGGGGGGGGGGTTGGCAGACTGAGATATGGACTGTTTCCAGCATTCTTGTAGCCCCCAAATCAGATTCCTTATCTAAGATGGTATAGTGTTTGCACATAGCCTAATTTAGACCATCTTTCTATTGTTAGTAGTGTGCCCAAAGCCAGACAATGCTGTGTAAATCTCTCTTACTCCATATTATTTATCTAAAAATAAAACAAGAAAAGTCTGTGCATGTCAATCCAGATGCAATTTTGTTCACCATTTTCAATCCACAATTGGTTGAATTGAGAGAGAGGGGGCTCACAGATTTAGTGTACCAGTTGTGTACTGCATCATATGCTAACTGCAGAAAAGAAATAGAGACATCTACCAATTGAGAACTTGTAAAGAAACCAGCAGCGTAGGAAGCTGGGTGAGGCTCTCAGAGCTTGGCGTAGGGCAAGCGTTGAACATCTGTGGAGGGAATGTGAAGACAAAGGGAGCACAAGATAGTCACCTGCAGAGTGAACCAGGTCTAGGCAGTCTGATGTTGGCAGGTGCCCAAAGTACGTAGCTGGGTGAAGAAGTGGCACTGTAGCGTGGTGTTTGTGGAATATGTCCCTGCTTCCTAAAACAGGAGGCGTATGTATTGGCAATGGTCTGGATATACTAAATGCAAAAAAAATCCAGGAAGTCACAAAAAAAACACTTCAGCGTTGATCTTTTGAAAGGAGAAATGAGGAGTGCTGCCTTATGAACTCTCTACCTCCCCTTCCCCTCCCCTGCTCCTCCCCTCCCCCTCCTCTTCCCTCTCCACTTCCCCCTTCCCCACCCTCTCTACCTCCTCTCCCTCTCTCTTTCCCCCTCCCCCCTCTCTCTTCCCTTCCCCTTTTCACTTCCCATTCCTCTACCTCTCCCCTTCCCTCTCCCCTTCCCCTCCCTTTCTCTCTTTCTCTGCTATTTAACACCATAGCGTGGCCATCTTGACATCAGAGAATAACCCTGATCTCAGCACTGGAGTGACTTCTCATTATCTATTTGATAATGTCTTCGTGCTAATGCTTTGGTTATTGCAAATTCTATCTCTCCTATGAGTGCCTGATCTGGGCGTGTTTGGGAATATTATTTTTCATGAATAATGCATCACTAGAAACATAACTGTCACTGTTATTAATGCTGCTGCAATCACTGCGTGCCATCTGACTGATTTCAAAATGGCTCAGCCTTTTCCTAGCTCCTAAGTTAACAAAAGAACAAACCTAGAAAATTCACTCTATTCTCCTGTAAAGTGTAAGTTTATAGAGGCTGGAAAGATGATTCGGTGTTTGCCACACAAGTGCTTGTGAGGATCATAGTTCAGATTACAAGCGCACATATAAAACCAGATATAGAAGAACACATCTATATCACAGGGTCCTTTAAAAGATAAAAGAGGGGGACAGAAGAACCATTGGAGCTCATAGACCTGTTAGCCCAGTGTGAGTGATGTTGAATAATAAGAAACAACCTCTCAAACAGGGTTGTAGACAAGGAATAACACCTAAGATTGTCTTCAGATCTCTAGCCTCATGCTATGGTTCATGCACACATACATACCTGTATACACACACACACACACACACACACACACACACACACACCATAAATGTATACACACAAAGATTAAAACAAGAAGAAAGCTTTGAGCCTGGAGCCCCAGGTGGCTGGTGGTATCATTCCTTGGCTTGAGTTACTTTGAAGAGAAAGTACAAGAAAAGCCAGTGGGAAGGAAAATCTGAGTACCCATGAAATAAGAATTTTGTTTGGGAGTAGACACTCACAAATAACTTTCCCTGAACAGAAAACTTAAAGTCGTTTCTCAGGCCAGCATAAAGAAGTCCAAATCTCTGGAAAAGACTGACCTGGGCTGGAAGCCAGGTTCTGTTCCTTTCAGTCAGTTCCTGCCAAACTTAGCTTTCACCAGATTCCTGCACTGAGGAATCATCATCCTACCAGGTGTGATCCACATCAGGAACAAGATGCCTTTGAGAAGTCTGGAGTTGTTTCCGGCCACAGGCATTGTCACCATTGTCCAGAAATGGTGGTATCGTTGCTGTTTTCTGGCGGGGTGGTGGCAGGAGGAACCTTAGGGAGTCCTAGGAGGGATCTCAGAACAATGGCTATAAAACAAGGTTTCATCATTGTACACTGTTTCCACACTTTGGGCAGGCACTGTCCTAGGAAAACAGTAACAGCAGAATCCCCCACCCTCTAGATCTTGGTTTTGACTGAGGGGACAAAAGGATTTATGACACTTAACTATAAAATCTACTCCAGATGAATAATAAAGCCCACTGAACATCAGAGGCTTCAGAGGGAGAAGATGTAAGGTTTCAGGAGGGTACACCTGGAGGGAAGGCAATAGAAAGCCTGGGAAAGGAAGTGAGCACCCAAGGTCAAGGGTAAGAAGACCACTGGGGCAATAGCTCTGCATTTGGGTCCAGCAGTGAGAAGGATGAACAGGGCTGGTGCACGTGGGACACGGCAGCTCCAAGGTTTGTCATCTCAACCTCAGTCACGTGGGGAAGTCTCAACGGGATTACACAGGGACATGCAGGGACAGGTGGAGATTAACCAGAACTCCTGAGTTGGTGATCCATTTCAAACATGTCCCATTACACACTTTGAGAAGGCTTGGAGGAGGGCTGGCCTAGGCACCTACAACTGTAGGCTTCCCACCTCAGGGAAGCAGACTTATTTATTCCCAGTTGTGGCTGAGATCCTGACTTCATGTGGCCACACAGGCCAAAGGGCTTCTTCCTAGAGGTGGAATCCCACTCAGATCCCCAAGGCCCAGATAAATGGAAGTCCATGATCTCAAAGCAAGTGTCCTGGGAAGCTGGGAAGCTGGGAAGCTGGGGCTGTAGGCCTTAGACTGGGTCAGTCTGGTTTCTGAGGGTTTAGAATCACTGCAAAACTAACTTTGGTATTTTGATACAATGCTTGTGTATTAAAAACCAAATACAAAAATAATTTGAAAGAAACAATCAAGAACATTATTATCATAATAATTGACTCTCTAGACATGAAGAAATGTAATAGAACTGGAGCTGATGCCATCAAATAGAACCTGTAGGGCATACATTGATTTAAAACAAATTAACACATTAAGATGTCCTACTCGACTTTTCATTCTTGTCAAACATTTGAGGGAGGTTTTTAGCTGATCTCAGGAGAGTTTGAAAGCTGAGCACTTAATAATTGGGAAAAAAAAAGACATCGCCCCTTAATTGCTGTGCTCTTGTGCACATAGAGATTCTTCTTGATGTTCTGGCACCCAGACATATCTCCTGCCCCATGAATTATAGAATCCAGTTGGGAAAGACAAAATCCAAACCCATGGAAGAAGAGCCAGTTACAAATGTAATTCGCCAATGACTGCCAAATAAACACACAATCCAATCGTTCAGGCATTTAATCGACATATATTTGTAGGCATGCATGCCAACCAAGGGTCTCAAATGAAATATTCACATCCCCTTATCTCCCTCAGAAAGCTTACATTTCTGGACAGGATGAGAAGAGGGTTAGGGATACTATGAGAGGACCCTAAAGAGAAATATATATATGTTAGAGGCAAGCCTGTGTTGACAGCAAGGATCCATGATGAAGATCCATGGTCAGGGGCTGAACAAGGGCTGCCAACATCTGGAACCTGACAAGGCTTCCTCCGGAGACCACTGAAGGAGGCGTGGCCAGGTCAGTGTCGGTACATTGCTACAACCTTTGGAATCCCTGATTCAGACAGTGGAGACAGGCAGATACACAGAGATCTTTAGGTGGATATGAAACACGAGATGCTTCAGGGATGTAAGGAGCTTTTCTCCAAGTTAAACTGATACTGTCTTCGTGAGATCAGCTGTGTCTATAGACAGTGTCCATCATGGCTCCCGAGTAGGCTACTGATCTTCTCTCATGGGGGGTTCCTGGACCCTCATTTCAGGCTCCAGCCATTGCATGTAGCTTTGCCACAGTTGCATGGGGTCTAGGGTAGGAACTAGAGTTTGGCTGGGAAGATGTGGGTGACAGGAGCTCTATCTATATAGTTATGGGGAGCCATCACCTACACTGGGTTAAGACTTCCCAGTCAAGCAGCTTTGGGGTTCCCATATTCCTCTTAAGATCCCCTCACCTGTGCTTTATATGTAGGCCCAATAAATCCATAGGTTCTATAGGATGAACTGGGTGGAGTTCTCCTTTAGTTTGTTGATGGGACCATAGATAGAGGAATCATTGTGATCCATTTACCCCTCTCCTGGGAAAACATTTTAGCAACCAAGAAACAGATTGTGACTAGTGACGCCTGAACCCTGCCTGTTTTATTTATCTTTCATGTTAGTTAGCATGGTGATCGAAAGAAACAACAAGTATGTCCCAGGGGAGATACTTTCTTACTCTCTGTTAAGTGCACATCCTTGTATCTGGCAGAAAGGTAGCTCAAAGGAGAAGGAAAGTGAGATGGAGTGACTGAGGAGGTGACTTTCCAGACCACCTGCTCAGTACCCACTGCCCCTGTCTGGTCTGCAGGCCTCACACTGCAGCGGTGAGAAAACAGCAGTTGCCTCTGTTTCTGCGCATTGTGGCATCTCTTCTGGAACCCTAATATCACACAGGCTTGCAGAGTTCTCCTGCTGATGGAGATGTTTATCTAATATCTTGGGAGGAATAGCAAAGAGTAAATGGAGTAGAAACTTCATATCATATCCCTAACAATGGTACAGCAAGTGTGTGTTAAGCAAAATAAAACATAAAATTGCTTTTTAAGGGAGTGGAGTACTACCTGGATAGCAGTGTGGGCTGGGAGCCCTGTCCACTGGCTGATCTCAGGAGTGCTGTGCAGAAACAGCAATACATGGGAAGGGGGGTATGCTAGGCCAGAGAAAAGCTGTGGTACAGGGGTTTGTAATGATAGTGGGTTCTGTTCTCACAACTAGGACAGGTTTATCACAAGGAATAGCACACTGGAAGAGACATTCTGGGAACCCCATCATGGCTACCTCACAAGAGTGCCAAGTTCATTTTCAGTGGGCTTTTCCCGGAGCGTGCCACCTGCCCAACAGACTTTCCCAGTTTTTCTACCCTTCACTTTTGTGCCTACCATATCTAAAGCAGGGCAAGCCTCAAGACATCTCCAATCTGGTTGTCATTCTTGCTTTCTACCACCTGGATGGGAGACAGTGGTTTATGTGATTTTCAACACCCATGGGTTTCAAGTAAGCCTAGAGGGTCACCTTGGTTTATTTAGACCTTGTCATATCTCTAGCACGGGTGTGCATTGTTGAATGACCATTGCCAAGCTTGTTCCAGGCTCTGGTCCACATAGCCAGTACCTAACACTGCCACAGGGATAGCTGAAACATAAAGCCGGAAAAAGGAGAGGGTGCGGGGCGCTGTTGTGAGTCCCTTGGTCACAGAGGAGCCCATGTGTCTGTTTATAAGTGTTGCTACACAGGCATCCAAATAAAGGCATTCTGCAGCTTAGGAGACTGATTGAATGTAGGGTGGGGAGGACTTTGCCAATTAAGCAATGCTCTTATCTTGCCCGTTTCAAAATACCCTGCCCGGCCCATTTTTAGGAACTGTGCTCAGAAAGAAAAAGTCGAAGGGCATCTGGGCCAGCACCTGCTCCTGCTCTTTCTCTGGTGACCTCATCAGCCCCACCTGGGCTCCCTCCCTGCCCTGATGGTGACACTGGGCTGGTGGATGACCAAGGTTCTCTCTCTCCTCCCAGATGGACAATGGAATCATAGCCCTTGGTTATCCAAAGGCTCCAGTGAGGAGTGAGATTTTCCTAAATAAGCCACCTGTGGAAAGAGTCCCTGGCATTGGTAAGTGTATTTGTGTTTCTGTTTAGCAAGAAGTGTGAGGGCTGGACAAAAGGCTGTGTGCACACACGCTCCTCCCCCAACCCTGTACTCCAAACATTCCAAACTGGTCCCAAACAGCTGCCTCTAAACTCGGTGGGTTATTTCAGAGCTCTCTGTAAAGGGACCAAAATATCTAGTGAAGTCCTTAACTGGACAGTTGTTCAAGCTCTCCTGGGCTTCTCAAGGCCTCACTGACTCTGGGACATCAAAACTTTTATTTGTGCAGCCGTCTGACTCCTCCCCTTCTCTGTGTAGTCCTGACCTGTCTCGAGCGTATCTTCCAGGGTCACAGATCTGCATCAGCCCAGGAACCGCCCTCTAGGCTCCCGAAAGGGACTAAGGCTGAGTCCTCCCACTCTAGCCCCGCCCCAGCCCATGTTCACGACCCCGCCCATTCCCGGCTCCTCCTCTCTGCAGGGAGTTTTTAGAGGGGGAAACCCAGAGACCCGGCGGTGAGCCCCTGGGGAGGCCCGGGGCAGCTTTGTTTCAGGACAGCACAGGCTGGAGAGGTCTGTGCCTTCTCCCCGAGGACCTGCTTGTCCCTTTTCTGCTTTGCCCTCTCTCACACACTTGCCATTCTTCTCTGTAAGTTTCAGCGTTTCCCTCCAACTGCAGCCTTGAAAGCTAGCTCTGTTTTTGGACCCATGGTCTAGGAGAGAAGACTCCCACATTTTTGCCTGGAGACTGAGGAGTGATAGGACTTCTTTTCAGTGGCAGGCAGGGTGTCTGTATGCTACAGAGGAATCCCAGAAGGGAACTGCCTGAGACTGGCATTTTCCCTGAACCCTGATTCCAGTAGCTCTGATCCCAGGACACAAGCCCAGGCTGGACCCCTTGAACATCTCCCTGGCAGGTAAGGCCCAGTTCCCTCAGCTGCCTGTGTTGGGGTCATAGGCTCCAGTGAGAAATGAGGGAACGTGAGAGCTAGCTACAGTGCTCCTGGCATCTCTGGTCAGCTTCCTGTTGAAACACTTTGGGGAGCCTCCAGTATGAAGGAGACAAACTTTTCTTCAGCCTCGGAGGGAAATGAATTCCCTAGTATGTACCTGATTGTTTCTTAGGAACTGTCTGAACAGGCAGGGAGCACAGTGGGCACTGTAACCATCACCAGAGCCCATTGGAGTTGGTGTTTGGAGCTGTTGGGATGTGCATGCCTCTGGTGGGGTGAAAAGGACCCTGGGGGAGTGGAGGTAGGATGTATAGCTTCCTTTTGATTAAGGGGCTTTACCTTCTTGGCTTAAATTTGGATTTCTTTCCTATCTGAGCACGGTGCTGTCCATCCCCGAGACCAGAGCGGTGCCTTGGTCTGTATGCTTCTGAATAACATGTTCTACAGCGGTCCAGGGTCTTATGTCTCTGAAACCATCCCTGCCATCCTTCAGGCCCCTTGCTCTCTGTTGGCACTCCTTTGTCTACATGGCTCCTCATCTGCCTCTCTCTGACATGTGTCTGAGGAAAAGATAGAAAACCGAAGATTCCTCTTGGATTAGTCCTACTTGCTCTAGAAACTTCTTCTGCAGGGTTCTGATCTGTTAGAGAAGAAAGCTACATGGGGCTTAGTGATCTGCTACGTGTGGGCCCAGCCCTGGCTTCTGCTGGTTCCCTGTACAATCTCCTTACATCGGCTGCCCTCAGCTAAGGGCTGTATCTGGAGAACTTCCATTTTCTCATTTGACAAAAGAAGGTACTAGGAATGAGTCCTTAACAAGGGAAGTGGCCAGGCATTTGATATCTTAGCTTGGTTTTGTTTCCTGAACCTGGGGTCTCTCCTCAACACTGCCCCCTGAAGCCACAGGAGTCATCACTTTTATGTTATTGGAGAAGGGGCTTCTTTCCAGGGCTCGAGTAGGACTCTGGTCATGGGTGTTGTTAAAAGATGACATCCCAGGTTTCAGCACCAATGTTAGGGAAAAGATGAAGAGAGTGGGGGGAGGGATATGGCCCATGGAGGTGCAGTGAGGTCTGGAGACAAGGGATGCCTCTGGGAGGCCCATGTTGGGAATCCCTTCCCCCTGAGGGACCAGCCACACGACGGTATAGTACAGAATAAAGTTTATTCAGGTCATGGGAGAGTTAAGAGGGTAGTAGAGGAAGAGAGAGAGAAGAAGAATAGAAAAGTAGAGGCCAGTCATGATCAGGTGGAGAGAGAGTGGGGAAGGGAAGGGGAAGAGGAGAGGTAAGGGGGGAGCAAGGCTGCAAGAGAGCAAGAGAGAGAGGAGGGGGCAAGCAGCCCCTTTTATAGTGTCAGGTTGCTAGGGCAGACCATACCTGGCTATTGCCAGCTAACTGAGGCATGGGGTTTACCAAATCCCAACATTCCCCCATTTTGGTTTAATTAAAAAAAAATAGGGGTGATGGTGAACCAGAATAGGGTCACTGTGATCTCTGACTTCTTCATGCTTGTTTTGGGGTGGCATTTCTAGAGAGTCCAGAAAAATGGGGGTAGGGATGTTTGTCCAGTCTTACGGTTGGCTGTTTCCTTGTTGTCCAGGGTCTGTGGAACCATCTGAGGATAGGTCAGAAGGAACAGGTCCAGTAGAAGCGTCTGTGTCTGTGAGAGAAGGCTGAAGCATCTGTAGGTTGCTTCTCTGGAGCTGTTCTAGATGTAATGAGCGCCTGGACTTGACAAGATGCTGGAACACACATATGTATGCATTATAGGTAGAGATTAAGTACATTTGGAAGAAAGAAAGAAAAATTTCGCAGGATCCATCCTAATGCTGCCATTCCTCCCCTTTTTTTAATCATAAAAAGGAGAAAAGGGGGAGGGGAGGCTGATAGTGAAAGGGGAATAAGGGTGGTGAGAGGTGAGAGTCTCATTGGCTACTTCCTGCTGCCTTGGGGCATTGTAGTGGGTGCAGCTGGCTTTCACCATCAGGGTCAGCCTGGCAAATGTTCACATCAGGCTCCTCTATGGACACTGGCTGGTAATCCTGTAACAGAAACTAATTAATAGTTTGGTTAGAAATTTTTTGTGTCTATCATTGAAGTAGACAGAAGATTGATAAGGTTTGGAGCAAATTACTACAATGAGCCCTTAGAAATGTTTGCAGCAGAAATGAATTTGCATTTTGCATTACTGGGGTGTGGTGTGTTCAAAGTTTCAACACATTCTCATATATTCTTACATGGAAATAATGGTGGTGTGTGTTACACCGGCCAATTTCCCCCCACAGAGACTTTAACTCTTCCATGGCCTTTTCAATTACTCACTAATGCCAAATGTTTACATTTCATGCCTAGTATCCTCTCTTTGAATCCTTGCAAGGCCTTCGATGGCTTTCAGAGAAGTGATGGCTACTTCAGGCATGCATAGGCTACCCGGTCATCTGTGGCCTTGGGATGACCCTGAAGTGTGTCTGCCTTAGCCTGATAATCAACTCAACTGTGTGTTTGAGTCAACTGTAAGAAGGTCACATGTACGTGGACATGAATCTAAAATATATCTTTGGGACAGAAATCTTATTTGAATGAAAGATTAGTGACACCTAGAAAAGTCTTTAGGTATGAGGGGGAAAGACACGTGACCCCTGTACCCTGAGATGTACTGAAGAATAGACACTGACCTGCAATTTGTTTCTGATGGGTTGAATTAGAACTAGTGGAGCAGTTTCCTTGAACTCTGGATTCCAGGTCAGTTGGAAAAATCATCCAGATAACTCTTAGCTCGGTGGTAAGTGCCTTACTATTGGGAATATTTAGATGAAGGCTAAACAGCTATTTCCTGGGGCATTTGAAAGGCTACTTTAAATATGAGTGCAGGGGTAAGATGAGCTTTTAAGGGCTCTTGATATCCAGCCATATGAAAGCATATCCTTTCAGTCCTGAATTTCTTCCTTCCTTTCTTCAGTGTTCCTGTTGCTGATGGTTCTGAGGGAGGCTAACTGTGGTTGTGTGATTGTTGTGGCATTGGCTGTGAATGGCCTTCATTCCTCTACTTCTGGGTTTATAAACAAATACCCCAGAGATATCACAATAGCAGAGCAAATCCAGGGGAAGGAAAAGGCCACACAGATATGTACATATGCATATGTATGTATGTGTATTGGGGGCAGACTTATTAGCATGTAAGGCAAAGTGACAAGGATGAAATATCTTACTTTGTACCTGTCTGAGGCCGATTGTATAATGAATACCTAAAAGAATGCATTCTCTGATATGGCCACCTCTCAGCTTTATAACAGTGAAATCAGTCTCTCGCTCTTTGATGCTAACATTTCAGGTTGCTTCTGAGCACCCTGCAAATGGAAGAGCCTTCCTGGCCTTCCTGACCTTTTGCAGTTGCCTTGAACAAATTTGGGTGCAGAGATACAGGCAAGAATCTACCTCAGACGGTTCCCAAGGAATAGGGTTTCTGGGTCATAGGTTATGGGCAGAGTACTGGTTCTCTGGACACATTGGGACTGAGGATTTAGGACAAAGTATCAATTGGAGTGCCATCAGCAGGCACAAAAGAAGTTGGTTTTTTGGCAGACACCCAGTGAATGTGTGAGCCAGTGCCACAGGGCTTGCCTGCTGTGCCCCTGAAGACATACTGCCAGAAGCCACCACAGAGGCCTGTGACAAACTGCCCCATGTCCCTAATGCCTTCCTCTCATCCGCATGCACCTGTAGTCACTTGTCTGCTTCTAGTGCCTGGCTAACAACTTCCATCGCCCCTTGGCTATGTTTGGGTACACAGAGAGATTATCTTTTAAAACTTCTGGCAGGAACCATCTCTGGAGAGAAGTTGTTTCTGAGGCAGTATACTGGTGGAGGCTGGGTAATTGCAGCTGGCCTGGGTTGCCCAGGAGCTAAATTGCAGGGCTGTAGCCTTCTGCCAGTGTCAGAAAGCCAAGGAAAAGCAAACACACCACAGCACCAAATCAGATCAGATTTTATTCGAAACATGGGTCTAAAACTTCAGCAAGGGCAGCAAGGATCAGTTACCTTGCCCAAGTTCAACTGTTGTATTGCCCAGCCTTGTGCCTGAGTCAGCCTTGTGCCTGAGTCTGACAATACGACGACGTTTGCAGTTACCAGTCGGGCAGGGAAACAGCGATCCTGTTACAAGCCCCCACCACAGGGAAATACAGCCAAGGGAAATAAAGTAAAAACAGAAACACAAACATCACCGAGAGAGTCCGGGCTAACCCCAGAGGGTCCTGACAACACATACCCTTTGCACTGAGCTCTCTGAGTGTCCACTGTGGGGCTCTGGCCCGGCCTTTACTGGACACCATGTTGTTCACAGGGCCCTGCACCGTTGCATCATGGGAGGTGCTGCTACCTCCTCAAAGCAGCCTGCGGTGTGACCTTGGACATCCTGTTAAGTTCTCCCTTCATCTAAATGGAAGCTCTGTTCCTGTCACTCTAGTCTTTTGGGTATGTTCAAAACAATTGAACCCATCTCTTAGGACACACCTTTGAGCTCTGCATAAACAAAACCCGAATTTTTCTGATACTACCTGAGACGGAGTTCTACTTACTTGTGCCCCGGCAGAGCCGAGGTGTGATCAGCTGTGCTGCTGTCTTTTAGGCTAGACTAGCAAACTAGACTGAGGCTCAGGGACATTCCACGAGGACGTGTGAGAACCGGGATTCAAACTCCTGACTTGGCCCAACATATTGGTTTTTAACATTCCGAAGAGGTCTGTGTGCTTCATACGGATGGATAGAAGGGAAAGCTGTATAATCACATAAAAGGCATATGTATGTAATTCATGTAAGAAGGAAATGTACAGCTGCTGGGAATGTTACTTTAAATGGCTACCCCAGTGGTGTACTTAATTCATAAAGGTGACAGCTGGCATGTTGTGACAAAGTGTAACAGGCCCCGTGGCCCTTCACAGTCTTCTCTCTGGAGGAGCAGTCCAGTGCCTGTTCCTGTGTAACCTTATCCATATCCAAACACACTTGCCAATAAAAATCTAACATTTGAATAATTTGGGAACAGCAGTTGATAGATGGGAAAAGACACATTTCTATATCATGGTGTCTGGCTGGGAGGCAGGGGTTGGGGGTAGGAAAGGTGTCTATATGTCACTTTTGGTTTGCTTGGTTCAATGCTTTCTGTGAGCCCATTGGGGTTCAGTGCTGGGACTCCCCAGGGATTTCAGCAAGGTTCAGTGGACCACTAAGATGCTGGAGAAAGCTAGCTAAGACCCATGATCCAGCACTTACTTGCCTTTCTTAACCACCCTTTGGCATACCTGTGAGGCCAGGCACTGAGCTCTCTATTAGGGTCTGCACAATTCTGGATGCATGAGAGACCCAGGCAGTATCTCAGGTTGAAATCCACCTCGGATTCCTGACTCAGAGTCGTGTTTGATTCATGAAATTGCAATTAAATTTACATTGCAGTTATGTAAGCCAATGAAATATTGAACTTGAGGAAGGGATATGGGAGTGGGCCATGCCCAGGCTGAGCCTGGCTTATAGTTCAGGGAGGGTTCTATCTGCCTGCCAGGGACCCTGGCACCCTGGCCATGTGGAGGCCTCCCACTGAGCCTGGGGCCCTAAATATATGGCCTGGGCTGTGCCAGTGGTCATGAGACTGGTCTAGGTCTGAATTTAGCTCTTCTTTTGGATAGCTGTGCAGAGATCCAGAGCCTTGTATAGGATCTCTAGACTGGAGCCTAAGGACCAGAAGCAGAAGGCCAGATAAACACCACCTGGTCAGCGAACAAATATGACGTTCTCAAATCTTGGCAGGCTGGCCTTTGTCAAAACTTCAGACTTCTACAGGAAATTGGCTAGAGAGTCCCTTTTGTGATTCATGCAAGATACCTCTTGGGCCCTTCCATTGGTCATATCTGTGGTTCAGTGCTGTGAAGAGGGACTCACATTGAAGGTCACTCTTCTTGGTCCTTCAAGGGCAGATTTGACCTCTATGTGCTCATCCTGAAGGCATGCAGGGTTCTGGTAGGTTCACGTGTCTTTGCAGAAAAGAAGCATGCCTGGGTAATTAGGCAAAGAGAGTGACTTATGCTAGCCCATGCTTTTTCTGCTCCCTGAGCAAAAATATGTATGTATGTACATACGTATGTATGCATGCATGTATATATGTAATTATAGCTCTACTTTACTAAGCTACATATGCTTGCATAGCCTCTCTGAGCACCCACTCATCTCCACCACTGTTCTCGGCACTGAGGAAGACAGACCAGACACACACTCTCTAACTCTGAGGGGTTTAGCAGTGAGCACAGTCAATAGGTCACCTCTTTTCTTGGGGCAAGGTTTTGTCATGTAGCCTACACTGTCATTGAACGTTTACTATTTCTGCCTGAGATTCCTTGGTGCTGGGATTATAGGCAAATGCCATATAGGCCAATAGGCCATTTTTAGTACACCTATGCAGTGTTAAAATCAGGCTACGTGGGAGCTTGAGGAGGGTGGTGGCACACTCCTTACTTGAGAAGCTGGGGGACTGTTTTGCTGACACCAAAGCTGGGTTTTGAAGGCTGCATAGGAGTCTGCCTGGTGGGAGATATGTGTCATCTCTTAGTGCTACGGAGTCAGGGAAAGATAGCACTGGTTTTGTAGGTAGAGTGACTTTTGAGCTGAAGAAGGAGGATCATGAACTGGAGTGAAGAACCATGTGACAGGTACAAGAGGCTGGGGTCAGACCCAGAGAGGTTGGATTATGAGAGCCCAGAGATTTAAAGCTGTAAGGATCCAAATGCCCCACACGAGGGTGAGTAAGCCATTCACACACACAGTAGAGGAGGCTGGGGATTTATAATCTGGTACACAGAGACACAGGATCTCACCCTCAGAGGGAGTGCAGTGGGTGCTCTGAGGCAGGGTGGGAAGCCAGATTACAGACCACAGAGATGCCTTAGGCAGAGCTCCCACCTGAGGTGCCCTGAATGCAGCTAAGGCTGTTGGAGCAGGCGTGGGAACAGATCCCCTGCCTTCCTTTAGCCTTATCTACAGATGGCTTCCATCTCAGAACCTTGTCCTGCTGCTGGAATGCTGAGCTGGACCTGGTGTGTGGCAAGGTAGTGGGCTTCTGTCTTTGGGTACCTTTAAGAGAAGTGGGTGTGACAAGAATGCAGATGGCAGTCAGGCATGTTGGGGAAACCTGCAACTTCGGATAAAGTTCTCTGAGTATCAATATAATGTGGTGTAGCTTTTAGCGTGCAATGAGACCAAAAAGGATTCTCTGCTTTCAACAGCTCACTCTTACCAGCTGCATGCCCTTAGGGTTTTTTTTTTTTTTTTTTTTTTTTTTTTGCCCTTCTATCTCTCCCCTCTCCCTTACTGGCCCCCACCCTGCCATTGCTAAGCAACCAGGCTCTGGATTAGCAATTGCTCTGCCCTTCAAGCCACAGGTAAGTCTGATCAATGTGTCCTTCTTAGAGTTGAAGTGACAGAAGGTAGGACAGAGACTAGCTCCCCTAACACTGCAATAATACAGTGTAGGCAGAACTGAGCCCAAGTCAGTGTCTCTCTGCAGACCTGTTGCTCAGTCAGGCCACTGCTCTCCCAGAACAGAGGCTCTGCCATGTGCCTTCTCATACTCTCCCAGATAAAGGGGAGCCCCCGGGACAGCTTGGAGTCCAGACCACTATTTATATGCATGCTTCACTGGCGCAGACACTCTTAAAATACATTAAACAGAAATATCCACGGTGTCCTCATGCCCCTGTAATTGGAGCTGATCTATGAATGAACTGGGTAGAACTCCACACTGAAAATATGGAAGAAAGAGGCCTGGTCCTCTGACAGCTTTCTGATGCCTGAAGAGTCTAATAAGCAGTAAAGAGACATTTGGGTATTCCCCTGCCGACTGAGGGACTGGTTGGGGGCAGCCACCTTCCTATCAGGGCATTGTTGGCTCTGAAGGGTTGTGGTAGTGTGGAAAGCTCAAACTTTGAGGTTTTGGTCAAAGGTGAGACAAGAGGAAGAGATTTGACAGGGAGGGAGCCAAGGGAAGTGGAGGATGCCTGGGGGAGTGAAGGCAGAGCCTCAAAGAGGAGAGGGCATTCTCTGTGGATTTGTGAGATAAATGACAATTCTGCTTCCTGCTGTTAAAGTGAATGGACCCAGCAGGAATCTCCTTACATTTGAGAAGGAGGGTTGGGGAAAGTACTAGATTCAGGAGACTGAAAAGCTGGACCTTGGGAAAAGCTGGGTCACAAGCTTGGCAAAGTGACAGGCAGCATCTTTCTCACCTTGACATAAGATTACCCTGCTGGGGACAGATGGCTATTTGCATTCCCAAATGCAGCCACCTTATTTGGAACATTGGGAATGCACTCTCTTTCCTAGCAGAGATGGAGGAGGTCTGTGGACTTGTTCTGGCCATCAGATTCCAGGATGGAAGGAAACAGTGAAGTCCCAGCAGACCTGGGTTCTTCCCCTAGCCAGGGAAGTGGGTGCATTCATGAGAAGTTCTTTGACTGGAATAAAGGGAAGTTTTCCCAAAGCAAGAGATGGATTCTGATGCCTTGAGGGGGAGGCAGGGGTGATCATGGGCAACAGTAGTGTGTAGAAATGCAAAGGGCCTTGAGACCCGGATGTACAGTAACTGAAGCATTGAATCTTCTGTGTCCACTTTCCTGAGTGTTAAGGGTTTAGACAAAGTATGTTTTAGCTTAGGAACATGACTCAGATTTGATAGCTGGACACAGTCAGGCTGTTGTGGGTGTCAATCTCTGTTCTGGCCCAGGACCTACTATGTGTGTGCTGTTCTGTGAACCTTAACTGAATTACTGGACAAACTGTTTTAGTATGGTGTGGTGGGTATTCTTCTCACCACTGTGATAAAGATACCTGGAAAAAACAGCTTAAGAAGCAAATGTTTATTTTGGCTCACAGTCTGAGTAGGTAGTCCAATGGTGGGGAAGGCCGTGAGCCACAGGAACATGCAGGTGGGTAGGCAGGTTGTGTCTGTGGTCTAGAAACAAAGAGATGGGTGTTGGTAGTTAACTTCCTTCTTATTCAGTCCAGGGATTCACCCTGGGACCCCACGTTAGGTTAGGCCTTCATTATCCATTGCACCTTTCTGGAGATGCCTGTCTGCCCTCATAGGCTCATCTAGAGGGGGTGTGTCTTTCCTATGGTGGCTCTAAATCCTGTTGAATTAACACATCAAGATTAAATAAGACACAGGAGTCCCACAAATCTTTTGTTTTTAATTATTCACTTTACTTCCCTGTTGCAGCCCCTGCCCAGGCCCCCTTTCACAGCTCCCCCTTTTTTCCCTCCCTTTCTCCTCTGAGAAGGGGGAGATCCCCCTTGGACATCACCCCACCCTGGCACATCAAGTCATTGCAGGACTGGGTGCAGCGTCCTCTCCCACTGAGGCCAGACAAGGCAACCAGGTTAGGGGAACAGGATCCACAGGCAGGCAACACAGTCAGGGCAACCCCCTGCTCCAGTTTTCGGGGAACCCACATGAAAACCAAGCTGCACGTCTGCCTTGAGGGGATAAGTATTGGAGGAATTTCTTGTCTTACTCACCTGTTAGAACCCTCAGGTTGATCCTGGGGTTATTGAAGGAACACCCTGAAACAGCTGAAATTCAGGGATTTATGAAAGCAAAGCCTCTGTTACCCTTACCCTGCTTTCTCGAATATTGGTCAGAACCTCCTTCCTATACCTGGTGTCTCCTATCCCATGACTTCCTCAGCACATGGAGTTCAGCAAGGGCTTGCTGCTAGCCAGTTGCAGCAGGAACAGCAATCTTGTACTCCGAGAAGGGAGCTGTCTGCCCTCCCATCTGAGGCAATGCTAAGCCATTGTTTTAACTGATTTGGTGGGGTAGGATAATGGGTTCCTCCTTTCTTACTCTGGATTTTCTCTCCTTCAATTATATGCTGAAGTCTAACTTTCAGAGTATAGGTGTCATGGTATTTGAAAATGAGGTCTTTGAAAAGAGGTACTGAACCATGAAGAAGTTAGGACTCTCTTGAATGAATTAAACTTGTAAGAGTCCAAAAATGGCTACAGGATGAGATAAAGCTTCCCCGCCCAGATGACCCATCCTGGGATAAGATATTACCCCATTCTTGTGGTTATCCCCAGACTGTTGTCTGGGAGGGGATTTTATGATCTTGTTCTGGATTTTATGGTCTGTCCCTGGAGCTGGTATCTTATGGCCTAGTTTCTGGGACTTAGGGTCTGTTCTTGGAACTGGTATCTTAAAGCCTTTTTTTTCGAAATCAAGCCTGGTCCTTAAATGGAGACAAACAGGGTCTTTAATTGGAGACAAATGGGGTTTATGTTGTCCCTTCAAAATTAACCTTATAAAAGACCAGAGGGGCTCCTCGTCCCTTCTGCCATGTCAGACAGGAAGGAGATGGCTATCTATGGATCAGGCAGTGACCCTCAGCAGACATCATGGCTGTTGTTACCTTGATTTGGGACTTCCAGATGCCAGTACTATTGACTTCGGCCTCTAGAACAGCTGAACTACTTTGGTCTAGTCTTAGTCCATCACAGCATCCATGTGAGGGAAGACACACAGTAGTTCAGCTGTACGTTGCTAGACTGAAATCATATAATCTTATTAAGATTCCATTCATTTGCTGAGGCTGTGAATATCTGAGTCAAAGTGGGTTGACTTCAATGATATTTTACTGCATTGTTATTGAAGCTTATTTTGTGCCTAATGTGGGGACACAGCTTGACCTCAGGAGCTGGACTGTGGGGACAAAGCTTGACCTCAGGGACTCTGCAGGGACTCTGTTCGTCAAGGGAGTTAGCACATGGGCAAATGCCTGGCACAGAAGAATCACAGCATATGGGGAATATTTCCTTCTATCTATTTCTCAACCTAGATTTTAGTTTCCTTTCCCTTTCTCACTGTTGATATAACCCCAAAGAACTATAAAAACAGAACAGGGTGAGCCAGAACCCAGATGGGATTCCCATTCAGTGTTTTGTTTAAAAGAAAATTATTGTATGAACTTGAGATTTCAATATGTATAACTATGAGGATATGTGTATATACCATTTAATGTGGTTTATCAAACATTTTATTACAGTGTTAAAACTTTGTAAATAAAATATAAATGAAGCCTCTGCTTACTCTGGAATGCATAACCATGACACTCCACTGAGAGGACAATGGCGATCAGTCACATAGCATAAAACCCTGGAGTTTTCCATGCTAATGAGTTATCTAGATGGGCCCCAAGCATTCAGCCAATGAGCATCCCTTCCTGGGCATTTCTTCCTGCAAAAGGCATTTAATCCCTGGCTCACCCAGAGTAAAGTGTGTAAATTCTCATCTACCATCAACTAAAGCAATCTGAACAAGCATGGACCTCCTCTTCATCAGGGATTGCCATGGGCAGGCTGGGGATTTCATTGTCAAGAGCCTTGTCTAAATCTCCAGGAGAGGCCTTTCCGCCTCTCCATATACTCAGAACCAATGTGTTCCCCATCCCGGGCTCTGAGGACATCCTGAGGGAAAACATGGACTGGGGACCCTCTTCCTGACTCCCAGCTATATATCAGTGGTGCCTCGGTGTCCAGGAGACTGGGAAGCACAGCAGTCATCCCAGACTCCGCTGTTCCCCACCCGGGAAAACACGGACCGGGGACTCCCATTACAGACTGTGGTCTGCCTTCCCTGAGTGGCAAGCCAGTGGTTCACCAGGCACTCCAGTGACAAGGCAGGACACAGCCAGCCAAGCACTGGAGCGATAGGAATAGGTTGCCCCTCAGGGATCACATCTTGTTTTAGCTTTGTTCGAGTTAGAGACTGTATAGTTCCAGGTTTCAAAAGCTTGACAATCTTCTCTCGCCACAATTTCTGGGACTACAGGTGTGTACCATTACAGACCAACTACATCTTCTAGTTGCTTGCTAAGTTTTTCATTTGTTTCCAGAGGTTTTGGTTGCTCATTGAAATAATTGCCTGAGTAGGCCTTCAAACCTTAGTTGAAGATAGTTTGAAAATGTGTGGTATTGTTACCCATTGAACAGACTTTTCTATCAAGGTGTAATTGTTCTTATTCTTTCCATCACTAGCCATTTGTAGTTATGTGGATAGCTGCATCCTTGCTATTTTGGGCAACATTCTGTGTAAGTGTGGGCCTCCAAATTTTATGTTTAACAGAAAGTGATTTTGTTACCAAGGTAGGAGGGATATATGTTTAGCTCATTGGACTTTGCTGATATTACAAAAACAAAAAGCAAACAAAAGGCCCCTGATTATTTTAAAAATATATGTATACTATACTGAGTTTTCTATCATGAGAGTCACTGGAAGATATTAGGTGGGGGAAGAAAAGCTAACAGAGCGATACTGTGGACTGATCCCTGAAACTGTTGATGTCCTCAGAGATGGGGCACTTTGGTTGTCTGCATCTGAACAGATACCCCTTGGAACTTCTTCCTTTTTCACCTCTTCACTTTCTCAGGAGTATTTCCAACTGCAATTGCTCTCCTGACCAAATTAGCCACCCGAGGAAAACCTCTCCGACAGCTATCTCAACGGGCCTAGCCTAAACTCAAGATTCTGTTTTCTTATGAACTGACTTCCAGAGGCTCAAGCTAAACATAGCTTCTCTTTTGGGTGTTCTCTCTATGTGGTCCTGTTGTTGCCTGAGTCATTTGATACCACAGAATCTATGTAGCTGGGGCAGTGGCTGTCTTAGGGACACTTTTGGCATCTCCTTTCTGATATGATTATGGCCTCCGCATTGGTCCCTTTA
Source organism: Micromys minutus (assembly GCF_963924665.1). NCBI lineage: Eukaryota > Metazoa > Chordata > Mammalia > Rodentia > Muridae > Micromys > Micromys minutus. Next base: position 14,535,201 of record NC_137962.1, on the reverse strand, counting down.
ATTTGTCTTTGGGGGTACAGTTTCTGAATTCTCATTAGTAGAGACCATTGCCATGCAACAAGACATAGACAGACCCATGTTTGGACCCTTAGTCAAGTCTGGGCCTTGGGTGTCCTTCATAGAACAAGTCTGTGGTCTTCATTTGCTCACGCCATTTCTTCACCACTGAGTGTCTTTCCTCCCCATCCCACATTTCTCTCTAGTTTGATCTTTTCTTAGCCACTCCTCCAAACTCTTGTAGTCTGCATACTTTCAGAGCAATCACAAGCAGGAAGTAACAGTTGCTTCACTGCTTATTCCCAACACGTCTTCCCGGGCTCAACAACCCTTCCCCTCCTGAACCTGACTTTGAAGATTGTACTTTCAGTACTTATGACATGGTACCTTCTCTAATCAGAGCAGGGATCATATGGATACATATCATCACATTGATTGTCTGTCTGTCCCACTGGGGCATCAGAAACAATTCATGTGATGTTCTTGCCATGTATTTTGAATATGATCAAGTCAGAAATGGAAGCAGTACCATCACTCATACAATAATGGTGTAGGTCAGGTGACCAGGCTGTGTGGACAGTCAATTGAGACTGTAATGGTACTGTTCTGCTTCATGAAAATCACCATACCATTGTCTTAAGATTCTGGCTCCCCAGATCTCTAAAGTAGGAACATTGTTCTTGGTTTGAGGTGATACAACTAAGGATGGGAGAAAAATAGTGCAATTCTCTGGAGATTCTCCTTGGCCTGGTGCATTTAAAGCTTCTTAGTTATGTGATGAAACAACATGCCTGAGAGATGTATAGTTTACCCCAGTTGGATGCATGAAATAGCTGTTCAAAGATGCTAAGGGACTGGCTTGCATACACCTGGGGCAGTCATAGATTTGAACATGGGTCCTGATAGACCAGATTCCTCACTTGTGAACTGTTCCTGGACAGACCAATAATGTCAGTGACAGTTGTCTTGACATAGATAGCATCCTCAGCATAAATGTGTTGAGGAATGAAGATATGTACCAAGTCACATGGAGCTCATTTTTAAACCTAGAGTCTTGCTTGGATCCCGGCAGCCCTATTGGACTGGAAACTGCTTAGCCTTAATCTGCCATCTCTAACCTAACAGTAGAGTTTGCATCTTGTAAAGTTTAGTATATCTGGACTAAGCATTTTGAGATAGGTTGTGTTATAAAGGAAGGAAGGCACATCTCAGTGGCCTATCCTGTCCACATCATGACTTCACATTCTAGCCAGATTTCTGCCCAGAACATAGCTCATCACCCAGCAACAGCAGCAGCAGTACTCTTTGACATCCTGGCCTCACCCTCAGCAGCATGGACTCTGCCCATGCTGCCCTAGTAGTGTGCTGAATCTCATTTTCTTTCTCTAAATTGGTTTCTACCCAGTATTTGTTTTTCTTCTCCCTGCTCTATGTCCTGGATAAGGAATGTTCGTTACTATGGTAATGGGCTGGCTAGTGGAAGGAACTCAGCTCACTAAATTAATTGCTGGACTTTTGGGGGGACTAATGGCAGTACTCTGCCTCCCAGGGCCATTGGTGTGGCCTACCTCGTTCTAACTTGGCAGCTAGCCCTTGGAAATAGATCAAAGCCAAGTGGGAGGGAGCTGAGACAATGGTTGTCTCTACCCACTGGGCTGCTCCCAAAGGTGAGATGGGGAGGGTAGAGATCTACATAAAATCTCACATTTCTTCAGTTCTGTCAGATTCCTACTACATACTTTGCAGAACTCCTTGCCCATAACTCATGCTACCATTCTGGAACAGAGATGATTCTCCTCTGATACACAAGAGAACAGGAACTGCTAATTTGGTCACTGGAGAACAGAGCCTGGATTCCACACCACACTCCCCTCTGTGGATAACTAGGGGGCACTTCACTTATCACAGTGGATGGCTGTTGTTTTTTATCTGCCATACTATCTGGAAGAAATGAGCAGAGATATCCTAATTCTATAAACACTATAAAACCAGCACTACCTGAAGATCCGAAATACACAAAAATGTTAGAACAAAGCAGGACTATAGACTAATACCATTCATGAATATAGATATAAAACTCTTCAGTAAACTGTAATCAAGCAAATTCAACAATGGAAACATTATGAGCAGACAGTTGGGCTTATCTCACGTGTGCAAGGTTGGTTCAATACCATTAAATCAATTACTGTCAGCCAAGAACCAAACAAGAAGGTACCCTTTTTCTTCAACTGACTCACTCAGAAGTCTTTTCCCAAAGACTTAGCCCTTCACTTCTGAAATACCAATCTTCTGCTTACTATAAATTGGGAACCACATGGTTTGATTTGTGATTATATTCTTTAATTTTATATCTTCTCATCCTTAGCAGTAATGTTGCTCCAGACATATTCTAGATACAGAAAAAGGCAAGATTCTGCCAAAAGATTGTTAAGTAGGCTGGGCTTATCCAGGGGCTCAAGTCATTAAAGTTCCTGGTCTTTTGTTATTCTGTTTCTGACTCTGAAAATGGGTCTGGCATGCCTACTGTTCACATAAAATGGTTATATATGAAACCTTTAGAATGGTATCCAGAGTTTAGTGAGCATGAGATAACTATATGTATGTGGCTGTTGGCTAGTGGTGGTCTGTCTTTGGTAGCACTGAGATCTGACCCCAGGTCCAGTGGGGTCATTACTGGTGGTGTGTGCTTTGGGCAGTTTATATACTATCTACTTCATATATACATCACCTGTAGATTAGAGATGATAGTGCAGGGTGCAAATGTGCCATCTTGGGTAGTTAGTTGGGAAATGGAGATGCCCACCCTGTGGTGGGGTTAGAGACAGAAGCATGAAGTGTCTTCATGATAGACCATTTTCACCATTGCCAGCCTTAGCCTGGGAATGTTTTAGGTTCTGTGAATGTAAGAAGATGCAGTCCTGGTATTTGTTTCTATATCTGGCTCTTTTTTTGGTTTATTTTATTTTATTTTATTTTATTTTATTTTATTTTATTTTATTTTATTGTTTCAGCTTTCTGCTGGGTAAGACTTTGAGCCCTCTGATCAGGGTCCCTGTTTGTGACTCCTGAATGTTATACTCACTGTCCATAAAGCCCTAGTCTGCACAGCTTTCATTTTATGGTACTAATGGACTATGGGAGACACAGAAGGCATCTTTCTGTCTCCATATAGGATGCTGAGATCCAGACAGTGCCCAGGCAGTGATGTCATTGTAGAACCTGCTGTAGATTATTTTCTCTTATGTCAGTGAGTCTTCCTTCATGGGTAGGGAAGCTCCTAGGCCCTCTTTCATCTTTGATGACCTCCTGCCAAGCCTTAGGATTACAACAAGGAGGACCTGTTCTTCTCTCTGGTACACACAGGTTCTGGAGGGCTCACCATGCTGGGGTGTGAGCAGATGTTGCTGTAAAAAATTGTTTCATGCCTAGTGCCTCAAAACAACTGAGATGACTTTTCTTCATCTCCCTAAGGAGACATCTGGGAATATTGTCTTCTTCCAGAGTGTTTCAGGGAAGAATCCCTTTTATAAATTTGCAGGTTCTAGGAGTTGTAGCATTCATTAGTATTAAGGAAGCGCCCTGCTTTCCTTAGCTCATGGCCACTGATGGCTTGCTTTGTCTTTCTTTGCCTGCTGCATGCATGGTTCTGGGTAGCCTTCTTCTTTCATCTAGAAAGACCCTCATGAAGACAATAAACCCAGTCAGAAAAATAATTTATGTTAATTTCCATATCAAACCTTAGAATGACCACCAACCTATATTTCACCCATACTGTATTTTTCACTTGCTGTGGAGACCACACATTCAGAAGAATAGTGATGTGAACACCTGTATATTAATTTATTTTAAAATATTTGTTTCCTATTTTATTTATTTTTGACTTACTTTTTTAGTTTTGTGATATTTTTACATTAATTCTTTGAGAAATATAGTTCACTCTCCCTTAACCTTTCCAGCTCTTCCCATTCAACATTAGAATGATTTCTTCTCCACCTTCTTCTTTTTCTTCTTCTTTTTTGCTGCTGCTCATTCCCTCTTCCTCCTCCTCTTTCTCCTCCTTCTCTTTCCCCTCCTCCTCTTCATTTTTACCTTTCCCCATTGAATCCGGTTGTGTTGCTCGGCTAGTTTTGGGACTGGTGTGTGGCCATCCCACTGAGGATCATGCCATTAAATAAACAGACCACCCTCAGCATCTATGACATACTAATAATTGCGGATAACAATATTTTCCAAGCACAACAGAGCAAATGCACCCATGAACTCTTGGTGACTGTGGCAGAGTGCACAAGGCCCCTACAAGCCCCAGCGGGATGAAAATCCCAGCAGAGAGGGCAGGAAGATGGATACATAATTAAAACATTTTAATGTATTGTTTGATAATCTTATACATGGATGCAAGGGAATAGGATCTAATCCACTCCTCGTTCTCTCTGACTCTCCTGGTTCTCACTCTGACACATCCTCCTCCCAACTTTATTTTATCATAACTATACGCCACTAAGTGTGGTGAGTGCCCTCCACATATGCTTGGGTGTAGGACCATCCATTTGAACATAGGAAGCCTGCTCTGGCTACACCGTCAAAGAATGACTCTTTCTCTCTTACAAGCTCTTAATTGCCAATAGTTCCTCAGTAAAGGGTGTATCCCTCAAGAACATCTCTCATCTATGTCAGAAGTTTGATTTTTTTATGCAGGTCTTATCCAGGAAAAGATAGTCACTATGAGTTTATGAGTTTGATAAATCACATTATGTCCAGAAGACAGCATTTCATGGGACTGTTTCTCTTCCTCTGGCTCTTCTTTCTGTCTCATCTTTCTCAATATGATTTTGATTCTTACTGAACACATTTTTATATTTATTTGTCTTTATATACATGCAGATGCTATTTAGAAGATATATACACATCTGAAATATTTTTTCTAAGTTATTTTGAGTGCACTGTTCGACACTGTTAATTAGATCTCTGTGTTGTATAACTAAGGCCACTGTTCATCAGAAGAGTTCGTGGGAACTTTTTCATCATCGCAGAGAGAATTGTCAGTCTCTTAAGTAATGACATGAATTCCAACCCCCCCCCCCCACTGACTCACACCTTAGCTAATTTACTTTTCAAGGTTTTCGTAGCTTTATGTGTACAATTCTTACATGCCCATGGTTAAAGTTGTCCTAAGTATTTTATCTTTATTGATATTGTACTCCATGGGGTTCATAACACCCCTTTTTGGATCAGTCACATGAACGGTGCTGAAGTGCTAGTATTTTGTTTTATAACTTTGATGAATTTATCAGTTCCAGTGGTTTTGTGGCTTCTCTAGTATTTATACAGATAATGTCATATCAACTCTAGATTGAGGGACTTTGAGTTCTTCTTCTCCAGGTTGGTTGCCCTTTATTATTTTTTCCATGCTAAATTGTTCTGGCACTGTGTTGAGTAGAGTTGTGTGGCAGGACGTCTTGTATTGTTTTTGACCTTAAAGGAAATGCAGTTAACGTTTTACTGTTAAGTATGTTGTTGACTGTGTGAGCTCAGATTTGGCCATTATTATCCCCAGGAATCCCATTATGGTCTTAATTAATGGAGTGTTTGTATGTCAAAGAGATATTAGGTTGAGACACATGCCTTTATTGTGTGTGTGTGTGTGTGTGCCAGTAGGGGGTAATTAGTTTTTTCTTCCTTTCTTCCTATTGATATGATAGTTACATCAGTTTTTTGTTCTTTGTTGAATTATGCTCCTGACATAAATTGCCTTTGGCCATGGCATTTGCTACTTCAGTAACTCACACAAATAAGCTTGCTTCTCCTTAGCTCCATGAATTCTTCATAAAGAAATGTATTTGTATTTCTCCTGTGTGCACTGGGGAAGATATGCATTAAGAATTCTGAAAAGTTGAAGGACATAACTCGGAGGAAGCCTAGTTTCCCCAGTCAGGGAAATTATCAAATTTTATGAGCCATGACAAATATTGAATAAGGGTATATGCTCCTAAATTATCTACCTGTCCACCATTTTTCTTATGTCCTCCAAAGTAGTCACTGGAAGGTTGCTGCTGTTGGATTTTCTGCATCTATGAAGATAATAAGAATATGGCTCAATCCAGAGGAGGTTTGGGTTCAAATCCCAGTCTGTCCTCTCAGCTCTCCCCAGCTTAGTGACCTGGGAAAGTGGTACCTTTTCTCCATCCCAGTCTCTTCCTTTCCCTCACAGATTTGATAGAGACTGCCTTGAGAGGACACAGAAGATTACACCAGAGACAGAGTGTCTGACTTATGGCAGATAATAAATGGTAGCTAGCAATCTAAGTTCATAGCTCTCTGATGATACCACTATTCATTTAACAAAGGACTCCTCACCATTGCATATTATAAGATAGTAGATAATGGATTGGCATTTGGTGATGTGCATCTGAAAACTGGTGTGTTAAAATCTTGTCATATGTTGTAGTTTGGCGACTGTAGGGGCTGGGAGGATATTTTGGCTTGTGGCTCAGGCATGTCCCTGGCTTGTCCCCATCCCTACCAAAAGGCTGACTAAAAGCCTAGACTTAGTATTCATGAGATGACTCTAAGAATACTTTCCTGCTGTTTTCAGTGTGTGTGATATTGGCTCCCCGATTGGTAGGAGTATAGCAGATGGTAGGAAGCTCCTTCATGGAATTCTATACACAATGAAGGTGACCATGCCTACCTGTAAAATGTGAGGACTTACTGAAATCCCCCATCCTTTAAGCCAAGCTGGAAATAGAATTCTAGAATGGGTGGTGTAAATTTCAGAGCAGCAGGGTGGTAGGGGTTCTCCTGGAAACCACTAGTAACTTTGTGTCTTGATTAGGGTTTTCATTGCTGTGACAAAACACTGTGACCAAAAAATAAATAAATAAATAAAAATAAAAATAAAAATAAAATAAAATAAAAATAAAGCAAGTTGGAGAGAGAAAGGGTTTATTTAGCTTGTGCTTCCATATTGTTGCCTGTTATTGAAGGAAGTCAGGGCAGAAACCCAAAACAGGTCAGGATCCTGGAGGTAGGAGCCAATGCAGAAGCCTTGAAGGGGTGCTGCTTACTGGCTTGCTTCACATGGCTTGCTCATCTCTCTTTTTTATAGAACCCAGGACTACTACCCAAGGGATGACACCACCCACAATGGGCTAGGTCCTTCCCCATTGATTACTAATTGAGAAAATGCCTTATAGCTAGGGCTCATGGAGGTATTCCCTCAAGGGAGGATCCATTCTTTCTGATGACTCTATCTTGTGTCAAGTTGACACACAAAAGCAGCCAGCACACTTTGTGTGGCTGTGATGAGAGGGGCATGGTTATTCTCACGTGGAATGGAGGCTTAGGCTTATAGCATACATATGTGCCTTTGTATGTGGAAGAGAGAGAGAGAGGGAGACACATTGGGAGACAGCAGCCAACAGACAGACACTTGCACACACACATACATAGACAGACAGACAGACACACATAAATACACATAAACAGACAGACAGACAGATGACAGATAGGGCATGATGATGGTGGTATGTAGCTACAACATGCCAGTCCATAAACCATAGTTTCCCAGCTCTACCTTTTTGTCACACTGAACAAGTTATGATGTCAAAACCTGAATCATACCAGTATCTTAAAAACAAATAAATACTTTCGATCTCAACGCATTCTCTTGGTGCCTGCTTGATACTTTCATGTTTACTAATCTAAACTCTGGGAATGTATTTGTCTATTATTTGAAACATTAAGAAAAAAATTTCCTTCCATTTAAATTTGGGGGATGGGTCCCTTGGAAGATTCTGGTTTGCTATTCCAGTCATCGGTACTGGAGATGCATGCATACAGGATAAAAATTCTCACCCTAGTTTGTCAACCCCAAGCATGATATGGTGGTAGGTGGGGAAAGGAGGCAAGTGGATGAAATGGCAGCCTTTAGCTAATAGGAAGGGAAGTCACTGTTCACTGGACACTGCTGACAGTGGCCAGGGGGAAAAGCAATGTCTGGGCTGAGCTTCTCCAAGGTAAGTATGGCATTTTGGCAGAGGGAATCCTCCATAGGGGAAGGTCTGCTGCAGACATGGCATCCATGTCTGCTGGGCTGGTGAGATTGGGGTGGCTACTCATAATAGGTCTGGGCATCATGCTCACTAGGGGACTGGGATAGTACTAATAAAGAGATCTGGGAAGGGCACAGCTGTGGGTCACCTAGCATCCAGACATCATCAGTGACCCAGGAAAGGAACTGGCCAGAGCCTGTGGTGTCACTTTTCAGATGGTTGCACTGTTGTCTCTGGGAAGGGTGAAGCTAAGGGCTGGAGACTGGCTTGCACCTGCATGTGAGACTCCTTGCTTTTACTTCTGAGGATTCAGCTCTGCAGCGCTTTTCAGGGTGTGTCCTTTTCCACACAGGAAATGCTCCACTAGACCCCAGAAGTATCTCTTCCTGACCAAGATATGCCTGTCTTCAAGAGCAGGAGAGCCATGGCCTTTCCCAGAGGGAATCCTTTGACCTGTCTTCTATGGATACTGCTGCTCTGCAGCGGGGATGGTGGCTGCCAGGCCCAGCGTGCAGGTGGGACATGACATTGGAGACGGGATGGTCAACATTCGTGTGTGTGTGCACAAGTCAGATTGTGATCCTGTGAATTAGCTCGTGACTGACTGAGTGTCAGCAGTGTAGCGAGTATATCTGCTGCCCTTCCATTGATGTGTGTGCAAGTACCATCTGTTCAGATGGGGCTTGAGAGAGCAAAATGTTGTGAGAGCAAACGTGAGTGTGTGCTAGACCGTGAAAGAATGAACCTCTGTCTATAAAGGAATGTGTGTAAGAGAATAAGATGGTGTGAAGGATTTATAAGGGGGGTTTTAAGAAGTTTCTTTTTAATAAAGATTTGTTTATTTTTATGTGCGTTTTATGTTCTGCCTGCATGTCTGTGCCAGAGTGCCGAATCCTTTGGAACTGGAGTTAGAAACCATTGCCAGATACCATGTGGGTGCTGGGAATTGAACTTGGGTCCTTCGGAAGAGCAGCCAGTGCTCTTAACCACTGAGCTATCTCTCTAGCTCTATGTAGAGGGACTTCATGAAGTGAGAGACGGCAAGTGAGTGTGCAAATCTGGGCTTTGATTTTTGCTAATTTACAAAGATAAGAGCAAAACATTTACGGTAATGAAATTAGCAGTTCTTTCATAGCTCTGCATGTCTTGGGTTTCCTTAGGCATACAGATTTAGCATGTATGCACAGAAAAGGTGGGGGGGGGCAGGACTGGAAAGACTCCCTCTAAGCACTGTACCCACACAAGGTTGGACTCGGCTTCGAAGTGCAACCCCCTCCCCCCAGCCTCAATCCCTTCCCCCACCCCTACAGGTGGATGGCTTCTCTTCTGCTCCCACCCTCTGACTCCTGTGGTGTATGCACCTTAGGAACCCAGCACCAGTGATTTCTATTTTAGTCATTTCATTGGAGCGATGCTGCAGCTTCCTTGTGGCTTTATTAGTTATGTTGCTTGGATAATTCTTATATATCTTTCCCCGATTTTGTGAGTTTTCTGGGCTTAAGTCACCACATTTCCAGCTGGTTGACCAGTAATCCCTTTGAAGGGCCCTTCAAATGGTGCAACAGATCTCCAAGTCCCCGTTTGGCAGACAAGTACGTTCCCTCAGGCTCTCGTGGGCAGCATCAGTCCTTGACCTTAGTCAACTTAATATTTCACAAAACGTGTTCTTTACGACACTCATGTTGCCGTGTGCACCCATGTGTGGCTCTTGCTGGTCTTTCAAGTCTCTCATTTTGGAGGGTTCCAGACACGCTTCTCAGTAGCTCCCTGAGCTTGTGCAGCACTTTGAAACTCAACCTAACTATGGAACGGATGAGTGGACCCTATATTAAGGGCTTCTTTAAAGGGGGAGATTACATTAATTATTTATGTAGAATCCATTTTAAAAATATCATAAGCATATGAAGCATTTTGGAACTCTATATAGGCATATTTAATTACATAAAAATATACATTTGATACAGCTTCTCATGGTAAAATCCTCAGGGCAGTGGACTCTGAAAAGTCATGGAAATCTACATGACCAGCCTGGAAACTTGCTTCTAGCATTCAGTGAGGCGTGGGAAAGTAGACCATAGACCACCAGGCCTGCCACATTCCCAACACCCACATAAAGGCTGGATACATAATAGAGTGTGTGTGTGTGTGTGTGTGTGTGTGTGTGTGTGTGTGTGTGTGTGTGTGTGATTGTGGGGGCTCAGTGGGCAGGCAGTCATGCCAAACCTCAGAAAACTCCAGGTTCAGTGAGAGATCCTGTCTCAGAACACTATGGGAACACTATAGAAGGAGACATCAAAAGTCCTTTGTCCTCTGCACAAATACACTGTATACACAGACATGTTTTTGCTATGAGACACACACACAGTCAAACATGGGCACACACACACAGAAATACTAATGATATCACTTTTTAACCAACGTTAAAACAAAGAGCTTAACACTTAGAACCGTCCCATGGATGCAAGTCACTTCAGTAAGGTCACATATCCTCAGCTGGTCCTCACTGTAACTCTGTAACCTCACCCTGCTGTGGGATGTCAGTAAGAGACAGGGCATGCAGTCTCCTGAGTCCAGTCTAAGGGAGGGAACTAAATCTGTACGTTTCCCAACACCCATTCTCCTTTCACTCTCTCCTGTGCAGGTTGCAAAAGTGTGCAGTATGATCTGGTCTTCCTCCTGGACACGTCTTCCAGTGTGGGCAAGGAGGACTTTGAGAAGGTCCGCCAGTGGGTAGCTAACTTGGTAGACACCTTTGAGGTGGGCCTTAGCCACACCCGCGTGGGGGTTGTGCGCTACAGTGACCGACCCACTACAGCCTTTGAACTGGGCCACTTCAGCTCCCGTGAGGAGGTGAAGGCTGCCGCGAGGCGCATCATCTACCACGGTGGTAACACAAACACAGGCGATGCACTGCGTTACATCACCAGCCACAGCTTCTCTGCCCAGGCAGGCGGCAGGCCTGGGAATCGTGCCTTCAAGCAGGTGGCCATCCTCTTGACTGATGGCCGTAGCCAGGACCTGGTGCTGGATGCTGCAGCAGCTGCCCACGCGGCCGGCATCCGCATTTTTGCTGTTGGTGTGGGTGCAGCATTAAAGGAGGAGCTGGATGAGATCGCTTCAGAGCCCAAGTCTGCGCATGTCTTCCACGTTTCTGACTTCAATGCCATTGACAAGATCCGTGGGAATCTGAGGCGTCGGCTTTGTGAAAGTGAGTTGCCCCGCTTCCCTGTGGAGTTCTGTCCCCTCCCAAGGACACCTCCACCTGAACCTGCCACCTGAACAGGCAGCAGTGTGCCAAGCTCAGAGAGTCATGTGTGGGCAAGAAGCAGGTGAAGCCACTATTCCCTGGGGCTTGCAAAACAAGGGCAGAGAAATAGTCCACACAGTCTGCAGTCTGTCACCCAAACACCCGTTTGGCTTCTCTCTCCTTGAGTAGAGGCGGAAAGGACTTGGGGGTTAAAAGTGACCTATCTCCTCTTCATCTCTGGTCTGCTGACCTCCTAGAGTCTCTGAACTTAGAGGCAGAGCCTGTCTGTTCTAACTATATAGAAGTTTGATGAGATGTACATAGTTTGGGACTGGACACGTGCTTGTTTGAGTGGCTACCTTCACCTGGCTGTGTGGTATTTTAAATTTGCGAGCTCCTTACAGTAAAGAGGTTTGTTTTATTTTCCAGTTTTTTAAATGAAAAGAATGAAATTTCAAAAGTTAAGAAATAATGAGAGGCAGAGCCTCTATTGCTCCAAGGCTGGTTCTCCCAGAGTTCCGCTGAGTGCTCAGGCTAGGAATCAGTGACAGGATGACTCAATGCATTCTGCCTGGAAGAACCAAATCATCTGTATGCCCCAGAGGTTGGTGACCTTCTGACATCTAAGGTGACCCAACTCTCTAACTCCTGTGCCTGGAATCTGTTGAGTATAGTGGGCAATTGGGGAAGAGCCTGGGCATTGAACAGACACTGATACCCCGGCCTCAGGGCTTGTCCTTGAGGTCTGACCGCCAGGATTTTAGGGAGGTTATTCTGAGGACTTTCCTCAGCGGATTGGGGAGTGCAGAGAAGGTTTTCTCTTTCCTCTGCCTGTCTGGGGTTTTTACCTCTTCTCACCTCTTCCTTCTAGGAGAGCAGTATGTGTGATACATTCCCCCAGGCCCAGGAGGGGCTGTGTTTTGAGTCTGGTGAGAGGAAGGGCTGGCACCAGAGTCTGACTCTCTTGCTGATTACCGCAGGGGTATGAGCAGTCTCTGGCTGGGAACCGGAATCCCAGCCGGTTCTGTGCCAGGAGAGCAAGCAGCCTGGCAGTTGGTGGGGTCAGAGGTGGGACAGATCAGTGGTTCTCAGTCTTCCTAATGCTATGCCCCTTAAATACATTTCCTCGTATTGTGGTGACCCCCAATCATAAAATTATTTTTGTTGTTACTTCATAACTGTAATTTTGCCACTGTTAAAAATAGTAATTAAGGCAATTATGTTTTCCGATGGCATTAGGCGACGCCTGCAAAAATATTCTTTGAAACCCCAAAGGGTTGAGAATGCATAGGCTTAGAGGGAACAGATCCTAAGAAGGGCTCTGGCCTAAAACTCAGTGTGAAAAACAGTTTAATCCAGAAACTGGTGTGGCTCTCTCTCTCTCTCTCTCTCTCTCTCTCTCTCTCTCTCTCTCTCTCTCTCTCTCTCTCTCTACATATATATATATATATATATATATATATATATATATATATATATATTGCCTTAGTATGACTATCAGTGTTTGTTAAGCCAAGGTTAAGTGAAATGGGCACTTATTGAGGCCCTATATCTGTGAGGCTTCGTGCTGATTTCTGGGCAGTAGCCCCTGTGGTGGTGGATCCTTGTTTCCCATTTAGTAAACACACGTGAGCTATGTAACCATACACAGAGCCAAGCTGGAGCCTCATGTGTTGGGGGAGTCACTGCTGAGAGTGCTGGGTGGGGACCCTCTGGAGGGAGTGTGCTCAGGATGATGGTGAATGTGTGAGATTGACACTTGTGGTGAGGTGGGATCAAGGGATGCTTGACCCATCCGTGAACTATGGTACATCCGTGCACCACTGCCTTAGAGAACAGCGGCCCTGATGGCATTTTCATATTTTAGGAGTATGAGTAGAGAAGGTTTTGGAGGGAAGGTGAGGACATTGAAGGGTGTTATGCAGCGTCTGGGCATAGCCAGATATACAGAGAGAGAAAGGCTGTGTGAGCAGTAGGGAACAAAAGGTACCATCCTTTTACAAGACAGCTGAGACCACCGAGGTCCAGAGTGCTAAGTGAGGACAATCCATGTCCTGGTAGGCAAACAAGGCATCCACGGTGGACTGAACGGTCGACTTTATTTAACCCTCATTACAATTTAAACGTGCATTTTGTTTCACAGTTGCTAAGATCCTGACCAGCAGAGCCATCCTTAGTAGAAGGTCGGGTTGGCGGTGGGATGGAGAGGGAGATAAAAGGCAGGGCAGGGCTGGGCTAAAGGACTGATGTAGGTTCATGGTGGCTAGAAGTCTGGCCAGAGAGGAGCTAGAGAGCAGTGCCCCAGCCATGGCAGAGGAGTGGCATCCAGCATGCAAGCTCAGGGGAAAGAGCTCCAGATATCATCCCAGAATGCCTTGAGGTAGATTTCTGAGAAGCCAGAGGCACCTGGTGTTCACCACCAGCAATTTTCCATCTTGCCAGCCTGCTTTAAGCTGGTTCTAGATCTTGGAAAGGCTGAATAGGGATGGCAGAAAATCTATCCCTAGAGGTAAGGTCCTGAGACATAGTGCCCAGCTAATAGGGCGGCAGGGCTGGGAGCAGGATGGTTCTATAAAATCCGTGCCTTTATTTCCCTTAATTGTTGTGATATATGTATGTGTTTAAATACACACACACAGCCCGCTCAGCCCAGAGAACATTACTTGTATGTGTTTGTTGTTTTTATAAAGTCAAAGGTCAGGTGTCTTCACAGAATAAATTCATGTCTTCTCCCTCCATTTCCAATCAGAGGCAACTGTCTAAGGGGTGTTGCTGTCTGCTGTGAGAATCAGGAAGCAGATTTGATTGAAGGCGTTCTTGTGAAAGTTATGTTTGAAAGATGCATGGGTGGGTGAATGAATGGGTGGATCGACGAGGGCTGAGGAAGAGCTTTGCACAAGAAGCACTGGGCTATTTCCTGGAAGAACTGAAAAGCAGTACCTACTCCCATGTAACCCTGACTGCTGCCTCCCTTGTGCTGGCCCCGTGGACATGGACAGCCATCAGCCACCCAAAGACTCCAGATGATGCCCCTGTGCCTCCTGGGACTAGGAACAGGGTACAGGGTTGAATGGATGTGCATGGTTGGAGAGGATGCCAGCGCAAGCCTGTCATTGCTCTTTCGAATTCTGTGGCCTGCAAACTTAAGGGAGTAGAAGGTCATTTCCTAGGAGGCTTGGCCATCAGTGTAGCTCACACCGGCAGGACATGTGACTGCTCACAGGTCATTGTCTATCCCTGAGTAAGAAATAGGCTAAATATTTGAGTCTTAAATCAAATGATCTTATTTAATATTTGGTAGTAGAGAGTTACTATCCCTTTTCCTTTGAGGGAGGGAGTTTTATACCAAAGAAAAGCCATGGTGAGTCCGAGAAGGTATCAGGAGAAGGAGAGACAGATGCAACTAAATTCAGAAGGATACATGCTTACTAGGAGACCTTCAAGAAAATCACATGGGCCCTCTATAGTCAGGATTCTCCAAATGCCTGAGAAGAAGTGAGATTTAAGCTAATGCTTAGCCACCCAGGGAGAAGGCAGTTTTTTGTAAACACAGCTGGGAGATGAGGAGGGACTGGTCTGTTCTGGTGACAATTGAAACAAAATCCCCTTTCAATCACTCCAAGTATAAACAAAGAAAAACAAAATAAAAAGGCTAACAATAACATAGTGGAAACATCTGGGAGGTTCAAATCAAGGCACATCACAGAACCCTAACACCAGAAAGAGTTCCTGCACATGAATGATGTCTGTGAGGGATGTTGCAGCCTGGAGTGAATGGGAACCATCCTGAACACAGACTTTATATTGACTGAGGATGTGAATGGAGGTAATTCTGAATGGAAGTGATGCTGATGTTGGTGAAGCTGAATGGGGTCGCCTTGTTTTCAAAGCCTATATTCCCTCATTTTCAGCCAGTGTAGCTACTAAATGGAACAAGGGCAGCTTAAAGGGTGAGCAGGCTTTTGGGGCTGCCCATGGTGATAAGTCTTATGGACCCCTCCTCCCCAGACTTATCCAAAGAAGTGTCTCTGTGTCATGGTACGAACTCCCTATTCTCTGTAGCCCATGTTGAGTTCTCAGGAGATCCAGTCTTAGCTTCAGCTTCCTACAGTGTGTGGGGTTGAGGCTGTTCTGTGGACAGACTTAACCCAGAGCCTTGACTGTAATTAAGAGTTTTCTCTACTCTGGCGGACTCTGTGGTGGCCACAGAACAATCTTTATATAGCTTATCTCCCATGTGAATGGATCTCTGGAATTCCAGTACGGTGCTGTGGAAGAAGCCTCCACCTACTTCTATTCTGAGGCAAGACTGTGGTGGTCCTCTCTCTTCTTGTCCCTGTAGGCAACAGATGATGCTGATCCTTGCTTTTCTTGATGAGTTGAGATGCTGGTCTGGATTTGGACAAGGGGCTTTCTTTACTCTCCCATAGTCTCGAACCCTCAAGGCATATGCATATCCTTCATTTACTTCTTGTTCTCTTAGCTCACTTCTCTTTCCAGTGCAACTTTGATCACTGCATGTCCCACTTGCTGGCTAGGGATGGGGTGAGCGAGCTTGTTTCCTGTGAGGAGGAGAATGAATCTGTCACTTTAGTGTGCGTCTGGTGTTCTCATTAAAGAAAAATGTACCCTGCACTCTGATTGGTGTTCCTTGTTGCTGTCTACTTCCCCCCCCCCCAGATCTGTGAGTAGTAATATTGTTAATTTACCATCCAGTTTACTGATACCCAGAGATCCTATACCATACACAGGAGACATGCACATTACACACAGTTCACACCTCACATTTAACCCTTACACTCCACACCTGCATGAACACTACACACACACATGCACATGCACACGCACACGTCCTCATACACACACACACAAACATATACACAACTCCCACTCCACATACACATACAGGCATACACATCGCACATCTGGGAACAAGTGTATGACCACAGAGAGACCCACCCATCTCCTTTCTCTGGGTGGATCTAGAGGCTGGGGAGAAAGGGGTGGCAGCCCAGCTGTGGGTTTAGAGTGCCACGTTGGGCCTGTGGCTTGGCACGGAGGATCACACGGGCCACAAGAGGCAGCTGGTCCAGACCCCACCCACTCTGAAGGTCACTGTGAGTTTCTTTCGGGAAGCTTGTCATGTCCTTACTGCCCACTGGAAAGGGTAATCTTGCTAATTAAGTCTGAGTGTGGGCCAGGAAATTTTATTAGAATGTGATTGGAATGGATGAGAAACCGAGAACCACCCTTCATTAACTGTTAATGAATTAGCTTTAATATACATGCTTAAGCAAAACTTCTCCTGGCTCTACCCAGCCACATCCAAGCCTTCTCCCAGTGTGTCCTTGGCTGACTCCTGTCCCTGCTCATACAGATGACATATACTGCCTTCCACTATTGCCGAGCTAGAGGGAGCACCTTTATCTGGAAAGTCATCTTGGAGGCCCTCTCACAGGTTGCTTCTTAGCCAGGGTCAAAGTGCATGAGCCAGTGTTATGTAGATGCAGAGGAAAGTGCTGGGCCAATCACAGTACCTGGAACTGGTTCCTGTACTGTTTTCCCAGATTCCTTCTTTTCCCTGTGACATAAGAAACCATCTGCTTTGTCAGTCATATACCCACCTTATAAAGCAGTGGTCTCAACTTTTCTAACTGTGGGACTGGCCGGTGATGTGAGCTCAGCTATTCACTGTGCCCAGTCTTGCCAGACCCAGCCGTGGGCTTTGTCAGCCCCATCAGTCTGGTGCTATCCTGGTAAATGAGCTGCATCCTCTCAGATATGACAATTCCAGTCACTACGGTCATGTTCTATCAAAGAATTCCAGCCTATGGAGAGCTGATTGAATTTCAAATTGTAGTTTAGATTCTTTTTTAGTTGATAAAGTGGTAACTTATAGTGACCACAAGCAAATTGATGTTTGCAATAAGTATTTATACATATAAAAAGCATACATACAAAATCTATATATAAATTAGGTTATGTATATAAATATGTATCTATATAATTAAACTTATTGGTGCATTTTGCATATCCCTTAGTTAAATGCTTTCTAGCTGAGCTGTCATAGAATGAGTGGGGACATGAGGTGGCAGAGTATCTCTGGGCTTTCCAAGAAATGTGGCTGACTAATTGAATGGTTCTGGTTCACACAACACTTTCTGGAGGCAACAGTGGCCCATACCTCTGGTGTCCTATTTTACTGTAAAATGTTCTTGTTTTGATTTTGTCCTTTGCATTACATTGGCTTGGGCTTCTTGAATTTAATCATAAATGCAGGCATACTTGCATACACCAGTTATACAGACACACAAACAGTTACACTCATGTAGTTACAGGAACACATAGACCCAGTCATATATGACTGCTAACTAGACAGAGCCTGGGGTTTAGTCTTCTGTATATTAACTACTCATGTCAAATGTGAACTGTCTTTGGAAGTGAGCTCTGAGAAACTGACTCTCTTTTTCAGACAATGGCTGGCATTTGATCTGCTACCAAAGCTGATCACAGGGCTGGCTTTAGGTTCGAGCACGGCTACCTCTTATCACCTCTACTCCATCTATCCTAGTTTCATTCATGTTGTCTTAATGAACTGTCTGAATACAGAGCAACTTCTGGGGAGAAAAATCAGATTTTAGCTCCCAATTCCAGGTTAATAAATCAATAATTGCTGAGATGACACAGCAGGGAAGTATTTGAAATAGCTAGTCACATGACATGCACAATCAAGAGAAAGAGATCGTATACATACTTGCTCACTTGCTTGCTTATTTTCTCCTCTTTTATACAGTTCAGTACCCCTGCCTAGGGAATAGTGTCACCCACAGTGGGCTAGTTTTTCCAATATCAACTAACTTATTAAAGAAAATCCCTCATATAACAAGTACACAGGCCAACCTGTTTTAAACAATTCTTTAATATTCTTTTCCCAGGTGGTTCTAGGTTGTGTCAAGTTGACAGTTAAAAATTATCACCCTGTACTTTAGGCATAAGCCATTGCTGTCAATTGTCTCAAAACAAAGCAACCTCTTTTCTAGTTTCTGCTTATTCTCCTGCCCTGTCTCACCATATTAGTCCTGCAGGACACTTTTTTGCCCTATTCTCTGTCCTTATTTTTTCTTTGTTGGGCATACTCCAGCCATGGTGTCTGAATTATTTTCCAATTCCAGACCCCTGCCTGGACCTACCATAAATTCCTTGTCTCTTTTCTACCTTCATCTTCTTCCCTCTGTCCTGTCTTGGTTGAGAAAACCCTGGTTCTCCTGCTACCTCTCTGCTGTCATACCTTTGCCTCAGTAAGCTACTCCTTACAGTTCATCTCTTCTCTTGGACATATCTTCCATGGATAGAGGACTTGGCACTGTGGCACAACATTGTTTATTCTCAGATTGATGCTGGGTATATAGCTGTCATTAAAGGTATGGAAAAAAGAAAATGAAGTTTGTTTCTGAGTAGCATGCTATCTCTTAGGTAATGAGGGTTGATAATCACTGTCTTGCCGATTGGGATATGTTACCCACGAAGTACTGACCTCTGCTGGCCCCCAGTGTTCTGCTATGCTTTGATTTTCTTCCCCCTTCAGGGACACATAGTCATAGTCTCTTGGGACACCTACTGGTGCTGGGCCAAGGAACATTCCCATGGAGGGAAATGAACCTATGCCCTGGGACACCCACAACTTTGGATGGTGGGTGTCCCTTTCAGGCACCCCACAATTTGCTCTTCTGTCCCAGTGAGCCTCTTCAGGATCAGAATGTCACCTTCTACCCAGTTCCTAACACATCTGTCTTTGCCCTCCTGAGCAGGGGTCTCTTAATTTCCTTGAATTGCATGAGGGTCCACCATCTTTCTGCCTTTGCTACTTGTTCCTAAATGGTTCTCATTTCCTGCCTCCACTGCCACACAGTATTCTTCAGCCAAAGCCCCTCAGCTTCTGGAGCTCTGCAGTTGCCTGCTGTGCCCTTCCCGTTCCTGGTTGGTTGTTTTCCTTGCATCTCGGCTCAGATGTCCCTCCAGTAGATGTCCAGTGCCCACCCTGTCCCCATATATGCCTATTTTCTCTGTAGTGAGGGTCATACATCTGGCCAGTTTCATTGCTTGAGCTACCCTCTGTGTCTTCCCTTAGTATGTAGACACCAATAAGAAGGGAGACCCTTACTTTAGTCATGTCCTTGTATTCCATCCACAAACTGTAACAGATGTGTTGCACACATGGAGAACATGTCTTGGCTGAAGGAATGAATAAATGAATGAGTGGTACTTGTTAGAGGTCAGGTGTCATGTCCGGTACTGCCTGTGTACCATCCAACTTGTCCTTTATCCCAGATGGAGGGGAATTCTGCTTGTGTTCCTTCCTTCTATGTTTGAAAATTGGTACATAAGGGCTGGGCTGAGACCTGTGTAATCCAACCCATGGCTCTCTATTCTCAGCCTTAGGGACAAGTTCTTCTAACTCAACTCTGTTTCAGCTTCTCCTTATGTAGTAAGAGGTGTGTGGTTGGTGCAGGAAAGGAGAAATGGCTCTGCAGGACCCTACCTTCTCATCATTTAATCTCGATCTCTAGTCTACAAATGTGGCAGTGCAGGCTTGCCATCATGGAAGGCTCAGTTCTGTCTTCTCTCTTCACACTACTCCTGCCCTTTTCTGAGAGAGCAAACTGGGAAGGATTGTGTGACCAGTAAGCATAGATGTCAGTACTTTCTAGCAGGATTTTTTTTCCTAGTACTACTCTGTCTGCCACATATCCCAGCAGACTAGCTCTGAGTCTTACATAAATGCTTTCCAGACGTTTGGCAACATATCTATATCTCTACAATCAAGAAGTCCTAGGAAGTGTGGATCACCTAGCTCGAGGAGCCAGGGCTTCTGCATAGGAACTCATATATTTTGGCCTTATCTTAGACAGGGCTACTATTGCTGGGATAAAACACCATGGACCAAATAAACTTGGGGAGGAAAGGAAGTGTTTGACTTATACTTCCACAGCACAGTTCATCAGTGAAGGAAGTCAGGACAGGATCCTGTAGCAGGAGCTGATGCAGAGGTCATAGAGGGATGCTGCTTACTGGCTTGCTCCTTATGACTTACTTGCTCACCATGCTTTCTAATAGAACCCAGAGCCGCTAACCCAGGGATGGTACTACTCATAATGGGCTGGGCCCTTCAACATCAACCACTAACTAAGAAAATACTTTATAGTCCAATCTATGGAGGTATTTTCTTAATTAAGGTTTCTTCCTTTCAGGTGACTCTAGCCTGCATCAGGTTGACATAAACTAGCCAGAAAAGGCCTGGAAGAAAGAGAGGATGACTCAGAATGTCTAAATATGTCCCAGAATAGGTATCAGGGGTGAAGCTAAGCATAAAAGCTTACTCTCAGGCTCCTGCATGATCACTTTCTCTCATGATCAACACTGTGACCTTTATGATTTCTAACACAACTTCTTTAACAAGTTGTTCAACTCTAGATTACTAATGATTATGTTTCCCCTGAAGCCCTGTTCAAAGGATTACATAGAGCACATGTGTGACTGCTGTTGGACAATGGACTGTTTTTCTCTTCTATCCAAAATACTTTCTAAGGCAGGAATCAAATGAATAATGGTTGAAAACATTTGCTTCTGCCTGACTTCCTCTATCTACCTCTGCCCCTTGCTGCCTTTGTGATTCTGGATAAATTTCTTATTATCCCTGAGCTTTGGTTTCCACATTGCATAAGCAAAGGAATCTTACAGGTGTAGAGTTGCTAATGATACTTCTGTTGGCGGAACAGATCAAAAGCCAGGGGGTATTTCAGAAGGTAGTAAGCCAACAGGATGCTGTATAGGCAGGCTTTGGAGACATACTATAGTGTCTGGTCAGGTGACTCTGCCTCTAGGCTATATTGTGCTGAAGATCAGATATAGGAGACTTTGCGCTGAATTGCCACCTTCTAGCAGTGTGAGCCTTGGGCAGCTCCTGTCTTCTGCATACTGTTCTTTATGTGTTTGCAATTAAGGACATCTACCTTGAAAAGCTGTGGTGAGAATGCAATTAAGAATGTTAATTATTTTGACATGCTTTCCAACAGTGTATGCTGTGCAGCAAGTCATTTACATATGTCTTCTGGTCCTGGAGATAATTTTGCCTCCCAGTTGGGTAATGAAGAAGCCAGAAACAGCGCACACAGCATGCCTGATATTGAATCTAGACATATGACCACCCCATCCCTGTGAAGCTATTAAGGATGCAGCACCTATTACTGTTATTTCTAATGTTGTATGTGGTACAGTATTTGCTGCCTGTGTCAAAAAGGAGAGAAAAGACAATCCCTAGATGACACAATTGGAACAATAGAGGAACTGGGATGAGTGTCTATAGGTGTCCGAGTCATTCCTTCCCTCCTCTACCCTTTCTCTTGCCTACTCAGAATATCATCATCACCCTGTGGTCATCTGCCCTGAGCAGGGCCTTCCATAAGTGAATGAGCACCAAATGCTTTGTCTTGGCCCTAGTCAGACACTAGCTCATGCCTGGCCTTCGTTGTTTCTACTGGTACCTCCCCTTTCTGCCAACGACCTGACATCTCCACTATAGGGATCTAGATTCAAGGTGGTGTTTAAATATAGGTACTCCTTCTACCTGATGAGCTTATCAACTTTTCTTAGATATTAGTTCTGTAATAGGAACAAGCTTTACTTTGAGTGGTGGTGCACGTTCAACCCTGGGTCAGGCGACTGGCATACAGTGGGCCCACAGTCACTGCCAGTTTCCCCTTTTCTAAACTGGAAAAAATCTGGATAAGAACAAAAGGTAGTATGACTGTGTGACCTATGGAGAGATTCATGAGTGTGCCAACATAAAGCACAGGACATCAGAAATCTTCCCCATCCATAATGCGCAAAATGGGCTCTTTGTCTATACAGTAAATTGAGGGCGAGTAAGTTCAAGTGACTTTTCAGAAAGACTAAAGAAGGTGTCTAGTGTTACGCCTTGGGGCAGTGCCTTTGACTGACTCTTGGCATAATGGAGCCTGAGCTGAGTAAAGACACAAGTGTCCCTATGTTCTCCCTAGAAGCACAGGGGCATTTGTTCCATTCCTAGAGTGCAGTGGAGGACTGTCAGTACGTAGATGGTGAGAAGGTCCTGTGGGAGCAGGGACTTTCCAGTCACCCTTACCTACATTTTATTAAGCATATTTTTTGATTCCTTGGCTCTTGTCTCTGCTTTAACTCCAGAACCACGGTTCAAGTGGATCCTCAGTGATTATCAGATAAGTCTATGTGCATAGGGTAAGGAAGGGACTGTGTCTGTCAGTAGCTCCCCTCGCAGGGGAATAATGTATCAGTTTCCATAACTCATTAATTACTTCCCCTCACCGAATCCAGAAACTCAAACTTTCAGAGTTCTCTGCCCCATCTCCTTAGAGAAGCTCAGAAGAAGTGGACTTTTGCAAATTTGAATGCATTCAATTGCAAAGGGAGAAAAACTCAACCATAGCAAGATAAGCAATTACAGATTAATCATATTTTGTGTGTGGGGGGGATGTTGAGGACACTCTTGTTTCTCTAGCCAAAAAAATTAAACAGCGGGAATTACGTTGATGGCTAATAGTGACTGACATATCCCCAAACCAGGAACTTTGGAGCCTGTGACATGATGACATTAGCTCACCAAAATCGTGGTGAGTAGGATGCCTCAAAAACTGCAGTCTATTAGCCACCATTTCCCCCTCAGTTTAGGGGTCTCTGGTTGTTTCTGTTTGGCTTAAAGCAGAGACCTGGGCACAGTGAAGACATTGGCCATATGCACTGAAACTGAGACCCAGCCACCCACTGGGGGCACACACCCCTAATGGTGACTTGAGTATTGTGCTAACTGTGTAGCTTAGACTGTCTCTGGAGGGTTCCTTCTCCTGGTAGGATTGAGTGGGAACATATAAGCCCATAAGCAGATAAAGACAGAGCTGTAATATGTTCTGTTATCCATCCCTGTGTCCCTTGAACCAGATGGACATTTAGAACATATCTAGAGCTCAGTTCCTATTTCAGTTGAATGAATAGTGAATGTGGAAATAAATGGGCCATTACCCAAGATGATAGAGATATCTTTCTGCAAAGAACTGGAAGATGGCTGAGCTGGGCTTGGGGTGCCAGGCCTACCAACCTGAAAGCAGACCGTGTTAGCTACTTTTGTGTTACTGTGGCCTGACATGTGGCCAGAAAGAAATAGTTTCTTTAGTTTATGATTTCAAGGGATTGCAGTCCATAGTAGGAAGGCATGATGGGATATCTCGGTTTATGGCAATGGGAGCCTGTGGCAGAGGCTGTTCATGTTACAGCCACTAAGGAAGCAGAGACAGCAATTTCTTTCCAATATAACCTATTAAGCCCTCCATACCTGGCAGTGAGATATTTCTCTTAGGTGGGCTCATGCACCCAAGTTGCCAGGCTCTCTCAAAACAGTACCACTAGCAAGAGAAAGGTAAATCAGGAAATATGGGGTACATGTCAGAATCAACCATGACATAGGTGAGCCCCAAGGCCCCTAGAATGGCAGGAAAGTTATTAGGGGAGGCTTCTCTCATCTGTGCTGACTTACCATATGAGCTATGAATTGCCATTTGGACGTGTTGAGTGGAGGAGGTTTAGCAAGGATATGTAATGAAAGCCTTTGACAATCTGCAGTTCTTCCAGGAACTATCCCTTAAAGCATTGTGGATGTTTCCACCAACAACACAGCCAAGTCTCTCTACATCTATGATCTTGAGATTGCCCTTGCCATCTGGGTCTTCAGACCAGGTCCTTCCTTCCCATGGGATACAAACGGATGTGATTCAGTGATGCAGGCTGCTCTGGGCTCTTGTCCCCAGCCTCTAGAGTTTTGCTCATCATCCTGGACAGAACCCTTTGAGTCAACTTCATTTACAGTGTAGACTCATTTCAATGGCTGGCTATCCCAAGCTTGTCTCTCTGGAGGGCTGCCAAAATAGCAGCAATAGCTCACCACCCCACAGCTGCAGGGGCTCCTGGGCGGAGCTGGTTAAATATTGCCCAGCTCCCTGCTTCTTACCTCAGATGTAGCCTAGCCAGACTGCTTGGTGCTGCTTCCAAAATAATGTTTTCCACAGGGTTGTCAGACTTGTTGGTGCCTTCTAGGATTAGCATTAAAACCCATCCTTGAAAGTAGGGCACTTATAGTCACTCTCCTTACTACTGTGGGCTAATGACAGCAGCTCTGCACTCAAATGATAATGTCCCCAAATAGGAAACGTGACCAGCTGCTACTCATATGGGATGATGGAAAAGGCTGATGATTAAAATAATAATGCATGAAAGCTAGATTGCTTCCTGGGTGGGGCTGGGTCACAGGGAGGT
The DNA here is from genome assembly GCF_963924665.1 of Micromys minutus. Taxonomy (NCBI): domain Eukaryota; kingdom Metazoa; phylum Chordata; class Mammalia; order Rodentia; family Muridae; genus Micromys; species Micromys minutus. The sequence goes on along the minus strand of NC_137962.1, from coordinate 14,510,547 downwards.
TAGCAGGTCTCTCCTGGGCTCACTTTAGGACCATGTCTCTTTGCCCCAGCCCAGTTCCCAAGGCAGCCCTGTAAGTGAGTGTTGGGGATGGGTCTCCCTTTCCAAGATGTTTGAATCATGGTAGATTTAATCTCCTTTCCCTGGTGGGTGAGTCCTGCAGTCAGCCCTAGAGTCCATGAAAACCCAGAGAAAACCCAGGTCCTTTGTGAGGCAGAGAGACCTTAAGAGTTCCTTTGCCTTTCAACTTCATTTTAAGGTTGAAGGCTTGTGAAGAAAGACTACCAGGTAACATATTTGTACAGTGCAGTGCAGTAACTTTTTAAAAGCTAGATGACTTACTCCATGGATTTTGTCTGTAATATTTTGCTTCTTCTGGTTTTTAAATTCATAGGACTTGCTGATGAAGTACCATAAAGTGGCTCAAGTGGCATTTCAGTTGGTCCCACCCTCTGTAACACAATTCCCATCTGATGATTGACCCACTGACCCAGTGTTTTCATGTATGTGCTTTAATCTCCATAAATTGGTTTTCCTCAGCCTATGTCTCCCTTGGTTCTCTTATCTGTTGGGCTCAATCACATTGTTCCTTAACAATGGATTTGGTCTGACTTGAACTTGTGCAGGTTCTGTGCACGCTACCACAACTATTCTGGGTTCATATATTCTACCACCATAGTGTGTCTAGATGTAAACACTGTTTACATGGAATTGTCAGCCAGCCACTCCTTGTCCTTTAAATCTTTCTTTCATTTGTAGTGATCTCCGAGCCATGGCAGGAGGGTGTGTGATCTAGTTTTTCCATTTAGGGCTGAGGGCTTCACAATTTCATCTTTGTGTGTTAAGCAGTTGGGGGCCCCTGTGTTAATTACTTTCTGCTACGAATAGAACAGATGCATTAATCTGTAGGTATTTTTGTAAGTCACTGGGAGTCTTATTTAATACTATATTAATTTGACAGAATAAGAGTAATCAGTTTCCCCTAGGGCCTATGACCTGTTTATTCCTAAATTCTGGCACCACTGTGGTGTCAGGAATGGGTCTCATCTTGTGGAGTAGAATTAAAGTCAAGCAGAAAGCACTTGGTTCCTCCATAAAAGTCAAGCTGCTATTGCATCACCAGACATAGCTGACAGTCATTGTTGTAGCTTACAGGGTCAACTGCTTGCTAAGATTTGTCTCCCCCCACCTCACCTCCCCCCCCCCCGGAAGTATGCATGTCACTTTCTAGTGCTGTAAAAGTTAGCCAGTAGGAATGAAGCTTTCAGATCAGCACCAGCTTGATATCTCCATGTTCTATGACTCAAGTGTCTTTATCAGTAGGGTCTTTAAGTTTTGGGGGAGTAAGCGAATACTGACAGTAGCATTTTATATTTAGGGAATCTATGTACCTCCACTCCTAAAGAGACAACCCATTCTGGCACTAGGGTATTTTATCTTTTAGCTCTAGTACAGAACCTAAACATTGGCAGTTATTTTAGCATGACTAGTTTAGCTCTCTCTATATCTATCTATATCTAGCTATGTACATATAGATAACATCTATCTATATTTCTATCTATACATACACATAACACACACACACACGCACACACATTTTTATGTGACTTTTTGAAAGGTCTTCATTGTTATTCTTCCCTTTATTCCCTCTTCCTCTACCCTACCTTTCCATCCTCAATACCAATGTCACTCCTCCTGTTCCACTAATCACCTTTAAGCATTTATACCATTGATCATTTCTGCATTTTTTCCCTTTGTGTAGACTAACAGGTGCACCTGTGGTCTGAGTCTCCTAGCACTGTCCTGGTGTCCCTGACCCCTGATTCTGTGTTGTTAATATTCATGTGGCTCCCTTTGATGTATAAGGCTGTGAGCTCAGTGGAGGTGTGGGCAATTCCATGATCATGTTTTGCTGTAGTATGATACTTAGAATCAATGCTTAACAATGACATATGTGCATGAAAGGGTTAAAGATTAGGATATGCCCAGCATCCTCCTTAGCTACCTCTGTACTGTAGGTAGGGTGGGACTTGTTGCTCTCACAGTACACAGGGAGATAATAGGTGTGTTTTTTTTATCAGTCTGTTTCCTTTTGATTTTTCTTAGATGTGCTCTGCCCAAGTGTCCGGGTAGAAGGAGATCAGTTTAAACAGACCAATGGAGGATCCAAGGAAATCACAGGTAAGAGAGATTCCAATACACAGGGTTGCTTTCATGTGCAGCTTACAGACCTACGGGTGGTCTCCCTGACTCTTTTATTGCTCTCATCTGCCACCAGTGTCCTGGTGAAGTGGTAATAATGATCCCCCAACAGTGAGGAACATCTGTATACAGTATTTTTTTTGGAAGGATGAGGCCATCTTAAGAAGTTCAGTTCAATGATTGTATCAGGAGTTGGTGAATAAACCAGAAAATGATGACAACCTTTGAGCGGATGAATGAATAGATGAAGGGACCTCAGAGAGGAGGGATGGGTCAGCATCATAAATGGGTAGGAAACTCAACAGATGGGAGAGCAAACATGTGACTGAAGACCCAAGGCAGAGAAAAGCATTCAGGGGTTATTCAAAGTCCATCTCCCACAATGCCAGGCAGAAGGGCTATGGCAGCTTGTGGAGTGTGGAGTGTTGGCATCTGCATTGCTCTGTGTTGTGCATTGGTTACTTCTCCTGTGGCCAAAAGTCCCAGATAGCACTTTGAGAGTGTGGACTGTTTGCTTCTCCTCTGCTTTTCTCATGAAGATCTGTCCCCTAACTCTAGGTCTTTTCCTCATTCTTTCCTCCTGCATCTTCCTTGGGTTCAGTCTCAGCCTTGAGCATAGCTCCCTACCTGGGCAGCCAGCACCTGAGGTCGTGACGAGGTATGACTCAGACATATCTAGTCTGTCCTACCTATGTGCCCCATGGACTGTAGCAATGCAGCATCTGTATCTTTGAGCCTGAGGAATTTTGTAGCAGAGGCTCCTATGCCTACGTGTACAACAGGAAGAACATGTGAGATAGCTGATGCTCCTTGAAGCACCTCCCATCATGACAGTGCAGAGCCAGGCCAGTGCAGGATATTTTGGGTAGCTTGTAGGTGCATAGCGGACCCTGGCTCCCAGGGATTCCATGAAAGATCCAGTGAGATAGAGTGTGATAACCTGCTAGGTAACTAGCTGCACGCTTTAGTCACCTTGGCACCACCTTGCTCACCATTTAAACTGCTGGGACTTTTGGAGGAAGCCACAGCAGACAGAGCCCTCTAATCTGTTCTTGCCGATTGCTTAGGACAGGTAGTGATTACTTAAGGGTGCTGTCACTGCCTCTTTGTAGAACTCACAGGATGAAGGTGACTTTTATTGTTCCCCTTTGATAACTTAGATGCTTTGAAGTGAGCATGTTTGTAGCTGAGCTACTCTGCCCAGGGTGGGAAAACACTGCTGAACTTGAATTAGACATTCCCACTTTGTGCTTTGGTGATCCCCAGTGGTGCTCCCAGACAGTCCATTATCCGTTCCTATCAGGGGAATGTGCCTATTCAGTTCTATGCAGGGCACCTTCCTTTGAAGTTCTCTTACAAAGCCCATCCTTACCTGGCTGCTTTGTCTACATTTGGCTTTGTGAGGCACATGCCCCTAGACCAGCATTTCCCAAGTCATGATTTATTTGATGTGTATGCCCGTGATGGGAGTGTTTATGATAATGGTGACATTGATAACACCAGGGGCAGCATCAAGCACCACTTACTGAGAGCCCACACATTTTCTGCTTTAACTAACACGGCAGGTGACACGCACATCATACTTGCACAATTGGAAAATCTGTGTGATGTGCAGCGATTACTCTAGGATTCCGAGGGTAGCTGCCTCTGCATTTTATTTCAAGGCAAGCACTCCAATCTGTAGCTATCGGAACCATCCACTTCTCCTGCAAACACAAGAGCCTTTTGAAATTAAGACCTGTCTCTCCCTGCACATTTGTCTCTGTCCTCAGTGTACGGGGTGGTGCCTCTGGCATGTGAAATGTATTTTAAATGGATGAACGGACAGACAGATGGATAAAATGAAAGAAAGAAGCTTAAAGTTAAGTGTGAAAATATGAATGAGGGGAAGAAGATTGGATGAATGGATAAAAGATAAAAAGGGGGGTGTGTTGAGAGACTATAAAAGTGTGAAGGAGGAAAGGGGGTAACGGGCCAGAAGATGAAGGGACAGAAGACTAGCACAGGGTATGCAAGTCAGAGGGGTCTGAAGCTTTTCTGTCTGCAGACTGAAATCAGTATGCTTATTTTTTTCTTTCTGTTTCTTGCTGAGGGATTTAGAATGTGTGATGTGTGTCTGTCTGTATGCACATGTGCTTGTATGTGCTCAGATACCCAGCTTTCTCTCCAGTGTCATTTAATAAGTAACAACCTCAAGAAAGTGCCCCAGCTACATTGTGGCTGAAGAAGGGGTTATAGATTATTCTCCAGTTTGTCAGTTTCATTGTAATTGATAAAATCAAAAATACTTTTTTGGAAAAAAAAAAAGCAGCTCTCAAAGTCCTTACCTCCAGGCATTTTCTTAAACATCTGTCATATTTTAGGGCCCATTCATCTTAGGAAAGTGAGAATGAAGACAGAAAAGACAAGAGATACTGAGATGTTATATTTTAGATCATCCTGCTGCTTGCTAGACAGATAGCTGTAGATGAAATCCCTGATTTCTTTTGATCCTCAGTTTTCTTGTCTGTACAACAGGGGGATCCGAACATTGTCCCTGAGAGCCTTTAGTTCTAATGACTTCTCTGCCTGTCCTTGGTTACTGTGAGTGCTATACAGCTTTCCTGCTCAGTGGTCTGGGTCTCCCTTTGTGAGGTCAGGTTGTGTTGAGGCTTCATGAAGTCTGGGAAGCTTCCAGTTAAAGGACTGCTACTCTCAGGCTGCCCGGCCTCGGAGTTAATTTACCACCCAAGAGCTTTCTGGTTCCCTCTAAGCGGAGCCCTTGAGTTTTATTTTGTTTTGTTTTTGTTACCTACCCCCCTGTGGTCACTTATTTAATTGCCTGTTGTTAAAAGCTTTTCTTGATGAATTCTTTGACTTAAGTGAAACCAATAAAGGTGGAGCCATGAAGGACTGTCTTTACTCTTTCTCCCTGTTTTAATTTTTTTGAGACTCTTGTATCACACATAAGCTGATCTCAAACTCACTCTTAGGTAATGAATGATGTGAGGGGTGCAGTAAAAGGAACTGTTGGAGTGCACTCTGTTCGGGGGGGGGGGCAGTTTTTATTATGAAGGAATCCAGAGGGTCCCTTTGCCTATAGGTGAGCTCAGACAATAGCACACAGCCAGCTCCTACTCCAGGCTGGTTAGGGAGTCTGCCACCCTGACTGCAGAAAAGATTGGCTCCACTCTGTGTCGCTCAGAGTTTATCTCCCTCAGTTTCATGCCACAATCATGGATTTCTTAGAGACTCCCCAGGACTCCTCCCTGCTGGGGGAGGTGGGTGCTTCTTGGTCACTTCTTATCCTTGCATAGTCAGGGTGATAGTGTGGTGCTGTCTCTGAGGTAGAAGGCTCCTGTGTCATGGAACTTTAAGAGCATAGATGGCCAGAAGTTCTCTTCACAGTCTCCAGAGAGAACTGTTGGCATCCTCTGAGTGATGACTGGGCTCTGGCTACCTTCAGGAACCTTATGACATCACTGGATTTAAATATTACCTTATCCCACTAAGGAATTATCATTTTCTAGTTAAGAAAACATGCTCAACAGAGTCAGACAGCTTCTAAAGAGTCTGTGATGGGATAGAGAGATTTGGCTTCATTAACCACCGTAAGAACCTTCCTGCTCTCGGTGAGCATGCGAGTGCCTACTTTGTCAGCAGACAAGGTTTAGGTCGCATCACCAGGCATGCTCACTGAGCCTTAGACTCTGTCCTGCATGTATACTGGAGAGTCAACTTCACGGTTATAAGGGAAGCACAGTGTACTTGAAAGGTAAACTATGCCATGACAAAAATGTTAGAACCAGATGAATAGTTCTAGGCACTAATAAAACAGGAAAAGTAAGCAGTTTCAAGCTCCACCCAGCTAACAATGTGGGAACTGATGTCTAGGAGGAAAGTCAGTCAGTTATGGTCTCATCAGACCAGGGCCAGGGAGACCCAACTTACTCTTTCCATCTGCTAGTCTTCGTTAGAGATTGCTATGGGAAAGGAAGTACTCACACTGTCATTCAAGGATAAGAATTACTCAGAGCATCTGGCACTTAGTAAGCATTTGGTGTAGTCCTCCAGGTTTTGTCAGCTGAAGCTCAAAGGGAGACAAGCAGTTTCATGGGCTCCCAAGTCTGAATTCTATCATGCTGTTAGCCCATAGTATCCATGTTGCTCCCTGGAGGTTTGGTGGCTATTGGATGTAGGACTTTCCAGCTCTCCAGATTGGCCAAGACACCTTGACTAAAGCATCTTACTATGGAATGCACTGCAGATGATGGTGAGTTTTGTTCAGCAGGTCTTCTATGACATACTGAATGATGTACACCCAGAGTCTCATGTCATTGTCAGAAGAACTCATCTACTGGGCATCTAAGCATCTTCACTGTCCTCTGAGAAAGAACCAAATGTGATAACAAAACATGACAGATTCCTATAGATACATAACTGAGAAGAATTAAACTTTCACCCCTATACTTACCACCCTCAAATCTAAAGCCCACAACCACTATTCCTCTTTTACTTTACACTGAGAGTGACTCTGCGTCATCTCATAAAGGGAAATCGAAGCAGGCTGAAACAGTCACCTTTCTTTAAGGCAATACTGCAAAGTTTATTTCTCTCTCTAAAGTCATGAGATTCCAAAGCTGTAGAACACAGCACTATTTAGTTCAAGCAAGATCCATGTGGTGGGTTTTTCTAAAGGGTCAGCAACCACATTTTTCTTCTAGAACGAAGGTACCCATAGCAGGAGAAACCAGAACACCTGCCTTTGTCCTGTACTTGACCGTAATCTTGGATGCTCTTGGCAACCAGTGTCTTTATTCCCTGTTGCCTTATCCTGGGGCACTGGACTTTATGCTACGTGGCTCATAGCTCAGCTGTTCCTGCCTTCCTAATATGTGTCCTTATGTCTAAGCCTCCCCCTCCGCTTGGTGGCAGGGTGGCTGGGCAGGCTGACTGTCTTTGGAGGGAGTAAACTAGCTGTTTCCTGTGTCTGTTTTATTCTTCCTCTGCCAAACTCACTCCTAACTTTCTGTTTGCACAGGATTTGACTTGATGGATCTGTTCAGTGTGAAGGAAATCTTGGGGAGGAGAGAAAACGGAGCCCAGAGTTCCTATGTACGAATGGGTTCCTTTCCTGTGGTGCAGAGAACTGAGTGAGTGGTCCTTTCTCCTCCCAGAACCTTTGAATACCCTGGGAAGCAGAGCACAGCCAGCCACAGGAGCTCACTCAGCACTGAGCTGATGGAAACCCACTTAGTGGTGCCTGGCAAGGTCACACTAAGTTGATACAGTATGGGAGTTTATGTTAGTTCCTCGCAGTTCTGTGATCAGTGAACCAATGACTTTTCTGGTCATTTTGTGCCCATCCATTTATGGATGCAGTTTTCTTTCAGCTCATGTGGCTGTCACCACATAGCATAAGCCGTGGCCTCACATAACAGGTGTGTAACTCCTAGAATTTGGCCAGTCAAGACTTAGTTTTCTTGTTGACTGGATGCCTTATTTATACTTTACCAAATGCCTCAGTCTTTTCCATTTCCACTTGAGATGAGTATCTCTGCCTTGTGATGTTGAGAAGCTGTGCTGGACATTTTCATCCAGTATCTGATCCCATGTAGTCTCCAGTGAAGGGCTAAAAGTGATCCCACACTGAGTAATATATACTCACTGGATACAGACATGTTTTGATCTTTGTATTAAATAAGGGAACTCGCCTCTCTCTCTCTCTCTCTCTCTCTCTCTCTCTCTCTCTCTCTCTCTCACACACACACACACACACACACACACACACACACACACATCTTTTGTTTGGATACACACATTGGCATATGTTTACTGAGATAATCCAAAATTATAAGAAAAAAAAGTATATTCAGAAAGAAAACAATAGATTTAGGAAATAAATGAGCACTAAAGGAAAAGTGTCTTAGGTAGGGATGTCCTGTCTCTTTCTACATGCATGGTCATTAAAGGAGTCCCTACTCCTCAGGGAAGCCTAGATGCAGAAGGTGACATGCTCCTTTCCTCCTGCCTGTATATGATCCTCATGATGTCCTACCTTAGAAGATGATGTTGAACAACTGAATCTCCTCTCCGCTTGACTACCTGAGTGGAGAGTCAGTGAGAACTGGTCTTAGCTTTTAAGTTGCTAGCTACATGAAGGATCCCTGAGGATCTGAAAATCGAAGAACCAGGAACCCAGATGCTACCCCACTTCCCTTCCTGACTGTCTGGCCAGACAGCCTCCATCTCCTCCAGTTGCAATGCGTGTTCTCACAATCAGTCTTCCACCCCCAGGGTAGACTGTGGCTTCCTCCTGGCCAAATTCTGAAGAATAAAAGAACAGTTGGCTGGTGGTTAAGAGAAAACTTATTGAGAGACCAGATCATTGGGATGTGAACTTTATCTGCCACATCCCTTGAGTTAACCCCAAAGAGTCCAGGTTCCCTGATTTGATGCAATGATCAAAACATGTCTTGTTCTTCACAAGTTCTTTCCAGTAGTTTCCCATATGGAAACTGGGCAGACTTGTGGGCAGAGAACAGCTGCTTTTAATTGAGATGATGGTGAGGGATGGCTGAATGAGCAGGTGGGTAAGTTATGTTTTTGCAGAACTCTGTTGGAGAAGAAAAGAGAAGTGGAGGAAGAAACAGAGAAAATTGTTTTGAAGGGCTGAACTGGGGGGTCAGGAGGAAGCTCAGGTATCTCTATCCATGACATTAGTGGAGGTGGAAGCCCAAGGATGCTGTAGACAGGCACAGAGTGATTAGCTCTGGGATCTCCATAGTAACCGAATTTGGAAAACTGTGAACAGTTTCAGGACTCACTGGAGTAGAAGTCACCTCTAGGAAAGAGCTGCCCGGCAATGATGGTTGAACCCAGGGACTAGTAGAGGGAAGAGGATTTTCCATGTCTTGCTGACTTTGCTGCACAGTATGCCTGGTTCCTAAGTGCCTGAAGTTTCTTAAAGAACTGGAGACTGGATGTGTAAAGCATTGATGTCTGCATTGATGGCATAATACCACCTGGCAAAATGCTAAACAACACAGAGGAGCCTTTCTTACCAAAGGGTTCCACTCTTATTACCAACTTACTCACCTCTCACCATCTAGGTGTTAGGATTTTAGCACATGGATTTTGTGAAGACATACACCGAGGCCAAAACACCTTGGTATAGGACCCCAGGTATAAGAAACACAAAAGAGTAAGGCATGAGAGGTGAAGACTGGAAGTCTTCACTGCAACCATTCCTGGATGAGGGTTATTAAGCACTTACTGACCATCAGTCATTGGAAAGGTGGGGAGCCAGTAGATAAGCAATGAGGGTTGTGGCAGAGGCAGTAAAGGGGTCACAGTACTGTCCAATAGAAGTCCTCACTAAGACATTGCTTTAGTCAGAGGCATTGGTACAGCTTGGGGGAGAGTGTTGTGGGCATCTTTAGGAGTCACGCCACCAGATCTTAGTGGCAGAGTAGACAGGGAAGCTTCCGACGCCAGCTCTTACTCTTTACTCTAATTCTGGTACCATCTGTCTCTCTTTGTTTTCAGAGATGTGTTCCCCCAAGGTCTGCCTGATGAGTATGCCTTTGTCACAACTTTCCGGTTTCGGAAAACATCACGAAAAGAAGATTGGTACATCTGGCAAGTCATTGACCAGTATGGCATCCCACAGGTATAGGCAGTGCTGCCTGACTCCAGGGGAAGTGCTGTGTCCTTCTCCCAGGAAACATCTTGACCATTGTGTTTCCTGTAAGATGCTCAGTTCTGATCCTAGGGAGAAGTGGGGTCTGGTTCATGGAGCTCTAAAGAGTCCATAGGTCCAACTCCCTTTCCTTCCTGGTTAGATCTTGTAAGGTTCAATTTCCAGCTCCCATTCTCTGAGGCTTTCTGTCTAACCAAGGAAATAAACACATGCTCTGTTGTCTATGGCACCTTCTCTACCGGTCACCCCATGAAGTTCTCGACAAACCTGGCTCAGGGTCTGGTGGACCTAGACCAAATATTGTGTCTCCTCTTTTCTTGGTGTGGGTCATTGGGGTAGGACTGCCTGTTAGTCTTAGCTTTGTCAGCTTGAAAGTGGGAAATAGAGTACTTACCATGAATAGTTAGTGAACACATAAGGTGCTAATCACAGCATGCTTGCAAAGCATCCAGCACAGTCTAATATATAGTAGAATCTGTCATGAGTAGGTCTCTTGTATAAAAGAAGATTGTCTTCAGCTAACTCACATGCCAAGTTCCAAACCCTCACTTTTACCCACCTGTAGAGCATTGGCTTTTAGTTGCACAGTTCCTCATTAGCACTGAGGCCAATGAGGAAGAACAAACCTCACACCCAACATCATCAACACAAGACATCAGCTTGATATAAAAGCAGAACCACCCTTCACTCTTGAGCAAGCCCAAATTCACTTGTTTTCAGGGTCAAAGGCCTGATCCCTGAACCCTGTCCTCTCAGTGGAAATGTGCATGGGTGTACCTTGTCAGTTTGGCTGGGAGAAACTCTTGGTTTTCATATGGGGTTGGAACAAAATAAAAGGTTCTCCAAATAATTAGCCTTCAACAACTATGGACAGTTGTCTGAAACAACCAGCACCATCTACCTCTTATTCTCTTCTTAGACTACTTTTTTCTAAGCTCTTTTCTCTCATTCTTCCTATCTTCCTTTCCCCATTTCTTCTTATAATAAGTAAATGAGATAACACAACCAACATGCTAAGAACATTGTGAGGCAAAGTGGACAAGCCAAGGGTATTCGCCCAATAATTTTATTCTATTCTAACAGCATAGGATAAAGTAAAATAAGACAGAGTAGAAGAATAAACTAGAAAAATAGAATGAATAGAATTAAATAGAATGGAACAGAAAAGAATATAGAATAGACTTGTGGTCAGAGAAGACCTCTACATTGTTCTTCACTGTTCACTGACACAAACCTGCTCTTAGTGTGGTTCAAATTGTTCACAGTTCTTAATGATCTGCATCCTCTTTCATTTGTACTGAGGATAGGCTGGTTTTACTAGTCTCATTGCAGGGAAAGCAATAGGCATAGAGAGGCTCAGGAATTGGCCTGAGTTTGCACAGATAATAAGAGCAGACCTTGAGATTTGAACCCAAGCAGTTAAGGCCCTTTGTTTGAGCCTGTCGAGTCTGACAGTCCTGTTGATAACTCACCCATGTCCTCTGTGGTCACACAGATACAAATTCATTTTCAGTGCTATGCACAGAAGGATACAGTTTCCTATGTGTGGGAGATGGAAAGCTTTGGCAGGCTTCTGTCTGCTCCGTGTTTCTGTCCGCTGCCAATGCCTGTTAACCATAGATTTGCTTTTCCAATTTCTCAGGTCTGGCAGGGTGGGACTGGGCACCTGCCATGACATTCTTGTTGGGTGAGCCCACACCACCTACCACCTCCACAGTCTGGGTCTTTTCTTTCATGGCATTTGCAGAGCTTTGTGCTTCCTGTCTGCCATGACTGCAGTCACCCCCCCCCCCCCACCCTGGACTGAACAGAGTTTAGATATATCTTGGAAACAGAGCTGCCACAATTTACTGATGCATCTGAGAGATGAGGTGGACTCCAGGAGGTTACCTAGCTAGTGTTGGTGGACACACTTCTTGGGCCTCTTTTGATTTCTTTTGTGCTAGAGACAGAAACATCAGGAGAGAAAGCCAAGTCAGGGATCTCCAAAGATTGTTAGGGCCTTGACTGAGGTCTGTGAGTCTACCTTCAAGAAAGAGAGGATTGTGTTCAATCATGCAGCAGTTACACCATATGTGCTGTTTGGGGGTGATTAGAAAGGAAACCCTTGTTTATAGCTGTTTACCATACCTGTAATAAGTGTGCATGTGAGCCTGTTAAAATCTGAGGTTCCCCTTGGTTGTGTAGAAGGCAGGTGGAGCCAGAAGCAGAACCTGGAGGACCAGGTCTGTGCTGTGAATACACCTTATCAGAACAAGAGGAAGCGAACCAGGATCATTAGAAGAGACTGCAGTTTCTGTGCTCTTACCTGCTTAAGTTATTGTCATTAAGATTTAGACCTGAGCCTGGTGTATAAGCACTATGCAGAATGCTTGCATGTACACTTACTGAACTTTCAGCAAGCCCGTGATATACGTGCCACTATCATACCATCTTGCAAATGAAGAAACAGTGTAGAGAAGTTGAATAACCTGTCTGAGGTCACCAAGTGTTAAAACGACTTCCTGGTTTGGGATGACCGTGTACTAGCTAATGCACTGAACCAACCAACCAAGCAACCAACTAACTAACTAACTAACTAACTAACTAACTAACTAACTAACTAACTAATACTAACTAAATGATGAAGTGCATAGTGTGGGGATGTGGGGATGTGGTGGAAAAGAAGTGGAAACCAGCAAGGATTTGCTGAGGCAAACCTGGATTAGCAAGCACAGAAAGTGGCAGGCAGGAGGCTCTGAGGGCAGCTGAAAGCTAACTTTAGTTAATGGCCCGTGTTCATGCACTGTCCAAGTCTGTACCCATTCACTGCTGCATTCCACACACCTGGCTTCCCCGTCACACAACGTGTTTATCCTGGGGCGGGGGAGAAGTGAGAACATGGCTGAAAAGATAGCTATCTATTCCCCAAAAGCAAACAAAAGTGACCTTCCTTGCAGTAGTAGCCTATGTGCAGGCACAGATCATGATGAAAATTGTAAACATCCTTAAAATGTTGGGAGATAATTTTGTGTGGGGTTTGTTTGTTCTGTTTGCACAGTTCTTGAACATGAACTTTGCAGATGACACTGTATTCCAGAGAAGGCAAACAGTTGGACAACCCTATATGCTTACGCTGTGCCAGAAGATTGTGCAAAGGGTTAAGTGTGAAGTCAGGAGTGACTAGGATAGTCAAGGCCCACAGCAATCAAGAGGCTTCATTCTCTTGGAGCTTCAGTTGAGCCCTCTAGATGAGAGGCAGGAGGGGTTATTCATCTGCTTGCAGGTTGGCCCTTGGCATTTGTATTGTGTAGGGCAGGGTCCTAAAGAACCCAGAAACTTGTTAGGATTTCTGGTTGGTGCCATGCCTCAGTCCCTCTTCACTGGGCATCTGAAAGTCTCACAGCAGCCCCACTGTCCTCTTCACACACTGTATATATAACCTCAGCTTAGTGCTGAGCATAGTCAGTCTAATTACTTACTATCCAGCCTGGAGACTGTCTACTGATGTCCTCATGATAAGGAAGAAAGGTACCTAGAAAGGTACCTGACCAGCCTCAGGACAGACAGCATTGAGCTTCTTGGTGAGACAGTCACAGTTGGATGTGTCAGCATCCTCAAGACTGACTCTGCCCTTCACACTTCTGTCTATGCTTTGTCCCACGATGTTCAGGGCACGTAGTAGATGTTGGAAGATTCCCTCTGTCTGTCTCCTTAGGTCTCTATCCGGCTGGATGGTGAGAACAAGGCGGTTGAGTACAACGCCGTGGGTACCATGAAGGATGCTGTCCGGGTGGTCTTCCGAGGCCCCCGAGTGGATAACCTCTTTGACCGTGAGTGGCACAAGATGGCTCTAAGCATCCAGGCCCAGAATGTGTCCCTCTACATTGACTGTATGCTGGTTCAGACGCTGCCCATTGAGGAGAGAGAGAACATTGACATCCAGGGCAAGACTGTGATCGGCAAACGTCTTTATGACAGCGTACCCATTGATGTGAGTACCTAAGGCCACCAGAGGGGACCTCAGATTCTAGGTGCCTCACTGCCCCCCACATCTGTAGTTCCAGTTTATTATCTATTTATGGGTCATCATGTGAGCTTTCTGAGAGAGGACTCTTACTCAGAAAGCAGCATGCTGGAGTGCTAATTTCCCATTTACTCACTCATTGAGCTATTCATTGTATGTACACTGAGATTCGTCTGTTTGCTAGGCTGTCTGCTGGACATAATGACATTGGCATCTTCAAGGGAGCACGAGACTGACATGTAAACGCCAGTCTTCCTTAAAACAAAGAGCCTGAGCATCATTGGATTTGTGTATGGTCAGGGCTCCTCGGGAGTCAAGAGACAACCGTACTTTGATGAGTTCAGTCAAATACACATACACTCAGTACACACAAATGCACGGAATGACAAGTCATATGCAGGTGCAGCCACACCGTCCTGGGATAGGGGAACATAGAGAGGGCTTGCAGGCGTAAATCCTATGTCCTTTTCATAGCAACCTGGACCTTCCAGGCCACATCAGTAATAGCAGTGGAGCAGCATCCGCATCAGAGGATCCATTTGGTGCTTACTGTATGTTGGGGGCTGTTCAAGCTCCATTGTGGTAGATGGTGCTTCTCTCACATCTCTATAGGCTTGCCTGTCTGATATCTCCTCTGAGTAGAAAAAAAAGATATGTGAATTTAACAAACCCAGGATTTCTATGGAAGAAAGACTCCTTGAGATCATTCAGTGTGGTTAGGTAAATGTCACAGTAGATATTGGCATCGTGTATTATGAAACCTTTTGGCTGGGTGTCCAAACTAAACAAGGTGTGGTAGCTGTGAGGGGAGAATTGAGAGAGGTATGTGGGTAGCTTCCTAAAGGAGGTTACTTTATACATACAGGATAAAGGTTACAAGGTAGAACATGCCTACTTGTGAGCAGCCGTGCCAGAGGGTGGATGCTTGAAGCACAAGTGGAAGAGTTATGGAGGGTACAAGGCCAGGGCTTACTGTATTTCCAGGTGTCACCTGGAAATCAGCCCATAGGTGACACCTGGCCCCAAAGGCTAAAGTAAGCAAGTGCTCTCCCTGAGGAAGCTCTGCTTATTCTAGAGAGGGGTGTGTGGGGAGGTGAAGGAGGGACCCTGAGAGCTCAGAGCCCAGCTGGGAAAAGATTGGAAAGAATTAGAAAGGCAGAAATCTCAGTTGTGTCAGTGTGCAGGACATCGTGTGGTTGTGTAACTGGAATACACTGTGATTCTTAGATAGTCAACTGCTGAGCTAGTGAGCAGATGCTGCTGGTGAGTTGGTAGTTACTCAGATCCATGGAGGGAATAGAGAGAGGGGGGTTGTTCCTAGGTATAGGATCTAGGTTCTGAGGCTGGTGTCTGCTGGAGAACCCTCAGACTCTGACACTTTTCTCTGTTCCTTTTCAGGTAGTCTAGGCTCCTCTTTCCCATTTTAGCCTGTTTCTCAGGCCTCTGCCTCTCTCCAGAGTCTCAGGAGAGCTTTACATGTGTTGTGGAACCCAGAGATTTACTCTAACATGCACCCTGCCTTTTGGTCAGTTCCCACTAGCCCTATGTTTTAGTCAGGGATTCTATTCCTGCACAAACATCATGACCAAGAGGCAAGTTGAGGAGGAAAGGACTTATTCAGCGTACACTTTTACATTGCTGTTCATCACTAAAGGAAGGCAGGACTGGAACTCAAGCAGGTCAGGAAGCAGGAGCTGATACAGGGGCCATGGAGGGATGTTACTTACTGACTTGCTTCCCATGGCTTGCTCAGCTTACTTTTTTATAGAACCCAGAACTACCAGCCCAGGGATGGCACCACCCACAATGGACTGAGCCCTCCCCCCTTGATCACTAGTTGAGAAAATGCCTTACAGCTGGATCTCATAGAGGCATTTCCTCAAGGGAGGCTTCTTTGTTTGATGCACAAAACTAGCCAGTACATCTTCCATCTAGATTAGAGCCTTAAAGTGACTCTTAGAAATGCAAATGCAGGTCATCTTCCTCTTTGGCAGGGATTAGCCTCCTGAACATTATCTGGCTGTTCCCTCCACTGCAGTGAGACCAGTCAATCTTAGACTTAGACGTTCCAGAGTTTGTAAAGAACTAGAGAGCGCCTCGTGCTCTAATGTGGGGCAGTGTTTTAAATGACCCTCCATTCTGGTTTGTGCATCCAGTGCAGAATGCTAGCGGCCTCTGGACAATGAGCCTTTTTATGGTCACAGTAAACTCCAAGCTCCTCAGTCTATGCAACATCATAGTGCTGTGAGATCTCACTCAGTGACACTTAGGAGGCAAAGTCACACACAGAGATGGAAGGACATGCTCCAGTTTGTAAATTCACAAGTGGGACAGTGGCCAGTGTCTGTTTCAGCTCAGTGCTTGTAATTTTTTTCTGAAGTGGCAGGTCTGAGTCTTACTCTGAATCTTGAATTTGGTCTATATAGTCAACCAGGAAGTGTCCCTGTGGGAACTTTAATTGGTTTCTTAAGTGGGGCAGGGGTTGGGGACTTCTCATCCCCCTTCTTTTTCTCAATTAGTGAGAAAGTTTTGTTAGTATTTAACTCCAAGGAGTCTTGGGCCTCTGACAGCCTTCTGTAGCTGTGTTTTTATGTTAAATGCTCAGAGGAATAGTTAATATATTTTATATCCTTCCAATAGCATGGGCAAGAGTATTTACGGCTGTATGTATGGTTTGGGGTCTTGGCCTGTCTAGGCTTGATGTGGGACAAGCATTGTGCCCTCTGAGTCCCTCAGTCCCCTCTCTAGCTCTGTGACATCTCATTAAAGGGCAAATGAAGGATAAGAAAACTGAGGTGACTTCAAGACAGGTGAGTTAAGCAGACTCAGGCAGGTGGGCCCTGGCTCATGCTTCCAACCATTGCTAACCTGTTTCCACACCTAAGCTAGCAAAGGGCCTGCATATAGAATATGGAGACAGTTGAGCCCACAGCTGCTGCAGATTGAGTTTAAGTAAGGCTCTGAGACAGGAATAGGGCCCAGGATTGAACGGGTGGAAATTCTGGGGCTTAGGAAGAGAGTGGGCAGGAAGTGTTAAGGTGCTTAGAGTGACAGGCATCAAAGGCAGTGCTGGAATTTGGGAGCCCCTCTCAACCTCAGCTTTATATAACCTTTTCTGATGTTCAAGCTGTGGTCAATGGATCACAGTTAATGTAGAAAGCAAGCCATCTCCCGAAGACGAGCCTTGCCCAAAATCCAAAATATGCATTCTGTCAGTTTCTTCCGGTTTGGGTGGTTGTCTCAGGAAATGAAATAGACAGGAAGAGATCTGCAAACGTCCTGTTGAAGAGAGTCGAGTGTCCTGAGGGGGGTGTGCTTTAATGAGTACAGGGTAGAACAGAGGGTTGAAGTCACACAGACTCCCATGCCCACACAGGCAGAGCCCCTCCCCTACTGGTTCTCCTTGCTAAAGGTTCTTTCAGCTATTCATCATAGGCCTGGGCCATATCTTTCTTGTGTTAGGGGCTGCTCTAGAGCTGGGGACAAGAGAGAACAGCCCCTCATCCCACAGGTCCCACAGAGAATTTATTGTTGCAGAGGAAAGGGGTTTTGGAAAGGAAGAAAATGCACAGTGGTGTTGCAAGCCAGGTACGGTCTGGAGGAAAGACAGGGTGAGTGGGAGCAGTGAGCCAGAGCCTAGAGAGCAAGAGGAAGGGCAAGCTGAGAGCAGCCTGCCTGGGAATGGTGGGCAGGAGGAGTCTTTCTGGGCAGTGGAGCCATGAGACAGAGTACGTGGGAAAGACAATGTACAGCTTGGAGAAGCCCAGGCCAGTTCAGAAAGGAGAGCTGCAAAATCAAAACAGAAAACCAAACAAACAAAAACCACAGTGACCTGTGGATGGGAGCCCGGGGAAGCAGCCCGAGTTCGCTGAATTTTATTTACTGTGTGACATTCTCAGCTAGGGCTTAAGGCAATGGTTCTGCAGGCCTGACTGTAAGAGTCTGCAGCCCAGAAAGCCGACGGATTCCAGGGATGTGGTCTCTTCATAGCTCCGCACAGGCTGTAGTGCAGAGAAATGTAGGGGGCAGGGGGGCTGGGCTAAGGCCATGATCTCTATACAGTGAAAGCATGCAAGGGCAGCTTTCTCTCAATGGCAGTGGGGTACACAGCACAGACAATACAAAGCCTTCCATGCAGCCCGGCAGGGCAGCTCAGGCTCAGTAGAATCCTAAGAGTGAGTGGGCAGTCTGATACCATGGAGATGCCAGCTCTTTCTTCTCCCCTCCTGTTGCCTTCCAGTTTGACCTGCAGCGGATTGTAATTTACTGTGACTCCAGACATGCAGAACTGGAGACTTGCTGTGACATCCCCTTGGGTCCGGTGAGCAGTCATGCCGGGTGGGCTGGAGACACGTATGGCATATGGGAATTAGGAACTGGGGCTAGGGTGGCTCTGGCCCCTCAGTGTGTGTGTGTGTGTGTGTGTGTGTGTGTGTTCTGGATTCATGCTTTACTTCTAACCATTTATGCAGTGTGAGCTGGGAGAAAACAAGTTATAATGGGCCTCAGTCAGGATGACCCCACAGCTTCCAGGCAAATGATATGACCCAGCTTTGGGGAAGCATGGAAGGCAAAGATTGGAGGGTACTCTGAGGAGATCACAGGGGATTGATACAGTCAATAATCAGGAAGACAAGAAGCTACCAAGCTTTGGGATAGGCAGTAAGATAGAGCGGTCAAGATGGTAAAGGCCCCACAACTGAGGGTTAGATCTACTAGGTCTTTGTCTACAGGGCCTGCTCCCCTCTGACCACATTACCCACTTCTCACACTCCATCGCCTCCCTGTTTCCCTACTGAATGTCAGTTCCAAGTTGTGCTTGAAAGATGAGATTGGAATGGAACCCGCTTCCCAGGGCTGAAGGGTGAGCTCCATGCTCAGTGATTGGCAGTCCAGGCTTGGGGATGCAGTAAGAGCTCCAATATTGTGCTCCTCTTTGTCCTCCTAGAGTATGCGGGAGGCTGGAGAGAGAGAGAAAGAGAGAGAGAGAGAGAGAGAGAGAGAGAGAGAGAGAGAGAGAAGAAGAAAGGAAAAATGGGGCAATAGGAGCTGAGAGAATATAGAGGGTGGGAAGAGGAGGGTAAGGATGGGGTGCATGTGAAAGATGGAAGATGTAGCTCAGTGGTTATTCCAGGCTGATGAGGTGGCCAGTGTCTAAGACTTGGCTGCCTATCCTATCCTTGGTAAGGCCTTCACATTCTCACAGAACTGCTGTCAGATGTGTCCTGTTGACCCGTGTCCTCAGAAGCTTCTAGGTTTTCTTTCCCTGGCCAGTTCCTTCATAGTCCCAGAGATTGATCCTCACCAGGGGACAGTCAGACTCTGACTTTTCGACCTTTGCTTCCAGTGTCAGGTGACTGTGGTGACAGAGCCGCCACCTGCACCTCCACAGCTGCCTACCCCTGGGAGCGAACAGATCGGATTCTTGAAGACCATCAACTGCTCATGCCCAGCGGGAGAAAAGGTATTCCACCCTAAGTTCCTTAGTCTACGCTCAGTTCCCAGGCCTCTGAGCAGAGTGTAGCAAGCAAGATTGGTTGGCAGGACCACTCTGACAGTGAAGCCAAGTGGGAGGTTTCCATCACACCTGGTCTGCCAGACCAGGATGGCGCCAGGCTCACAGTGGCTCTCAGAACCCCATTGTGTTCCTTGGAATGTCGAATGTCTGTTTCTTCGCTTTTGTGAACACTAGAAAGGGAGATTGTCAGGCTTAGGTGTAATTAATGCTTTCCTGCAGCTAACAATCTGTTCCTGGGCTCTCTGGCTGTTACTTAGACCATCCCCAGTTTTGTTGTTTCCTTTGCTTAGCCACACTCCCTAATCTGAAATGTGTCATTATGTGTGTGCAGTGCATATATCTGTTTATGAGTAAGGGTTTGGGTATCGTTTTGAATTTGAGAAATTGCTTCATGCTTGTGAAAATCATACCTCTATTCCACTGGACATATTTATTTAGATACTTGGTTTGTTACCAAAGCTTTCATATGCTTTTTCTCTATAGAACTTTCACACACCACACACACACACACACACACAAACACACACACACACACACACACACACACACACACTGCTATGAGGTTGGTAAGGAAAAAAGCAGCAATGTCTGGAGACAGTGTGTCTGGACTGGTACCCCCAGTGCCTTAATCCAGTGCATGTGATTGTCCCCACCTGCATGGTGCCAGCATGCATGAAGGACCGCGAGGCTCTTCCCAGTACTAGCACCACCCAGACCTGAGTGAATGAGAGATGAAGCTAACTACTAGATCAGATGCTCTGGATATCTAAGCAGCAGTAATACATCTGGCAAATGTGCAGTCCCCCTCCCTGCTCCCATTATTTTCACACATTTTATCCCTTCTTGTTCTATGCAGAGGGCTAGATTCGTAGGCAGACATGGATCTGCCTGAGGAACTTCTAGTCACGTGAGGCTGACATACGTCCCAAGCTCAGTAACACTCTGAGCTTGGGACGTTTTTCAG
Organism: Micromys minutus; assembly: GCF_963924665.1. Taxonomy (NCBI): domain Eukaryota; kingdom Metazoa; phylum Chordata; class Mammalia; order Rodentia; family Muridae; genus Micromys; species Micromys minutus. The sequence goes on along the minus strand of NC_137962.1, from coordinate 14,490,179 downwards.
GCTGTGGGTAACAATAGGATGCTCCATGCCCAGTGCCTAGAAGCAGTCAGAAAAAGGAGGCGGGATCAGCTTGGGCTATGGAACTGCTCTTTGAGCTGCAGACTCGGCTCAGGCTGCCTCAGATTCTGCACAAATCCATCCCACATGCCAGTGAAGTCTCGAACAGCTGTCTAAATATGCATTCTCCCGAGTCCTGCCTTCAGTTAGAGATTCTGTGGGAAAGGGTGTGGGGAGGCTTTGCTCTCCTGCTACAGTATGCAGACAGGAGGTACAACCAAACCCACCTTCCCCAGTCCAATGCTCCCCCCTGGCTCCTGGTGGGTCCTATGTGGTCACTGCTTCTCATCCCAAGAGGCATCCCATTTGCCGTTTTTCATCCCACTGTCTAACTCGCCAGTGCCTGGCTCTCCGCTGTTCTTCTTGGCATGGTTTCAGGATCCCTGTCCACTATTTCCACTCCCGAGTGACCCATGCCACACCTATTGTGCCTCTAACCTAATGTCACAGCCTCTCTCTCAGTTCTCACATCAGCTGAAAACTGCTGATTTCTTAGATGGACCTTCGTCCCCATCCTCTGTGCACATTTGAAGATATAGTGCTTTCTGCATGAAACATCTTTTCCTTGCCTTGAGCAGCTTTCCCTAGCTGGTCCCTTTTATTCATCTCAAGCACGAGCAGTGATTCTCTGCTGAGCATGATTGTTGTCTGGGATTTCCCTCTGTGTTTCCTTTCTCCCCTTGCCATTCACGCTCTCCCAATTCAATAACTATCCAGAACCTTGAGATGGGGTGGCTATTGAATAATAGTTGAATTGATGGATACATAGTCTGGAAAGCTGGATGGCTAGTAAGATAGACAGATGGGGGTGATGAACAAGGATATACAGCCTCACATACCCTTCGAAGAATGAGGCTCTACTAATTAAGCTTTTCGGCTGTTGTAGTCTTGGCCTCATATTCTGGATGCTATCACCCAATGACCTGTTTATATCATCAGTCCTAGTTCCTGGCCATAGACAATAAACACCTCCTATGTCCTTCATGCTGGGTTGCACATTGAGATTTTAAGACCAACAGCATATAGCCTTTGAAAGTCTTGGTCTCTTGTCTGGTTAGAGAGAGAGAACTTTGAGACCTGGGTCACCAGAGAGAGCTAACTATCTTCATAGAAATAGGTGAACAAGTAGACCTACTCACCTGGGGAAGAGGCCATGTGGAGGAGCAGTTACCTGCCTACCTGTGAAGCCAGTGTGGCCCCTGCCTCCTGCATTTGTGTGTCTCTCAATACTTGGCATGAAACCCAAGAAATTATGGTCCTCTTGATGGGGCAGAGCTCTAGCTATAGACACTTAGTTCCCAACTCATCAGCACTTCCAGGTATCCTTTTGGGTCCCTGTTTACAGCTCTGCAATCTGTCATGGTGAGGGGTGTGAACAATGTCCATTTATTCTGACGGACATTGTAGGAGGTCCTAAGTACACAGAAGCATTTGTACTCATCCGTCTGTGTTGAGGACACTTGTGATTGCTCTGAAGAAAATGGGACCCTATGAATATAGTTATGCTGATCATTCGGTAGTGTCACTTTGGAAGAGGGGACCTCAACTGAGGAACTGCCTCTGTTAGATTGACCATTGGGCATGTGTATGGGGCAGTGCCTTGATTGATGACTGATGATGATTGATAATTGGTGTGGCGGGAAAGCTACAGGGTCAGAGCGCTGACTCAGTGTTTAAGACCACTGGCTGCGCTTCCAGAGGGCCAGGGTATGATTCTAAGCATCCTCATGATGGATGACAACTCTCCCAGGGTGGATAACACCTTCTTCTGGCTTCTTGGTACCAGGGATACATGTGGTACACAGACACACACGAGGGCAAAACTCTTGGGAAAGAAAACAAATGAAGGAATAAAACAAGCAGAGTAAGCCAGGAGGGGCAAACTGCATCCCTTCATGATCTCTGCTTCAGGTTCTTCCTTCAGGCTTGTGCTCCTGCCATGGCTTCAACTCTGAAGGATTGAGGTGGCCTGGGAGTGTAAGGGGAAATATGCACTTTCCATTAGGGGTTCTTTTTGTCAGGGTGTTTATGTGTTTATCATAGCAACAGAAAAACAAACTAGAACGAGAGTGTTGCTTTTAGTGATGTGATCGGGATCAGGTGCAGATGGGCTAGTGTTACATTGTCATTGTCACTTGTAAGAACCATGTGCTTGTTCTCAGTCTGGCAACATTACTGGGGGCCACAGCATATGGAACATATATGAACATACCAACATGCTCTTTCACATAATTTAAAATTGGAATTTAGCTTGCATCTAGAAAGTGCTTTGGATATGTCACACTTCCTATTTTAGTGCTGTGTTAGAGTTTTACTGCTGTGAGCAGTCACTGTGACCAAGACAACTCTTATAAAGGACAACATTTAACTGGGGCTGGCTGCCGGGTTCAGAGGATCAGTTCAGTATCATCAAGGTGGGACTATGGTAGCATCCAGGCAGACATGGTGCAGGAGGAGCTGAGAGTTCTACATCTTGTTCCAAAGGCAAACAGGAGAAGACTGGCTTCCGGAGAGCTAGGATTAGGGTCTTAAAGTCCATGTCCACAATGACACACTTCCTCCAACAAGGCCACACTTCCTTATAGTGCCACTCCCTGGACAAAGCATATTCCAACCATCACAAGTGCGGTGGTAACAAATATCACTATTTTCTTTCTAATTTAAGTTATTCATTCAGATAAAATAACAAGCCCTAAAATTACTTTGCTTTTATTCACTTATATGGTCCACTGATGAATTATATCATTTATTTATAAGGTAGAAACTGGTGCTCTTATTGTCTCTTCTATATGCAATGGCGAATCAAGATAAAGAACAAGTCAGTCTCTTCAAACATCTCTAATTCATTTCCATCTAAATGAAACCTGGTCCCTCTGGCCTGTGCCCTCTCCTCCTTCACAGCCTGGACCCTCTGTTCTACTCTCTAGCTTGTGCGTGCGATCTCTTTAGTTCCTGTTAATGAGTGGGAACATGGACTATTTCCCTGCCCTGTGTCTGGCTGAACTGGAGGATCATGGTGAATGTTCTCCCTGAAGGTTTGCATTTGGAGAGCAGGACTCTCAGCAGGCATCAACATTTTTTTCTGCTTACTCTCTGACCAACCTGACTTAGCTTAAGACTACTTTTGAAGCCCAAATGGACTGGTAATGAACTTATATGAAAGGTGGGAAGAATGAACTTACGGCCCTTACTGTTTGTTCTTGTCTTTCTTCCTGCAGGGTGAGAGGGGCTTTGCTGGCCCTGTGGGACTCCCTGGTCAGAAGGTCAGTACCTGCATGGTATAGTGTTCTCTGCTTGAACCTTCGTGGAGGAGTCATGGCAGGTGTTTGTTAGCTCTGCAATAAGAACAGAAGCTCAAGCTTCGAGGCTCTGACCTGCTCAGAACTGCACCTCTCAGCATGGAAATGTACAGATAGGAGGGCAGGGTTGCGCAGGCTCGTTGCTCCATAGTTAGTTAATTCTGCGTCAGTCCTGCAAGTTGATTGGTTCCAGAAGTATTTAAGACATGGGATTCAGGAGTTCTTGAAATTGCATAAACTGTATAAATTTCCCATGCTCCAAGTTCCTTGGTTGCAAGCAGTTTCTTATTCCTCCCTCATTCTTCAGCAGGGTACCTTCTCCATCCCTGGTTTGTCTTGGAATGCTGATGGGTGGGAGGTCACTGTATGGGGGGATGGGCTTCTTTGCTTTTGCACAACTAATACCTTGTATGTATGTATGTGTGTATGTATGTGTGTATGTGTGTATGTATGTATGTATGTGTGTGTATGTGTGTAGGTATGTGTGTGTATGTGTGTGTGTATGTGTGTGTATGTATATGTGTGTATGTATGTATGTATGTATGTATGTAGGTATGTATGATGTCAGACATGGAGATGGCTATGCCTCTGGTCCTTCTGTTCCTGTGGTCTCCATCTATGTATAGAGTTCACTCCTCATATCTGAACACGATACTCTCTTGCTCCTCTCCATGCCACCCACACTTCCCACCGTACCTTGGCCTCTCTGTCTCTCATTCTTACTGCTTCCTGTCTTCCTTGGTTTTGAACTTATATGCCATGGCATTAGTACTCACCTTCTCCCCAGCAGGTTGACATCAGGATGAAGGGTTGTCGCAGCGGTCCTACAAAGGCCCTGTATGCCAATGCTCAGGTCTTGCAGGGCCTGTGATTTGTGAATACATTCAAGGACTGGGAGGGAATTTGACTGGTGCTTCTTTCTCTTCCAGGTGGGCAGGTGACCTTATGACACAGTCCACCCAGGATGACTTTAGGATATCTTCAGTTCTAGAAAAATGGGGCATGGTTGGCTGTGAGCAGGCTGTGATGACAGCCTGGGAGAGCTTTGGGGACGATATGACCTAATCCTCCTTTTGCTTTTAACCCTCTAGGGAGATGCAGGACCCGTTGGACTAATGGGTGCTCCTGGACCTAAGGGAGAGAAAGGAGATGCTGTAAGTTAGAAACTGCTTTTCTACATCAATGGGTCACATGGCTAGTGTAGGAAGCCCAGTGTTCCCACTTGTATACTAACCTGGTCATATTGATCAGCAAGTGTGGACTGAGAGCCTGGCTTATGTAGGCACTGAGTACATCTGAGCCCTGGGATGAAGCCCTTCTCTTCTTTACCTGCTGGACTTGGCCATAGTCTTCTTTTGCCTTGCCTCTCATTTTGTCACATTTTATCGCCAGAGTTCTGTTTTTCCAAAGTTGTACCCTTGTGATCCCTGAAACCAGACATTTTTAGTACCCCTACACTCTTTACATCTCTCATACTTATTCTAATGGATATAAGTCTATTTTTGCAAATAATGGCATTATTAACAAGTGTATCAAATAGATTAACTAAAAAGCAGATTTTTAGGCAGGATGTAAAATATCTGATTACCATCCTGTCTAGAGGGGATATACTTTACATTCACGAGTACAAACAGGGAACTGGGAGTGTGGCTCAGTAGTAGAGTGCTTGCCTAGCAGACACAGACCCTGAGTTCTATCCCCAATAACAGTGCACTCAACTACACACACACACATTCACACAAAAATGCACACACACTCACACACATATAAATACACATACACATGGCACTGCACACAAGGAGGTGGGGGAATTGAAATATACATTTTTAAATTAGAAAACAAAACATTAGGATGATCATAGCATTATAAAAATGGACTTTAGGACAGAACAGTTCATATAAGGAGGTAGTTTTGGGTAGCAAAGTCAGTTCACTAAAGCATTTTTTAAAGATATGTAACAGTAAACATAAGCAACTAATAAACAGAGCCTCGAGATGCAAAACATCCAATTGGTGGAGTTCACAGGAGAAGTAGACAATTCCATAGCAGTGGCTGCAACCTTACAGGCTTTACTCCCAGGGAAAGCCAAAGCATCCCACCATAACATACTGGGAGACGTCTACTGGGGAATGGAGCATCCTCTGGGAGAACAGTCCTGTAGTTCTCAAAAGCTTAAAAATGGAGTTACCATGTTTTACAGGCATTCAGTCCCTCTCAAAAGAAACACAAGTGTATGCCCACAGAAAACATAAGTACACACTTTCAAAGTGCTATTCTTTCAATAATAAAGCAGAAACAACCCAGGGGTTATAATATAAAGAATAAGTAAGTAAATCATGCTGGGTCTCTACATCCCAATATTAATATGCAACAAGGGAAGTTGAGCTATGGGGTATATCGTGGTTGAATATTAGAAGACTTTGCCTAGTGAGAGAAGGTCATTATTAAGGGGAATTTATTACAACTGTTTACAATGGAAAACTGGTTTGTGTTTGTCTAGGGCAGGGGATAGGAAACAGGAGAAGTTGTCAGTGGCCTAGGCTCTTTTTAGAAATGGTGAAAATGTTCTGAAATTGATTGTGATTATTGTTGTTTAACACTGTAAGTAAACTAAATTTATTTAATCAGATGCTTTAATTAGATGAGCTATATGGTATGCAACCTTATCCCAATAAGGTTGTTATAAAAACAACAATAGTACCTGTAATGAGAAATTTCTGGGAAATTAAATGAAAAGACACTCATGGGAACTCACAGTGAGTAACAGTCCCATCTTTTTCAGAGGTGGCAGGCAGAGTCAATGCAACAATAACCAGTTGCTTGAACCTTCTGGTGATGCCACACCACAGAGATTCTTTCTCATTAACCCTGTGCCTTGTGCTTTCCTTCTCTAGGGGAGAGGACCCTTCATCCACGGGGAAAAGGGTGAGAAGGTGAGCCTCCCTTTATTGCTTTTATTCAAGGCTCAAGGGTGGGTTTGTGAGAGTATGTGTAACTTCGTTACGCTTCTGTAGATTTGAGTGGAGAGAAGAAACCCTTTGTCTGCCTTCCGTGTATCCCCTGAGTTGAGTCGTAGAAGCAGATACAGACACAGCAGTGGGGGAGAGCTGGCTGAGTTAGGAAATGAGGAACAGGGACTGAATGTCCTGAGGTCCCATAGAACAGTTTACTGGAAAATAGGCCACTCTAGCAGTGTTTGGGAAGAGTGGCTTGGTCAGGACACCCCAGTAGAGTGTAGAACAGGAGGAAGCTTGCTTCATATGAGGCTGGTGTACAGTGCTTAAGGCAGGGAATAATTCCTGGTACTCAGCTGAATGGGGACAGGGCCAGAGAAACTACTTGAGGACCAACAGATTGGACATCAGATATCAAGATACGTTTAGACTCCGTGCACTGTGGTAGAGAATGGGTGAAGAGTCCCTGTGTAGTCAGGAGGCTGAGGATGCTCAAATGGCAAGGGCAGAGATCATAGAGGGGACTTCCCAGAGAAATCTGGACATAAGTTAAGGGGCGACTTAAAGGGATAGAGCTGATGTGTTGTGATTGTTCAGACAGAGGGCTGGAGGAAAGTATGTGCTCCTGACCCAGAGTGATTCATTTGTGTGTGCATGTTATAGTTATACATGTGGGATAGAGAAAATACATTGAAATCAACCATCTAAAATGACTATCCATAATATTGTTGAAGAGAACGAACAATCAGACATTGTTGATAGCACTTGGGGCCAGTTGGACTCAGTAACCTCATCCTTTGTAAAATTCTGTTAATACTTCTGTAATGTACAATTTTCCCACCCCAATGATGCTTTCTGTGCTGTGGAATAAATACAGAACAAAGCCCATTGTTAGGGACAGGCACAGACACAGATTCAGTAGACAGCAGTCAGACAGGAGAAGATTCAGATGAATAAAACAGATAGGAGATGGCAGAGGATTCAGGGAGAGAGAAGTAAGAGTCAAATGTAGGCTCAGTCTTAGTTAATTACTCCATGAAGAAATGCCTTTTCTTCCCTCAGTGTAGTCCTGACACATCATTGTTGACTCTGAGTTTGTTATTAATCTGTTCCAAATGATGCAATTGCCCCTGAGAGGCATCTGTGAGACTTCACAGTGTACACGTGTGTCACTGATGTCATTGGAGCTCTGGTCCTTGTGAGGGCAGATTCTGTGCTTCCTGCCCTGGGATGGGTTATACCATCCCTTGTTGTAGGGTTGGTTAGGTCACACAGGACTTGATCTATGAAGATACAAAGAGATGTTCAGGAAAAGCCTATCAGTACTTTTTCGTCTGCATCTGCTCTGAGAAGCATTAAGAAATGTATGCTTCTATATCCAGACAGACTATATTCATGAGACTGGAAATGTGTGAATAATGTATGTATGTAACTAGAAACAAATGATGATGTGGGGAACATGTGAAAATTACACATAAACAGTGCGTTCGAGCCCCACAGTGCAAAGTCATGACTAGTAATATAATAAATGGCCAGAAAGAGTATTTTTGCCACTTTTCAAAACTCTGTAAAATATATGGGCCTAGGTGGTGAAGGGAGAAGAGAAATTGATTCAGTGCCTGACCCTAAGTATCAATAAGAGCTGGAAGAGGTGAGGATAAGTGTCTGGGGAAGAGGACATACCACAAACCAGGCTTGGACATGCAGTCAAGTCATCATTGCTACTTGGAAATCTAAGTTGGGAAGATGGCAAGGTCAAAGCCAGCCTGACCAACTTAGCCAGACCCTTCTTCTCTCTCTCCCTCCCTCTTTCTCCTCCTCCTCCTCCTCCTCCTCCTCCTCCTCCTTCTCTCTCTCTCTCTCTCTCTCTCTCTCTCTCTCTCTCTCTCTCTCTCTCTCTCCCCCCCCCCCCACACACACACACACACACACACAAAGGCAGTCACTGTAATCACTGTGTGGCTATTGGGGCATTCAGTATCTAAAGGGATATTCTCACTTGACCCTGTTGTGATTAGAGGGGACCATGTCAGTGTGCCAGTGACCTATAGGTTTATGTTCATGCTGTTACTTCTCCAATTTCAACATGGCACACCCACCTTGAACTGTCCACACTGTAAAAGAATGGGTCCTTTCGGCCTAATACAGTCGCCCTTAGGGTACTGTCAAAACAGGCACTCTTTAAAACTGCAAAATGATGAAAGTTCATGGAAGAAAAGCTGTACAGTGGGGTGGGAATTAAAGATGGAGCCCTGCCATGTGTTGATATCCTTTCTAGAATAGCAGCTAGAGATGAGTTTCCCAAATCATATATTATTTATCCATACCAGAGGCATTTATGTTTGGATACTTACTCCCTCAAAATCTCACATTTCAAAATCCTCCTTTGAATGTCATGACAGTGTAAGAATAAAAATTTTATGACTAAAATGAGTGTCCTTATGAGAGGGTTTCAATGGAGACCCTTTTATATTTTTTGTCATATACATGGGTAAGCAAGAGAATGTCCTCCAGGAACCAGTAGATGGCCTTCACAAGATGGTGAATCTTCCCAGATCATGACCTTGGACCTACAGCGTCCTGGACCCTGAAACAGCGTATTCTCCAGTGGGGGTGTCTCAAAGAAGGGGTATCTGAGAAAGGAGAATCAAAAGATTTAGCAAGGAATCATGGGTATACCTTTCATCTGCTGTTTCTCTTTAGTAGCAAGAGGTACTGTTAGTAAGGGCAGTTCTACAGAAAGCAGATTTATTGACTAATGTTATAGATTTGTCTAGAATGCTGATTGGACTTTGTCTGGAGACACAGTAATGTATAATGGGAAAACTCTTGACATCACCCATTAACTAGCCTCTTAATACAATTCAGTGCTTGGTTTTCAAACATTCTGAGGGAGGCTAGACTATGTCCAAGATCATAGAGCTTGTAGGTTATTGTATGGAGACTTGGCATCTCTGGTATATGCATAGCCACTCACTGTCTCTTTCTAAATGAAATATTGGTATGTAGGAGTTCTTGACCCTTGAAACTCTTCCGCATGTAAATTGGCTCTTTTTACATAATGATTCCCCATTGTAGAGCTTTTGAATAGGAAGATAAAGTGACATTTGTGTTTGCATGTATGAAACTTTGAAGGTGTGTTAGTGTCATCTTGCTCTATTCTTAGCTGGCTTGATTGACATACCAAGCTGCTTGTTTGTGCTTGTGCATTAATGTGCATTATATGATTATATGATTAATGGCTACATTTCTCTTCCTTTTTACAAAAATTAAAAGGGTTTAGGAGAAAACTTGTTCGTTTGTTTATGTGCCTTCACCTAGCCATGCATGCTGAGGGCAAATGCTGAAAGAATAAGCCAAGGTAATTTGGGACCTGTCTCTGGTGCTGAAGGGCACCTTGGAAGACATTTGGGTTCAAGAATCTCAAGAAATAAAGAAAACAAAACAAAACAAAAAATATTTACAAAACAAGAAAACTTTAACTATTTCCATGTTACACTTTATTTTACATGTACTTTATGCTCATTGTAACTATTAAGTTTTCAAGGCATACTATCAAACCTTGAAAAAAATCAAGTACTGACTAAAAATATATTCATATAGTTTTATGTAAAAATTATGTTAAGATCTGAAAAATAAGTACTGACAAAAATGTATAATTTTAAGCAAAAAAATGTTTAAAATCTGTACATTTATCTTTGTTTTGTAAAATAAAGTTGTTTAAAAAAAAGAATCTCAGAGCTCTGGGCTAAAAGTGAATAGAGAAAGACATCAATATTTCTTCTCTCTTTATGGGACATTCAGGTGCTTGCAAAGTCATAAGGCCAAGGGCTTCAAACCATATGTTCAAAGCCTACATGGGAACAGTAAATGTTGGATGACTAGACTGTTCAGTCAGGCCAAGTGGGAGGAACCTAGGCCAGACTTATTGGATTCAGACCTTAGCTCAGCCACTTAGCAGCTGTATGACAAGGGACTATGACTTCATCTCTCTAATCCTGGCTTTTCTCCTCCGTGGCTTGGCAAATTCAGTCATACTAGAACCAGATGGGTTTTTGCAAGGATTAAATGAACTAATGAAAATAAATTACTTATATTTGTGAAAAGAGCTTATGAGCATTACATATAATTACTCTTACACCAGCAGTGTTCCATTTTTAATACCAAATGACATCTTTTACACCCTTGGCACTAATAAGTACTTATTCTAGGAGGTTGGCAGCTGCATAATGTCAGAACTCTCCTGTGTCCCTCCGGGCAGGAGTTTTGCAGCATCTAAGACCCCAAAAACACGAGAACATAAACACTGAAAGGATCTCATAGGTTCCAACATAAAGGTTCAGTCCTTTCTTCAGTTTATCTAAAGTAGTTCACATGCCATCTATGAATAATGGCAATGTCAACAATGTATAAGCCATTACTGCCTCCCAGGATCCTTGCACACACCAATTAGCTTAACTTTTGAGATAGACATTCCTTTTCTTATTTTACAGTGAGTCTTGGAACTGGTGACTTTGCCAGTGTATATGACTGAAGCTGGGTGTGAAACCATGTTGTCTGATTCCATAGTCTACATTTGTCTGTGCCTAAGCCGGCAGAGAACAACCCCAGAGCTGTAATAAAGCAACTAGCCAGATCCTGAAGTATCTTGTGTATTAAGAATGCTGTAGGTGAGAGAACATGTCTGCTTAATAAGATTCCAGGCTGTGTTGCTAGGACTGGCCTAAGATTCTCTCATTTTGAAGGCCTCTGTCTAGAATGTTCTTAACACTCTTCTCAGAGGGTTGACTTGGCATGCTTGCTGCCAGATAGATGAATTATCACACGGGTATAGTTGCTCTAGCTGGGGGCATTTAGAAATGAGCCATGGCAGTCAGCTCTCCAAGAGAGCAAGAAACATCTGCTATCTGGTAATTACACTTGCTCAATGAAGTGCCAAAGTCCCTGAGGCTTGGGATGCTGACAAGTGGGTATCTATATATGAGTCATGTCTTATTAGATGTTGTCTTTTGTGCAGTCATTGGACAGAGAAGTCAAAATCTAAACTTGAAACCAAAACTACAAATTTGAGTCAGAATTGTAGGCATGGAATTGGGAAAATCCCTTTACCTAGATGCCTTGGTCATCTTCTTGCAATGGATGCATGCACACTACTTATTTGCAATTTTTCAAACAGACAAAGTGATGATTTCTTTTTTCATGAGTGAAATATGCAGGCTTAGAAAGTTCACCCAGAATGCCAGAGGCACCTTCCTTGGTTTGAATTTTCCTATCTTGAAAGCATTACCTGACCACTCTTGAGCCAGAATCATTCTTCCCTATGTCATGCCTTTGGCTGTATAGTCAAGAGCTAGGAGAAAACATTTTATTCACATAATGTTGCAAAAGCCAAAAAACAAGGATGGGGTAAATTTTAATCTTTTAAAATTTTTTTTATATATGTATGAAATGTATGTTGAGCATATCCACTCCTCCCAGGACCATCCTGTCACGTTTCCCTCCTACCCTTACTTATCATCGATTCACATTAGTTCTATCCACAGGCACATGGGTATGACATTGTCCAGGCATGGGGAACCTACCTGTGGCTATCCTTCTCCTTCTCAGAGCATCTGTCAACAGTAAACAGCTAATTCTTACACAACAGAACTGCATTGGTCATTCTGCAAAGACTAGGAAATTCAAGATGCAAGATGGCAATGCCTGCAATCATAGGCAGCTCATGGCTGTGTTGGAACATGACAGAAGACATCAGCCAGGTCCTCTGAAGTTATTCTGTGAGGGTACTAGTTTCACCCACTACGAGTCCTGACTCTGAATGCTGCTGTATGGGGGTTAGGTTTCAACATACAAACTCCACCAGTCAGACTTTGGAAGGGATTATGTTGCTCCACTAAGCTAATAGATCACAGGGGATGCATGGAAGCCCAGACTTCTCTCTTCCTTCTTTTACCTCTCCCTGCCTGCCTGCTCTGGTGTGTCTTTTGAAACTTTATTATGGACATTCCTTTTGGGAATCGTCCCAGGTCAACATGACCAAGTCCAGGGAAGCCCCCATTCTTATCGCTACTCTTTACTGACTCACTTTGTGGTTGTGGTTGGGAAACTTTTGTTTTATATTTTTACTTTTATTTGAGGTAGAGTCTCCTTGTATAGTCCAGCTGACTTTAACTTTCAGTCCTCTTGCCTTCACATTCTTAGTGAGTCAGCTTGTTAGGTGTGGGGAAATGTTGTTAGTTTCCAATAAGGGATAGACTGTCAGATAGATAAATGGTATATATATAATGTATAGATAGATAGATAGATAGATAGATAGATAGATAGATAGAGAAAGACTGTCAGATAGATAGATGGCATATATATATATATATATATATATATATATATATATATATATATATATAGAGAGAGAGAGAGAGAGAGAGAGAGAGAGAGAGAGAGAGAGAGAGAGAAGAGAGAGAGAGAGAGAGAGAGAGAGAGAGAGAGAGAGAGAGAGAGAGAGAGAGAGAGAGGGAAGGAGAGGGAGGGGGAGGGAGGGAGGAACAAAGGAACAGAGGCCTTCAATTTGAGAAAATGAGGTGGGGTACATGAATGAGAGAGTTTGGAGTTTGTAGAACTGAAAAGGAAAGGAGTTTCAATTTGAAAATCTAACCCACATATATTTGTTCGGTGGGGAATTATCACGGGTCTGACTTAGAAAACAATCCTTCAGTATTTCTTGTACAAGGCTGGCTAACCTGTGCTATGTCACATCATCATGTGGCCAGTTGTGCTACTCATCAGAAACGAAACTGCCAAGTTGTCCATGCTTGTGGACAGTTCACCTTCCCAAGCTACGTGTAGTTCCCCATAGATACATCAGACCCTGTAACTAGCCTTGCCTTAGGCCATCAAGACTGAACTGTGGGAGAGCTTCAGCTGAAATCTACTAGTTCTTGAGACCATTATCTTTCGTCCACACTGGGATGTTCGCCTTGCTCATGTGGGCTTTATGCTTTGGAACAGGGGCCTTTCATAACTTTCCCCTAAAAGGCAAAAGACTCTAGAAAGGATTGATGCCCAGGGAACATCTGCATGGCCCTTGGGTAATATCAAGACACTGGGAATGTCCTGTCCATTTTCCCTCTCAGAGTTCCATGATAATGGATGGGTCAGACTCATAAGTGCCTCCTCTGGTTGTCTCTGTGCTAGAACCAACAAGCTGGAAGAGAGACAACCGTGAGGACAGGCAGAGGTTCCGGAACTCTCCAGAGTTCTCTTCGGCATTGTCATTGGTCTCACCCCATCCCCCGATTCCCTTTATTAGACACCCCTTGGACCAACGGTGCCCTGCTGTCCTCACTGTTATTCCCAAGGCAGGAGCCCATCTGACACCTTTTCCCTGCTTTTAGCTGCAGAATATCGAAACCCGTAGGAGCCAGAAGACAGACTGGCCTTTCAAAGAACGTGCTATTTCAAGTGGGTAGTGTGTTGGATAAACTCTCCACTGAGTGCCCAGATAGACTTCGTTCTGAGTGAAGCACCCTGGAGGGAAATTTCTCAGAGGATGTGCTTACTCTTTTGTGGCATTTCTCTTTTGGAAAACCTTGGACTTAATTATAGGACAGAAGGATATAGAGTTAAGGAGGCTGGGCTACTTCCAATAGATGCCCAACGAAGGAGGCGATGGTGGTCATGTGCTTTGATGACAGGCAGAGCACAAAAGAGTTTTGATCTCACTCTACTCTTGACCAATGTCTCAGCCTATTAGCCCTCTACTGATAGTCTCCCTCCATATTGTAAAGGCGCTGTAACATTTCTGGTGCAGTGGGATTTGCTGAGGCTGAATAGGGAGGACAAGGTTCTTGCAGAGGGAGAGCTATGATGGTATACTGCTATACTGCAGAATTAGTTCTTCTACTCTTTTTCATATTGCCACATGTGTTTCTGGATGGTCGTGAGAGACCACTCTGTGCTCCATGGTGAGTACAGATAGGGTGGGGATAAAAGCTTTGGTCTGTAGGATTGTGAAGCAGCGGCTGGGCTGCTGTGTGTGCAGAGAGATGCTGTGGCGGAAGTGAAAGGGCATTTTCTGGGGCCCTGAATCAAGCTCCTCACAGTAAATTCCGTGGCTTTGGGCAGAGCCTCACCTCCCTGTGCTTTTGTTTCACGAGCTAAGTCAGATGTCAATTAATGTAGATTGTGTCAATGCCAGCAGAGCACCTGGTCATGGGCTCCTGGCAAACATGAAATTATGATGAACCCAGGGTTGCGGCATCGTCATTGTTTCTTTAAGCAATCATAATTGTTATAGCTTTCCTATCACTGCTGGTTCTTTCTAGAGCCATCTAATTGTGACTAATCATTTGCTTTCAACCAATGCTCAGTCTCCTAAGGACTCGCCTCTACCTGAAGCAGTTAGCCCTTCCTCTTCCTGGAGAACCAAATATGGTGTACTTCTCCCCCATTTTGCTGATGGGTACATGGAAACTAAGGAAGGACACCTTGCCCTGGTGACACTTTCCCAGTGAAGATGATTATAGTAATCTGACCTCAGAAAAGCCCAATAGAGACCCCATGTCCTAGAAACCAGGTCACAGAAACATTGTTCATTTGGAGCAATCCTTCCTCTTGGGAAACTTTCCTAATTAGTCACACACCTTGTATTACTCACGTAAGGTTGACAAATGAACCTGGAGATCAATAAAACTCTTGCCTTTCCCCAAATCCTGGGTAGATATGAAAGTTGCTCACCAGTTCTTGTCTTAGTGCCCTCTTCTTGTTCTGCATGAGCAACTCACCCTCAAACTCCTCTGACCCATCGTGAAAGAAAATAAGGTCACAGTGTCTTTTGATCGCTGTGCAAGCAAACACCTTTGTGCACCTTCTATGGTACTCAGGTTTCTTCCTGAGGGTCCCATAAGCTGTTGCCCATCTCCCTGTGTGCTCTGTATCACTACTGTCTCTTCACATACTTATGAAAAGATGCTATGGGCAAAAACGGCACAGAGAACAGTTGTCAACAGTGTTCTGAGGCTACAGGAACACTCATGGAAAGAGAACCTGTTTTCCTGGTTTAGCTCCTTCCCGCTGGATGATGCCTTCTTTATACCCCACAGCAATTGGTATTTTGTTTTTCTTCTTCTAGGGATCCCTGGGCCCACCTGGGCCCCCTGGAAGAGATGGCAGTAAAGGCATGAGAGTAAGTTCTGTTGTCACTACCCAGGAATCATCTCTGGCGGTAATCTCATGTCTGATGGGTTCTGAGCTATGGGGAATGGACATCTAGGCATCTAGCAGCCACTTGGTGTGCATTGTGCTGTCTGTGACCATGTGTTGATTTTGTGCAGGGGGAGCCAGGAGAGTTAGGAGAGCCGGGGCTGCCTGGAGAGGTGGGCATGCGGGTAAGTATTGCTGGGAGCTGCTTATATTCTCAGAGTATAGGCAGTTCTTGGGGGTGTAAAACCAGTTACATTCGGCATTGATGAGATGCTTAGATGGGTTTCCACCTATTTCTCATGGACTGTCATACATATGGGTATATGTCTACACATAAACAATTCCTCCTACATCTTAAGTAGGTCATAAACTTAAAAAATTATTATTCCATGTAGCAATAGAGACTTGAGGGGTCATCCTTTTCCATTGGTTCCTGGTAGCCAGGATGGCATTGTAATGTGTGGCTCAAGCATCCTTCCTCATTTTTTTTTTTTTAATTTTCAACTTACATCATTGAAGCACTAATGCATGTAGGGTGTGTGTGCATGTGCAAATGTGTGTGACTGTATGTGTGTTTGTGTGTAGTGTCTCTCTATATGTTGTGTATATGTCTTTGTATGTATGTGTCTGTTCTTTTTTTTGTGTGCTGTAGGGTGGTTGATGAAAGTTGGGATAGCTTTGACAGAAGATATGCTTCTCTCACTTTCTATTCTAGCAGATTTCTAATAGATTTGTACAAATGTGCTGTCCTCTGACTGGCCATTTCCAGTCAGCCAGAATTCTGAGGCTGTTTGTCAGGATTTCCCAGGCTGCACACCATGTGGCAACTGGAAAACATCAGGCACTGCAATCAGCCACACAGATTCTGAAGCCACTAATCTGTCCGGGTCACATCACAAGAAGGTTGAGGGACTTGGGACAAGTGGAGGTGGGGTGGTCTAATGTAGGTTCATAACGGCTCAGAGGCAGAGCTGTTGGCTTCCCTTGAAGTTCAACATGCCTGGCTATGAGTATGGCTTCACCTGGTATCAAGTGGAAGAACCAGCCATGGGTGATGAGGTCAGGAACCCCTGGAATGGGCAGTGTGGGTAGCACATGAAGCCTAGGTAGAACCATGTCTTTCTGAAAGAACATTGGCTGAGAAGCTCTGACCATTTGGTTTTTCTACCCCATTTTTCTTTGTGAACTTACTTCTGCAGGGGACCCAGGGACCGCCTGGACTACCAGGACCTACTGGGCAAGTTGGAGCTCCAGTAAGTAAAGACATGTGTCTGGGAGGTGAGCTCTGTCCCTCATTGCTGGTGTCAGGAGTTGACTCTCCAGCCAGTCTTTCAACTCAACCTATGCAGTAAGCACTTTCTGGTTGGATGCTAATGAAAACTTAGTTTCTCTTAGAGTAGAAATTCTTAAGTGCTATGGTACTCTTGAGTCACCATAGGAACAAGTTTAAATGCCTTTCTGGAGTTCCTTTCTCTAATGAGGGAGGATAGAACCATGGAGTGTCAGATACTTGGTTATAAGCCATTTTTTTAACCCATGTTCACAGTCATCTACTCCTGTAAGGAAGGTGGAGTCTAGAGAAGCCTCAGCCTCTACATCAGGGCTAGAAACCATACAGGTGTCAGGATGCCCTTTGTCTAAAGAGATGAGCCACATGTAGGTATGTCACTGTTCTTTATTTCCCCAGGGTCTTCAAGGAGAGCGAGGTGAAAGGGGACCTCCAGGAGAAAAGGTATTTATAATCTATACTAGTCAATTAGTCCCACTTCCATGGAAAAGAGAGAAAGGAGAATGGTGGGACCTCTTCACTCAGTGCATGCATGTATACATATGTGGGTATATGCATACACACAAATACATATGTGTGTGTGCCTGTAAACATGTGTATGTGTTTATGTTTATATGTGCACATGTGCATGGCAGGTGCATATATGCTAGCTCATCTCATACCCTGAAAAGAAACTGCACAGCTTCTGGTACTATCGCCTTCAGTCTTCTTGCCCAAAGAGAGGTCAGCATTTCCAGTACGAAGATTCCTGGATTAGAGCTGAGAAGGCCTAGTTAGTGCCAGGGACTCACAGCTTATGTGGAAACATTCCTTAGCTTTCATTTGCTTCTCCGATCTGTGTAATATCAGGTCTGTTCCCAGTTCCTCTGGAAGTCAAGGGTTGCAAACCTCTGTCCTCACACAGTGGCTGGCAATAGGTCTCAGCTCTCCTCCATGATTGTAGCTTTGGAAGACTTGGACAAGGGCGTTGTAGAGCTGGGTCTTGCTTCCTTCCCTCATGTGGATCCTGACACTCTGGCAGGCTACATTCCATTCTCCCTTCTTACAGCACATGATTGTTCAGTCTGTCATGGGATGTTTACAGTAAGTAATATAGTTTTATCTCAGCACACTTGGAATGTAGAGAGAATTACTCTTCAACCTTCCCATCCTGGTATAGCTACAGCCTAGATGCTGGGGTAATCTTGTCAACTTCCTTGTAGGTACTTAGCACATTTCACTTGCATAAAGGGTGTTTGCTTATGTCTTTTAGAAATATCTATTCATTTTATTTTATTGCTGTCTTCTTGCATATATGTAGTGCACTGTGTGGAATGCCCAGTGCCTGTAGAATCCATAAAAGGAGTCCTTGGAACTGGAGTTACAAACCATCGTGAATTACCATGTGTGTCCTGGGAAGCAAACTTGGATCCTCTGCAAGAGTAGCGAGTGCTCTTGAGTGCTGAGTTCTCTCTCCAACCTGAAGGCTACTGACTTTTCTGTGTTATTTTTATACCTGTCATTTTACTGAACATGTTCATCAGCTGTAGGAATTTCCTGGAGGAATTGACAGAGTCCTTTATGTCTAGAATCGCATAATCTGAAAATAAGGACAACATGGCTTCTGCCACCCTGGCTGCCATGCAGAGCAGCTTGGAACTAGCTGGATTTTCTTCTGAATATCCATTTCCCTTACTTTGAACATGTTGAGTTAGGCCCATTTCCAGTTCTTACGTTTGGTATATGCTTAAAATAGCTTATGCTCTCAAGAACCACTCTGATTCCATATAGCAGCAGGAAGGAAGTTTCCATCTTTTCCTAAGAAACAGGTCCTTCCATCTGCTGGACCCATCCTAGCATGTGTTGGCTGTGAACCCAGCTCCCTCTGTCACTGGTAACCGACATCACTAAGGGACAGAGATATGGATTGTTCAGGCTACTGGATATGGGAAGGTTAGCAATCTGCAAGATATGTCTACCAAGGTGCAGAAGGGAGCAAGCCAACTAAAGTCCTTGTCCAGACAATTGTGCTTGGCGGCGGAAACTGGGTGTTCCACCCTTGCAGGATGACTCTAGGTGAGGTAGGCCTGGTGAAATGAGTCATGTTCCAGATGATCTGAGCTGTGACATATTTATCTGTGAGCCTGAGACCATCGATGAAGTTCTAACTTCCCAGGTCTCAAACTCTAATGACTATGTATGTGTGGGTTCATTGAGCTGAACGAGGCAGGGTGGGAGTGGCTGAGTCCTTTTCCCAATGAATAGGATAATTGTTCCCTCTGCTGTCAGATGAGGGGAATGGCAGCCAATGAATTCCAAGGTCCATATAATTAGCAGACTGGACTCTGACTGGGAACCTCACACCTTCTCTGGGAAGCCATCTAACCACTTGCTCCATTTGGTTTCTGAGGCTGGGTTTCCTTCACTGCACATGGGTGGCTCATTGTATACTTCTGTCATGCTTAAATCGGGTGGTTCTCACATCAGCAGATTAAAACACTGATCCCTACTGAATTAAGGATGTGGGAAGCAGAGACCTCACAGGCATGTCCCCATTTGCCGTACATCACTGTATTGTTGTCTACAAAGTCCAGGCTGGAGAATAACGTGATTGAGCTATAAATAAATAAACAAACAAATGAATGAATAAAATAATTATAAAATGTGTTGAGACTCTTAGACGTGTTAGGTAAGTTTGCAGTTTTGTGCTTGACTGAACTAAGAACTATTCCCGCTGCATGTGATCCCTGAGAGCAGGCTGGGCATGCCAGTTAGTGTTTTTATAATGCACCCACATTATTTCCCTTTCATGGTGTATTATCTCCACATAAAGAGAGAACCGAGCCTAGAGACTTGCTGTCCTATGCTACTTGGTCTGTGTGGCCACACTAACCTGGCTCCTGTCTCCCTTGATCCATGTAGTTAATCTGTATTTTGCTTACCTGACATTTAGTATATTTATTCTGCCTGTCGATCATCGCTCTGATCATGATACACTAAACCCACTCATTTTCACAGAACCAGAGAAGTTGCTTGCTTCCCATTTGTGTGTGGGGAAACAGAGTCAGAGAGGCTGAGTGCTTGATGTTGAGTATTGCAAGAGTGGGAAACAGGGCCTAGGTCTGACTTGTGAGACTCACTATATCCAGGTCACCCAAAACCTGGGTTCCTGAGTCTTTTCCAGGGATAGCCATTTTTAGGTGCATTGCGGGGCAGGGCAGGGCAGTGTATGGCGTCCAGCAGGGATTGGAATAGAAAACCTTTGGTGGTGTGTGGCCTCAGCCTACCCTACTGCCTTCTGCCCTAGTTCAGTTGACATCCCAGGTGGTATTCTCTCTGCATCTCTACTTCAGACACAGTTTCATGCTATGGCTCTCTGTCTTTGTCTTTCTGTCTCTGTCCCTGTCTCTGTGTATCTCTGTCTCTCTCTGTCTCTCTCTCCCTCTCTCTCTCTCTCTTCCTCTGTATCTCTACCTCTGCCACACTCTCTTTTTCTCTCTTTCACTTTGCCTCCTCATCCTTACTTTTACTGTTTCTCTCTTTCTCTACTTGTTATCCTCTCAGTCCCTTCCTATTCCTGTTTGATCATTCAATCTGTCTCTCTTGTCCCTCCCCCATCTCCCTCTCTCTCCCTTCCTTCCTCCTCACCCATGTTCTTTCTTATACATACATATATACATACATGTATGTATAGATATAGCCTATCTTTCTGTGTCAGCTTCTCTGCTCTGTGCTTGGGGTCTTTCTTCTCCCTTTGTTTATCTCTCCATTGTCCACCTGTCTCTTTTGCCTGTATTTCTTTCACCACCCTGTATCTTGCCTGTGCTTCTCATCTGTGTGTGTTCTGTATGTGTCTATGTTTCTTTGGCTCACTTGTCAGTCTTCCTCTTTTTCTTTGTCTCTCTGACCCTCTTCGAAGCTCTTTCGCCGTTTGCCCTTTCTCTCTGACCAAGTGTCTCCGTATCCCTTCCCCCATTTCTTTCTTTTCTTTGACTTGCTCTCTACCCCAGTGCTTGGCTTTCCGGTCAGCTACTTCCTGGTCTTTCATCTGCATTTCTCAGCATTTCTACTCATCTCTAATGGATGTCTCTCTCTGTATTCCTGCTTGCTGCCTGATGCATCTGTTGCAGACTACTAAGATGACAAGGTCCAGGTGTCCTGCAGGTCTGCCCCATATTTGTTCTTTCCTGTTTGAGCTAAATCTGGACTTTGACCACTCAATTCGGTCTTCAGATATGAAGACACAAGTAATAGAGGACTTGGGACTTAGGTGGAGCCTTCTGTTTTGAGGAAGAACTTATAGATGGCTACTTGGTTTTCAGACCTACCTTTGCTGTGAGTTCTGGGGAGGGTCCAAGTGCATTCTGCACTGGAATTCAGGAGTTCCTGCTTTTTTAGTGTTTCTGTCACATGGTTATATCCTTGTGACTTTGGACACAGGTCTAATTCCAGTTATGGATGAGGAATGAGGCCCATGGTCACTAACACTCTTACAACTCATTTTACTTAGATATCAAAAGGGAACCCATAAGCATGTTGCTTGGGGTAATGGAAATTGGTGGAGGATTTAGGGTCAGGATACCCAGAATTGCTTCCACCTCCACATACTCAGCTTGATCAAATATCATCTAAATTCCAAGTCCAGGCTTTCTAACGTGTCTATATGCAGGCCTGCTGACATGACAAGGAATAGAAAGGAGATAAGGCATAGTAATAGATCTAGAACCTTTGGGCAGAAAGAAAAAAATGCAGACACTACTTATCTCCATGGCCAGAGCTTCCTATGATAAGGGGGCTCTCTATCTCTCTATTAGAATTGCTACACAGTTCTTGAAAGTAGAAATTAATGTTCAAGACATACTAAATACTTCTAGAAGATAGAAAACACCTGAGGCGGTTTCATTTGCCTGGGTGCAGATGAAAGGAAATTAAAAGTCATGAGGTAAGAGAGCTAACTTCCTGGCACAATCCCAGAGTTCAAACCATCGGATTTGGGGAGGAGGGCACTGGGGTAGCTGCAGGTCATTAACTGGACTGTAGCACATGGAAAGCCCTGTTGACAGTTCTACTGTGTCTCCTATTACACATGGGCAGGAGAAGTATCAGTGTTTGTCCCCCAGGAAGGGGAATATCCCCCATCCTCCCAGTTAGCCAGCAGTCTTCAGAGGGAATGGGCTAGGGAGCCCTCTCCTGGGAAAAGCCCTACTTGCTCTCAAGTCACAGAGGTAGTTGGTTTCCTCAGACAGTTCAGTGACTGACAGGAATTTTCACCCACATGTCCAAAAACAGCTTCTGAAAGGAAGAAGGCACCCTTGGAGGAAAAAGAAAGAGAGAGAGAGAGAGAGAGAAAGAAAGAAAGAAAGAATGAATGAAAGAAAACACAAAACAAAGAAACAAAGGCCATTTGGAAAATAGAGCCATAGAGAAGCCAAGGAGTCCAGAGTAATTTTCCTTGTGTTTCTGTGGCTCAGTTAGTATCAGCTGATGCTATACTATGAGATTCTAGGGTGGATCTGAGGAACAGAATAGGATGGAGGATGGGACAAGCTGTAGCTAGAATAATAAATGCAAATCAAATTATGGGAGACGAGGTGGGGGAGAATAAGTGAGCGCACCTTGGAGCAGAATAGGGCATTTAATTAGCTGGAGAAGTTAAAGAAGTTAATTGAAGCTGAGCCCTAAGGGATTTGGGCAACCAGAAAAAAAATCAGGTGGATATGGGAAAGAAAGAAGGCATGCTAGCTGAACAAGCTCAAGAGGCACCTAATATTAGCACTAACAGCCCTACTGGAGTGTCTGCTTTTCCACCTGAGCTCTCACATCCCTTCTGGGTGGTGACTCCAGGTGAGGATACCACAGAGCCGGTTACTCGTATGGAACACACTATCCTTTATAGATTCCAGCTAAAGGAAGCTAACATGCGGCTGAGAGAAGGATGGTGCATCTCAATGATCTATCTGAATTATCATTTCCTCAAACTACAAGGAGGATCCTTGTCTAAGGTGCTATCTGGAACGAGAGATTCAAATCAACTGCCTATGAATGTGGGCAGATGGGAATGGGATTGGATAGATGGCTGGGGGTTTGCTTGCTGTTGGCCAGAGGTCAGCTCTTAGGTCTGTTCCTAGAGCTAAGAGCCTGTTGGATATCATACTTGCTGAGTGAGTGGATAATACATATAGTACACCTGGCATTTTGTCAACTTTGCTACAAACACCATGTATCTATTTATTTTACTAACATAAAGACTCATGTGATGAGGAGAGTATTCAAGGGAAACATAATGATAATTTCTCTGGTATTTCACCTCTGTACTTTGATCTCACTACCAGCTATTCTAGAGCTGTCCTGTGTCATGTGCTTAGCTCTCCTCTATGTTGAGGAGCCTGAAGGAGAGGGGATCTGAGCAGGCTTAGACTTTCAGGGCCTAAGGCTTTCCCCCCTTTCTGTGATAATGACCACAAGGAGAGACATTGTTCCCTGGTCACTATTTGTTTATTCTTCATTTTCCTTCTTTGCCAGGGGGAGCGAGGCCTGGATGGATTCCCTGGGAAGCCTGGAGAGACTGGAGAGCAGGTAGGTGGGCGCTGGGGCTGATGGGCCATGGTCAATGCGTGAGTCTCTGTACAAACCTCAGCTTCTTTCCAGCTCAATGGAAAACACTAGTGGGAGGCCAAGGCCCTCAACTGTGTAGATTCTTTAAACTCCAACACCACTGGGATTCCAACATTCCCACTGCTTTGTATCCATTGTACCTTGGGTAGTAAGATAATTGTTATAGTGTAAAGCCCTTGGATAATGCTCCTACTCGGAGGTGTGAGCATACAGGGGTAGTGCCTGCCACACACCTCTGGGAGAAACAGTTAGAAACAGCCTGATGCTCAGCATGTAGAATGAGTTGAGCCCAGCAGGATAGATGGATGCGGATGGAGGAGACAGGGCTGTGTATAGTAGGATGTATTGATATGGACGAATGAGGTGATAGATCTGTGAAACCCATGAAGAAATCATGACTGTGCTGTCATGGACCCAGGGGTTGTTCATGAGAAAGTGCATCCATGTGTGGCTTTGGTTCTGGAAGGCCAAGCTGCAAACTGCAGAATGGTGGCTTCACTGGACTGCCAGTAAGCAGAAGGAAGTGTGAGTGCTGGGCGCAGGTGGCTACATTTTTTGGATCACAAATTCCCCTTGCACTCTATCTCCTGGCGGGTGGCCACAGCTTGTCCGGCTCTCCTGCAAGTCCTTTCACTTCCCAAGGAGCTTAACACAGGAGCATAAAAGGCAACTCCTTTCCCTTGTGTCTGCCATCTCTGCTTACTCTTTCTGAAAGAAGGAGGCACAGTGTAAGGACCAGAAGAACAGTATCCACACGCCTTTGACATCTCATATGCGACTTTTTAGGCACCGGTTTCTTCATGGCAGTTTTCTAGTCATGGCCTAATTATAGGCAGAGTCTTCTCTGTTTTGAGATTCCCTAGGACCAACATTTCCAAAGGACTTCATCAGACTCTGCCCTCTGCCCTCTGGCCCAAGGCAAATCTGGGTTCTTCGTGCTTCTGCCTATGTGAGGTCCTTTCTGTGACCCTCCTATCTTTATACAAAGTGTGTTCTTGTGTGCTTTCTCAACTGTGATGTCCAGTTGCAATAGCAGCATGATTCTAGAAATGGCAACATAGCGAAGCTGGATCTAGATTTCCAAAGGAAGAACTTCCTAGTAGGAAAGGAAACTTTCTGGGAAGCTGGTATCAGGGAACGTGGGCTCCCGAGAAGAGCCCAACTGTTCAGGCTACTCTTTCTTGAAGACCCCGTGCCCACTTTTACACTCCTCTCTGTACATCTGCTTTCTTTCTTCCAGGGAAGACCTGGACCTCCCGGTGTGGCAGGACTGCAGGGAGAGAAGGTAAGCAAGCCAGAACTGAGGAGAAGGGCACGCTAAGCTCTGGGAAGAGGGTGCACACAGAAGAAGCTCACTGGGCATCAGGGACTCCCAAGTCACAGCTTCCTGTCACATGTGAATTGTTTTCAACCTCAAGAATGCCCATTAAAAATAAACCTGGAATGGAAAAAAAACACATAATATCCAAATACACTAAAATCTTTGGCTGTCTAAAATGCTGTTGGGACTCAGGAATGCTATGAATAAGTAAAAATAATAATTGTGAACACACCTCTACACATCTTTGTACTCGTTTCTTCCTTCATCCTCCTAACAGTTGTACAAATGTTCTGTGTCATTTCTGATTAGTCACCATATCCTTTCACACTGGAGTGGCTCCAGCAAGGCTTAGTTTCATAAATGGGGTGCTTAGAATTTTGCATCTTAACCAAAAGGGCAACTTAGGTTCTTGCCAGGAGGCGATGGAGATGAATGCCAACCACTCTAGTCAGAGAGCAGAAGTGAAGGGAGTGGGTGTGGGTCTGTTTTTGCAGCAGGAAGGATAATGAGGTAGACCTGGGGGAGAACCACAGATGATCTTCTTACCAAAGCCTAGAGGAATTTAGAAGAAGTGAGTCTGAGTCGGTGGCCCATACACAGGTAGATGGGGAGACTGGGGGTGATTGGATCACAGCAACGTTGCATCTCTGCTTCTCAGAGTGACTCTGGCAGGAGGATGACGGTCATCTTGGGGCAGACCAATTTCCTGCAAACAGTTAAAGTAAAAGAAGAAGTTTCCTTGAACGTTTTGCAGAAGAACCTGTGGTGTTCAGTGAGTCAATCAACAGAAGTTAGGGGCAAAAGCCTCCTTCTAGGGACAGGGCTGCACAACGTTATGTTTCCCTCTTGCTCACCTAGGCTTCACTTCTAGATGCGTCAACTTTTCTCCCCTGCTGGCTTATTTTACAACTGAGATTTGCATTGCTGTATTATTCCAGTATTAGGATTTTAATACACTCCTGAAGGGATGTAAAATCCTAAAATAAGTTACTTGTTCAGGACAGTAAGACCAAAAAAGGATGCATGTAGTGTAAACATGTTTCGTGTGCCTATGTGTATGTGCTGCTTGTATTCTGAGTCTTTCTGTTGATTTTGAAGATTGTTTACCCTCTCATATTTGGGGACATGCTGAGTTATTGCTTCTTGTGGCAAATGCAAAGGTGGATGGTCTGTGTGCCAGGTCCCAGGTTGCTTGGGGCATTCCTAGAGATAATGACAAGTCAGCCAGGCTCACATGGTCTGATGCCTTTCATCTCACTATGAGAGAGAGAATCTAAGGTTTATTAGACATTTCCTGTCTCATAGTCATTGAAAAAGCCATTGGAACCATCGGGACGTTCTTTTTTACTGATAAGAGGCAGAGACTAAAAGATATTATTTTGCCTAAGACCCCACGATAGATTTGATTAAATCCACATGACCATATAAGATGCACAGTAATACAGGCCAGAGCATCTTAGGTTGTGTTGAAAACTAAAATAGATGGTCTCCAGTGTGTCAGTTAGCCATTTCTATGTAACAGATCACTCCAAAGCCCTGTAGCTTATCATAAAGGCTTCAAGATTTCATGGTATTCCACTCCAATCATTTAGAGACATAAGTTGTCCCAGGTCAGGTCTCCTGAGGTCAGCTGTGGCTATTTTAAGAGTGCCCTAGGGCTATAAAATCTAATCCCTTGTTGCTTATGTGGTCAGTAATTGGTGAGCTCAGTTCCTCGTTGCTTTGGGGACTATGTGGCTTCTCCATAGTGCTGTTCACAGTGGAGGTTGCTTCCCAGATCCCATGGCGAGAGTAAAGAGAAATGACAAACCACCTAGTAGAAGCCATAGCCCTTCTTAGAATCTCAATGTGGAAATCACAATGGCATCCTTCTGTACATAAAACTGGGCACTTAGTGACCACTGTACTGTGAAGATTCCAGCATTGTGTACCAGTACTAGAATATGGGGGTCATCCTAGAGGCTAGTCTTCTCAATCAGTAAAATAAAAGATCATTTTATATAATTGAAAATATGACTCTAGAAAAGATTTGAATATATTCACTATTAAATTTTTTAACAATTTATATTCCTATGCTTCAGTTTCTTCATCTCTAAGATAGAAAAAAATGTTAACCCATAGAAAGACTTCATCTATATTAGGTCTAATAGAAACTGTTCAATAAATGTTGGCTATATTTATACAATTCTTATGGATTAATACTAGGATATTATTTTGCTCAATGAAAATGAATATACCAAGAGATTTTTATCTCATTATAACCTACAAGTGACTAAACATGTATTGATTTATTTTATGACTGTTATTTGCACTTACTTTTATTTAGTTGTGTTAACGACAAGCTATGCCATCTCATAATGAGCCACAGAGAATCATTTTTCATCTGTCTATCACGTTGCCTGTCCATATGCGTGTGGCACATTCACACACCATTACAGTTTAGGTTATGTGCTATACTATAGTTTTATGTCAACTTAATACAAGCAAGGGTTGTTGAGAAAGAGGGAAGCTCAGCTGAGAAAATACCTCTATCACATCGGCCCGTGTATATGCCTGTGGGACATTTCATGATTGACATGAGAGGGACCGGCCCACTGTGGTTGTTACCAACCTCTGGGTGGTGGTGCTGGGTGTCATGGCAGGGTGTGTGATGCATAAGAAATAAGCCAGTAAGCAGCACTTCTTCATGGCTTTTGCATCAGTTCCTGCCCTGATTTCCTTTTGATTATGGTCTATGGTATGAAGAAGAAGTGGGATAAATCATTGCCTTCTCAAGTTGCTTTGTTGTATGATGTTTCATCTCAGCCATGGAAAACCGATAACAAGCCTGGGCCAATCATATGTTACCAAAGTATTAATAAAGCTCGGAGAGGTATACAGTGAATGGAACCAGCTCAGAAAAGTTAACTATCCATAGAGAAATACAGATTAAATTATTTGAGCAAGAGCTTGATTACATGGGACATGTATGTTCATGAGTTATGAAGGTGCCTGAACAGATTATAGAATGCATGATGTGGGCATACAGAGGTGTGTGTACGTGTGTGTGCACGTGCATGTGTATGTGTGTGTGTGTGTGCGCGCGCACGTGTATGCGTGCATGCATGTGTGTTGTGCATGTGTCTCTTGTATAACTCAGAGAAAGCTAAGATTCTTGTCAGGCAGAACTAAGTTATTATAGTGAGAGACAAAAATGCATTCACAGCAAGGAAAGCTGTGTATTAGATTATTTTTGAATGTAAATTTAAAATTTGCTTATAAAGTTGCAGGTTTCCTGTTGTGCTTTATGTCAGCCTTTTGATATAGAAAAGAATAATTGGAAGTCAGGGGAGAAGTTCAGTGGACAAAGCACTATAACCATGTTTAAATGTGTGGTGCCCTCCCTGTAACCTTGGCATCTGATAGGTGGAAAGGTCAGAGATTCCCAGGAGAGAGGATTAAATAAAATAACCAAACTGGAAGCTCTGTGTTCAGCTAGAGATCCTGTCTCAAATCCTTATTGAGGAAGACTCCCACACCCCATGTTAACCTCTGGCAAGTACATGCATACACACACAAATACACACACATACGTTCTCTACGCATACATGTAAACAAACATGCACACGAATCAAAGAGCAACTTAAATTGCTAGAAGTGAACTTGGTGACACACTGATGATCTTTTTTTCCCTCAGGCAGAGATAGGATATGGTGGGGTTGGGCAAAGAAGAAAAACCTAAGTTGGTTTTGGACTCAAAGGGATGCCTGAAGGAAGAGCAGAGAGGGCATGTGCCTCATCAATTTAACATGCATCCAAATGTGACAGACCATGGCAAGCATGCCCACTCACTAGTTATTTCTACCTGGCCCTGAGATTTATCAGGCTTTTATCTTTGTTCCTGCCCCATTCCTTCATTTGCTCACTTAGTAATGCTTTGGACTGCTTCAGTAAGAGAAAAGTGTTCCTGCTGGGGGTGTTCTCTAAATGCAGTGTCCTTGCCTTAGCTCTCAGGCACTGGAGTCATGGGATCCGGGTTTTTATATTACCATAGTTGACAGATATGTCTCGTGTAGAACTAAGGTGGAATTCATGGCCTGGGCAACTGGACAGAATCAGAGCCAACATAATTTAGGTGACCTGCACATGGAGGATGGGAAGACATGGAACATGGCTTTCTGGTGATGCATGGGATTTCTTACAGCATTTTCTTCATACTCATTTGGCAGATTTTTGATAAAATGCTGACCATGTACTAAACCATCAACAGCAAAGGTAGAAATCGCTGCTGTTTCTGTATCCAACACAATGCCTACTACATCTGATATCCCCAGAATGGTCATATTGATACACTGTTGTATGATGTGGTGTATTGACACACACATTATACAACAGTGTGTTGATATAATAAATCTCACACAACAGCCAGCTAGAACTGGGTATTGTTCAGACAAAATAAAAACTCTCATGCCTTCCGATAGCCTATGAGCTGGTTGGTGAGATTAGAATTGGGTGCTCTTCTAGAATACTCTGAGGTAGGAGAACATCTAAGCATATTGATGATATGTGATGGAACACGGAGATCTTCTTGGTGCTCAGGATAAGCAAGAGCCAGGGAAAAGGCAAAGGGAATGTGGCAGCAATAACTGTTGGTGTTTCCTCTGTCTCTCTGCAGGGAGATGTGGGACCTGCGGGACCCCCTGGTGTGCCAGGCTCCGTGGTGAGTCACTGTTGGTGAGACCTGTGCACTCATAGGTCATGAGACTGGTCACTGGAAGAGTCCCATCCTCTAAACATAGATAACTCATCTGATGACAGGATCTATAAGCAGTTAGTGGTTGCTGAGTGAGGAATCGAGGTGTACTATACAGATGCATGAAAAGGTTACCATGAACCCCACTATTATGTGTTCCTAATGTATGCTATTAAAACATTTAACCAAAAAGAGCAATCAACACCAAACGCTGGGTCATATTTGAGAAGAGTCAGAAATCATGGCATCATGTCATGTGGGAGTAGATACCTGAAATGGAGTTGAGGGTGGCTCATTACTGCTGAGGACCTGATGATAGTTTCACTAATCCTGTTTGTCTCCCAGGTGCACAGAGAGGGCCTGAAGGGAGAGCAGGTATGTGGAATGGGTCTTTCCATGTGGGGGATTCAAGCTGTAGCAAAAGAAAGGCCACAGCTGTGGGGGTGGGGCCCAGGGATATGTCCAGTTGATTTCCACCTGGAAATCAAATGCCTGCATGTCTTTGGTGCCTTTTGGGAGTTTGGGAAATAAGTTCTTGTGAGTGAAGGGTCGTAGTGTCCCTGATCATGTAGAGGGGAATATAGTAACTAATGCCTGTTGCTTGTCTTACTAGGGAGCCCCTGGGCCAAGAGGTCACCACGGCCCACCTGGGCCTCCAGGAGCACCTGTAAGTCACTACTTTCTATTGGCGGGTATGCCTAATACCTTCAAGTCTGGAAATGATAGTCTGTCCTGTTGTTGAATAGAGAATTGTTTCAGAAGCCATGCCATCACTTGGGTAGGGGCTGTGGTTATCACCATTCTCCACAGGACAGTGAACACAGGCAGGTGGCATTGCTCCTGGCACAGAATCGAGTACAGATATCATGCAGCCTGCATTCAGAGCCCCTTGTCCCAAACAGGCCATGGTCAGAGACTCTTGGTGTGACAGTTTTTGTTCAGATCAGGCATTTAAATGTCAGTTGAACCACTTCATGCATATTTACTTTCCCCACCCCTCCAATTAGCTTTGACTGTGTGGAGGATATGTGCATATAGCCATTAGTTTCTGCCTCTGTTAAGAGCCTAATGATGTGAAAAATAACCATTTGCAAGGAGGACATGAAGGGTCCCTGTGATCATTTATGGTGAATGTTCAGATTTTAAGGATAATTAAATAAAAATTCAGTGAACTCCATAGGGGTCATTTGAAATAGTGAATTCTCTCAGGGTTGGGGGTTAAAGTTACATTTCTAGGCAACATGGTTTTGATTCCTTTACATCACTGTATTTTATTGAGGGAAATGAAGCAACTGCAGCTCTAAATTGATTCATGCTAAGCTTTAGGCCCTGTTCATTATTAGGATACTGTAATGGGTAGAAAATTAAAGAAACCTAGAGAGTGTTTGATTTAACTGTAATTAGAACAATTTAACGTCAAAACTTTGGAGATAATTGCTATCTTCTGTAATCGTTTAGAGAATTAGGTTCTGTGATTCTCAAGATCCACAATTGGAAAACAATGAATTTCTATACTTATCTGCCACCGTGAAGGAATTGGTGTGATGATAATTGGCTGGCTTGAAAAGCTATTAAAAATCAGAACAAAAAAATCGAACTGTGTGTCGGGTCTGTGTAGCCTAGGCGCTCTTCATCATAATTTTATAATGGGGAGGGCTTTGAAGCTTTTCTAAGTTCCTCCTCCAATCAAGAACTGCTGTTGGGAGAACTGTCCGAGGTCCTGAAGATGGTCTCTTGTGCTGTACAATCTTGTCACTGGAGACTAGGACTTTGGACAATGCAAGGTGCAGATAATGAAATTACTTTGGTCAGAGTTCAGGAAGCACCTAGATAAAGGCTTTATTAAAAGGAAACAGGATTCAAGAACTGAACTTCTTGGGGTTTTTTTTTTTTTTTTTTGGTTTATTTTTTTATACAATGTATTTTAAAAATTACATTTATCTCTGTATATGTGTGTGTATGTATGTGGTGTGTGTGTGTGTGTGTGTGTGTGTGTGTGTGTGTGTGTGTGTGTGTGTTACCGTCTCCCTTTATTACTATTACCTTTGTGTTAGTATATTTTGATCATGTTCTTTCCTCTTCTGCAACCTTTTGCAGACTCTTACTACTCACCCAACTTTATTCTTTCTCTTTCAATGAAGAACAATAAACAAAAAGAAAGAAAATAGGCAAGCAAACTAAAAATGTTTTCAAAAATCAATGACGAAAAAACATCAAGTGAAACAAAAACCATACAAACACACAAACAAATTGAGCAAACACTCACACATACGTACACCCAAGTCCATGATATCTCTTTGTGTTTGAAGAGTACCCTGGGCATGGGGCATACAATGGATTATGGTAGATATACCCAGTGACACTGCATTGGAGAAAAGTGATTTTGAGTTTCCCAGAAGGTGTCAACTGCAAATAGACTCTTGGTTGGAGCTGTAGCTTTGTGTCTACTTCCTTTCCTAGTCCTGGGATTTTACCCGATTTCAATCTGTGCAGGTGTTCTGTGTGCAAGTGTCTCTGTGAGATCATGTGTGCACCAGTCCTATTGTGCCTGCCTGTAAGATACTGTCCATGATGTCTTCCACCATCTCTGGCTTGTCTAATCTTCCTGCCTCCTCTTCCACATAGATATCGTAAGTCTTGGGAGAAGGGATTTGATGAAAACATTCCTTTTAGGACTGAGTGCTCACAAAGTCTGTATTTCCCAGCCATGGATCCCTGTGTTGACTTTCATTATTCCAAGAAGCTTCTCTGAGGAAGGTTGGACAGTGCTCTGGTCAACTGGCATAGATATATGCTATTAGGAGTCAATTTATTGTTATGCTTGGAGTAAACTTCTTGAGGCCAGGATTAATATTTTTTTTGTATTGGAATCCACAGGGTTTATACATAATGGGAATTTAATGTGTACTTGTGGAGAGATGTTCCTGCTAATGGAGACTCAGAAGAATATTATAGTGGGACATGAATAGAGTGGATAAAGAGCAGGGTGGCCATAGAAGGCACTCACAATTAAAAGTCAAAGGCCTTGGCTACATAATATATGGTATCCTTTCAAAATATAGATTTGTACCTTTGCTGGCAGTACCCTGTGACTCTAGTACTCAATGGATTCATCTCTAACATGAAAATTATCAGTGTCATTATTCATTACATAATCATGCTGTGAGTGTTACAACTGATTCATCTCTAACTTCAAAATTATCATTTTCATCATTCATTACACAATCACGCTGTGAGGGTTGACTGGACTGATGTACAAATTAGTGCTTTTGGAGATTGGCTAAGCCTACACTGTGTCTTGTATCATTACCTTCTTTATATCCCCAGTGGCACTTACCTCAGAGCCCATCTGCAGATCCATTGCCTCTTAAATATTCATTGAATTGAGCAAACCTGGGAAGCTGGCTTTAATGACTTCAGTAGAGAATAGAAAAATGTTGAGTTTGCGAACCTCAGAAACCCTAGGGAGAGAAAACTATATTCTGGGAATAACACATGATACCCCTCATCTGAATGATGGTGACATTCCCCCCCTTCCCTAGGATGAAGCAGGTTCTGAAACTCTTACTAATGCATGGCATACACCACTTTCTTATGAGAAAGGAGAATTTGTGCATGCCATTCATGCAACGTCATGGATGGAGTCACTTTACTACTTATATGGAGGTATAGAAAGGAAAAGATCATGGTTCTAAATATAGACTGGTTACCAAAGAGTCATGTAACATTTGACCATAGGAACCGTGCCTATGTGACACTGATTATTTAAGATAAGAAAAGAAGTTCAAGGAAGACATTTCTGGACAAAATTCAGTAAGATGTGATGACGGAGTCAAAGCTTGAGTTGAGGGTCTTATGTGTTCTGAACAATTATGATGGAGTGTTGAGGCCTTAGGGTTCACTCTTTATATAATCTTCTCAATTGCTTAGTAGATGAATATAACATCTCTGATATATAGGAGACATGATCAAGCTTTGGTAATGTCTGCTGACCTCCACCTGAGTGGTCACACATCATTTACAGCCTTCAACATTCCTTCTCTAATTGACATGTACCTCTCCTAGATAATTTTATTTTCACAAATTTTATTTTTAAGGTATATTTTTACTCCATATGAATGAGTGTTTTGCCTGTATGTATGTAAGTGCACTACATGTATGCCTGGTGCCTCAGGACATCTGAAGAAGGATTAGGGTCCCCTTAAACTTATGCTATGGATGGTTGTCAGCCACCATGTGGGTCATGGGATATAATCCTAGGGCCTTTGCAAGAGCAACAAATGCTCTTAACAATGGGGCCGTCTTCCCTGGCTCTGTACTAATTCCAATACTTTGCTTTTTGTTTCCCAAGTGTCAGAAAACCTAAGCTAATTCTTTCTGAGGCAGCAGTATGGAGAGAGTGGACATACTTTAGAGTTACACACTTTGGTTTAGGTGACTCTTTTCTGTGTGCCTAATGGGAACTACTACATTAGCCATGCCAGTCCTACTCTGCTCCTTTGTAAAGTATGTTCACGTCTTCTTAGTTAAACATGCTTTAAAATCTCATATCAGACTGTATATTTTAGGGTAAATGGCAGATCATGGATTGTGCTTCCCCTCTGACCCCATACTTTCCCATTTGGATGCAGTAATATGTTCCTGTCCAGTGAGAATGAGAGGGAAGAGCATATGCCATGTCACAGAAGTCCATGAGTAACACTCTCTCCTTCTTTTTCCCTTTTCCAAAGGGCTTGATTGGTCCGGAAGGCAGAGATGGCCCCCCAGGGCCTCAGGGTCTCAGAGTAAGTAAACCATCCTCTATTTCTCATGCACCACCCACCCTGCCACCCACACTGGCCTCAATTGCATGGCCTCCTTTGCATGTCATCTGACAGAGAACTCAAATCTCTTCATCCAGCTTCTTCAGCCTCAGGAACTTGCAGTGCATATAGAAAACCAAAAGACTGGGCTCAGTTCATTATTCTGGTTGAGGATCCACCATGTTCTCTGCCTCGATCTGGGCATTGGAAACACGGAGAAGGGTCTGTGATTGGCTGTGTGTCTGACACACAGGGACACACACCTCTAAGTAATCAGAGTTCCTAAAAGAAAGAAGCCAACTATGGGATATAAATCAGGGATAAGCAATTGACCCAGGCAAGTAGTAGCCATAGCTTCTCACAGGAGATGATGAGGGAGTTTAAATTGGAGAAAAGTATAAGAGAAAATATTGCAGTCTGCCAATGTGCAACTTTAATTTAAAGATCTATATTGTTATTGAACATTTTATGTCATGGTAGTCGATTTGACATAATTGATTTTAGTTTAATTTAGTGGCTGTCATATGTAAAGTTTTGCACACCTGGAATAATATAACAGGCTTCAGTAGGAGAGCTAAAGAAGCCTATGCAAGGCAAATACTCTGCTCGATGCTTCATGGAAAACTGGGCCAGGACTCAGGTTCAGCTCTATACATATACTGAATGCATGTACATATACTAGAATCTAACTCTGAAGCTTGTGCTCTCTTTAGTTCACACATGGAGCTTTCTACAGGTTAAATAAATCCAATAGTGATGCAGGCAGCTCCTGGCACAGCACTCTGCAGGTTTGCATCCAGAGGCAATGGAGCTATTGGCCCATGGTTTGGTTGGCAGAGGTCCTGGAATCTGATGGAAGCATTTCTTCCCCTACATTAATGCTCTGTTTAGCCTGAAGATTATGTCTCTTCTTTGGAGGATGGTTTTATTTGCATGCCATGGATTGACTAAGAGAGCTGGACTCACAACCCTTCACATCTTTCATCTGGAAATCATGTGTGACCCTTGTCATTTAATAGACTCTACCTGTATTTGTCTACTGGTGAACTCTTAAACAGTGTAAAAGTTCAGGAGAGAGGTTGAAAGATGTTCGAGACACTATGGGTGGGAGACAAAGAGAGTCACATTCAGGATATTCAGCCATGGCCTGTTTCAATTTCCCCGTCAGCCAAATCAAATGGTTGCCATATTGGGTTTTCCCCTATAGTAGAAGGAGCCTAGCTTTTGAAACAAGTACTTTGGCTTGTATTCCATGCTATGTGACCCTTGTATGCCACCTGGTCTTCGTAAGCCTGTTTTTCTCTTTCTATATTGGTAAAGCTTCATGTCTGAGTTGCTGAGAGAAAGGAAGCTCAGAATAGGAAGCAAATTGTCACAGTGTTGGGGTTGTTATTCTCTGAGCATGTTCACATACAATCTTAAGAGAAGGCAACCATATTCACATGTTGTATGACTAGTGTTAATGCATCACTGTCACTGAAGCCTGCATGTTCTGCTTTCACCAGATATCTTATTAGAATGGTGCACAGAACTCTTTATGACAAGATGACTTTGAACAGATTCTATTCACATCTTTAATTTATGGAGAAGGAACATCTTGTAGGCACTGGCTGATCAGGACCACACTTCATTGTCTGGGATTAGAACCTACTGTGTGTGCTTCCCAAATCAGCTGCTACCATGCTAAGAAGCACTCAAACTGTGCGCTACCTCAGCACATATATAAAAAGTAAGCTTAGCTTAGTTCAGTCTTAACACAGATTAAGGGACTTGGGAACTGAGCACATATATCAGTTTTTGAGATTTAGTGAACAGGACAAAGAGACTCAAGGGACTCAAAAAGATGGAGAGGGTAGGGTAGCGCTGTTTCTGGAGTGGAACAAGACATAAAAGTAGCAAGCTCCAACTGTGTGCCAGTCCTGGCAATAGCTTCTGTAAATCAAGGTCAGACCCTCATAGAACAGTTGCTCAATGGTCCCTCAGGTGTCATGGACTGGCCATGATGCTGGTCTACTAAGTGCAAGTATCCTCATGCTGCTGATATGCCAGCAGGCAGAGGACTCCAAACACAGCAGTGAGTGTTTAAGCAGGTTATCCAGAAAGGTCCCAAAGAGAATGATGGGTTTGAGCAGGCTCTCAGGCAGTGGGATGGCTGGCCAGGCTGACAGTGGTGGTAAGAACATGAACAGCCTTGGCTGGGGCCCTGGGGCAGGGGCTGCTTGGTGTATCTAGGCAAGGGATCCTTAGAGCCAGCAATGGTCTAGCTGGGAATTTGAAGTAAGAACCTGAGAACAGTGTTCAGCCTCGTTGGCCTTTGAAGGACTGTGGCTTTTATTTTGTATCAAGTGTGGAGAACTACGTGTTGCCTTCACTATGTTCTATTATGGGAAAAGCACAGGTTGAAAGAATAGCTCAGTGGACCTCTATAACCCATATCCACTTCAACTCTTATGAAGTCATTGGAAAGTCTGTTTTATTTATATCGGCACTCAGTCTGCCCACCACTGGGCTTGAGTTGGAAGCAATTCTTAGTCTCACAATTTGTGTATTAATATTTCAGAATACTGTCTCTAAAAGAAAGAATTTTATGAGAGACTGAACCTTAATAACATTATCTAATCCAAATCTGCTTGAAATTTTGTCAAATATTTACCCCAGTGCACAGAATGTCCTGACTTTCTCTGTGCCTGGCTGCATTTGGTCATTGTGATGTTTGATACCACAGTGAAGAGCCAGACTTGAATTCTGAACCCATCCATTTGGGTTTGGAAACAATTACTAGGAGGAGGGAGACCATCAGTCAGGAGCCCCCTGATGACCAAATGATAAAATGGAACCTCAGTTCAGAGCTGGAGACATGGAGGTGGCAGAGGTTGCTGAGGTCCCAACCTGGCCCAGTGCATAGAAGGTGGTTCCAGAAGGGACATGGTCTAGCTGAGGGAAGTAATAAATACGACATTGCTACGGGTTGCACTTGGAGAACTGAAGGTGTGTCTTTTGCTCTGCTGCCTCTAGTGACTGGCAGGTGGTGCCTTGGGGTAGGTATTCAGGGGCCTCTGCCCCTCTGATAGTCTGGAATTGCTCACCATTTCTTGCTGTGTTCTATCCTGTGAATGTTGCTTGAGCTTAATGCCTGCAATAAAATGGACAAGAGAGGCAGCTAATTGAGATGTTGTGGGCTCGAAGCAGCTTCCTGTGACATTAGTCCCTGGTTGAGTCAGGAATGCCTGAGACAGGATGACACTCAAAAGTCACATCTCTGCTTCTCTTGCTTGTCACCTGTCATTTCCTTCTCATTGAGTTCCACTGAAGAAGCAGCAAGAAGCACTCCTAAATGTCAGGATGCATACCCAGGCTTCATGAAGGAATGGAAGAGATTAAAAACCCAGGCATAGTGACCTGTGAATGGAGGCAGACGAAAACATCAGGTAGGGGGAGGAGTCTGGGCCTATTCTTTAGAGATCAGCCATAGTCAGACAGCAGAATCTTTGGCAAGGTAAATGTACTCATTTTAGGCAAAGGTGATGTTTTTTTTTGTCCAATGGGATGGTGAAGGCAGGGGATCGGTACCCAGGCTGTAGTTGCCTGGCCCCTTGTTACAGCACCGTAGATAAGGAGTGCTTGCCTAGGGTGGAGAGAGATATGGTGCACTTTGCCATATTGTCTACCCATTTGCCTGATCTAGGAGGTAAGGAGGAGGCAGGGACTATGGTCAGTGGAGACAGGACCCGACCAGTTGTATCTGCATCTGACACATTCATGCAGAAGAGCCAGAGCCAGCCTATGGCACTTGCATATTCCAGACTTCCAGAAGTCTGACTGTTCCACCACCCCCACCCTCGCAATAAAGTCTGTTGTCCACCCCCAGACACCGGTCCCATCAGGACTTTGATGAGATGATTCTTGTAGAGGACTTGTCTTCTCACCGCTAGGCTGTAAGACCACAGGAAGAACTTTGCTTTTTAGTTTTGCATTGGTACTATTAGTGTTTCACACCTATAAAACACAAGTGTATATGTGCGTGAAGAACTTATCCAATGTATAGAATCATGTGGAATATGTGGTAGTGTATAATGACATCATTAATGTCTTGGGTAATTTGTGTGCCAGAGAAAATGAATGAAATGTGGAATTCAGGCCTCTGGGCACACACTTGACTGTGGGGTATGGAG
Source organism: Micromys minutus (assembly GCF_963924665.1). NCBI lineage: Eukaryota > Metazoa > Chordata > Mammalia > Rodentia > Muridae > Micromys > Micromys minutus. The sequence continues at coordinate 14,451,762 of NC_137962.1, read as the reverse complement.
AAGGGCTGAACCCAGGACTCGTATCTCATTTCCTTGGACAGGAGAATGTCCAGTATGGGTGGAGAGACTTTGGGTGTCACCTTGCTCTTTGCTGCTGAGTTCTAGAGGGATCTTGTCTTGACAAGACAAAGATATGTTAAATCTATAGCTTAGTATAAAATTTGCAACACTGAATCATGAGGAAGAAGGTCCTGGAAACCCCCAATGAGAAGCCAGTTCTCTTCCCAAACTTCTCCTGATCTCTGATCATTGCACAATTTCACAGAAACCTTTTAATATCTACTGGTTTCCTCTCACCAGTTAATGAGACCTAAAGAGACAACCCTCTCAGATTTGACACCCCTCTTCTCCTCAAGACATTGTGCCCCGTTGTTTCCTATGCACCAGTGTCACGAGGGCACACTCTTCAAATGTCATTCATCTTTGCAGGCGTAGAGCCGATAGAAGTTAGAAGAATATAGTTGGCGGGGCTGCAACTCTGCCATTTTCTTCTCTGCATGTGTGTATAGTATATGTGTGTGAGGACAGACGTGTGGAGGTCAGAGGTCAATATTAGGCATTTTCTTTCCACTCAGTATATTATTTTCTCCACAATAGTATTTGAGACAAGGCCACTCAATTGTGTTCGATACATTGGCTACACCACAAGGTCCATGAGCTCCAGGAGTCTCTTTCCACTAGTGCTAATTTACTGATGCCCAGACTCAGGCCTTCATGCTCAGGAGAGAAACATTTAACTCAATGAGCAGTCTCCACAGCCCAACTTTCCTTTCAAGATCCAAGAGATCACAACTGTGAGCTGTTCTCCCAGCTCTTTGTAGAGAGACCCGGGGCTCCTACTATCTAATCAGATACATCCTGTGTGGTACCCCAGATGTGTATCACTTTAATCTGTTTTTCTTGGCACTGAGGTTTCATGATTGCCAAGCATACCAGCTCTAACTTCTGTCAGGTTTCAGAAAGAAATGTGGCAGGCTTTTGTTGGTGGCAGGTTGGGTGCCATTTGTTTTCCTCTCCATTGTTAAAACTTCCTACCGGACCAGATGGGAGCAGCGTTTGGGCCACAGGCTACTGTTTGGTTCATTCCAGGGCCAGGAGCCAGGGTTTTGTTAGGACATTCTAAGTAGTCCCAGAACACACCATGTTTCAGATCCAAACAGTGGAAAATGATCATTCTAGACATTTGGAGGCATGAAAAAGAGCTGAGAGAAAGACCATAAGGCACACATTAACTGACAGGCACAGCCAAGGCTTTTGTATGGTAATGACTTCTAGAGTGGCTGTGTTAACACATCCTAGCTAGGTTTGCTACTGTTGAGAATTTATCAGCTTCTCCCTCCCTCCATGGGCAGACAGGCTGCCCTGGAAATAGCAGTTTTGCTAACATTTTGGCCTCCAGATTTGCTTGAAAAAAAAAATCTGCCCTTGTAATAAATTCAAATGCTTATCCAGATAGTGTGCTGGGCTGCAGTTTGAATGAGAAGAAAATTAAAATTTTAGGAAGTAGACCCACTGTTAGCAAAATCACTCTCTATTCCAGAAGAACCTGTCAAATGCAGGAAGTGCACAGCAGCTGCTCCCTGGCTTCAGCTGGAGCTCACACAGCTGCCTGGGGCGTTGTGCCCAGCGCCTGAGATGCTAACTCATTCAGTTGTGGATGATCATAGGGAATGCCTACCCCAAATGCATTTCCCCATTTTGCCTATAATTCTTATTATTGTTGGGCCTTCCTGGAAGAAGTGGCATTGCCTTAGTCTGTGATTTTTGTCATGTTGAAATGGAAAGGAGTTATCTCGGAGGTAGAAATGTGGCTCTGGTCTCTAAGGCCTAAGGGGGCGTTGGAGCTGTGATGAACTTCCCAGCCGATTTTGGTTTTATTTGGTCTCTACCTTGAGGGCCTAGTTTTTATAAACTCTTGTTTTATAAAACTCATCTGGGAGTTTTATTACTGGATGCTGTTAGTAAAGAGGGTAGAATATCTGGGAATGTGATCTTAAGGTCAAAAAGCTCCAGTGTGTCTTATACCTGATGTAAAACCTCTGCTGATTTAGAGGTCCAAAGCTCCTTTACCCTTAGCAGGGTTGACTTACTGCACAAACGACCCAGGAAGTGTTAGAGGAGATGATCTGAGCCACAAGTAAGAGATCTCTGGGATGCACCTGGTGGCTATGGGTGCTGGGATGTCAGCAGCATCCTCCAGTTATGTGCCTCAATTACACTTAGTGTGGGAGGATGTCCCACTCTCAGGAGAAGTCCTAAATGCTCATGTGGTATGGGAAGAGGAAGAAAAGAAGGAGAATGAAAGGAGAGAAAGGAAGAGAAGGATGGAAAGAAGAATGTCAGAAAAGAAGAGAAAAGAGGAAAGGGAGGGTAGGAGAGATTAAGGGGCAGAGGAAGTTAAGGAACAAAAATAAAGTACCACACCTGGGTCCAGGGAGAGATAAAGCCTGCTATGCATGTGCATATCACAAAAAGGGCCCCCATGAACTCATCAAAGCTGCAGGACATTCACTGCACTGATTTGTACCACAGAAGAATGCAAACAGACCCAATGGCCTGCTCATCCACTGGTGGATGACTGTCTACATAAATCAACATATGTGATTATACTAGGGTGGGGCAGAAGAACTCTCAATCCTCCTGTGCGATGCAGCTCAGGGAACTACTGTTGGAAAGTGAGGCTTATGAGGGCTGTAGGTACCATGCAATCATTATGAAGGGTGGAGGAGGCAGGGGGAGACTCTCGTCTGTTCATACAGCTTCTTTGGACTGATCCCCATAGAGCAGGCTAGGCAGACTTAGGAGACCAGAAGACCCAGGGGCTTCTAAGTCATTGAGTTGGGTGTGAAGTAGGGTGAGGAGGATGTGGAAGGAATTGGAGGAGGGGAAACCACGATCAGAATTTATTTTATGAAGAGCTGCTTTCAATATATTTGCGTGTATATTAACAACAAACCATATACACAGTAAACAATACTCTTGTTTACTCTGCTTTGAGAAAATTGAGCCATGTGTTATCTTTATTGTTAAAGAGATAAAAAAATGCTGACTCACTGGAGCCCCAAACATGAGCCCCCTTTACTTGTTCTTACACTGAACCTCTGTTGGGTGTTCCTGGGGACGTAACCCGTTCAGCGGTGAGCTAGCGTTCCTGAGACAGCATTTCCCTGAGAGACACTATTCCTTGGGCTTTGTGGGATTTGGTGGGATGATGCTTCACTGTTAACTTTGGCTTCTCTTTTGCACTCAGGGGAAGAAAGGCGAAGTGGGTCCACCAGGAATCCCTGGAGCATTGGGGCCACAGGTAAGGATTGCATTCCAGTTCCCCCAGAGCCATTCTGTGTCCTCTGACTCAGTGGCCCTGTAGCAGTTCTTAGCTCGCAACTGGCATCTTAATAGTCATCATCAGAGGATTAGAAGGAATGAAAACCAGTTACATCTATTTCCTGAGAAAGAAAACAAATTAAAAACTCAACAACCATCACCACCAACAACACACAAAGCAAGCTAAGCTATTTTCTTTCTCGTTTGGAACCCTGATCACATGGGTATGTGTGTGCACACACAGGGACACATGTCTAACAAATATACACTAATATATACAATTATATATACATATATTTAATACAGATATAAGATAAAATATATTTTATTTTAACCAAATGTTACTAAAATGTTACTAAAGCAAACACACACATAACAAGCTTTAAAAGCTGGCCCTAAGTCATATGCATTCTTCTGTGGAAAAGCTGAGCCACATGGTGAATTCAGCCAGCCGGGGCTACCCATTGAGTCACTGATTCAAAAAGAACAATAAGGTAAGATGGGGTGAAATCAGGAGATGAAGCAGGGTCGGATCCAGGATTCACCAACATGCCCTCTGCTGTGGGCACCCGCTGTCCTTGGAAGAAGAAAAATCTGTTGTGCCCAGGCCTAGCTTGAACAACATAGTGAGACCTTCTCTCACCCGCCTTTGGTCTCTCACACACATACACAAAAGAGTATTAATTCAGCCCCACACATTTATTCCCATATGTAAATGCTTTTCCATTGTACTTCTGGTTTCTGACTGGCAAAGTCCACTCCTTCCTTTCTGTGCTAACATCTGTCAACAAGGCTATTTTCATCTGGAAGAGTTTCACCGGATGCCAGGTGTTGAGCCAAGAGATACAGGCACACATCACCAGCCTTTGCGTGGTAGCTTTGCTATGAACGATGCATCCCAAATCACATAGGAACTATCTTCAGAACCAGGCCATGTGAGAATCACAGCAGATACTACATTGTACCTGGGTGTGTTATGGAGTTCAGTTTTATCCTGAGTTGGGTGAGACAGTATTATGGTGCTTACAGTGGGTACTGCTTGGAACAGTGGGTGGTCTCTGATGTCCCACACAAAGGGAGCCATGCCTACATTAAGTCCGTTCCCCCTCTGTCTTCCTGACATGTGTCTCCCACCATTCTGGTTCTGGGTTATCCACTATTTTCTTTTGTGTTTATATCCCTCCTCTAGATCACTGAATTCTAATTCAGCTTGTACTTCCAAGTACCTGCTGTATACACAACTTCTCTCTGGGGCTGCAAAGCCTAAGTGGCTAGAATCTGTCATCTACGGACCCACATGCTAGTGAGACAGGAGGAGACTGGGGCTGTTTTCTGGCCACTCTTGCTTCTTGTGCTATCCAGACATGCAAGAGCAACATAGGAGACAGGAGCCACTGGGAAGGCAGTTCCTCACACTTCTCATAGCTGTGCAGGGAAGTCCTGTGGGGGTCCAGGGTGAGCACAGAAAGAGCCTTTGCTGTGGTTTTTAATGAAAGCACAGTGAGTAAGAAAGGCTGTGAAGCAGCTGAACACTGCACTGTCGGAAATGCTGCAGCATTTCCTGGGTCATCGGATGCTCTTCCATTGACTGGGCTCTTATCCTGGAGACACTTGGTCCAGGGGATATTGTAAAGGGCTGGACTCTAACCCTGATGAAAGACAGTAGATAGATACCTGAACCAGGGATGTGTTAGTTTGCTCAGGAAAACCTTGTTTCCAGGAACCGTTTCTACACATTAGCTCGGTCTAGGAGGGGCAGTCCCTCTGTAGATCTCCTAAACATCCTGATGTGAAGTTATCATTTAAAAACAAAGGTGAGTAGAAGAGAGAAGACCAGTCCAGGGTTGTGAATTGAATATTTGTTCTTGGGCACCTCCAACAGAGCTGCTGCACAGATGTGCAAAGTTGGAGTTGATTCCATGGCAGGAGACAGTTCTGAAGGGGATGCCAGGGTGGAGGGAAGGCAGACACGTGTATTCAGCTCCTGCACCTGTCAGACAGCACTGTAGGGCTCACCCATCATTCCATCTAGTCTTGGTTCACTGCCTGTCAGCAGAGGGTAGCTTCTCCTGAGTAAAATCAAAAGCTCCGGAGCTAAGGGGACTAGGTAGCTAGTGGGTGATGGGCTGAGTCCATCATGAGATACAAAACCATGAGCAGCCCCAGGGACAGCTACTATCCTCCAAGATCCTACATGGGACCTTATTTCACTTACTGGATTCATTATATTATTATTGTTGTTGTTGTTGTTGTTCAGTTTTGTGAGCACCTTCTTTGTACTAAGTGTTTATAGCCACAAGTTATCTCTACATTGTAAATTGTGTATGATATAGTTTGCCCTCAAGTGGATAAATAATGAATAATCATGCTGGCTCCTACAATTCAGGTAACTACTACTTCATTCAGAAATTCATATCCCTGGCTAAGTCTTTGGTTTTCAGTCTTTAAAGCTGCAAATATATATTTAAAATAATGATTTAAGTGTGTGTGTGTGTGTGTGTATGTGTGTTTGTGTATGTGTGTGTGTTTGTGTGTATGTGTATTTGTGTTTGTGTATACACACCATTGTATGTCAGAAGAGGGTGTCAGACCCCTTGGGGCTACAGTTACAGATGATTGTGAGCTGTCTAAGGTGGGTGTTGAATCCAAACTTTCATTCTTTAGAGAAGCAGCAAGCACTCTTAACCACTGAGCAATTTCTCAGCCCTACATTACAGTTTTTAATGTGCCAGTTTGTACAATTTTCTCGTTAATTCCATTTAAAAGTATTTGAGCCAGTCTTCGTTCCCTTCAGCACTGGAGTCTGTCTCTTTATTCCTAACTGGCGATCCGGTGTAGAGCTTTTCAACCAGTGGTAAAATTCTATTTTCTATCCAGAAAATCTTTGGCAAGTCTGGGTAGGAGCACAAAACTTTTTCACTGAGTGAGGATGGCACACCAGTACTGCACAGGGTCACTGTAGACTACCTTTGCTGATACTACATTCTGTTTTAGTCAGCAACAGCCCCCCAGGACCTCTTAGGAAATGACCATAGTAAACACAGAAAAGAACCTCACATGGACTCAAGTTCAGTCGCACAGCCTAGGGATCTGCTTTTGAACTAGGGAGAAGATGGTGTGCTGTCTGCGACATCACATGCTTAGTGTCTTGTTCCTTTCTGACCAGTTGCGGTGTGAACTGTTGGATGAGACAGTCTAGCTTCGTCATGTTTGCCAACTTTGTTCAGGCTTTTCAGAAATTAGTGGGCCCTCAGAGCCAAACCCACCCACCCATGCTGCCATACGCAGGAACCTTCTCTCAGAAGGAGCATCAGGAAGGCAGATGTCTTTGTGGGGAATAGTCACATTCACATGTTTGTGCAAAGGTGATGTTGCCTGCAACTTGGTGGGGGAAAAGGCCCCTGAGTGGGAGAATGTACAACCTGGGGACAGAGCTAATAGGAGGCCCTGAGATGTGCCGTGATCATACTTACACCTCTGGGGAATGCAAATTGTGAATACCTTTCCCTCAAAAGTGTCCCAGCTGCACACCAAATTAATCTGATTGCTCTGTTAATTCATGCAGGCACTTTTCATGTGTCTTCAAATTCTATTCCACTTCGTAAGTGTACCACAGTTGCAATTACTGTGGTAGAAATAATTTTTTGCTATTTCTTTATTAATAATAATTAGATTAATTGGCTGCTTACATATCATCATTGTTACTCCTAATTGCATCAGATAGCTGTTTAGTCATCATATAGGGATTAAATGTTGCTTCATTAATAATTAGTGGGCTGATTAATTAATTAATATGGAGAGTAATTACTTGGTTGTTTTCATTAATGGTAATTGAAACAGGCATGCAATTTGTCAACATTTATATCTATTGGCTAATGTGTTACTTGTTAATAGTCTGATTAATTTGGCTAGATGTTTTCATTAATGTTTAAAAGAAAAAATTTAGGAGTATGCATATACTCTCTCCTTCTCTGTCCGTCTGTCTGTCTGTCTGTCTCTCCCACAGATCATATAACCCCTATGCCATATTTGGTATGATAAAGGTTCTGAAGGTGAAATCCACTGAGGTAGCATGAGGCTGACTAGAATGTGATCTAGGGCACCCAAAGCCACAGGCGTTTTGCCTGTTTGTTTTGCAGTGGTGTGGAATCGTGCGTGTCAGGCAGGCGCTATACAACTGAACCATGTCCTCAGCTTCAAGCCTGAAGTTTTCACATGAATCCCAGCTGGTTCATCTGTTGGCCCAGAGAGGATGAGTCGCTTGACAGCAGCATCTTGAGAAGCTGCAGACACTGAAGCGACCTGCATCTCAGGTTCTTCTGTTAGTTTCACTCCTTCCTCGAGACACTAAAATCTTTATGTGTAACAAGGAAGGACTGTGGAGCATCCTAGTTTTTAAAGGGTTTTTTTTTTTGGCAAGGTCAGTAGGGGGAATAAGGGGCTTCCTTGTCCCCTGAAAACCCACATTTTACTTATGTACCCACGGAAAAGTGAAAGACAACAGGAGGCTCAATAGAGAGAAGACCCAGAGGCAGGACAAATGCTCATGCAAATTTGCTGCCCTGTGGAAGCATTAGTGCCACGGGCCAGCAGGGCTGGTCTCTGGAGCAGACTGAATGCTGCTTTTCATTACCTCCCCCCTGCCCACCCACCCAAACTGGACTGCAAGATGCTCTGTGTAAATTGTAATGGAGGCTGGAGGCTGTGTGATACCTCCTGGTAGCAGTCTCCAGATATCGTAACAGCTGTTTCCAGCTGTGTTTGACTCTTTCTTCCTCCCTGTGACTGTTGCAGCTTGTGTTGGAAAGGGCTGCCTCCCTTGATCGGTGTGGGGCCTAAAATGAGGCAAACAGAGGGGCCTAAAATGCTAAAACAGAGAGCTCATTTCTGGCAGTTCTTCAGGGTTTCTACCTCCTTTTTCTATGTCTCCTATACACCCCGTGTCTCCTCTCTGTCATATGCACACAGCAACAGGGATAGGGGTGCCTGCAGATGTGGTTGGTGGCATGGAATGATCCTGCACTATAGGCATCTATGCAACTGAGCATCATATAGTCCCTGACCTTAGGCACCTGATCCTAACCTGCTTCCCAGGAGTTTAAACAGGCAGCTCTGGTCTCTGTGTGTAACCTCCAATTCGGTGATTCTGAAGCAGCTGGACCCATCAGGATGCACATACCTCTTTTGTACCTGGAGAAGGTGGTTGCATGACCTCTACCAAGGTCCTTAATCCCTCTAGGTCTGTTTTCTTCACTCTCAGACACTAAAGGTCTCATTGTCACCAGCTGGTCACTGAAGATCATCAACTCTAGACTGCTTTGAGTCAGGGTACCACCACTGGCTCAGCAAGGATATTTGTAGAAAGAGGGGGGAGGTAAATGAGGTCAGAGTAGCAATGGGCTGGCCAGGAGGCTCAATTTCAGAGAGAACTATTTTAGAAGGCATTAAACATTCCAGAGCCATCTGCACAGTCAGGTATGTAAGGAGGAAAGAAAGGAAATGTCTCCATGATCAGCTTAGTAGAAAAGCGCTATGTATCTGTGTAGAAAGCTCTCTGTTAAGCTCCATAGGTAGGTACTATGAGGGCCTGAGGGATTCTCATGTGACAGTGGGTGGCCTGGTATGTGCTTTCATGGGGAAATGGGTCTGGTGATTTCTGCAAGTCTGTCAGTGTGCAGAGAGGTGAATAGAGTTGATCAATCGCAGCACGTGGGTGTGGTGCTGAGGATACTGTGCAAGGCAGGCAGTCACCCTTGATGCCACATTTCTCTAGCCCTTGTCCAACAAGGAAGACAGGTTGGTCTTTAGCCAGGGCATTTCTTAGCTCACCGCAGCCTCCCAGCTACCCAGACTTAGGGCAAACATTTCAAAGGGTAGATGTGCCCCAAAGACTCACCTGGTCTAAGTGAGCTACTGAACTTCTGCTACCACTCAAAGCCCTGCTTTATAAATGCTCTTATTTTGTGAATGAGAGTTTGACTCACGCATGCCACCCCGTGGCAGTAAACAGCAGAGCTCATTAGTGTGATCGGTTTGCCATTCTTTGTTTTCTATCGCCCTCCAGTGGCCATATTCTATTATTGTTCTCCGAATGCATGCCAATGGCCCCATGAAGTGTTCCTTTTGGGTGACTTAGGCATTTTCTGAGTATGGCTTCTTGTCATGGTCTGAATCAGTTTCTCTGCGCGATGCAGAGGAAACTAGAATTTTTGATTCTTGAGGATCTGAGTGTAAGATAAGAAGTTACCTTGATCACAGAGGGGACCCAACAATCTGGGTGCCATCTCAGAAGAGAGGAGCATGTGAGGAGGAATAGTGGGCATCCGGAGAAAGGCACATCCAAGTGCAAGCTTTTGTGCCTTCTATTGCTCCTAGAAGTTGTGTGGGGAGGGGAAGGTTGTAAATACTTCTGGAAGAACACAAAATGCCAGGCCTGAAACCAAGGAGTCATTGCCAGCAAAACCCAGAACGGCAGCCCCTGCAGGGTTCAGTCGCCATGCACCTGTCTGGGTGTTCTCAAATGAAAGGCTACTGTCCTGAACCTGAAGCTACTCAGAAGGAGCCCCCTGTCTCAGAGCTCCATTACTGCATAGTGACCCACCAGCCCCTGGCCCAGCATTTGTCTTTGATGATCTCCATATGGCATCTGACGATCTAAAAATATATAGCTAACATATGTCTCTTGACCCTCTAGTTACTTTGAGGTATGTTCATAGCTCTTCACACTGGCCCCTCAAGGCCTGCTCTGTCCTCTTATGGAGACATTGGCTACTGTATAATTCACAGTGCCTTCAATTTTACTGGCCTTTCTGCAGCTGGTTTCTGCCTGCTGCTGTGTGCTTAGCCCATTCATCACTTCTCCTGCCCTCTCCTGCCCCCTTCAAGCCCTTTGCCTCGGCTTCCAGGTCCACAGCTCACCCCTTACTCAGCACCCAGGTTCCTCTCTGTACCTTTCTCCCCTCCCCACCATCACGATCATAGAAACATGAGCGCCAACTTCCTATCATATTTATTTGGCATTTTCCTCTTGTCCTGTGTTAGCATGGGAAATGAATAGTTGGAGTTGAACGAAGTGCTATATAATACACTCCTGTAGACTGTACACATAAAGTTTACATCTCTACTCCTGGCCATGTTGGTCCCCATGGAGTAGGGGTGTGCAGGGGAGAGTTCTTGATGAACAGACTTAGTTCAAGACCCACAGTCTGCTCTGTGATGCTGACACCGACATCAGCTCTGGACTGTGGTTGTTGGTGATGAAGGGTGCTTTGGGAGAGTCTTGTGAGTGGGTGACTGCTGTATACATCTGCGTGTGCATGCACATATGTGTATAGTCTCCTTAGATGTTCAAATAATTTAACTATTAACATGATAGGCCATAAGGCAGGTTCACTCTAGTTTGGCATCCTGTTTCTGCAATAAAACACTGATCCAAAACAACTTGTGGAGGAGGGGTTCATTGGACCTCTGTGTGTTAATGTCCTTCACTGAGTGAAGCCACTGAGGCTGATGTTGAAGGCAGGAGCTGAAGCTGAAAACGCGGAGCGGCTTACTGGGTTGCTTCTCTCTGGCTTGCTCAGCTATCCTTCATATATAGCCCAGACTTACCTGCACAAGGATGACATTGCTTACAGTAGGTTGGGCCTCCCACATCAGTCAACAACCAAGGTAACGTCTCTGGTGACCACTTTGATAGAGGCGATTCTTCAACTGAAGTTCCCTCTTCCCAGATGCCCCTCGATTGTGCTAAATCGACAAAACCCAACCAGCACAGCAATAGGATAGTTATGAGTAGTTTGCACCTTTTACTTCACAGTTTTTCACTTTATCGTCTCTCTTCCTTTCCACTTAAAATTAGGTGAGGCAGGTGAAGCTGAGGTTTTCCCACACTGACACTCCATTGACCTCTTTTTTAAACGCTGGCTTGTAACGTACCAGGTAGCATCTCTGTGTACTTTTATAACCACCCACTCTCTCCATACAGGGCCCACCTGGACCACCCGGTATTCCAGGGCCCCCTGGACCTGGAGGACCACCGGTAAGATTGGCTTGACTTTCTCTCCAAGGGGAACATAGATAGCATTTTCAAGGGCAGGGGATGGCTTTCTATGTCCATGTCCAGAATAAAACCACAGACAGGAAGACTCTGGGTGCGATGCCTCCAAGATTCTGCATGCTCAGGCTCTTGGGTCCAGTACTGATAAGTGACACATAGATCAACATAACACTTGGTATCTACTTCTGCCGTGGTATGGGGGTGCATCATGTTCGTGTTATATTCCAGTATGGTTTTTGGTTTCAGAGCATGTGTGTGTGTGTGTGTGTGTGTGTGTGTGTGTGTGTGTATGTGTGTGTGTGTGTGTGTGTGTGTGTGTGTGTGTGTGTGGTCTGTTCTCACAAAAAAATAACAGGCCAGTGCGTGTTAATACTCTTCCCTCTATCCTTTACAGCTCAGCTGGGGAACTGTTCCATAACAGGTCATGGGCAGGGTAGACCCAGCAGTGTGCAGAGGAGGTATTCGGGCTTCGATGGACATGACAATAGTCTTGGCTGTAGAACAGGCACACTGAGAACTTACCAACCACAGATATGGGCAGTTCTGTTTTACAGCAGCTGGCAGTGAAGGTGGTAGACACCCTGAAGTACTCTCCTTAGAGCCAGAGACCTGACCCTGTGCTAGGGATGTCGCCATGACAAGACTCTAATCTCACAGAGACTGACCGTTTTCATACTTCCCCTTTCAGGGTCTACCCGGAGAGCTCGGCTTCCCGGGAAAACCTGGGCCTGCCGGGCATGTGGTGAGTTGTTTCAGCTCTTCTGTGTGTGGCTTGTCCCTTACTGACCTCCTTTGTCCCATGTCAGAGTAGCCAAGATTTTGCCGTGGCCTCAGAGCTCTCTTTCAAAGCTGATGATGCCCCTCCCTTTAGAGTAGATCATGAGGCCTGCACAGGCCTGTTCCCTCTCTCTCTCTCTCTCTCTCTCTCTCTCTCTCTCTCTCTCTCTCTCTCTCTCTCTTTCTCTCTCTCTCTCCCTCCCTCCCTCCCTCACTCTTTCTCCCCCCTCCATCTTTCTCCCTCCTTCTCTCTCTCTCCTTCCCTCCCTCTCTTCCTTCTTTCCTTCCTTCCTTTCTTTTCGTTTTTTTTTTTTTATCATTTATTTTGGATATTCTATGTATTTATTTTTCAAATGTGATTCCCTTCGCTCCCTCCCTCTTACCCCCTTCCCCCTTTCCTAGCTTCTATGAAGATGCTCCCACTCCCAACCACCCACTCCCAGCTCATTGCCCTGGCATTCCCCTACACTAGTGGAATACTAGCCCAAAAGGTTGGAATACTCAAGAAACAATTCACAGACCTTATGAAGCTCCAAAAATGAAAGACCAAAATGTGGATGCTTCAGTCCTTCTTAGAAGGGGGAACATAATAACCATTGGGAGGAAATACAGGGACAAAGAGTGGAGCAGGGACTGAAGAAAAGGTCATCCAGAGACTGTCTCTCTTTTCTCCAGCTGTTTGCAGAGACTGCCTCCCACAAGCTCTGGTCAACCTTGTTACTGTTTCTGAAGAAACATCCACAAAGTCTGTCCCAGTAAAATGTCAGGGGTCACTACTGCATCCTTAACATTTCTTGGCTTTGTTTGCAACTTATACATGGAGAAGACGCTGGCATTTCAAGAGCTTTCTAGTTTCTTCTAAGCCCTAGCAATCAGCTAGCTCTAATATCCTAAGAAACCTATTCAGGTAGACATGTTACCTTGGCACATTAGCATAAGCCTCTTCAGACACACTAATGGAGTGGCATGGGAAAAATCTGCACCCTGAAAACAGGTGCTGACCTGATGTCCCAAAACCTCAGGGGCTGCTTTACTGGCAGGTTTACCACAAGCTCCTTTTGGAGACGACCAGGCATAATGGGCAGAGCAAGGATGGAGGCTCTGGGCACCGGAGAGCATGCAGCACAGAACAACTCCCCGATCTCTTTGGGTCACAGATCCCTCTGTGGACATAGATAAAAGACTCAGGAGATAGGAGCAGAGGTGGATGCCAACCCACAGCTGCTGCTCTGCTGCTCCTCAATCAGCTATCAAGCCAGTGCTGTGGTCCATGCTCAGGTGAATGAATGCAAACCTGGAGGAGCATCTGGTTAGTGCACAATTCCCAGGAGATGATCCTTAGACACAGCCACCCATTGCATTGTCACCAATGAGTATGTGGTGTCAGGGCCACACAGCAGCTTAAAGTCACTAATCTCTTCTGATGCAGTGCATTTATTTGAAAGGATGTTCATCAGTATGGGCAAGATGGCATACACTTGTAATTCAAGGACTGGAGAAACTGAGGCAGGAGAATTTCTGCAAGTTCTAATTTTTCTGGGCTGTGTGAACGCTAACTCAAATAGAACAGAAAGCAAAGTGTTCAAATGATCATGAACAACTGTCCCTACACCATGGAGGGGCTGTGGGGACAACAATTTAAAATTCTGTTAGAGGTTTGTCAAGATGAGGCTGTAGCTCAGCTCTGGCTTTGAACTTTGATATTTCCTGGTCATTGTCAGGATTTCACTGAAACAAGAGGCTCCTCCTTCTGTAGCCATGGTGGTCACCAAACTTCCTCTGTGCAGGGGAAACAAGACTTTCTTAAACCTGCCTTTGTTTTCATTTTGTTTCTTTCCTCTCTTGGACCAGGGGACCCCTGGGAAGGATGGACTGAATGGACCCCCAGGCCTACCTGGCTCCAAGGTGAGTACTGACAGGGTGCCATGAGTTTGAAGGTCAGAAACTGAAGAGTCCCGATTGATGGGTTCCAAAATTAGTCAGTTGCCAGGGTTTTAGACCAAGGCTTAGTTGAAATGGTTGGATTTACAAGGTGAGATGTATCAGAGTTCGCCCAAAGCGCCCTAGGAAGGCTCTGATAGAGTTAAAATGAACCTGAAGAGAGAAATCAGTTACAGGAGACTGTTGTTTCCCACATGGAGCCATTAAAAAGATGATACCAAGGAGAGTCAAATGTTAGACTCTAGGAAGTACAAAACCAAATTCCCACTTTAAACACCTCAAGTGAATAGGCAATGGATAATCTCTAAAAAATTAAAGTTTTATTTTATGAGAATAGGTGCTTTCCTTGCATGTCTGCCTGTGCACCATGTGTGCACAGTCCCCCAGAGGTCAGAAAAGGCTGCTGTTAGTCCCTCGTCTCTGGGAACTGGAGCTTTGGACTGACACATAGTTTCTGGGAACCTACTGAAGTATTATTGATGATCCTGTTTTAGACCTATCTATAGCCAGAAGTAGGTGTATTCAACCAAGTGTGGTTCCTTTTATGTTGACTCTGCATTTTCTTCCCACAGGGAGAACCAGGGGAGCCTGGTGAAAGTGGTGCACCGGGAATGCCCGGACCTCGGGTATGATTCTCCCCATTTATGTTGCATCGGTGCCTCCAGATAGTTTTGTGTGACTGTATGTGTACAGTCTGGGGAAAAGGGCTAGTTAGCAGGGTTGGCAGATCCATGGGGCACCATCATAATCCCAGAATAGCCAAGATCACCTTCTAGGGAATAGTTCTAGGGGATGATGTGGTCCTCCTAGGAAGACATAATGCACATGGAAAGGCCCCAAGGAAAACTGAAGACCTGGGAAAAAGACACTACATTCGTTGACTAGTCTGTCCTGCCAGGGAGTAAGCAAGGAGACAGAGGTATTTCTCACTTCCTCCTCCTCTTTCTCTCTCCCTGAATTTTTGTCTTTCTTCCCCTAACTTTTCTTCCCATGACTTCTGGTGTCTGGTCCCTTCTTAAATGTGGTGATGGAGAAATTCTGCTGGGAAAGTCTGCAAATTCATCACCCACTGGGCTTCCAGCAAATGGACTATCATGAGAATTGGGCGTCCATAAGCAGGCTACTCAGCTTATGACTGACAGGATGCTGCCATGAATGTATACAGTCCAGTGCCCCTGGCTCTCCCTGCATGCTCACAAGTTTCTCACTCTGAACTTTCTTGATGGGCAACAGTGAGATGCAGGATCTTGCTTCCCAAAGCCATCAATTCAAAATCCTAGTCTAGCCAGGGCTCAGAATAATCAACACAGAAGAGAGCTAGACCCTGGTGTACATTTACACATAATGCCAAATTTAGTTCTGAGGGACATTATAGCCATATAGGAGAACAGCCACTCTATCTGCCATCTCTTATGTTCCTGCTCCACCATGTGTGGGTTGTTTAAGAACAGTGCCTGAATCTCTCTCAGCTCTGTAGTACCCCCTTCCTGTTCACAGTCAGGGGACAGTATAGATCCGACATAAGGACTTGCATCATGGAAGGACTTCATAAGTCAGTCCAATCAGAGCACAGGATGAACTGAATTGCACAAATTAGCTGATATTAACGGGAAGTGGGGCAGTGGATCATCATGATGGTCACCACATCATCTCATTGGATGGCCAATGTTCAAGCTCAGGATACTCTTCAGTAGCCTTCAGAGTTTCTAGCCACACCCAGTTGCTTATTCTTCCCCAGCACCTAGGAAAGAGTTCACACAACAAAGGAGTCCATGCCAGCTGATTTCAGGGGAAAACTTCAGTGGTGAACAATTCGCATGGCTCTGTTTAGAGAAGCTCTTATGAGATTTGCTGTAAACCCGGTGGGGTAGTGATGGGTCCTGTAGGAAGCATAGAGGGTTCCAGAGTGTACTAACTCCATGTGTTGGAGGAGTTCATGGAACCAGAGCTACAGGCTAAGATGGATGCGTACACTAAACACACATTTAGTTTCTTCATCCCTACTACTTTCCTTTTTTTCCTTCCTTTCTTCCTTGCCTTCCTTTCTGATAACCAGTGAGGCCACTGGCCTTCACAACCACTTGACTTGGCACAGCTCTGGGCAAAAATCCACACTACCAACTGGCTCAGTATGTCATCCATGAATCACTCATCAGAAAACCATACTTCTTATGACTATCTATGCCAAAGCTTTTTCTAAATGGTGTGCCAGATATTAAACATATATTTTCTCTGAAGGAATTAGTGATTTTTTTCCCCCAGACATAGAGTTAGAAATTAACCTGCCATGCACCTGTTCTAGCAAGGGCCCAGGGATACAGCAGCTGATAGCTGTGGACTGGGATTCTTCTATTCTGGTCTCCAATGTTAGTTTGATAGCACAAAGATGGAGAAATGTTTTCTTTGGTATACTGTGACAAAATTCTTTAGGCTAGGTGATTTAGAAACAACAAAAATGTATTGCTCATGGATCTGGAGGCTGCAAGATGCTTTCTGCTTTGTAGAAGATCCTTACATCTTGAAATGCTATGGTGATACCAGAGGTAGAGGATAAAATGGACATTTTCCAGGAGAGCATCCTTCATGACAGAGACCAGTGGGCTCACCCAAGCTTTTTTCATGAGAGGCACTAATCCTGTTCAGGATGAATCCACCTGACTACTTCCCAAAGGCCCCATCCCATAGTAACTCTTTGAAGATTATGTTTTAACGTAATTTTAAAAAATAGAAACATTAAGAACACAGTGGAAACTTCATAAATGAGAAAAAAATGACTAGGGACAAGAAATGATGTGAACCTCTCAATGGCATGTTTTCTCCTAGAAGCCTGGGAACATAGCATCATCTCTTAGGGTGCTCTCCCATTGCGAAATGAGGGAGGAGGAGAAATTAAACTCTCCCCTGCTTCTAAGCATAGGGGACTGCCTGATTTTATAAAATGAAGGAACAATAAACAGGAAGCCTGAGTCATACTGACAACATTGTCTACCAGCTTCTCCTTCATTGCTGAGCCCAGGGTGGGGTTTGGAGATCCCTGATAAGTCCTGAGACCTGCATTTGGGATACATCTAAAAGTTCCAGGTTAGGCTCCTTGTTTTAAATTGCAGATGTTTATGTTCACGAAGAGCAGATGAAGCATACACAACTCTTTTGGGGAAGCAGAAGACATTAGGAGAGTGTAGAATTCCTAGCTATAGCAATAAAGAACACTTTGGCTTCATGCTTCAGGGTCTTAGGATCCAGTGTTTCATTTTTAAAAACCAAAGAGCCATTCCTGGCAGGTACTGTGGCCCAACTGTGGAGTGACAGCCATGTTTGAAGGTAGACATAGAAGACAGTGGAACTATGCTATTTTGTCTACAGGGTGAAGTTGGGGAGCAGGGCCTTGCAGGTCATCCTGGCGAGAAGGTAAGTGTGCTCATATTTTATTTATTGTATGATCCCTTAATTAATGAATCATCATTGTTCATCATGTCCTGGATAAACATTATGAAGTTTCATAGGGAGTCATGTGCTTTGAAAGTTCATTGCATGTATTTCATGCCTTTGTTTGTTTAATAGTTTTAAGCGAGTCTTAGGGCATCAGTAGTTGTGCTGAGCATTAGAGCCCATTGAAGACCCAGAAGAAACTGGACATAAGAACAGTTTAAAAGTGTAGTAAAGGAGCCATGCCACCCTAAAGAGGGGTTCGGGATGTCCGGAAAGATGACACTGTAGCTGAGTCCTCAAAGGGTGGAGAAGTTAGTTACATACCCAGAGAGGTAGGATGAGGGTTCCTGAAAGAGGAAATGCCCTAAACAGAAAGGAGCATAGGGTACTACTTCCCATGTGATGAAGCTTGAAATATATGAGGGGATGGGAAACATGTGACTTAGGGCTTCTCTCACAGGGAACACTTCCCACCGGTACCTACTGGTTTTGTTCTCATAGGGAGAAGTTGGCCTTCCGGGTGCTCCAGGCTTCCCAGGAGTACGTGGAGAGAAAGGAGACCAGGTAAGTGGAACTGCCTCTTGTCATCAGGACCACTGTGCCTATGCCCAAGGAAAGAACATCTTCCAGAGTCTTCCTCCTTTGGAATGAGGTGATACCTTTGACTATGAGAATACAGTGACTCCCAATGCTGAGGGGTAAGAAATAGAAGATCAGAGTCTAGAGTCATTAAGCAGGCAAGGAAGGACTGTGACTGAGAGACACCTCTGAGAAGAGCTGGAGGCCTTAGAGGAAATGGGCTGTGGGGCACCAAAGTCAGGAGTCAGCTGCTTTTAGAGCCTCCTTGGACTTAGGTTTCACTGTGGCCATCATGCTGAGGAGGCAAGGGCAGTGAAGAGGGATGGAGCACATGTGTGATGCAAATCCATGTCACCCAAGGCCAAAGTGCCCTTACTCAGACAGGCAGAGGTTCCAATCCTTTTTATGCATTCTTTACTTTAGGGAGAAAAAGGTGAACTGGGACTTCCGGGTCTGAAAGGCGCCCAAGGAGAAAAGGTAACAGCTGCTCTCAGCCTTATCACCAAGTTTCCCAGCTGTGTTCCAGAGAGAAGGGGGATGGGGTGGAGGGGGAAATGGAGGGAGGAAAAGGGAAGAGGGAGAGGGATAGAGAGAAAGGGAGAGAGGTAGAAGAGAGGAGAGGGAGGTCAAGGGTGAGGGAGGATTTTAAACGATTCATTTGTATTGTACCAGATCTTGTTTCTGAGTAATCCTGACACAGGGTCACATTGTTACTCTGCCCTACTAAGGGTCTGTCGACACTGAAATGTCTTTGTTTTCTTCCAGAAAGCTTCTCACTAGATAGTAATCATATCATCTTTGAGGCAGTTAAGACTCATTTCTTCTCCATCTGCCAGGATAAGACCTAGAGCCTAGGCTCAGACCAGTTCACAACATCCCTGTAGATTTGGTTCCTAGTGTCATAAGCTTCTGGTTATGAGGGAAGGGGATTCATCCTTAGCCTCCAAGCCTGCTGATATCGGACCAGCTTCTTCACAGTAGAGAATATTGACACATAGTACTGATTCCTTGGCTCAGAGGTTCAGAGTCTCCTTCCTCCTGAAAGGTGCTTTTCCCATTTCTTGACTCCAGTCACGTTGGCAGCATGGTCCAGTGTAAGGCTCCCCCCCCGCCCCCCACCGGCCTCCTGGTTTCTTAGAGTTGAAAAAAATAGTTCTGGTTTCAATGGAATAAGAGATGGTTTGTTCTGGAGTGAAATATGAGCTACCGTGACCTCGGAACACAGATTTAGGTCACCTCAAATACTGTTTCCCACGAGGTAGTGCTTTCACAGATGTGTAATAGAAACAGAATAAAGGGGGTAATAAACCGAGATGTTTCAAATACATTAGTGGAAGTGTCAGATGGAGGCATCAGCAGGGGTGGGTTACAGCAAAGTGGGAGAAGCCTCTCTTATAGACCACACATGCTCCGCAATGACACAATTAGCTTCGAGGGAGTGGAAGCTACTGATACATTAATACATTGCACAAGTTTACCTATTAGTCACAAGGACGTTAGTCCCAGGTGGGAGAGAAATGACACCCACAACATCCCAACCTCTACAATCTTTTAGTTTTTATCTACTAATCTGCTGTGGTGGAAGGTTCCTGAAAAAAAAAGTGCTGGCTGCTTCTTTTCAGAAACGTTTGTTCAAACTTGCACTCTCAGAAATGCAACTTCAATTAGAGACACTCTTTTCCAGAATGCAGAGGCTTAGGGAGACCACAAAGCTGTAGTTGTTTGGACAGAACCATAGACAGTCTTCTAAAGATTCTGGCTCATGTTGGGGTCCCGTAGAGTTTGGGGTAGTAAGGAACAAGTCCAGAAGACACTAAAGCAACACTGCCCTCCTCTGACTGGGCTTAGCAAGTCCCTGCACCAGCCTTGCCCTCTGCTGTTTGCCCTATAGCTAACACCTTGGAACTGAGGATGGTAATTCTTCCTGCTTGTCAAATGCAATGGAGAGCTGAAAACCCACAGTGAAACAAGATTTGAAACCGGCCCTATCAATGTCAAACTTATTCCAAACTCACTGCTTTCTAAAGTTAAGCCTTTTGCTCAAACATGGAGAGTCTCCCTCCCACCACCTGCCTAGCAGTGGCCATTCTTCCTGCATATCTCTGGGGACAGGGATGGAGACCATTGCCAAGGCATCCGGTGTCCTGTGCTTTAGATGCCTCTCAAGCCCATATCTGTCTGTTTGTCCACACCCCTACTAGGAAGCACTGGGTTTTGATCCCTTGGCTTTGTTAATAATAGCAAGGGGATGGGGTAGGCATGATGCTCTCTAGAGCATTAGCAGGGGGGTGGGGTAGGCATGATGCTCTCTAGAGCATTAGCAGGGGGATGGGGTAGGCATGATGCTCTCTAGAGCATTAACAGGGGGTGGGGTAGGCATGATGCTCTCTAGAGCATTAACAGGGGGATGGGGTAGGCATGATGCTCTCTAGAGCATTATCAGGGGGATGGGGTAGGCATGATGCTCTCTAGAGCATTATCAGGGGGATGGGGTAGGCATGATGCTCTCTAGAGCATTAACAGGGGGTGGGGTAGGCATGATGCTCTCTAGAGCATTAGTACATGAGACCAGCCCCTGTCAGGCAGGAGAGAAAGTCTGAAGGCACTTCTGGAACTTCTGCCATGCGAAATCAAGTGAAAAGCTAGATTCTGAGTGGGAATCCAGGTGCCTGTCTGTATGTTTGTACATCTGGACTGAGGTTTTTGTTTCTCACTGTCTCTATTGTTGAAACACAGCAAAAATCTTAGGAAGGCAATTACCACATGATTCCTCTTATATGTGGCATCTAGATTTTTAAAAAAATGTATATGTGTATGGCTCATATATGAGCATCAATGTATATATGACATTAAAACAAAGGTGGGGATTTTGGAGGAAGAAGAGGACTATTAGCAGTGTGGATGTAGGAGCAAGGTACATTATATAAATATAAAAAATGCCATTATGAAAGCTGTGATATTGTATATAAAATATAAAAATGCTGTCTGGACCTGTCTATAGAAATATATAAATTCATACACATAAGATACATAACTTAGAATGTTCTATGTAACGGAAGAAGCAAGCCAAAGGGAACGTTATCATTTTAGTGCATATGATACGGTAGAATCTGGTATCAGACTCATACACTTGTGCGGCTCATGAGAACAAGCCTGGTATATATGGGTATAGAAGAGCAGTTTGCCTCTTCTAAGGGGGCAGCACAGCTCTGGGGCTCTCTCTAAGGGAACTGGAGTTCAGTGTGGCCATTAAGCTAAAGGATATGTTTGGGAACATCTGCTGTACTGACTTCACTTCGATGGCAGCAGCAGAAACAACGTCGGTATCCTATTTGTTATTACAAAATTATGGAATGGTCTGTGGCACTTAAATAATAACCTGTAGATAAACACACCAGGCTAGAAACTTTCAAAATCCCTGTTTCAGATACTGTCTAATTTAGTGTGTGTGTGTGTTCCCTAACTATATTCTATCAAAGTATGGGCAGTGAGGGTGGTCTACTTTCCTGAGGGGAAAATGTTGTTAGAGAACTTTCCTCCTATCAGAAAAGTTGACCTGATTAAGGTTTATTTTTATTTCTTGTAGGGTGCGGTTGGTCCAGCAGGTCCCCCTGGCTTACCTGGAAGTGTAAGTTATTCTGATTCTAGTCTTATCTCTGTCTCTGACTTCCCAAGACAGTGGGACACACACGCCCGCGCGTGCGCACACACACACACACACACACACACACACACACACACACACACACACTCATATCAGTTCTTAATATGCTTTCATTGGTTCATTAGATAGACCCACTTTAGGTCCTCCTAGAGAAGAGAAGCCCTGTGCTTGTTTAATTCATTTTATTCAGCAAAGGCACAGTTATAATTTGTCAGAATATATCACAGAGTGTATCTCCACTTACTACCTAGAGGGACGCTGAGACCAGAATCTAGAGACAAGAAGCCATTCATTCAGGGGGACCTCAGTACCTTAACGCAGGCCTCTGACTCCTCTCCCCACTTCCACTAGCATCCTCAGTATGTAGGGATTTTCAAGGCTATCTGATGACACTTTTAGCTTTTCAGCTGTGGCCTGTGAATATGTTCCAGTAAATTTTTGCCTGATTGTGGAGTGTTAGATATGTTAAGGTGATGAACAAAGAATTGTCCTTCCTGTGAAGGAAGGAAAGATAGCCCAAGGTAGCACGGTGCTGTGCTGATGACATCCCACTTTTCCATGATCACTAATCAGAACCTTATAGCATATTTAGCATAGATGTAGCTTCTGTCTGGGATCCTTATTTTATAATAATAAATATAATTCTGTTTATGAATCCTAATGGGACTGGAGGTAAATTTCACCTCTGGATGGCACCAGGTTTTACCTTTTTCCTTTATCCAACACCAGTTTCCTAGGGCAAATAAAATGTCCTTTGGGGTTTGTTTCAGTAGTCAGATGAGGAGGACACCAGTGTCCCTCTTTAGAATATATTCTCTCCTATGAGGATGGATTTATTTATCTAAAAACTGTATATAAGTGTGTACATTGTAGTGTTGGTTACAATGATGAAAAATTATGAACTCTTTAATCATTATAACATAGGATTAAGTAAATCCTGGAATGTCTATATAACAAAATCTAATTTTATACAACACACACATGTACATTCACAGACACATAGACATACACGTGCTCACATACACTTATTCACCCCCACATACACATATAATACACACATATACATATACACACACGTGTGTATAAGTATACTCATGCACACATACGCATACACATACACACACTTTTTAGAGTCTTGGAATTTTATGGATGAACACAGTAAATAGAACACACTAAGAAGAAAAAAATTAATTTGTGGATCATTGAGAACAAAGTCTTCCATCTTCTGTGGAGTCAGGTCCTGACCCTACATGGCTTTCTTTATTCCTCAGATGTTTTCAGGGGGCTCCTGTTTCTGTCTTTTAGCTTCCTCATCCACACAACAGGGCTGAGGCAGAAGGCCACATGCCACCAGCCTGTGAAATCATCTCTTGATGCATGTGATTAGCTGGCAATGATGTGTTCAGCGTTAGTACTAATATACTTCTTTCTCAGAGTTATGCATTTCCATACTTTCCCAGCTCTATGTAAACACTAACATGGGCTCTAATGGGCTCAACAAAGACATCGCTCTGACTGAGGAATTGGGAACTAGGGATCTGAAGCAACATTTTATCATTTGTGTGAGTCAGCATCTTTCTCTGCCTGCTTATTTTGCCTCTTGGACTTTATGCTCTGGGTAAACCACTAGCAGCCTTCTGACCTCACAGAGAACTTATAATCTCAGGGAAGGAAATTGAAGGTATTCAAATCTAAAATAAGTCAAATTATAACTATTGGTAGATAATATATTTTACATGAAACATCCCAAAGCATCTATCAGAAGCTTTTAAAAATGATCAACACTCTCAGCAAAGTGGAAAAAAATCAAATTACAAAAGCCAGTAAGTAGCCTTTCTATTTATTGATAACAAACATGCTGAGAAAGAGATCGTGGCCATGTTTCCATTCACACTAGTCTAAAATATATCTAGAGATAAACCTAATAAAGGCAGTGAAAAACCTCTAAAACTAAATGTTAGATCTTTGAGGAGAGGGATGGCAGAAGACATAGAAAGACCTCCCATGTTCACAGACTCAGAATTATTATTGCTTGATCTTCTACCCTATTATAGATTCAACAAATTGCCTATAAAAAGGTCCCATGTTGTTCTTCTCAGAAATAAAATAGAAACTCTGAAATTTATATGGACACAAAAAAGACCCCAGATAGCCAGCGAAGCCTCAGATAACATGAATAGTGCTGGGAAGGGGTACCATTCCAGATCTCAAGCTATATTCCAGAACTGTAGTAATAAAAATTACAGAGCTGTTGTAATAAAAACAGCATGGTGCTGGCATGGACCTAGACATGTAGATCCATGAGCCAACTAGGCTCCAAGGATAGGAATACACTCTAATCCCAGATGCAAAAAAAAAAAAAAAAAAAAAAAAATGTCATCCAGAAACTCCAGTACAGCTGATGTACATATCAAGAGGACCCAGATGACCTGATTTATATGTGAATACTAGAAGAGGAAGGGACATCTATGGAGACAATCAGAGGATTCCTGAAGGCTGGGCCACAGGTAAAGAGAAGCAGTGTTCCAGACCCAAGGAATAGCATATAGGAAAGCATTGAGGCCAGACAATGCAGGGGCTCAGTGTAGCCTGGGTGGTGCTAAGGCTGGAGAGTCACTGAAATTTGTGATCGTCTCCACTGGCCTCTCCATGAGCCAGTGGCTGGACTTTCTTGTTAGCCTCTTCATCTTTGTCCCTGGCTAGGACAGGTGATAGTACTGGGAAAAGATAGATACCTGAATTCAGTGTCCCAGGCCACCTTCCAGTTGCCTGCATGAGGTATTCCATTTTGGCTCCCAGTAGGTTTTATCTGCCTCTTAGTGATAAGGGCAGAGAAGCTAATAGAAAATATCTGTAGTCAAGGAAAATTTGGGATCACAAGCCATCTAAATCTATGGATTGCAATCCCATCATTAATGTATTAGCACACACAGACCACCTACAGAAAGCTGACTGTTGGACAAACTCAGTGATAAGGAACACATAAAAAACTGGACACACAGATATGCCCAGTACCTGGAGGGCAGAGAGGCAGGAGGCTTAGGAATTCAAGGCTATTTCATTTTTGGGTATTTCCAAAGTTTGAAGTCAGCTTTGAGTCACAAGATTCTGCCTCCAAACCACAAATCAAACAAGATATTTTTCTTTGGTCAGGGTGGCTACTTGCCCTTAGGAGGTTGCCTCTGCCTTATTGGACAACTTCATATCACATACATATGGTCATAATACTCTGTGGGTTGTTAATAAAAGAGGATATGAGGCTGAGAGAGAGGCACACACACACATTCATAATTTTTTTAAAAAAATATACTAACACCTTTCACAAAAGACAAATATTAAAAAAAGCATTTCAAGTCTGGGCTATTTGGTTTGGGAAATCTCTTAGAAACTGCAGGGTTTTAAAAACGAAGCAGAAGGGTCCTTTGATTCCAAGCTTTCTAACTTGCGTGTTTTTCTTTTCAGCCATCAGTGTACACACCACACCCAAGAATGCCAGTAAGTAGCAGTGGGCCATATGTCACCTGTGGCCTCAGCTTATCGGATGATGCTGTGGGGTCAGGGTGGCGCTGGTAGTTGGGGTTTTCTAAATTCACTTCTCAGCCCTTTGGGCTTCTTAGGCAGCATCAGGAATTCTAGAACTTGTCCTGGAAAACAGTAAGGGACAAATTATTGCACGGAATTGGTTCTCATCGTGGGCAGACATTCTAGGGCCATCACCCAGGGGGCAGGAACACAGGCTGTCCTCTCAGTGCAATTTATTTTGTTGTGCCCAGAGCTCCTGGTTTCTTTGAACAATAAGTCAAGATCATTCTGAGCCCCAGGAAAGTGAGGGAAGAGTCCCCAATCCAGCTAACACAACAACCTTGGATGTGTTCACCAGAGAAATGGAAGTAATTTTGTGTCAATACTGAGAGGTAGAGTTGATGTGCTAAAAAGCAAAAGATGGGGTTACCTATACCATGTGCTTCTAACCTACAGGGAGAGCAAGGGCCCAAAGGAGAAAAGGGTGATCCTGGTGAGCCTGGAGCCCTGGTGAGTACACACACCCTGGACACTGTTCCATTCCATTTCCTGAGTTCACTGAAGACCAGGAGTCCATGCCTGGCTGGCTCTGGGTCTGAACCCCACTGTCCACTCTACACACCGGAGAGATTAGTAAACAGAATATAGCCTGTTTTAATCTTCAGGACTTTGGTGTTATGGCTTCTGTGGATCTCAGATTAAAACCATTGTACATTTCCATACCAGGCTTTATCTGCTCAGGACAGCGGTGCTGAGCTAGTTCATGTGCACATTTTCCTTTCTTTGCAGGGACCACGGGGCCATCCTGGAGAATTGGGCCCTCAGGGACCTCCTGGACCACCGGTAAGAGAGCCCCTTCTCTGCCTGTTAGTTTCTGAACCGTGCTACCCCATCATGCACCTCTCTATGCCTTCACCGCCATCCTTCTGGTTGACATTTTGTGAATTCTTACTAGGGAAGGAGTTATAGGGCATAAGCTATAACAATCCCCCAGAACTGAGAGTCCCAGAACCTTGCAAAAGAGACCCCCCTAAAGCAACTACCTGGACCAGGCTTAGGGTCTTGGTTGTCTCTGTCCTTCCACTAAAGGGCTTCTTGTGGTTGAGGAGAGTTCCCTTAGATTCAGAATGCCTTGAGAGTGGGTTGCCCAGGAAGCAAGATTTCTCTTGTTGTCTCAGATGTAGGAAACTAGCTTTTCCTCCCCCAGCAATTGATGGGCAAGTGGGTTTAGAAGATGTCCGGTACATATTAGCATCTTTATTTTATTTTTCAGGAATGGTTTGGGCTGAGAGGATGTTTCCTGACAGTTCAGTTCTTTGGGAGAGGAAGCAAAAGGAGTCTATACAGTTGGCAAAGAGCCTATTAGTTGCTTAAAACCCCTGAGGTCAAGGCTGCCCAACTCTGCCTCATTTACATAATGAGTTAATGACACTAAGTGGATGATTTTACGGATAGTGATGAGGATGTGCAGGGTCAGTGATGGAGGCCTTCCTGTACCCAACAGAACTTGTTTTCTGTTCCATCCTTTTTTTGTTCTGATGAATCAGGTTTGAGCCGCAAGTTAGCACTAAGAACTCAGGCCTCTGACCTACCTCTTTATTTCTCTTCCACAGGGTGCCAAGGGTCATGATGGCGCACAAGGCCCTCCTGGAGCAGCTGGGAACCCTGTGAGTCCTGTCTTGCCTGACTCCTGGGGACTTCCTAGAAGGGGTGGCCCAGATGAACATCTTTTCTTTGGCTCACAATTTTGAATCAACTAGGATGTGGCTAAGAAAGCAAATCTGTATTGGTGGGACTGTCCAGGTCCAGGGGCCATTTGAACCTGAAGCAAAATGGGAGATTCCTTTGTTGCCATAGTGCTCTAGCGGGCCTGAACTTTGACTTTGTGTCCAGCTCCAAGATAAATTCTTTCCTGTGCATACATGGATGCTTCAGAGACAATGCCAGTGTTAACCCAGGTGGTACCTGTGTGCCCAGTGGTGAGAGAAACATTTAGTGTGCAGAGGACACACAAAGGACCTTCAGTGCACAAAGAGGACCACTCTTAGATGTTTCCTATTCTGAGGATCCTGCCTAGGCTCTGATCCACTATTCCAGTTATCTCTCTGCCTTTCCTTTTTTTTTTTTTTTTGTATGCCCATGCCTCTTCCTGTCTTTGTTTTCTCCTTGTCTGTGTGTCTCTGTTTGTCTCTGTCTCTCACACTGACACTCAAACACAAAGTGGCAGGCAAGACATTGTTCGGATACATATTTTTCAGCGGGCACTTTCTGAGCTCTTAGACTGCTGTTCCTGGCCACAGAGTATGGTCTCATAACTTTTCACCAGGACTGCATGGAGCTGTGTTGTGTGACCAAAGCTGTAGAGCTCAGGTATCCATGGTACTGGATGGAGGCAGAGCCAGATTGACATTCTTGGCCTCTCAGGAGCGATGGCCAGTTAGTACAAGGAGTAGCAATGTGCAGTCTGGTCCTAGAACTGCAGGCCAGGTTCACTGGCCAAAGTAAAATTACATGACTAGGCCATCTGTGACTATGGCTTAACAGAGAATGGGGTCAGCCATAAATGCAGGTTAGTGCTCGTGACACGGAAGGGTCAGAGACAGGTATTCCCCTAACAAATACAGCCTGCCCTGGGCTTGGTCTGGGCAGAGTAGAAGCAGTTTGGAAAGGAGGTTAGTACTGTGCTCTGTGGTTTCTAATCTGAAGGACCCACGTGATCTGTAACAGTGAATCTAAGCAGTTTCTACTTCCCACTCCTTGCCACTGAACATCCTCCTGACATGCCCTCACCAAAACCAGCCTCACAGAGTCATGACCTACTATCAAGTTCTAACTAAAATCGACATCAGGAATCAGTCACTGACCATCCAACCAGGCGCATACATGTCATGTGTATGCAGACACATGCACCCGAATTCACATGCTCTCTGCGCTCTCCCCAGGTGACCTTCCTCTGTGAACGGTGCCAGGATCTTCAGTATGGCACTGCCTTAAAGCAGTCTTATCTGAGTCATACAGCCCTGTCCCCTTCAACCCAGTAGCTCATCCCAAGCCCCTTCCCCCCATTCTCCAAAAGTTTCTGTCTATCTCTTTGTCGGCCACTGCCTAACTCTACCACCAGTGTGTTCTGAAAGGCTTGTCCAGCGCCCTTTAACACCTCAGTGTGACAGGGGCCTTTTCTTCATAACTCAACTGTGAACAATTTCATCCTCTATTCCTATGTGTAACATCAAGGCTGATGTTCACCTCAAACTCCTTACACATGATGGGTGGCTTTGTCTTTTGCCCACTCTTACCATCCACACTTCCCACACCAAAGCCTGGGAGTAAGGAACAGTGAAAGTCTTTCTCTCTCTGGTTCCCATCCCCTCCAAGCCCACTCACTTGAGTCTCACTGATGGGGCTACACTCCAATGATGAACAGGTTCCTAATCTCTATGAGCATCAGTTTGGATGCTGTTCCAGCAGTCCAGTGAGACATGTATGGAGAGTTGGCTGGGGTTATTTATTTCTAGCCAATACATTTGCATTTTTCTCAATTCCTCTGTCTCTATTTAGGGTGCTCCAGGACCTGCAGGACCCCCTGGTCTCAGTGGCCCCCCAGGAAGTTTGGTGAGTATTATGAGCAAGCACGTGAGTGTGGGGTGTCTGCCTCTGTCCACTCCCATCTCCTTCCCAAAACATTGTCAACATCTTGCTAAGGAAGTCTACCCAGATGGAACATCACCAACCCAAGGTTTTAGGCAACATGTCAGCTACCTGGGTTGTAGATAAACATGATGGGACAGAGAGGCTGGACATTTCACTGATGTTGGAATCAACATCACAGCGTGTCTTCAGAGAAATAAGTGAACCTAGAAGTAAAGGTCCTGATGGCTGGTAGATACCTGGGTTCTAACCCAGACCTCCCAACAATGGGCATTAAGGAGTTGGTCATCCATTTTTCAGTTCTTTCATCTGAAGAAATGAGGCATGGTTAGGCTAGCTTGGCTTTCAGGTTCCACACTAGCTGCTGAGGTCCCTCCATTTCCTCTCCTGAGTGGAGATCCAAGGTATCTTTAAATGGGCTAGTTTTATGATTCAACATAAGCATTGATTTAGACTTTACTGGTTTTTCAGTATGACGTACAGTGGCATTCGGTCACAGGCAATACAGGAAATTTCTTCTGCAGTAGATTAGGCCACGTAAAAGTAAATTTCATTTGCCTGATATAATTCACATTTTTGAGGCTTACTGCCTTAGACTCCTGACCTAGGCCAAAGCCTAGTTCTGGAAGCTTCTACCAGTCTTGTCTAGGCCTAGAATGTTTCCAATCTCTTAGACTCGCTGCTGAATAAGCTCACCCTTTCTTGTTCTTTCTGAGCTCTAGTTGGCTCAACCCAGCTGTTCTGGGTCACATTTCTCTCCGAAATAATTGATTCAATCTGGCCCCTCTCTTAGCCTCTCCTGAATTGCTCTGCTTCTCCTCAGACTAACTCTAGCAATCTGTTCTAATTGCCTGGCTCCTTCTCACTCTCTGGCTTGTTCTGTCTTCGCCTGTGTCTAGCTTGTTCTCTCTCTGCAACCTGTCTCTATATAACTGTCCCAGTAAAACTGCCTCCTGTCTCTCTGCACTGCCCCAGAAGTAGATTCCCTTTCCTCTCTCTCCTTGTGAGAGCTGGGCATATCTTATTCTGTCAAATCTTTTTCTGACTTGTCACTTTTCTGCTACTCAACTAGACATCATGTTTAAACATGAGTTCTTCCTTTTACAAACTAACTTTACCTTTATTATTTGAGATTAAAGGTGTGAACTAAGGGTGAGCCACACCATAATTAGAAACATTTTCCCCAGTAAATTGGTGTTCACAGTGTAATGAAATGTCCTACCACATGTCTGGCTTGGCCATTTCTAAACCTTCCCTGGTCGGTGTCCGTGACTCAAGGTACAAATGCATAGGCATTTAGATTTTGAATGCATGATGTGTTTGTTTATTCTATCCACACAAGCCTGTTAGGTAGATATTATCCATGCCCTCATTTTATACAGGGGGAAAGGGAGGCAGGAAGAGACTGGGTCATGGGGGAAGTGGTTGGAGCAGCACATGTCTGTATAGTACTTCTTTTCCCACCATAGTCAGTGCCAACCAATCCTGATTTCCTTTGCCCATTTGATCTGGCTTTTGGAGAACATGCTGTCCAGTCAGCCACGGAAAGGGGCCAGAAGTGTCACCTGAAGTACCTCCAGGGTGACAAGAGAAGAAACAGCCAGTGTCTTTAAGTGTAACAAAATAATTCTTTTGTGTATGGATACTTACTTGCCACCACGCGCTGGCGCCTGTGCAGGCCAGAAGAGGGCTTCAGAGATCCTGGAGGTAGAGCTTTATGCAGTGGTGAGACTCCACGCAGTGTTAGGACCGAATATTTATTGCT
Source organism: Micromys minutus (assembly GCF_963924665.1). NCBI lineage: Eukaryota > Metazoa > Chordata > Mammalia > Rodentia > Muridae > Micromys > Micromys minutus. The sequence continues at coordinate 14,421,057 of NC_137962.1, read as the reverse complement.
CCGGTTTCTCTCTTGAAGGGCAGTGGATGCTCTTAACCACTGACCCATCTCTCCAGCCCTGGTACTCTAGCTCTCTTCTCTAAGGTAAGGTAGGCCTGCGTGGTGTCCTCTGTAGGCTCCCGAGTCCTCAGTAGGGCTGAGCTCCAGTTCTCAGTGTGACTGGCTAGCTTTTCTCTTTCTCATGACCCTAAGTTCCCCACTGGTGTGTCTGCACAGTGTTAGTCCTCGAGCTCCCCTTGAGGTGTTGGGGGAGAAGAATCCCACTGATACTGAAAAAGATCTCCGACACCAAGTCAGAATTTCAACTTTTTGGTGTCAGCCCTTGTCCCGCGCCACCGTCTCGCCAGCAAGAACAGATGCAGTACACAAGGATCCTTCTGCAGCAAAGCTTTATTGCAAGTGATGGAGGAAGACCCCCCCGAAGGGAGGGAAAGCACCCAGTTTTATACCCTTGGGGAAGCGTGTCTCTACCTGATTGGCTGCTCGCTGGTGGTCTGATCATTACGCCCCGAGATGGGCTGTGACTTTGGCTCACCTTGCTCTTCACGCATGCGCTTTTAGGTTGTTTGTCAGTTTTAGCTGACTCACGGCCCCGGAAACCGGCGCCATTTTTGTAGGGCGTTGGCTGCGGCCCCTTACAAGCCCTCACCTGGTCTGCCTACCCAAAGAACAAGGCTGTTGGGGGCAAGCACCCAGCACACCATACCCGTTCTCAAAGTTTTGCTGTACAAGCTCCAGGACTAGACTCTGGCAAGGACATGGGCATCAGGGAGTCTAAGAGTGGATGGGGAACTTGTGATCAGAAGTCAAAGGGGCCTGTGGACATGACCCTGGGGGCTAATGTCCATCAAAAACTGTGTTGTAACCTTTCTTTTTCTTTTTTTTTCAGGGTTCCCCTGGAGTCAGAGGTGCCCCTGGGAAAGACGGGGAGCGTGGGGAGAAGGTAAGAATGATTCATACCGCAGAAAGGCATTTATTGTTTTAGGCTTCACTGGGTCAGTAGATGGTGAGCTCAGGTCTGGCTTAGGGCCCAGGCATCAGAAGGGACTGTGTGGCTGGGAATGTGAGGTCTCTTACCCTATCACTCTCATTGTCCGGGCGTCAGAGCAATGGACTCATCATTGTAGACAGAAGCTCTGACAGACTGTATTTGCTCTATATCTCATAGCTTGTGGGCAGCAGAGCTGTATCTCAGTGTAAATTCCACGTTTAATTCAGTGATTAACTTATCCATTGAGCATCGCGATTACCAGGGAACCCATCCCAAGCCTCGGAAAGCGGTTTGTTAATTATAGAGAGGGAAACACGATCCCCCTTTGTATCAATGAGAAAGAGCCCATAGGCTTAGGTGGAACAAGGCACCCTCTGCACACTCCTTTGACTTGACCATGCACTTTAGGAAAGGTTCTCAGCCGTGTTAGCCATGCTGAGGCAGAGCTCGGGAAACCTGGTGCTCATTAGTGCCCAAGGGAGATGAGTTTCAGACTCATCAAAGGCTGGTTCCACATCCTAGCTGTGGGACTCTGAATTAGGGGGAGATCAGTGGTTCTCAGTAGGGACAATTCTGCCTCCTCTTGTCATTTGGTGGTCTCTACACCAAGGAGAGGGGCTGCACCTGGCTTAGCATATACAGGATAGAATTCTTCCTTAACGATCACAAAACACAGTGAAGGATGCTGTCCCCAACACAAGAGGCAAGGTTCTGCCATCCTCAGTGTCAACAAGGCTAAGAAACTGTCGTCCTAGCAAATGACACTCTCCTTGCACTTGAGTTTGCTCAGCTGTAAAGAGAGGATGGCAGAAAGAACGTTGGTCCAGGCATATGAACATGACCCCACGGACTGTAGGCAGGCGTGTGGCCTTAGGAGAGAACTCGTGACAAGGATGTGATGGTGTACCTTTCCGCATCACTTCAGGTGTTCTTTCTCCAGATGTACTGTCTCCAGCAGTCTACGCAGCTGCCCAAACATGGCTGGTGTTTTAGATAGGATCTCACTCTGTGGCTCCTGCTACACTCTGTGGTTTAGGGCAGTTTCTAATCAATGGCAATTTCCCTGCCTCAGCCTCCCAAATGCTGGGATCAGAGGTGAAGGCCACTCCAAAGTCATCAAATAGATTCCTTCTCAATGCTTCTCTTGGAAACACCAGATGTGATTTTTTTTAACCATTCATGACTTTGGTAAACTTTTAACAAGGGTGAGTGCATTTTTTCATTTTAGCAAAAGATTTTATTTTAAAATATGAGTTTCAGAGGAAAAGTGATTTAGAGGAAAAACCAACTATAGAACATATATTTGGCTTATGGTCCATGGGTGGTACAACATTTCTCTCTCTCTCTCTCTCTCTCTCTCTCTCTCTCTCTCTCTCTCTCTCTCTCTGTGTGTGTGTGTGTGTGTGTGTGTGTGTGCAGCTTTCTATGTGGACCAGGCTGGTGGACTCCATGCATTAAGCACCATGCTTTCACTTCCTGAGTCCTGGGATTATAAATGTATATAAATATAATACTTTGTGAATGCTTTTTTCAAAAAAAGATAATGCCACTTTAAATTACAGAAACGAAACACCTAAGTTTAAAAGTGATATATCCAAATTATACTTATGTGTGCTATTAGCCCATATAACCTCTAGGGGGAGCCAAATACCTTCTCTTGACTGTGTGGAAACAGCAGGATTGTTGAGCAGGTCCAGGACTGGAAGGGGCCAGATCTCTGCAAAGGGACAAAATTCCCTCAAATTCCCACCTCCTGTTTCTTTAACATACCCCATGTCTGGCTGGGAGCTGGGACAATAGACCCTGCTCTCTAGACGTGACGGGACCTCCTCTGTTTCCTGCTTGAGAGCCTTGTGTGATTATCCCCCATTTCTCCATCAGAGAAGGGACAGGGACAGGCAGGCTGAGGCTTGGTGCAGTCTCTGCAGGGGGGTGGGGGGAAGGACTTCAGCATGTGAATGTGGGGGAACAGAATTCAACTCCTCCACTGAGCAGTCTGTCTTCTGATGTTTCAGAGGGACAGGCAACTCAGAAAGCAGGCTTGGGCTGCCTTGGGATCCGAAAGCAGAACCCTGCCCGCTGCTAAGGGTCATCAAGCTCCTCTTTTGTCCCCAGGGAACAGCAGGGGAAGAAGGAAGCCCAGGGCCAGCTGGTCCACGGGGAGATCCTGGTGCTCCTGGCCTCCCGGGGCCACCTGGAAAGGGGAAAGATGGGGAGCCGGTAAGTGGTGGGCTGATGTGCTTTGAGCTTTGGGGAGTCGGGCTAAGAGTGGACAAGAGGACAGAGCAAAAGCAAAGACTCATTTTAGAAAGCGAGCCATAGTTGATGACCTGAAGCTGAGTGGGAAGGGGTACCGTAAAGCTCCAGATGTCCCTTGGCCCCCAGGGATGTAATCCTGTCCATCGACATGCTTAAAAATAACAATAAAGCAGAGAAATTGTAACACCGTGGTTTCATGACAGTTTTGACTAACTCCCGAATTACTGCTGAAAGCTGTGCCTCCGTACTTTCAGCCTGTGGTTGACCACAGGAAACTGGATCCTTGGAAGTGCAAAACCGAAAATGGGCGTGTGTCTGACAACTGTGCCCCAAGTTGGCTCAGAGGACATGGAGCTCTGGCTGCATGCTTGGGATCCAAGTTTCTAAGTACCTAGTGGTTATGACACACACACACACACACACACACACAGACACACACACACACACACACACACACACAGGGGGAGGGGGAGAAGAGGGAGGGGGAAGAGAAGGGGGAGAGAGAAGAGAGGGAAGGGACTCATGGTCCACACTACTGAGCTCCTCTGACCCAAAATAGACTCACATTTCAAGTGTGCTCATAATTGCTATTATTAGGCCACAGTCGCCAGCTGAAAATGGGGTCCCCTCTCACAGTGTGTTAGAGAAAGAGACTAGGTTTAGGGGGTCACAGGGTGAGGTAAGCCTGGCTTTGAAGCTTGATCTTGCTGCTTCCTTTTGAGTGACCCGAGTCTGGAGATCTGAAGTAGAAAAAACAGTAAGGGACAGTGAAGCTTGTTTTTGTCCAAAAAAGCTCAGGAGGTGGCAGAGTTAGAGTCACACTCAACTGTCCTATGACTGAAGGTCGAAGTGAGAGTCTCCCGGCTCTCCCACGATGCTCCAGCAGAGGGCAGCACCTGGTATGTTCTGAGTGATTTGGCTCTCATGGGTCTGTGTTCCCTTCAACAGGGGCTGCGTGGACCACCTGGGTTACCTGGTCCCTTAGGAACCAAGGTGAGTGCTTGTCTAAGCAAACTGGAGAAGGTACGAGCCACACTTAGAGAAGATGTCCTTTTTGCTGTTGTTGTTGTAAGGATCTCTGGCCACATCGACCCCAACCACATCTCTCAGACTGGAACTCTTGAGATGATGAAGTACAAGCCAGAGCAGTGCTTTGTAAATGCTGATTAAATTATCAGAGAGTTACTGTCCTTCACCTGGGCCAGCCGAGGGCTACGTCTTCTCTTGTTACTGGTGAAATTTTGGTAGCGGATGATCCTGAAATTTTTAATTTTTAGATAATTTTAATGGGGGGTCTAGAAGCCCTGTGGTGTGTGTGTGTGTGTGTGTGTGTGTGTGTGTGTGTGTATGTGTGTTGGGGTGGTGTCCTTGTCTAGTCAGGGATAACATTACTATCCTGGTATTGCTCTGCCTTTGCTCAGAGCCTTGGCATACATGGTGAGAAGGGGTTAGAGAGAGAAGAATATACTGGAAAAATGTTCTGGGCCAGCACTGGAAATTGGATATTAGGTCCACCCATCAAATTTTAGTGATGTTCACGACAGGGAAGGCTTGATTCAAAACCATTGCAACAAATCTCCCTTTTTTTTATTCATTCTTTCCGAATTCATTGTGTATGTATGAATGGACTCGGGGCACATTCTTCACTATTATTGTGTCCATTTCTTCCTTCCCCTGAACCCCTTCTTAACAGCATGTTTTCTTCTGTTTTCCGTGCCCCTTGCTTGTCACCAGCTGAACTGGATTAGGGTTTCCAGTGTGAATGCAGTTATGGGCTTACTTATTTGAGCAAGGGCACTTATTTTGAATTCCAGCTCAGCTACCTACCAGGCAGATGACTGGAAAGCAGATGGCTGTAGCTTTCTGAGACTCTGTTACCTTCCTGTTTGAAGGAGTCAAGAACACTTGACACAGAGGAGGGCTCCTTGAGAGATAAATGGTCTTAGGGTGCACAGTCATTGTCTTAAAGCTGTCATCTCCTTGAAGAACCCCAAACTTCTGCACACACTCTTACCGTACAGTTTCTTCCTATCCACTGGCCCTTCTTGCTCTGAGGACATAGTGCTAGGTTTATTTCTGTGTCCTGTGGGGGCCATTTTCTAAAAGTGTCTGTTCATTAAGCTGGGAAATGGTTTCTGTAGGGAATTTTTAGCATCACAATAGGCTACAGACACAGATGGGGCCAGACCTGGTCACTGCAGAAAAATCAATCAAGTCCTGGCTGCTGCTCAGTTGGGTCAGAGAGGCCATGCTAACACATTCTTCTCTCTTGGGTATAGGACACAGGCTTATTTGGGGGAAGGCACCATTCAGTACCTGACACAATGGCAGGTGAAGGGTTGCATAGTCCCGCATCCAGGTGGAGGGCATTGAAGCCAGCCACCAGCATCAAGCCTTCAGACAGACATAGACATATCATATCTAGCCTATATAGGTCAGACTCATTTGAGGTATGTGGTGGTAAGTTTTATTGAATAGGCAAGTACATTGGAATTCTACTTTTGTGCTGTTTACAGGGAAGTCAGAGGTGAGTTGAATACCTGGACAGCAAGAGGTTAGTGTGAAGAGTAGTGAAGATGTGTGCAAATATCTGAAATCTGACAGACACAGGCAGACAGACAGACAGACAGGGAAGGAGGGATGGAGAGAGGGCAAGTGGGCTAAAAGCAGCAGCGTGGATGACTAGCCCAACTCAGTGGATGGGTCGGTGCTTGGGAGCTTAGAGCATGGAAGTTTAAGCAAGCCTCAGAAGTGATGCCACACACACACATCCAGGAAGCAGGAGTAGCTGCCACTTTGCTGTTGCTGTGGCAGAATAGTGTGACAAAGAATAAGTCATGGAAGTAGGATTTCTTTGGACTTGCAGTTCCAGAGTCGATTGATTCTATTGTCATGGGGGTGGGGGGGTGGGAAATCATGGCATCTGGAACATGATTTCAGTCTGACAGGAAGCAGAGGGATCACATTTTATCCATACACAGGAAGCAGGAAGCAGAAGTGGGGGGAGAAGCAGGAGGGAGAGAGAGAAAACAGGAAGTGGGGCTCATCTGTCATAACCACTACTCTACCCAGCCCTGGTAAAGTACTTCCCAGCAATGCTGCACTTCCTAAAGTTCCTATAACCTTCCCAACCACACCATACACCAAGAAACAAATGTTCAAATATATGAGCCCATGGAGGAAATTTTTCATCCAAACCACAACAAATGGGGCATGCTGTGAGCTTTCATTCAACTGTTAGGGTCACCGATATGCATGGAACCTGGTCTTGAGGGAACTGGAAGCCAGCCATAGTAGGGAAGTCTGCACCAATCACTTTAAAGCAAAACCAAGGTTGAGAAGAAATGGGTTTATTTAACTCTGTGTGTGTCCATCGAATTTTTCTTTCTGCCAACTCTTGTGGTAAAATGGTAGCATTATAAACGCAAAACTTGTGTCTCTCAACTTTATGTAACTCTCCTAAATGATTACATATAAGTTGCAGGGAATCTTGATAGCATCTTACTGTTTTATTGAGGATGGTCCTAGGGTGTAGAAGCCTTTCCTGGGTTACAGGAAGTATATGACACTATCGTGGGGCCAGACTAAGAGTCACTTGATTATGTCTGAGATATTTCTGCCTAATCATCTTCACTCTCATGAAGAACCGGAGGCAAATGGATCATGGTTCAGGTTCACACTTGCCCCCTTATTTATCTTTTCAACCCCCTCCTTATAATCATATTAGATTTCCTAGATCACAAGTATGTGTTCCTTCCCAGACCAAGTCATACCACATACCATATCGTCTTGAAGAAACAGAATACACCAAGTAGGAATTTGAAGAGAAATTAGGAAACACCTAGAAGTGTAGTTGAGGGTGGGACAATGGGCTGTCTGCTTCTCAGTGATCATCAGTGGCTGGTGGCATAGTCATATCAGGCTTGGAAGGACAAGGAAGAGAAATGGCAGGGATTGAGGGAGCTTACTGAGGATTTGGGTTTTGATGCCTAAGTTTTTGCAAAGACTTTGAAATCTCAATTCTTCCCATCTTCACGACTGATAACCGACTTCAGAACTTAGCACTAAGTTCTGACAATAAACAGGCATTGTAACTGAATTGTAGGTCACCATTGGAGCCTGGGTCTCAGCTTACACGGGCCAGATAGTGAGGGTTAGCTGAGTGAATATCTAACTATAGTCATCTGAAGAGCAGGAAAGACAAATTACCTTAGGAGAATGACTTTTGATATCTTTTATTTATTACTTGAAAATGTAATACATGTATACAATTTATCTTGATCATATCATGTCTGTTCCACCACTTGCTCTTCTCCAACTCTCCCTGGGCTCTCCAACTTCATGTTCTCCTTTGTTTTTGTTTTGTTTTGTTTTTTAATAACCAACTGAGTGTAACTATGGCTTCCTGTGTGCTTGTGGATGTGGGACTACCCACTGGGGATGGGCAGCCTGCCAGCCTTGGTCAGAGCAGCTTCTCTATGCTGTGCACAGTTATTAATGCAGAGACTCACAACTGTTCAAAGTTCAATGATGAATGTGACTATCAGCTGTCCAGGGACTTTTATATAGTCCTCCCACATGTGAGGCGCGGGGCACATAGCAGAAGAGCAGGAAGAAAGACTGTAGGCTTGCTAGACAGAAACAAAGTGCTGTGAAGTGTTTTATGGAGGTGACACGGCTGGTGTATACACACAAGCTCTCGGCAGCAATGATTACTTGTTCAAGGACCAACATTACTTTCTTAAAAGTCCCAAATGCCAAAATTCCCAGCAGTCATTATGGCCAAAAACAAAGTCTGCTTATTAACAATATACTAAATGCTTAAAAATATAAAAGTTAATAAATCAGTGTTTTCTAGAGTCAGCTTTCTGAACATCATCTCTTTGGCTGTCTGTGACCAGCTTCTGGGCTGTTTCTGTTTGTAAAACAAATTGACTCATTCTAGGGATACTAAGTGGCCTGAGGAAGGACACCTGCCACTGCATTGTAGGCAGATAATCCCTTATGTAATGTGTTGATATATATTCTGAATGTGGGTTGTAAGACACTGAGGCAAACTGCATCTCCTGATGCTGCCCGTAGGGTCAGGGGAGACACAGCAAACAAACTCAATTGGCAGTCACACAAAATCTAAATATTTGTGCAAAATGGGGTGGACTGGAAATGCCAGTGTCAGCAGCAGACAGGCTTGCTGCCCTCTTGGAGGCAGCCTTGGTCAAATCAAAGACTCCTCTTCCTCTCAGATGGAGGGAATTGCAGTACCAGAAACTAGAACACTGACTTCCTTCTATGGGAAATGACAAAGTCTTTTTCTCTCCTCGTTCCTTCTCCGTCACATCCAGAGAGTCACATGACCAGAACAGCAGCTAATGTAGCAGCTGGCTTATAGGACTGAGTGGCAGGGTTGCACATGCTGTCGTCATGCTTAGCACGTTTAACCAGTGTACCTCCATGTTGGCTCAGATGCTCATCTGTACCCCTCTGATAGGTAAAGAAACATCCTCAGGGAACTTGCATGGTTTTAAGTGCTCAAGCCACGATTTAAAGTTGTGCCTCCAGGGGCTGAGAGATGGCTCAGTGGTTAAGAACACTGACTGTTCTTCCAGAGGTCCTGAGTTCAATTCCCAGTAACCACATGGTGTTTCACAACCATCTGTAATGGGAACTGATGCCCGCTTCTGGTGTGTCTGAAGAGGGTTACAGTGTACTCAAATACATAAAATAAATACATCTTTCATAAAGTTGAGCCTCCATCATAAGAATCCATACTTTGTGACACTTGAAGCAATGGCCTTACTTGAATTATCCTTGAGTCCCCATTTGCCACAGCCAGAAGAGCTAACTACAAAGGGTAGGTACTGAGAAAGTCTTGAAACATCAACATTGATGTTTATTGACTGATGATGTGGCGTCTGAGTTGAAATGTGGTACATGTATGATTGGGATGGAGGTACCCTATGCACAGTAGATATGTGCTCTCTCCAACATAGGGAGTAATCTTAGTTTCCTAATCCCAGTTGGGGTCTTGTTCAAATTGGGGGATGTTTGAGACGCATGTGGTCACAATCATGGGGGCTCTGGTCCATGTAGGGCTGGAGAGAGAGAGAGAGAGAGAGAGAGAGAGAGAGAGAGAGAGAGAGAGAGAGAGAGAGAGAGAGAGAGAAGTTGAGTGATGGGTGAGGAGCTGAAGGAGCATCTGTAAGGATTCTGTGAGACAATCCTTTTTATGCTGTTGTGCCTGATCTTGCCAGCACTAATCCGTTAATTCTGTCTTTCTGTCCCCCAGGGTGACCGAGGAACACCTGGGATCCCTGGCTCTCCTGGCAGCCGTGGCGACCCTGGCATTGGGGTTGCTGGTCCACCTGTGAGTCTTTATTCAGCTATCATACTGCAAGTCCCTGATAACTCCCTTAAAAGTCTACAGTATAAGTCCTTGCAGTGATAGTCCTGTTTCAGGTACAGCAGTGGGCTGTGTGTCCTTGGGTCCATCAAATGCAGGTCTGTATGGCTATGGTTGTTACAGAATTTGTTTTACCTCTAATGGGAAGAAGAAGAACACAACTTGTGGTCTGATTCAAAACAATTGCAACAAATCTCACTAACTTTGTTCTTGTTCTTTCCGAATTCATTGCATATGTATAAATATACTTGGGTCATATTCCTCACTATTATATTTTCCATTTCTTTCTTCCCTCGGACCCCTTTTTCCCTTGTCCTCCTGTTTCCCATGTCTCCTGCTTGTCGCCAACTGAATTGAATTAGGGTTCCATGTGAACACAGTTATGGGCTTACTTATTTTAGCAAGGGTACTCATTGTACAAGTGCCTACCATTTAAGAAGTTGACTTCTTTCCTCAGCAAGTGTCTGCAGCTCCTCGGGGCTGGGTGGGGAGCTGGGTGGGGTCTTATTTTTCATGATGGTGCATCAATGTGCTCAGTGTTGTAGATAGCGACTGTGGGTGTGACTTCACTCAATGTTTGTAAAAAAAAAAAAAGAGCCGTGGACCAAACTTTGAATAACAAAATTTTGAATAACAAAATTGTGGCCAATAAAATTGGGCTGAGGAAGGAGTATGATCTGGGGAAATATTACAGTTTTAAGTATTTCTGATTCTTCTAATTGGTAAATGTGAGAACTTAAATGGGATCGTGGTTGTAAAACAGCATCCATAGACTGTCCTCATAGTGTGGGTTTTAAAGCGTGATTTTTGTCATCTAGAAGGTACAGACTTGTAAAACCTGTGGAACTTGACGCTTTGCTGTCTCTGAGTTCTGTAGGTTCTTGCAGGTCCTAGTCCCAGTGAAGGCTCACCCTCTTTGTCCTCAGCCAGCCATCTTCTGTAGAACACACGCTTTGTCCAAAACCAGGACACATGGCATTGAAATTTAGAATTCTTTTCAGTGAAGAACTATATTTCTTTTCTTGAGAATAGAATCATGTTTTGTGTCTTCTTACCATCACAGAAGCCTGTCTTTTCTTCTCCCTGTCAGTGAGTGATAGCTTTCAGAATCTAAGGACAATTTTCAATCTGAGCTTTTCTCTTCTTCCATCTGCTCTTTTATGCTGAAGGCAGAATATTGATTCAGCTTCAACTGATTTTTTTTTGACAGCCAGCCATGTCTTACTATTACTTGAGGAAAGCTCAAATACTCAGCTAAGCCTTGGAATAGCTCATGTACCCACGTATAATAATTATTTTAAGCCATGTACCCAACTTAACCCCTGCTAAACATAACCTGGCTAGAAACCAAAACAGCATATGAATGAGTCTCTGCTTTTTCCATACTAGAGAAACACAGACCACAACCAAAAGTGTCTTAAGGTGATATTACTTTTACTATTTAATTTTATTGAGAAATTCAGATAAAGTTCTGTATTCAGATCATTTCCCTCTCCAAGTCCTCCTGTGTCCATCTTCCACTCCTTACCGTATTCATAACCTCTTGTCTTTATAATTGTTATGGAGTGTGTATTTGTGTGTTTATGCATGTATGTTAATATAGCCTACTGAAATCATCTGCTGTTGCTTTTGTGTTTATGTGTTTAGGGCTGGCTACTTGTTATTAGATAACTATTAATTACATATATCACTTTATTTGGGTGCTGGATTTTATAAGATTACCACTATCCACAATACTGTTGAGATTTCCTGGATGCACCTTGGATACATAAAAAGAAGACACCCTATTCCAGTAGACATATTAAACCTTGGTCTTATAATCTTTCTTCTTCCACCTTCTACAGCATGCTCTGAGCTTTTGATGCAAGGAGTATGTTGCAGTAAATATAAAAAATAATGATCAGTTTATCTCTTTCTTCACCCCGAGGTCTCACTCCTCAGGCCAGACCCTGATAATGGAGCCACACGCACCTCTGACACCTGGTCCAAGCCACTACCACAGCTCAGCTTGTCCACAAAACTCCCTTCCCTTGGAGGTTTACTGCCACCTTTTCTCTACCTCTGTCTCAAGGTGTTTCTGTATCCCAAAATCCCACAAACACAACTCTACAGCCTGATAGCTTTTCATATAGGTTTATATATTCAACTCTCCATTCACAAATTATCTGCACAACAAGATTGCATCAAATAGACAAAGATACAAACTGCCCTTCTATAAGAGATATTAGACCAGTAAAATCCTTAATGTCCATAGCTTTTTAACACCAATCAATATCACCTGGGTCTAGCTGGTCCTTGGGAAGCTCCATGTTGCCAAGACCTTCCTTTTCCATCTTCTGACCTCCTCTGCCCTCTCTCCCCTCTCTTCCTCCCTCACCCTGCCAAGTCACTGACTTTCCTTTATTTTACTAATTAAGATGGGGTCAGTTGGAGTCACCTGACTAAGGTGACTAGGGCTGACTAAGAAGGCAGCCTTCTTGGGGAAGTGGAATTAACATTAAAATACAAACAGTTTCAGGACAATCTATAGGAGTATTTTGCAGATATGTCACTTGGGGTTGGCCACCCCATGGTCAGATCTGCTCTGCTTTTTGACCAGTTGTGGATTCCTAGAATGTTTTTTGACTGGTACAAAAGAAGTTTTTTTGTTGTTGTTGTTTAGTTTTTGTTGTTTTTTTCTTTTTAATGGGGGTTAAAAGCTACACTCATCTGTAGGTATAAGAATAAATATTTATATTTAGCTAGATATTATACTGGCTCAAGGTAATGGCAGTAGTGGGTTCTCCCCTAGGGTCCATGGGCTTACTACTGTGGATAGTTGTCTTATTTATAATATCAGCCATAAATTCTCTCTCTTTGAGCAGAGCAGTTCTTACATCCAATTAGACAGCTTTTGTTTGTCTCTAAAATGGAAGTGGCACTGTTGTACCTTTGGGAGTATCTCAGTGTTGGGTCATTGTTGTAGCTCAGAGACCAAATAACACAATTCTTTATATGTAACTCCCCAAAGATAAAGAAATCTACCTTATTATCTATACTATCATATAAAATAAAGGCTCCTTCTGCTTTTCTCTGTGGTCTTCATAATCGGAGTCAGTTTAGGCCTCTCTCCTCACACATTCTCTGTTCCTCAAGTCTGCAACAGGCCTGGGTGCCTCCCCACTGGAAAAAGTCTACCCCATCCCTCTGGCAATGAGGATTCCTTTAGGATGGCAGAATTATAAGGGGTCTCTGGGTCTTCCTGGTTTCCGCAGGCACTGTGGTAGAAGCAAATGAATTCCCTTTGGGTAGTCTCATCAGATTTAATTGTTTAAATAAATTCTTCGCTAGAATTTCTGAAGATTAAAGCTCTCCATTACATCTATGGAATATTTTTTGTCTTGGACTTCTTTATTTGAGTGTCTAGTCACTAGAAGGAACAAAAGAAAAAGAAACAGTTACCTAGACTTCTTTTTTTGGAGGTCCTCCTATCAGAACGACCCCTTTCCCTGTAATTAGGAGTGTGATTTCTGATAGAGTTGACCCTTAGAGAAGGCAATGCCATGCTGAGGGTCTGCACTGTGGTTGTTCCTTTTTGTCCTGTCCACTCCTCAAGGACATTCCACATCAAGCTTGTCACATACAGCCAGGCAGCAGAAGTGGCACAATTCAGCCCAAAGCTAGCCAGCTCAAGTCACTATGAAGTATCTTCCTGCCTAACTGATTCCACAGAAAAAGTAATTTGCTGGCGGCAGCCAAGAGGCTGTAAATCAACTCTTTAGTGCATGTCTGCCACTTGGACTTATTAAAAGCTTCCTGGTGGATGAAATCATGTTGCATTACCATAAATCTTGTTGGCTAGCAGCCTAGGTTTGTGGTGGCCTGAGAAGATGCATGAGAGGACTTGCTGCTGGCAGGTTTGGTAAGTGGAGGTAGCGAAGTGATATGTCATGTTACTGGGGAACATAGATCTTTGCTGAGCAGTCCAGTGTCTCTCTCTCTGTGTTCCATGCTAGGGAACAGAAGATCATATTCAACGTGACAGTCCTAGGTGAAGTAAGTTATCCTTCAAAGTTAAGATGGTATCCCAACCATGAGTCTGAGAGATGATCTTAGGAATTTGCTCTTAGGAGGTGACAAAGTGAGCCAGAGGCAGGAAGAAAGCCCACTTACGGGTTGTTATCAAGCAGATGCATCTTGTGGGCAGCTGAGTCCTGTTGTACAGGCTCCTGGGTAACTACATGGTACACTCTTAGAGATTTCCTTCAAAAACAACAAGGGGTATAGAGTACTGATCTGCCAGTGCCATAGTTAGGGGCATGCTCTCAGGAACTGGGCTTTGGGCTTTAGCCTCATATACTCCTCTGGCTAAAGAAGCCCTGGTACAGGAAAATGGGAGAGGTCTTGTAAGCTGCCCTCTGCCTCCTTCCTCCTAAGCCTGTTCTCCAAACTTGTATCATTCATAGGCTTTGCAACCTTCAGGAAGAGAGCCAGGAGCTTGTTTTGCTATCCCTGGCTCCATCAGCAGACAGGAGGCAGTATGGTAATGCAGCGACCTGGGGTTTTAACTTCCTGCTTCTAGACCTTCACAAACAAAATCTTCACATATTCAAGTTGTCTCTGGTCTCCTTTTGATAAGATTTAAAGCTAAAGCATGAGCTCATTCAGACCATAGGGAGATAAAAGCTCTTGGGCTTGATACCAGAAGTTCTGTAAGGACAAGGCTCTTCCTGACAACCACATAACACAGGACAGGCTCTTTTCTATTCTGACCATCGGTTCATATATGGACCAAGTGACTGCAGTTTCAGCAGCACCATCAGGGGAGCTGGGAGACTATAGCCTGATGCTATTGGTGATGATGCCCAGTACCCTACCTTTGTTTCTGTGATGTCATCAAACAGCTTCAGGACTTTTCCGACTTCAGTCAAGATGTGCCTTAATATTCACAAGCACCAATGGGTCCCTACACCCTTCCAATGGCTTTATAGCTTAAAAGAGTGGATAGTAGCTCAGAACTAACTGATGTCAGGTGAAGAAGTACTTTTGTAGTTTCTATGGAAGAATGTAAAAAAATCATAAACCTTGCAGCCACTGAAGCGTGAGAATTAGAATAATGTCATCTAAGATTACCTGCCTCTGGCAGGCAGTCTGAAAAGAAGCTTCAGGTTCCCCTTCTTCATTGTCAATTAATCCTCCCAACATCCTTGCGACCATCACTGCTTGCTGCTGAGGAAGCAGAGGTGAATATGTGAAGCTAATCCCCTGAAGCCATGTAGAGGATGTAGGAAGCAGGCCTTGAACCCTCTGCACTGAAAACAGGTGTCCCAGAGGCTCTTCTAGCAGGAGGACAGAGGGGATGTCACTTCTCAGGCCATCTTCAGTGCTTCTTGTGTCTTTTTACGTTCCTTATTGTTCCCTATCTTTACTCTGGGTGGTGGCACTGTGGTGATCCTATAATTCTGAGGGAATGGGACACCCGCTTCTTTCATGACATGCTGGAGACAGAAGCTTTTCTGGCTAAGGAGAGCTAAGTTTTAGTTTTACAGCCCCAAGTCATCAGAAGGAAGAACTCTTGGTCCTGGGTAGCAAAATGGCCCATGGCCCTGCCTTCATTTTGTCTCCTTTTGCAAATGAGTGTCTACTTACATCTTTTACTTCATGGTCTCTGAGTCCACATTCTTTCCAGAATGCAGACTTACAGCTGTTTTTCTGGACCATAGACCTAAACCAGTTCTAGTATGTTTGGAGACATTCAGTCCTTCCAGGCCAGACCTCAGTTTCTCTTGATGCCCCCTGTTTCTAGGTTTCTTCTGTGCAGAAAGCCTGGCACTCTTTATTTTTCCGGTGCTCCCTCTGCATAAGGATATTCCAGCCAATGAAGGATGACATGTATAACAATGTCCTAATGACTATTTTGTTTAGTGGTGCAACAGTCATCTTAGTTTCTGCAAAGACACTTTATGATGTATGCACAGTGACAAAATTGCCTAACAATTCATTTGTTAGAACATCTGTCTTCAGTACATGCCACAGATATAGACACGGGCACACATGCACAAGTAAGAAGACACATGGGAATGCTTACACTCATTACTACACTGGTAGTTGCTGACAGATGCAGCTAGTGGAAACTGACAAGACAAAGAGCCCCAAGGGTCTGGCATGTGGTGGATACCTTCTGTTTATCTCTGCTTCTGTGTTGTACTCTGGTCCCATAGTCAAAAAAGTTGATCATGCCTCTTCCTTTGGCTATAGGCACATAAGGAAGTAAAGTATGTTGTTATTTTCCAGAACTTTGCTTTCCATATGCCTGTGATATGTCTTACATGCTGGGGGACAGGACAGTGACTCCAAGAAATACGTAAGATTCTCCTTGTATGAGGCAAGCCATTCCCATTACACATGATCAGGATTCAGGAGATCAGGGTTAAGAGATACCAAGAGCCACTGAATTATGCCTAAGAAAAGATGAGGGTACTACCCAGGAGGAGCAAGATGAGAAAGTTTAAGGACAAGGCATTTCACAGAAAAGAGAAACAGAATGTTTCTGTGGAAGAGATGCCAGGCACAAAAAGAATGCCAGGCTTTGCACAGAAGAGAATTAATTCTCCTCCCCATCCTCTCTGTCATCTCTCCTATGATACAGAATGATAGATATACCAACACCCTGTGTAGCCATGTGGTTCCTTTTCATGTCAACTTGACCAAAACTAGAGTTATTTTGGAAGAGAGAATCTTGGTTGAGAAAATGCCCCCCACCCCAGATTCGCTGGTAGGCAAGCCTATGATATATTTTCTAGCTTGATGATTGATTAGGAGCGCAAGGCTCACTGTGGGTGGTGCCACCCCTAAGCTGGGGGTTCTGGGTGGTCTAAGATGGAAGGCTGGGCATGACTTGAGGAGCAAATTGTAAGCATCACTTTTTCATGGCCTCTGCATCAGCTCCCACCTCTAGGTTCCTGCCTCGAGTTTCTGCCCTGATTTCCCTCAGTGATGGACTATTGCCTGAAATTGTGACCTGAAATAAGCCCTTTCCCTACCCCAGGCTTCTTTTGTTCATGGTGTTTTATCACAGTAACTAACATAAACCCCAACAAAGTTACCCACTAAGATCTCTAAGTTAGTGGTGCCTATTTTGCTTCCATTATTATTTTTTTTAATTTGAATCATTCTTAGGAATACATCATTTTACCTCTACATATTTTAGACTATATTTATGAAAGATAAGAACATATAAAGTGTTAGTACAACTTCATCATCACACCCAGAAAACACAATGCCAAATACACAGCTGTTACTTGCCTTTTGAATGTTAAACCCTCTTCAGCAAATCTCTTTGTTCTTTGAATCAAAAGCCAAGTGAACAAGTTGCTCGGTCTTTATAAAGATCTTTGACTTATTTGTAGATTTCTCATCTTTGTTTATTCTTTTTATTCTGCTACTTGTTTATAGAGGAAGTCAGGCTTATTGTTTGTTCCACAGGGTTGTTTTAGGTTTGCTAACAGGATTCACTAATACGGTAGTTTAACAGGAGCTGCCACTGTTGTAGGCCTCATTAGTTGGTTTCCAAATCCAGTGGCTTGATCAGACTCAGGTTTGATGTTTTTTGGCAAGACTTCACAGGTGGCCCCTTGCACATCGAGAAGCACATAGGATGTCTGGTGGGTCTTGTTCTGTGATGTTCACACCCGTTTGATGTCTAAAGCCCCATCAATTAGCACATCAAAGGCTGCAAATTGGTGCTATAGGAGTTCTGTCCATTGATTCTTCTGTCTTTATTAGCTGAACGGTTTCTCTGTAGAGAGTTCTCTCCTCTACAGCCCATCTACTCAGCTCATGTACCTAGTGGGAAGGGAAATTCTTGGGTATTCCCTGTGAATGCTTTCACATAATATCCTTCAGAAATGACCCATTAGAATTTATGGTCTAATTTGGTGTTTTAATATATATTTTTGATGGTCAAATTGTTTTAGCTTGTTTCCATGGGAGCCCATGCAAGTGGAACCCGAGTCCTTTGATGCAGGCCTAGCAACCTTGCTCTGTGCCATAGAGGTATAGGTTTGTAATGTATGTGGCTTGGTTAGATCTCTGACTATAGTCACTAAGCAGCAATAAGTTCTCTGGGTAGAAAATGGTACTAAAGGATTAATCAGGTGTTGAGTAAAGTATCTTTAGGATACGTATATCAGATTATGTGTGAGTTACCTCTCTAATCACTGTGATGGGGTACCCAACAACGACAATGCAAAGGAAGAATGGTTTGCTTGTCTAAGCTCACAGTTTGGGATGTATCATGTGTGTTCATGCATAGCTGTGGTATTAGCTCACAGCTGAAGCAACAGGAAGGGGAGAAGTGATATGTCAGCAGCATGGAAGTGTGGTTTAGTCTTATGAGGAGATACATAGGCTTCAGAGCTAGGAAGGGAATCACTATGCAGTCCTCTTTCCATGACACACTTAAGATACTTTTATTGATTTTTTGAAACTGTATTACATGTATACAATTGATCATTTTGATCATATACATCTTCTACGTCTCCCTCTAACTCCTCCCAGATCCACCTCACAGCCCATCTCAAATCTATGTCCTCTTTTAAAAAATTATATATTTTGTATAACCCAGTGTTTCCAGCCTGTATACTCAAATACAGAGCTCTCCATGGGATTGGGCTTGAACTCCCAGGAGCCACACCTTTGGCGAATAGTCACTCTGCCTCTCTCAGAAGCCACCAACTGTCCACAGGCCTGCAGTTGGCAGGGCTCCTGGCTTTCTACTGCCTCTGTGCTGGAATGTTCACTGGCTTCCTGTCATATGGGGCACCATAGCTGCTATGTTCATGAGCACAGTGTCCTGTCATATCCAGAAGACACTGTTTGCTCTGGTTCTCCATGACCTCTGGCTCTTATAACCTTTGCCCCACCATCTGTTGTGATGGTACATGAGCCTTGGATAGAGGGATGTGCCTTAGGTATCCCATTTGTGCCTGAGCATCCCACTGACTTATTCTTTGCACATTTGCCAGTTTTGGGTTTCTGTATTAATTTCTGTTCATTCCACAAAAGCCTTGAAAGGTATGTAGAATAGCTAGCCACAGGCATGCATTTTGTGAGGCCAACATCAGGTGGCTTTTCTACTCTGTATTTTCCTTTATTTCTAACAACATGGGGGAAGGTCACCAACCAACTTTATGTTGTAATTGAAAAATAATGTTTAGAGAGGTGAAAGAATTTGCTTAAAGTCAAAATGCTAATATTTTATAAAGCTAAGGCTTGAAACAATGTCTTTGAATGCAAAGTCTATCCATCAGAGTTGCATAAGAAAGTCATTAGGAACCCTGTTTAATGACCAAGCGAAAGGTTTTAAAGTCGGAATTTAATTTGAAAACAAAGAGTGGCACTAAAAATGGCACAGCAACATTCCTCATGCCAAGGACAGGCTGCCCTCATTACATTTCTTTAAATAATATATCACAGCCCCCTTGGCTACGTAAGAACAAAATTTAGACGCATGGTGCATTATGATTGGGGAATTGGTGGCCTCAGAGCCAGGTACAGCAGAAACGACTTCCAAACCCATTACTTCACCTGTTTCACGTTTTCTAAGTTACTTTAATGCATTTCAGCTTCAGTTTCTCTATATCAATGGGTAATAGAGATGCCAGGTATGCAGGCATCCTGCTAGTGTTAACGTTCTTAGGCTGTGCATGTGTGTGTGTGTGTGTGTGTGTGTGTGTGTGTGTGTGTGTGTAGCATCTGATGCCCTTGGCATGGGGAGAAAAAGTGGAAGGTTCCCTTCTGCACACACCCCTCTGTGTTTTTATCTGGTTTTCTTTGTGTATGGATAAGGATTCAGCTAGTATTGAGTGCAGTAAATGTTTTAGAATTAGATAATAAGAACCCATCAATAGCTAAGTGGTGCTTGCTATTCACATTTCACTAGCTTCTCTTATCAGAAATACTTCGGCATAGGAAAAAATGCTTGCTCATTGATGGCTGCATCCTGGACCACAGTGCTTGTAGAAAGAGAGTGGAAATGCTGGTGTCTGTAGAGATCATTTGCTGAGGCTCTGCTCACTGGCAGAGTATAATGTTGTGGTAGAGACCCTGTCATACAAAGATCATGATGCTTTTTTCAGAAAAGAAAGAAAGAAAGAAAGAGCGAGCACATAAATGTTTATGGGATTTTCTTATGATCCATTAAATGTCCCAATTTCACTTTTTGTTTGTTTGCTTTTGTTTTTGTTTCTGTCTGGTGTGTGTGTGTTTCAAACATATTGATTCAAAAACTACAACCCTTTTCTCTGCCTCAGACAGATGACAGACCTACTACCCTTAGTGCTCTGTTTTTCTGTTGTCTCCTTGGATCCCTGCCTCTCCTGGTACACCACTATAAACTCTTAAGGATGCTCATCTGTTCTCTGGCAGCTCAGGGACATAAGCAATAGGGCAGCTGGGTACTTCATCACAATGCAGGGACCCTGGCCTTTGACTGAATGTTCTTCTCCCTCTTGGGAGAACTTATGCTTCCCTGGGTGCTGCTACAAGATGCAGGGAATAGTGAGCTGAGGACAGGGTCATGATCACATTCACTATGAAAGGCTTTCCCAAGTGTAACAAGGTGAGTCCAGACACAAAGGCATGTCTGCCTTCCATATGCACACACCCATCTGGTAGCAGAGGCTCATGGCACAGGCTGATCTGCTCTTGGAAAACAGAATTTCTCATTGATAAATTGAACTCTGGCCTATTCAGAAGGAACCAGTACCTCTCCAAGCGTATGTAAGATGGGAAATCCTGGGCACACCAGAGGTGTATGGAAGGGGTGGAACAAGACTGAGAAACCACGTGGAAACAAGTGTGTAACACTTTTTCAGGAGAGAATCTTTATTATCAATACAGTTTACAAAACAGAGCTTGGTGGTCTGTGTTTATAGTCTCAGAACTTGGGAAGTGGAGGTAAAGGGATCAAGAACTCAAGGCTATCCTTAGCTATATAGTATTGAGGACAGCCTGGGCTGTGTGAGGCCCTGGTTTTCTGTTTTTCTTTTTCTTTCTTTCTTTTCTTTTCTTTCTTTCTTTTTTTTTTTTTTTTTTTTTTTTTTTTTTGGTGTTTAAAAATGCCTAAAGCACATTAAATGGTGAGATGAGCATTTATATTTGGTTTGTTAATTTGTTTATTCTTTTCTCAGGGCCCCCCAGGACAACCAGGAGATAAAGGACTCCCGGTATGGAATGCTATAGATGGCAGATTCTTAAAATGATTCTAAATCAGAGGCAATTGAAAGCCACTAGAAATTCCTCACCCTAGACAGACTCTTCAGAATTATGAGCACAGGCTGATGGGAACACTGAGGAGGAAGAAAGTGGTGGGTTCAGTTAATCCAGGACAACTGATTTATAGTGAGGAACACTGAGAATGGTCTTACCTGTTAGTATCTCTTCATTAAAGAAGTGGAACCCAAATTTAGTGAATTTAATCAAATGCCCAGAAAAACTGGTTTTGAATTCTGGCTTTACCTAGCCACAGAGCCAGGAACACATGAGAGGACTTCTCTTGACTTGTAACATGGAGGCAGCAACAGCTCTGAGCCGCTGTCAAAATTTGCTGGGTTCATTGTATAGTAATGCAACAGGAGAGCTCACAAGATGCATTTGTTCTCAGGAACAGCCACCATCGTTGGCCATTTCCAAGCATTTACTGTATGTGTACTGGAGAGTCTTCTGCTTTAAGTCACCTCATGAGCAGAGCAACTAAACCTCAACAGCTCAGATCATGTCCAGCCTTTGGACACATATTTTAAATTGGTATTCATTTGTGGTTTCTGATTAAAGAGGATAGAAAGTCTTGTAGATGTTTTTCTAGATGACGAAACCGAGGCTCAGAACAATTGAGGCTTATGGCCCTGGGATTTTACAGCAAGTTATGCTGAGTAGAGCTGAGGGAGGTGAGACTCTGGATAAAGTGCCGGTGTGAGGAGAGATCTGCAAAGACCCCCAAAGAGGCCATTTCAGCTCCTGCAGAGCTGAAAGCAATGCCCCAAGAAGAGTTCATTTTCTAGTTCGATCTAAGAAAATGAGACCCACTGCCTGATGTTGCCCAGAAAATGTCAACATAATGGGAATGATCTTCAGAAAATGTGCAAGGAAAGTTGTTTAGCTGATTAGCAGCTCATGGGGCTGGCTGTGTCACTCAAGGTGCATAGGAGGGCATTCCGGATTAGTGCTCAGACCTAGTTCATCACAGGAACTGTGCCTTCCACCCCAGCAAAGGGGCTGCAAAGAGCTAATGCATTAGACTTGTATCAGGCTTCCAGGGAAGGTTTTCCTGAGAGTTGTATCTGTGTCCATGCACACGTCTCCACAGAGTGCATCTTGCTCAGTAAGGTTTGAGCACGGTGCATTTGACACATGCAGTATTGTCAAATTTCTGTTCATGCTGCTGTGACAGCATGCTCTGACGAAAGCACTATAACGAAAAAGTCCTTTTTCTTGACTTAGCTCTGTGCAAGGTGCAGGCTATTGTAGCAGGGAAGACAAGGCAGCAGGAGTGTGAAGCAGGCGCTTGCATCTCATCCACAGTTAGGAGACAAGGATGAATGCAAGCTAAGCACCATGCTGACCTTCCCTGTTTGCTACAACTCAGGATCTCCTGACCATACTTAAGAAAGGTCTTCTCTCATTAATTAGCATAATTTCAATAATCCCAACAAGGCATGTCCAGAGGTCCATCTCTAAGGTGATTCTAGATCCCATTAGGGTGACAGTTCATACGAGTGGTCTCTCTGCATAGCTTATTCATTGTGTTGTCATAGCCATCTGTAGCCAGACAAAGATGAGCCCTGTCTTCTCACAGTCAGATCCTGTCTTTCTTTTTCATCAGGGTTCTCGAGGCTTACCCGGATTTCCTGGCCCCCAGGGACCAGCTGGTCAAGATGTAAGTAAAGTGAAGTGGTGTGGGGTTAGTCAGTATTTAGAGTCACCCTGTATGGCTAGCCTCCCTTGTCCACGTGACCAGCATCACTACTCAGCTACATTTCTGTGAAGCCCCAGAGCATCTGTTTATGTATTTTTAATTTTCTGTCAATTGCGGCTTTTTGAATGACTCATACTTCTTTCTTAAGCATTTTCTGAGGTTTCCAGAACCCTATATATTCCTGGGTCTCCAGTACACTGCCTCTTAGTTCTTGGTCATTCTGTCTTGATGACATAGTGTCCTATTCTTCCTGGCCCTCCCATCCACTTCTCCAGGGAATTACCGAGGCACAGCTGAGGTCCCTTGGGACAAGACCCATTTATGATGCTGATGGCAGACATCCTTGGTCTTCATTTCCTGGCCTTTGATGTATGATCCTGGAGTTCAGGATCTGTGGGTCTCTGATACTCAGTAGCATTCCAGGTATCAGAGGTGTTCAATCCGCTCTCAAAGGCAAAATGAATAAATGACAGCTATGTGTTTTATAGGGCAAAAATGCTTCAGGAAGCAGCAATATGTAATGTTATCATCTGCATGTGCTTTTTTTGGTCCCCATTAAACAGGACAGTACAGCCCTGTTGCCTTCACTGGGTTCTATTTCAGAAAGGAAGCTCCTCTAGTTCTTGTTTCACGACATTCAGATTTACCTGTTCCCCTGCCATTCTTGCTTTCTTGTATCCAGCCATCAATTAAAGCATTTTCTTCTCAAAGCTATTTCTAGCACTCAGGTTTGCAATAAAATATCAAGGCAGGTTGGCATGTGAATGTATGTTTGCATACACACAATGTACACAAGGTGGTTGTGGTTTGAGGTCCTACAAGTGACTTATAGGAAGGTTTGCTCTGCCCTACACACATTCCACTATTGTTTGGAATGCTCAATTGGTTCCATCTTCAGAGTTGGGTGAACTGCCTTTGAGTGCAGCTAAGTCACAGTTGGCTGAGGCAGAGGGTGATGGAGGGATGTGTAGAGTAAGTAGAGAGGGCCTGGTCACCACATTGATGGCTTTCTTTCTTCTCTCTCTTAGGGTGCACCAGGAAACCCAGGAGAAAGAGGGCCTCCTGGAAAACCAGTATGTGACCTGCCGGGTCTGGATGAATGCTGACTGTCAGTCAGGGTGCCAGCGAGAAATAAAGTGCAATTAAGACAGTTCAAGAGGCTTTAACAAGGGACCAGTTGGGCAGAGGGAGGTCAATTAGGGTGCATATTGGAATACACCATGGTGTGGAGCCATGACCACCACTGTGTTGGTTTGCAGAGCCAGGTGCTGGCTAGAATGGTGGATTGAGAGCTATGGCTTCAAAGCCACTGCCCTAAAGCCTGGCATAAGGCAAGTGTGTATCTTCTTACCTTCCAAGCCCCAGACAGGACCTCCCATTGGTCCAGTTTAGCCATGGGCCAGCAGGGGAGGGTAGCCCTGAGATACAATGAAACAAGACTCAAGACAGAATATGGAATTAATGTGGAAACTGGACCATAGCGGCATCCATTGAAAATTCCCAACTTGCCCATTTCCTATCTTTTGGCTAGCTTGAGTGCTGGCATCATTTAGACAGCCAGAAATTACTTTGGTTCATAAGAGAATGGGAGACTGAGTCTCTGTGAGCTTGAGGTTCTGACTGGTCCCTAGCTTGATTACAAGTCAGCTGAAGATCCAACAGGTATCTCTGAGGTACAGTTACCCCATCTTCTGGTACACACCCTGAACTGGCAGTGGTGGGAGAGGCATGTTTAGCCAGGCAGCCAGGTCATTTTTGGCCTCCTTAAGGAAGAACTCATGAGGCTGAGCGTGTTTGGGGGTGGAAGGGGCCTCTCCATGAGGAAACAGACCATTAGAAAAATGCTAAGCAAGATCCAAGAGAATGTGAACATCAGGCAGGAGTCTCAGGCCTGGAGACTCATCCCTACCTACTGTTGGAATCAAGTTGCTCAACTGGACAGAAGCTCCATTTCATGATGGGTCTGAGGGGTTGGTTGTCCTCTTTACAAGCATGGCTTCAGACAAGTTCCCAAGGCACAAAGAGTATGTGGACTCATACAACCCTCCCTAACTTGTTAGAGCTGGTGCCCACAGAGAGAGGAAGAGTGAGATCTTGTGCTGTCTCTGGGGCTATGAAACTTTCCACTGAAGACTTCCAGAGGGGTGCATATAAGCTACATTGGAAACTGAAAATAACGACTTTTCCACCATGGACCCAGCTTTTTTAGCAGCCAATGAAGCTGTTTGCAAGCTGTGTCATCATTGTAGGGCAAGGCACAACAGGTAGAAGAGCAAGACTCAGGCCAGAGGCATTGTAAGTTTAAATTACACCTGCCACATGCTAGAAGTTGACATGACCTTGTAAGGAAAAACTGGAAGAATACAGAAGACGGTGTAGGTGGTTGTTTCTCACAGATGGTTACTGTAGGTCAGAGAACTCCAGCTTTCTCCAACTCACCCAATCCCACATGCAGCTACACAGTGAGAAGCCTATAGAGCTGTCTCTCCGTCAGGCAAGGCCTGACCTCTCACCTCCCTGTCAGTCATTGGCAGGATGGCTTCCACATAAGCTCCAATGAATGTTCTCAGCAGTAAGGGCTGGACAGGAGTAAGGAGATGCTAGGTGGGTATAGGATGTGTCTTCTCTATTCTAACACATTCCACCACATGTTAGATCAATTCATGGGGCCTAATCTCTTATCATGTGGCCAACCACTAAAAGGCATCTATGACACCTGGCTGTGTATTGTATGTCCCCTGCCCTAAGTTACCACTTCCATACAAAACCAAAGTGACTTTCTCCAGACCTTTCATGAGGGTTACAGATTCGAGCAAGGTTCTGATGAAATTATCTCAAAGCCTTTCTGTTGTCTCTGCTTACCCCCTTTCCTCTGTGTCTCTAGGAATAATGCCCAACACGCTCCAAAGGCTCATGCCAGGCCTTACAAGCACAAACAACAGTGTGAGATATCACAGTACAGTGCTAACTGCCTAACGATGACTCACTGGAAGCCATATGGACCCTCCCACCCCCTGAACAATTCATATGACCTTCTCAGAAAAACGTAAACGACCTCAGCTAAAAACTTCCCCTTTTAAACATAAAGGTTAATAAATTTCTATTAGAAAAGTCAGATTTTTCTCCAGAGTATCTCAACTGGGAGTAAGTCACTATCTCACTCTGATGTGCCTTTGGCAACTGTATGGTAAATGGGTTCTCCTCGACATCCTAGTGATGCTAGGATTTGGACCCCACCTCCAAATCTGGGGTATTCTAGCCCCTATGTTTCTCAGAAACCTCACCATTTATTTCTTGGTTGATTGAATTGTTAAACTTTTCAGCACAGGAAGCAACATAAACTCTCCGTAGCCACCAGCAATTAACTTCTTAAAAGCAGTCAGATGCCTTGTCAATTACAGGATGAGACGAAGCCTCTGAGCTAAGAAAAATGGAAATTTCCAGAAAAATTGTCTAGGTCTTACCCCTCTTCAAGGGTCATTACTATAGACTGAAGTTGGCCCAAGTGTCCCATGACATATGGTGGCGTCCTCTGGGGAATCGTCCTATTGTGTTTCTTCCCACTGTACCTTCTTTAGCTTACAGCAGAGATTTCCAATCCGGAATGATTATTTAAAGGCAACACTCCCTGTAAGCTTTATTTTCCCTATGTGTTTCTTGATTCCAATGCAATCTGAATTCTCCTTATCTCCTGTGCTGTGGGTTGGCTGCAGGCATCATAGGGTTTGTGAGTTTAGTGGCTACAGCATCTTATATACCTTCCTTCAGAAATATCTCATTTCCCTTTTCCAGAACCAAAGGCTTTCGTCCCATAATAAAATATGTTTTTTAAAATATTCTTTTGCCCAGGAGAGCTGAAGGCACTGGTTTATAATCATACTAGGATATGAATGATTAATAGCAATCGCTATTGGCCATTTGGAAGATTCGTGACAGGTGAACTGTAGGCAGTTTATCCCTTTGTTTCAGGTTAATATCTGTGCAAACTATTATGGTTTGATAAGGTCAGGGAGAAAGGACATGAGGGGACAACATTAAGAGACTGGGAATAGGAAGGCCTGATGTCCTCTAGATATCTCCAGGGTTGGACAGCCTGATGGCTACTGCTCTGCCATAGTCTCCTTTGGTGGTTACCAGGCTTTGGACTCTGATAGACCTGCTTGTATCCCATGGGTACTCAAACCTGTTGTGAATACTCAAACAGCTTATACTCTGAAGTTCATTCACTCTGAAGATGCATGAAAGATGATGTACGTATGCATGTGTGTCTGCACTTACTTATTTTTACTTTGACAGGGCCCTTCTTCACTGCTGTCTCCAGAGGATATAAATCTCTTAGTAAAGGTAAATGTGCATGTGTTAAAAATGGTGATGGGGGATTACAGGCCTCAAAACCTTTTCCCTTCCTGAAGAAATATTTAATAGTATTAAGTCCAGCAGCAAAAACATCTGTTATGAATTCATCGTGTGACCAGTGCCTGTTAAATCTACATGATTCAATATGATAGATACCAATCACATGCATCAAAGATTTGTTTTATGTGTATGGGTATTTTGCCTGCAAGCATGAATGTGTAGTGTATATATGCAGAGCCCAAAGAGGCCAGAAAAGGATGTTGGATCCCCTGGAACTGGAGATGGTTGTGAACTTCCATGTACATCCTGGGCACCACACTGTGTCCGCTGGAGGAACACTCAATTCTCTTAACTGCTGATCATCTCTCAACATCCACATGCATCTACCTAAAATTATGTACAACCAAGGTTCAGGTCCTTGGTCATACTGGGCATATTACAAGTGCTTGGTGTTCCTATACAGTTGGGAGCTTCCTTATGAGACACTGCAGACATGGAACAGAAGTTCTCCATAGGGTAATGTTCAAATATTTGTTCAACATTGTTTATTCATTTTTCAATCCCATGAGGTAGGTATGGCTCATGTTACTGTATACGACACCGGATACACAAATAGGGTCAATGGGTAGAATATATTGTTTTGGAAACGGAATCCAGTGTTCATAGGCTGTTCTTGGCCAAGATATGTAAGTATGCCTTCTGTTTGGAGAATGGCTGGACACAGAACTAAACAGTTAGTTGGTTTCTGGTTTCTGCTGGTTTAAGGATATAAACCCAGGCCTTTGGAGATCCTTATCCTGACAGATCCTGAGCCTGTAGCCAGCACAGTTCTGACTTGATGGAGACATAGCTGGCTTTCCAGAAGAAAGTTTTTTTTTATCTAAGAGATATAAAGCACACAGCCTAACAGGAAAAGAATAAAGTAGAATATGGCCAGAGTCATACCTGGAAGCTGAATTATGGAGGTGCCCAGGTGCTTTGCTTAAGGGTTTTGATTCTTGACTTCTGAAGAGCTGGGTAGAGCTACAATAGCCTTGGATTCATATTCAGAAAGAAGCACTATGCTGAGAGTAATCGGAGTGGAGGACCCTTGGCTCTACTTCAAGCCTTTGTCTCAAAACTCTATTTCACATGGCTGTAGGCCGCTACTTCTTGTATTCTAAAACCCACTGGATTACAGCTGAAGGTCTTTGATTAACATATAAACCCAGTGGGGGAAACAAATTTAAAAAATACCAAATAACCCATGAAAAAAAATCTCATAAGCTTGAGGCTTTTAATCTTCCTATACATTGAGATGTCTTAATGAAAAAAAAAATCAAAGTTTATTAAAATGAAGAGTAGACTAATATAGATTTTTATTGAAAGGATAGGTTTTTTTTTCTACACATCATAAGAAATAGTTATTCATTGGTTCAATCTCTTCTTTATTAAAGGCTTTTATTCATTTAGATAATTCTTCATAGCTTGGTGGCTCTGTGAGGATTGGGGCTTGTAGCAGCCCCCACCCTTTAGGATTTAAACCTTTGGGTATCCCAATCTGTATGGCAATGACAACAGGAGACGATGAGTCTGTGAGGGTCAAACCTCACACTTCATTGTCACAGCACTGAGACATCGACCCGATGTTGATTCTCCAGCTACTATGAAGGATGTGCTTATATTCATCCAAGTAGAGAGAAGCATAGCAATAACTCAAGCCCTTGTGATCAGGTCCAGGACTCTGTGCTTGGAAACCTTTAGACCATAGCATGCCCTATTGGATTTGGCTGGAACAGTGGAACTGGCCATCTTTTGCTTTGACTCTTGAGTCTACAGCCACTGTGATGCTCTGGGTTCTAGCAAACTGGGAACTAGCAAAGTGTCTTTCACTACCAAAATAACTACTATCCCTAAGCATTTTAGAACAACACATACTTCACCCTGACAGCTTGGAGACTGCCTCAGAAGAAACATGCCTTGTAAAATGGACTTCTCTAGTTAGATCTTTGCCCTGGGAAGCCAACTTCAGAATGTCTTCATAAAAATCTTACTTCATCTACCCCTTCCCCAAGTTCTTGTGCAGTGCTCCATTATGAACTTTCTACTATAATTGAGTCATAGATGAGTCTGTAAATGGAACAAGACATTAGGTTTAGGTTGTAAAATAATAAACTCCATAGTGATATATAGCAACTACACTTTCTTATGCTTTAATTCTGTGCTTGATGAGATGGACATTTTTTATTCATTATTTCTCATTGCTTAACTTGAGGTCCTCATTTCACAAACAAGGAGATTGAAGTTCATAAATCTGAGCCCATATTCCAAGTGGGCAGAAGCCTTATAAAGTCATATACCAGAGATATGAGACTATATACAGTAGTGCCTGGCACTACTATCTGGTTGGAGAAAGGACCCTATGATTAGTGTATAGAAATTCAGAGATTACATGACTTGTCTACAAAAAGGGTATAGTATCTAGAGAAGCTGAGTTCTAGAGTATCAACAGCCAGGGAGAACATCAGTAGTAGTAGGTAGTGCTGGACTCACCTTGTGGTGACTGATATTCCAGACTGGTTCAGAAGGTTAGGTCTGGCATTTTTGTAGAACAGTGTAGGCTGTGTAAGAAAGACTAAAGCTATGAAAAACCATTTCTGGAAACAAGACAAAAGGGTAATGGTTTTATATTTCCAAGTCTAGAAAAAGTCTTAGTGGCTTCAATTCTTGCTGCCATCAAGTTAGCTTCATTCTTGCTCATCCCTCCCTCTATCCACCAATCCACTTATTCATTGAAGCATCATTCACCATCCATTCATCCATCCATCCATCCATCCATCCATTCATTCATTCATTCATTCATCCATTTATCCATCCATCCATCCACTCATCCATCCATTCACCCATTCATCTATATCTTCCAGTCATCTATCTACCCATACAGTCATTTATCCACATCCACCTATATCCATCCATCTGTTCATCCATCTATTGTTGCAATGGTCCATGTATACATATTAATTAAATATGCTGTAATAATAAGCCTAGATCTTTTCTGCTCTTCTAATTTTAAAAGAAAGAAACCGGGAAGCATATGGTTTCTTCCTCCATTTTACCTCACCATTGCTTCATATAACCCAGCAACTATTCTACCTTCTAAATATACAGTTTTTAAACCTGCATGCTGAAAGATGAGATAAAACATGAAAAAGACAAGTGGTTGACTGGTTGATTATCATTGAACAGTTGCTTGGGTCTTTGGGTTTCATTTACTGAACTCAGAACTATGAAAGATCATTTGCTGAGAGCTGGCCCTGTAAAGATCATGACTGTTGTCACTCTCTCTACTTTGTGGGGAGAGACCAAAACTGACCTCACAATAGTGAGACCAGTCTATGGGAACATGATGAGCCATCTCTGTCTCGATGCTGTCAGGAAAGCTTGGAGTAGAAGATATGTAAATTGTATTTGAAGATTACACAGGGGAGAAGCAAGAGAAAGGAGAACATGCTTCTATGAGAGAAAAACTATGTTCTGAGAATAGAGGACAACCCAGGTGAATGCAGAATCCATCGAGACTGCAGGTCATTGGCGATGAACCCATATGGTCACAGAACACTCAGTGGACTTAGCTAGTATATTTACTTTGTGTCAATTAACACCAAATGACCTTCAGATTCACACAGTCAGTGACCTTAGCACAGTGTCCAACAGGCCAGAAGCTTTGCAAGTATCTTTTACAAATGAGTAATGGGCCAGTTAACATCTGGTCTTGCTATTTTTCTTAGTGCATTTTTTGTGTTATATTAAGTGTCCTAGAAGAAGAAAATGAATACAAGAGCTTAGGAGCTGGTGATCCAAGAGAGGGGTATATGATGCCACTGGAGTGTAGTCGGGTTACTTGATACTTGGCATGCTGGGAACTTTCAAGGTCAAGAGGTGACACAGACAAATCTGAAGCTTTGAATTTACTCCAGGAACAGCATTTACCTGTCTTGATAAAAAGCAAAGCTGAGTTACTAGGAACATTTATTAAATGCCTGTCCTGGGAAAAGAAAAGGGCGAAGCAGGGTCACAATGTGGCTTTGTGTCACAGCCAGGACTGTGCTAGGTGCCTGAGGCTTTCTTTGTTCTCCTTTCTTAGGGAGCCACTTTACCTGGGCACACCACAGAGACGTTCCCTCCTGCTTTGTTTGACTCTGTCCTCAGGGCAGAACATGCTATTTCTAGTAACACTGAGTGTTTGCTTTCACTGTGCAAGCTTAACTTGTTTTTTCTTTTTTATGCTCATGGGCATTTTTACAGAAATTTTGACATCACTTTCTCAGGCCATATTTCCAGCCAGGTGTCTGGCTAGAATTAGAGGAAAAAAAAAAAAACCTGGGTATTGATTAAGATTCATTTATGCTGAAATAAGCTTGGACACAGAGTGCTTGGACCATGACAATCCAACAGTTTGTTTTGCTATCTTTGTTGGTATTTATACCCAAGTATCAACTGGAAGAGTGGGACCTGGGGTCATTTTGTCTTGCAAATAGCTGAATTATTTACTTAGTCTCTTTTTCTTTTCTAAGGATGTGTGCAGTGACTGCCCTCCTGGTCCCCCAGGCCTCCCAGGTCTGCCAGGTTTCAAAGGGGACAAAGGTCTTCCAGGAAAACCAGGGAGAGAAGGGACAGATGGCAAAAAGGTATGAAGAGGGGGAGCTGAGGCTCCATTCCTCCAGTGAAGAAATTCTACTGTCTGGATCTAGCGTGGATCTAGCGTGGGTTCATTGTTTCAGAGGATACAGGCTTTGGGACTATTTAGAACTTAGTGGCGTAAAAGGAGTACAGACTGCATATCTGCAGGCCTCCAACATCTTATCAAAGTATTGCCTGTGGCATTCCAACGTGTGGTGATGTTGAAAAATGTATGTTCCTTTGATGTTCTTTTCCACTGCCTCCTTTCATCCTATCTGTCTGTCTTAGAGATATCTAGAATGTTCTAGTGGCCACTGTAGACCTTCAGACCTATTTTTGGCTATCACATAAGTAAAGTCCAGGAGTTGTAGAAGCAGTTCTCTTCAGAGCTGGCAGCCTAGGAGCTCTGAGCAGACTCTGCTTTCCTGATCTTCTTTCTCTTTAGCATTTATATAGAGAACCTGATCAGAGGTGATAAGTCAATTCATATTTAGTGGTGTCCTTCTGACCAGCTGGGTTTTGTTTCCAAGATTCCTCATTCCCTTATACCATTTCCTTTTTAGTGGCAGAGCAAGGCTTACACACACACCAAGGCCATTGGGGTTTGCATACATCCTGAGACATCTGACAACATCTTCAATTAAGGTTATCCCATAAACCAGCTATTAGAAGTATGCACATAAATATTCCTTTTTTCAGGGCAAAGTCCAAATGTATCCTTCTAATGTAGACAATAAACTGTGGCTCCCACTCATTTACCCATATATTCACCTTGAGACTACCTAATTTTGAGACTCCTTTAAATGTGTTCCAAGACCCAGTGGCACACACCTGTAAATTTGGTGCTTCCGAGACAGAAGAGGAGGATCATAGTTCCAGCCCAGATACATAGTGGGGTATTATATTATTCCTCTACTCCACAAAAAATGTGTATTGGTCAGTATGTAGGCATTGGAGAGACCCAAAATAAAAAGCTTGAGTTTATAAGTTCATTCCCACTGCCTCATTTCATTCCATTCATCTGACTTTGAGCTGGCTAGTCTGTTCTAGTTGCCACAGTAGACCTTGAATGGTGCTTAGGTAGTTTTTCCAGAGTGGAGGGATAAAATTGAATAGAAAATCTCATGACAGCAATAAAAAACTCTCCACAAATGCAGGGAAAAAAGTTTTGATATTGAGTAAATATCCACTAGACTGTGTGTTACACACAGAAGGCTATATACTAAGAGATTGCTAAGACAAAGTAAATTCCCACTTCATATAACCAAGTGAGTCAAACATCTACTGTAGCTATTTTCTCAAGATAAGCTGCAGTAAGCCTTTTAATAAGACTTGACAGCACCATTTTTCATTAATATCTGCCTTATATTTACCTGGTAACTGTAATCATGGATTGACTCTGTCTAGAATTGAGACAGAAATTCCCCCTTGTCTAATAGGAGGTGTCTATGAAACTTGAAGCATGGATTGTGTATATATTCTACAGCAATTAGAAGTTAGAGCCATTTCCTTGCTGATTATATTCCAGAGATGACCCTTGAGAAAGGTTATAAGTGTACAAAAAGGAATTGTTTCTAAGTCTACCAAAAGCCCCATTTAACTTTGGAAAGGATTTGTGTCCATTTCAATCTGAGAACACACAATGATGTTATCTAAAATAACTGCCCAGGAAATGGATTAGGGGAGGGCTTATTCTCTTATTATCAAAAGAGAAAGTCAAGTTCCTAACTGATATTATGTTATATGGGACAGATACAAACACAGGTATGAAATAAAGTCTATTTTCTTTCTGGTGCCTCAATAGCCATGTTTCCCCTGAAGAAGTCCAAGCAGGTAGCCTAAATATGTATGGCAAGATCCCAGATATCCTTCTGTATCCTCTGGAACTCTGGGAAGGGTTCTAAAACAGATCAAAGAACCAACTTGACTAAGTATACTTCCCGTTGATCTGTTCCTCAAGTGATCAAGTCATCAAAACAAACATATTTGTTTGTGACATTTCTCATGAAATATTTTATAGGATATGAAGTGAACATCCTTGGCGGCTTATAGATCTTTCCTCTATATAGGATGTGAGATGAACATGTTTGGATGCTTTCTTCGCCTGGCTTATTTTTCTAAAAACTCAAAAAACTTTTTAATTTGGTTTGTCTACAAGAAGAAAGGAGACAGGAGAAAGTATTCTAAAGGGACAGGGGCAGGGAAAGGAGACGGGGATGAAATAGATAGAAGCAGGGCTGTTGCAGGAGGAAGAAGAGCATGGATTTGAGGGCAGGGAAGGGCAATGGATGGGAAAATATGAATAAAGTATAATCGCATATGGACATAAAAATATATCAGTGATGCCCTTTACTTTGCATAGTAAACAATGAGTTTTAAAACAAAAGAAGTAAAGACAAGAAAGGGAAAAAAGAAAGAAAGGGAAGAATGGAAGGAAGGAAGAGAAAAGAGAAGAAAGACAGCCTCTTAAGTTTGTTACTCTCAGTAGCCCTCACTTTGGGTGCTGCCAGCAGGTGGCTCTCTGGTGACAGCTCCACATCACTTAGGGATAGTTTTAGATAAATCCTTCCAGGCCTCCTTACAACCCACCCTTCTATCACACTGCCAACAATGAGGTATGTGTCCCGTGGGTTGCAAACCAATAGCAGCAGCATTGAAACTCAAGCCAGTCTAGTGACCCACACTGCTTTTTACCTCCTGTTAGGAGCTGGTGGGCATCTGCGATCTCCACCCTGCCATCTGGAAAGCCCCTCCTTAGAGTTGGACAGCTACCATGCTGTGTTATAAAGCAAGAACAACCATTACAAATGTGTATAATCATACATGTATATGCACACGGGCACTCACAGGGAGATTCTCCAACTTCATCAGTCTGGCAGAACGTTCTACCCTC
This sequence comes from Micromys minutus, assembly GCF_963924665.1. Taxonomy (NCBI): domain Eukaryota; kingdom Metazoa; phylum Chordata; class Mammalia; order Rodentia; family Muridae; genus Micromys; species Micromys minutus. The sequence goes on along the minus strand of NC_137962.1, from coordinate 14,386,544 downwards.
AGTGCATTGGGTATTTGTTAGTGCTGAAATCAATAGATGTATATGGCTGGTTCTGGTATCGTTCTGGATCAGGTCTCCTCCATGGTGGCCCTCAAGCCCTTTAAGTTTTGTGTGACGATCAGTCAAGGTCTTTCCATGGCTTTCGGTTTAGTGCTGAGCTTCACACTATCCAAGCCCCTCTTCCCACATGAATGTGTAATAGAACTGCCTGGCGAGATGGAGACTGGGAAGTTGGGTTTACTGGAATGAGTTGGAAAAAATCACCAGGGTAGAAGAGGCAGTACAAGGTGAGGGTTAGACATTGTTCACCCTTCTTGCAAAGGCAGGACACTACTAATTTCCACTGCATTCTGCCAGTCACAGATCAACTATGTGAATGTGGGATGGAGGGTATTGGACCTTAGTAACTGGACACCACATCATTACTATCTAGACATATTAGTGGTAGTTAGACCTATGATTTCACGGCCATGTTTGATAGCAGGGTTGCTTACACCCTTTGCCCAGTGTGAGGAAAAATCTGCCTGCCTTATAAGGCTTATGCCTGGTGATAATTTCAACTTGAGCTTTTCCTCAGAATTATTATTTTCTTAATTTTTACATCCTTTTGTTTCCCTTATAGGGAGATACTGGACCCCAAGGCCTCCCTGGGCCACCAGGAGTAGCTGGACCAAAGGTGAGTGAATCTCAGTAAACACTGTATATTTGAGGCAAGTACTGCCCAATAGCTTTAACATCTGAGAAGTCCAGCTCCAGGTTGTGTCTCTGACTTTCTAGTGATCTGGAAAGCTAAGTGTAACCTGCGAGCCTCAGTTTCCCCTCTGCAAACGTGTGGTGTGCACAGCATGACCATCAGTGGTACCGGAATGTGTGGAACTTGCTGGATAATAATGAATTCAGTATCAGACACTTCAACTTGACTGCATAGAATAAAACAGTTTCCAGAGGAGTCCTAGAACTGAATTATAGGATGCATAAAATAACTGGTGATCGATTAAAAAGCAGTGAGCCAAGTGCTTCATAAATATGAGTGAGTTCTGCTACCCTCATGGGAATACGAGGCACACATTTAAAGTTAGCTATGTGAAGCCAGAGAGATGGGAAGTAGCCACCGGGGAGGAGAGAAGCATGCTCTCAGTCAAAGAGCAGGCAGGAGATGCTCTCTGCCAGTTGGAACAAGTGTTACTGGTCTGTAGCCACAGGCCATTGTTGCAGTGTTCAGCGATAAGAAGAGAATGCACAGAGCTGGGTGGATCATGACAGGGAGACTTACTTCCTCTATGGTCTCTGTGGCCTTAGTGTTAATCATGAGGGAGGATTGGTTCTTTGTGTCCTTTTGTATCTCTTTCTGTGTCCTCTGTGAATGGAGTGTCTTCTTATAGTGTGGATCACAGGGATTTGAGGTCAGAAGCTAGACATGGGCTTGGACTCTTGGCTTATGACCTTAGGAGAGTTTGTTAACTTCTCTACCTTTTTGTTTTAATAAACTGAGGAGTGTCACCATGACAACTGAAGGTAAAATGCTGTCATCAGCACTTGGTAACTTACAGACTCTCAGTCTGTTTATTGTTCTTTCATCCTCTGGGGTCACAGCCTGTGGAAGGACCAGAAAGATGGTACATATAAAACCTTAGAGGAAGCCAGAAACCTCAGTAATAAAGACAGAGAAAAATATTTTAATGTAATACCATTGGAAAACTTGAAATGAATATGGTAGACCAAAAGAAAAAACAGCAATAACAATAATAAAAACAGAACAAAAAACAAGCAAGCCAACAAACAAAGAACCCAACAAACAAAAATCAACCCAAAATTTAAACAAAGGCAAGACCAACCCGTACATAACTGACTATTCTTACACCCAGGTGGTCCGAAGCCCTTTCTGATTACATTTTGAAATCCTCTTCATTTTAGATTCCCTCAATTGATTTTAGGTTTTTAGACTATTGCTTTGGGGTATGCTTTAATCTTGGGTATTGATTTTTTTTAAACCAAATTGCATGAACTGCTGAGATGGTGTCAGTGGGTAAAAGTGTTTGCTGCCACTTTGTAGTGTTCATCCCCAGAACACCACACATTTACTGTGGTGTGTGAGCCCCCCTCAACATAAATGAATGAATGAATGAATAAATAAATAAATAAGTAAATGTAAAACAATTTCAAAAATGAATGTTTGCCTTGACTCAGATCCAGCCCTTCAATAAGGTGTTGACCTAATTTAGATTTATGTTTATTTTGTGTACATGAGTATTTTGCCTGAATGTAAGTATGTAAACCACATGTATGAAGTACCTGTAGAGCCAACAAGAGATCACTGGAACCTCTGGACTTAGAGGTATAGATAGTTGTAAGCTGTCATATAAGTACTGCAGGCTGAGTCCAGGTCCTCTGCATGAACAGCCAAAACTCCCAGAAATGAATATTATTACAATTACAAAGCAATAAATCAAACAAGATAAACATAGGTTGTTTGGTCATAAGCAGAGGATGGGTCATGAGGAGAATTATCTAAGTCTCCTAGGCCATGCTAGGCAGGTTCAAATGACTATTGTTTATGATCCATACATATACTTGGTCAAGGTTTAGATGGTTTACACCCAGTTCAAGAATGTGGCTTCAACAACTGATATTATTTGTTTTTATTGAACATAGACCTGGAGATTTTGTCAAGGGCACTTTGGCATTGATCAGTGCCAAGAGAGTGGCATTACTGATTATGCTCCTGCTCAATGCACATGGGGCTTCCTCTCTGATTCTGCAGGGAGGGCTCATTCATTCCCCTGGAGAACTCAGAGAAGTCATGTCAGCTGTTACTTAGTTGACCTTTTCTGCCATTGCACTGACTTCCAGGCTTAGCCTGACAAAAAGGAGCCTTTATCCAGAGAAACAAAAGTAAATCAATGAATTCAGTGTATTTTCTGCCTTGGAAATAGACAATTTTCTCTGTCATTTCTACCCAACAGGAAGCACTAATGTTTTGGGATGGTGTGTCCCTTCTTGTTCTATTATTCACTCCAAAGGAGGCTATTCTTCAAATATTTTGAAAGAGCTATGGCCAGAAAAAGATCAAAACTTAGTGCTGTGTTGGAAAGCCAGGGCTCTTGTTCCTTCAGTAGATAACTGGTGGTGATCCTGAAAAGTCTTTGGGGTTCACAAACAAACCCCAAGAATAGAAGTGTTCTTTTTAAAGGCGAGGCTACTGCCTAAGTAATATAACCTCCTATATGCTGAACATAATCCTGTGATGGAAAGTGTTTCATCTTATAGATAAGAAAACTAGAATTTAGCAAGGCAAGATGCCAGAAACCAAGGCTGAATATAATATAGCTGAAGTTGACCTACAAATCCATAATCAGTCATACTTTCAGCTACTCTAATAGCAACACCAACACCAGCACCTAGAACAGCTCCAGCTCCCATTAAAGACCCTTACTCCTTCATTGTGGCCTGCAGCAAGACTTCTGGGATACCAACCTATCCTCATCACCATGGGCTGTTGATGAATGAGTCATGGAGGATTTGATGCCTCCTCTGAGTACTTACAGGTTGGTATCTTGGCTCTTGCTGTCCAGCTTCTCTGCTTTTCACTTGCTCCATGGCAATTCCCAAAAGACCGACTCGTGTCTTCCCTGAGTATCCTCGACCACCAAGCATTATCTTTGCAAACCTTCTGGGCACAAAGATTAGTTTGTCAGCAGAAAATGTTCTCCATGACAGAGAAGCAATGACCACTGTTAGCATCCTTTGGACACTGAGGACTTTGAGTATTCACTGGTCTCCCTGCATTGCCAAGAAGGCCTGGCTCCTTGGTTTGCCACTGTGACTCAGTATTTGGCAAACATTTCCTGTGATTCATCCTGAATGCCTCTATATAGAGGCTGTCTGCAAAAGGTGGAGGTGGGCTGCAGAGCTTAGCACTGTGGATGGCTTCAGAGCTCCATCCTGGTTTTAGAAACTACAGGGGCAGGGCCCAAGGACTGTGTGCTGTGATGTTTGCCAACTTTGTAAAGGAAGAACAGAGAAAAAGATGGCAGTCATGGTGACAAGCCTGGGAACACATGTTTCTGCATTTAGCTGTAAGAGCTTCTCATGCTTGGTAATGATGCTTTAACAGCTGCCTCTGAAAAAGATTTAATTTCCTGCTCAGTTTACATTCTTAAAGAGGTCATGGCTCTAATGGGGCCCTAAAGTGGTTCTAGAGATACCCCAGAGAGCAGCCACACAGTCAGAAAAGTTCTAGTTAATTCTGTGGTAATACTGCTGCTTCTTTTGACAGCTAGTATCTAAGAACCTCATCCTTCCGAGGTCACCAGGGCCATTTGCTGCATACTGTTCTTTATAAACTGGCACATCTTCCACTCACATGTGCTCAGTCCTGGGGACTATCATCCTTCCAAGTCAAGTTGTACAGAGACAATTCAGACATAGGCCATTTTTTTTTCTTTTTTTTTGATGGAAGCACACAGAGAAGACAGTATATCCGGAGGCTCTTATATTGGCAAGCGTAAGCTTGACTCTGAAAGCTGGTGCCTCTCTAAACTCCCCTGCCTTCTGTTACCTGAACGAATTGACTTACTGATTACATTAATTGGACATTCTGTCAGCTTCTCTGAAACTTCAGTGTGTTATTTAAAGATACTGACTGGACTGGTGGTTTGCTCCTGCATTCAGTAGCCCAGCACCATAATAATAACTCTAGTAGTAAAATCTAAGCAGTAAAGAATGTCGTTAGAACCAAACCAAAGAATATTTTTAAAGCCCAGCATGGAGGAAGCATTTAATCTACATGCCATGGTGGTCTTCATGGCGCTAAAGACATTGGGCTTAATAACAAGCATGACAAATGTCTAGAGGTGAGTAGAGGAATGTAAAGAAACCAGTGTCAGTGGGACAGCGATGGCTTGGGATAACTCCCAAGGAGGTGTATTTTAGTTGCCTTGAGGGATTAGGCAGGATTTGCCATGCATCCTGGAGGAGGGTTTCTAGGTAGGACACAGCTAGACCTCCCATGAAAGGAGCAAAGACTTATTTGCTGGGAGAGTTCATGCCCTCCCCTGCACAGCTTGCACACACCATCAGGAGATCCTGCAGTTTTGACTTACAAAGGATAAAGGACAAAGGCAGTCTCTAAATAACGGAAACCCAAATAAAATAATACCATGGTTTCAAAATTAATGGTTATAATCATTTATAATTATATTTAAAAGCAAATAAATGACTCCTTCCAACCTGAGAAGCCTCTCTGCAAAGACAGAAAAAGAAACAATTTTATCATCACCTAAAGGGTGATTCAGAGGACAGAGTATACCACAGCCTGGGTAGGAGGCTACGGAGTCAGAACAACTTCAGTCTTAGTAGCCAGTCTGTATGGTTGAATTTGGCATGTGTATGTCTCAGAAAATGCTAATCGGTACTAAGATAGAGAACATGTGACCCCATTCATCAACCATATTCACTCCAAATGGGCCAAGTGTGATCATCAGTGGGCTAGGTGGCTTCTACAAGCATCTCCAGTCTTTATCACAGGGGGTAGTTTTGTGCCTGTGAACCAGACTGCTACCTGTGTTCGTCTTCCTCCAGCAGGAATGGCAGCGGGAAGAAGAGGCACAATCTCCCTTCCCCATGTTTATTAAATTCCAGAGAGATGATTACTACGTTCTGAGAAAGGCTTTAATTGAGTTCCTGATAATAAATAGGCAGAATATTTGTATATTAGTTACTTTTCTATTGCTGTGATTAAACAGCAGTGGAAGGCAAGTCATCAGACCCTTGGAGTATGCCTTGCCCTGGATCTGTCCTATACCCCCATTCTCTACTTGTGCCTTCTCTGATACACATTCTTCCACTCCCTCATGCCCCTTTACCATTATGACTGATATGACTCTGAAAATATGAACCAAAGTAAAATTCAACTCTTTCTGTCAGGTGTTTGGTTGCAACAATGCAAAAGCAAAGTGTGTGCATGTGAAATGATATAGTTTTATTTATTTGTTTCTTTATTTATTTATGGAATTCTTTGTGTAGGCTGAGTTAAGAACCAAAAATGAAGCCTCTAAAAAGGGTATTTAATAAACATCTAAAGAGAACTGGTTAGTAAAATGGCCCTGTAGTCTTGCAAGGATAAAAGCCCTGGGAAGATGGGATTTAGATCTGCCTTTTGATGGTCAAATTTTTGCTGTATAACCATATACCTCACCTGCTGTTCACATGGGTGATCCGTCTTCTCCACTACCATCAAATCTCAGGAAACCATAAACCACCCAAACCAGGCATCATAGCCCCAGGAAAGAGCCAGGAAAATGACTTGGTGGGAAAGAGGTTATTACACACTTGATAGTAAGATAGATTGAGACCCTACTCTTCATGTTCTATGACCTTTGGTGGCTGATTAAACCTAATTATTGATTGATCCCTTTAAAATTTTTTTTCAAAATTTCATACTTGAGTGGACTTTTCTGGAACTCCCTATGTAAATAAAATGTACCATGAACTCCTTTACCTCCTGCCCTCCCTGCTCAAGTGTAGGGATTATAGCTGGTACTACTGTTCTTAGCCCAGATTTCTTATCAGTCTGCAAAGTCTGAGGTCAATGGCTAAGACCAATGTCTTAGATGCTTTACATACGTAGCCATGAGATCAGCTTACAGCCAAAGTGTTAGATCTAACAGGGTCTTTTAAATTCCTAACTGAATGCCCAGTGGGGCAAGGACTCTAGAAATGTCAGATCTCTTTCAAGAAGGAAATGAGTCATGTTTAGAGGTGGCTGTGTTTGTGCAGATCTTCGTCTGTAGTGGGCATGAAGACAGGGAAAACTCAGGGGATCCTGAGCTGCTGGCATTTGTATTGTCGTCAGTTGAATGTCGAAACCACACTCCACAGCTAGACTGAAGACTGGGCTTTGAAAGGAATACATTTACCTTTAAGGCCAATTGTCCCTGAATGTCAGTGAGGCAGTGTGCAGCTCTGTGACACTCTGATTATAAAGGGGGTGCAGACAGAATGCCAACTTTAGACACTTACATATAATAGCATGTGAAGATGATGGAATCAGATTTTTCCTATGAATTGTTTCCTTCCTTTAAACAATGACACTTGCTGCTTTATAAGCGATGGTTCATAGCACAGTCTTAGAACTGTGGGATAGCGTGTCATTAGCAAGCAGCCATGACATCTGTGAGTTGCTCTGTGCTAGAGTGAGCTGGATAGAAAGAGGGCTGAACTTCATATCTCCTGAGAAAATATCTGGGCTCTGCACGCTCATACATTGACTTTCCCTCACCCATAATCTTTAGGATGGACAGATTTGAGATCTAGGAAGGGGTATGTCCTGCTTTAGAATGCAGAGACGAAGAAGGACAGGAAAGAAACCAGTGCGAGACTGATTCACTATCAGGGTCTCTTTACAGCCCAGTAGGCTATTTTAAAGGAATGGAAATGCTTCTGTTTAATGAAGTTTACTGAAATACAGCTGTTAATATAGTAAGCACACCTGGTGCAGTGGCTTACTCCAGCAATCTTAGCACTTGGGAGACTAAGGTAGGGGTGGTGATCCGAATTTGAGCCCAGGCTAAGCTATAGAGTGAGTTGCAGGCAATCTTTTAACACAGCATAAAAGCCTGTTATAGAAAAAATAGAATAAACTGAAAGCCATGTGTGATGGCTCACACCTGTATTCCCAGCAGTCATGATGCAATGTGGATGCATCACCTTGAGTTTACAGTTAAATTGCACTATATAGTTCTAGGGCGGCCTGGGCTATAGTTTAGGAAACTGTGTCAAAAATAAAACAAAACCAACCAACCACCACCACCATCACCACCAATGAACCCCAAAACCCAAAAAGCAGAATTCACCAAAGCAAAAGTCATATTAAGTAAACTGAATGAAGTGGCCACACCCACGTGCCAGCACTTCTAGGGCTGAAGAATTAAGAGTTCGGGGCTGTCCTCTGCTATATACGCCATCAAGGTCAGTTTGAGCATTATAAAATTCTATCTCAAAAAGTATAAAATAACATTCTGACATGACTGCCAAACATGAACTGAATAAGGATGTCAGCAATGAATCTGCCAAAGTGGATGGGAAAAAGCCTACAAGATCTCAACCCTGCACTTCTTATACATCTGTTCATCAGGACCAGATGATGCTCATTCCTGCCTCTGTCTCACCTTCCTGGAGACCTCACTTCCCTCTTGACACTCTTTCCCCCAGCTTGGGCCTTCTGATCTACCTCTCATGGCTACAGATGTTGTGTAGGACCATTGTCCATCCTTCTGTGATATCTTCCACCCCTCACTGTTTAGATTGAGCAATGACATAACAGACTCAGAACTGAATTCCTCTCAGCCCCCTTCATTTCCTTATGCTCTCCCGAGGGACTGGAACTCAGCTAAACAATTTTACCAGCAATCTTTCCAGCAGGGCTTATTCTGTTTATTGTTGCCATGGTTGGCAGCAATGGTTTGATAAAGAATTTGAATTAATGAAAACACTAAAGCATACTTTTATGCTTGCAGTATAGCTCTAGTAAAATTTTCTGTGATTTGACTTGTCTTTCTGTTTCCTTCCCAGGGAAGCCAAGGAGAGCGTGGTGCAGAGGGTGAGGTGGGACAGAAAGGCGATCAGGTAATGCCAATGCTTGTCATGAAGCAGCTCACACTGTAAGAAAGGCTTCACTCAGAGTGTGCACACACTGTTTCTGATACCAGCCTTGCCTCTTCTATACCCGCAGAAGAATGCTTGAGTCTTCTTTCCTGCTTTTCATCTTGAACTCTCTGTTTACTCTCATCCTGATCCATCTCCCAGTTGTCTCAGGAGACTGCATCTTTTCACTTTCTTCTCCTCTGTCTTCTTTATGAGAGCTTTTATTCTTTAGGAAACATCTCTTATGCTGTGCTGACAGTTTGTTCCCCTCTATTTGGTGAAACAGAAGGGGTCTGGGTTATCATGCAAGGGTTGTGTGTTAGCAACAAACACTCTATGCCTTGTACTGACTGTTGTTTGTGCTTTCCAGCAGTAAAAATTTGAGGGGTAGAAGAGGGGAAGAATTTCTTTGGTATTGTTCTGGATTTTAACTTTGTTTTTCTACACTAAATGTTAGATGTTAAATTCTACATTATAAAGAGTGAATGGCTCACAGAAGACTCCACATGAGAAAATAGAATATTCCTGTAATGTTATCAAAATATTGATGTCATAATTAAGGTATTCCAAGCTTATTTTGTTAAGGAGGGACAGATGAAGTATGAGTTTGATTCTTACTTTTTTTCTTTCTTCCTTTGAAATGAAAAGATCATTTTCATGTTCCATCTAGATATAAGAGCTTTAAGATATAATCTTTCTTGTTTTTTCAATGATTTTTTAAAATTTTTATTTATATAAATACACCAAATCTGTCTTCAGACAAACACTAGAAGAGTGCCTTGGATTCCTTACAGATGGTTGTGAACCACCGTGTTATTGCTGGGAATTGAACTCAGGACCTCTGGAAGAGCAGTCAGCAGCACTTTTAACTGTGGAGCCATCTCTCCAGTACATCTTTCTTGTTTTTACCTGCATCCACTGCCACTTCCATGTAAAGGAAAAAAATTAACAAGTTCACCAGTGGTGAGCTGCCCTTGTAATCCCAGCACTAGGATTGTGCAGATTGGGATTTTTTTTTTAGCCAGATGTGTAGTCTACTTGACAAATCTCAATGGCAACAAGAAATCTCTTATCAAAAAAAATTAAGGGAGAAAATACCTAAGGAGTGTTACTGAGGATTATTCATTGATCTGTACATGCATGCTTATATACATGTACATGATCACACATGTGCGCACAGACACATGTACACAGTCTCCTTCTTAGTTTTCCCCCACAAACCCTTCATCCTATCCCCCGTCCTCTTTGCTTCTAAGATAGTGCTCTACTGCTCATGCACCCACTCGTACCTCACCCCTCTAGCATTCCCCTACACTCGGGTAGCCTCTGCTACACGTGTAGTTGGAACCATGGACCCATCTGTGTATGCTCTTTGGTCTTGATGGCCATAGAATAAACCATAACTAAAAATGTTTTTAGGAGTTAGTCCTTATGTGATAACAATCATTTATTTTAGTGTTTTATTGCTTTAAGTATTGGAAGTAGTCAAGAGATAGTTTAAAGTATATTAACAGTTATGTATGAGACATAGATCATTCTGTACAAGAGCTTTGAAGTGCCCCTGAGTTCTGATGTCCTGGGGAAGATATCCTGGAACCAAGCCTTGAAGAAGTGATAATTCTGTGTACATATACATGCCCATTTAATTTTCTTTTAGTTCTTCTTTAGTGGGACATTATATGTATATCTGCAAGAATGGAAGTATAATACAATATTTTTTGTTTCATCTAGATGTAAGAGATTTAATATACCATCCCTCTTGTTTTTATCTGTATATTAAGCCACTACTGTATGCCCTTCCCCCACCTCAATGATTTTGAAGCAAATACTATTTTAAAGCATATTCATTTTTATAAATATCATGAGGCACTTTACAGTCACTAAAGTTACATGAGAAAGAGACCATTTGTGGCCAGAGTCTTCAACCAAACTTGTCACTGGGCTTAGGAGGCAGACTCTAGATGGGTTATTTTCAAGGAGAAAACTTTTTTATGAGTCACTTTTAAAAAATTATCTCCTGTGTCTTCCTAGGGTCACCCTGGAGTTCCAGGCTTCATGGGCCCACCGGGGAATCCTGGGCCACCAGTAAGTAGACTAATAACCTTTATCTCTTGGTTTTGGCATTCAAGAAATGAGTCTGAACTCCATAAAGATTGTGTCATGCTGGCCCTATCTTATTTGAAGGGGTGGGTTTACCTTTAAAGCATCCAGGGATGAGAAGGAAGTGAATGGAATAAATATCAAGGGATTCTGGTGAGTGATCTTGTGTCTGAGGGTCCCCAGCACAGGTTGATGAGGCCAATGTTTTACAGTTAGGATGTCCAGTAAAGAACTTCCTTATATTGAACTTGAAGATACCCATACAAGCTCAGATTTTCCCCAATGTTCTGCAATCAATAACTAATAATTACAAATTATTGTTCAGATTATTCTTTTAACCACTAATTATTATTCTTTTGCATTTATGATAACTAAAACATCTAATTTATTGTTCTGCTAAAGAAAACACTTTCTTTGATATTATAGTAGCTGTGGCCAAGGCCTTGACAAAGAAGCTCAACACCATTCTGTGCCCACAGATTAGTCATGTTGTTTCTCTGCTGGAAGCCAACTACAGCTGCAGTTCCTAGATTTATTGAAGGTAGCCATGACAACAATCAGGGGCAATTACTATCCCTGCTGAGCCCAGGTCCCCAGAGATTTCCATGGATTCTCCGTGAAACTCTGTCTCTCAGATCCTGCAAACAAGGCTACTGTAAATGACTCAAAGCACACAGTAAAAGAACCGGTACTAAACAGAAAACAGGATTTTAAAATAAATTTTGTAAAAGAGAGACAGTTTGGATTATGAAGCCAAAGTTAGGAAATTCAGCTTGCTTTGTTCCTTTATGCTTTTAAAGATTTTCCAGAGCAGAAAGTAATTTTAAACATTGAAACATCTCTACAGCCCCTGCTTTGCCTTTCTAAGTAGCAACTCGTTGACTTCTAGTTGTGTTAATAGATTGAAATAAATCAAACTTTAAAAAATATTTGTTTAATGAAGCCACATGAGAACATGAAACAGCAGTTGACCCATCACACGGGACCTCTGCATCAGGGTCATAAGTCATCTCAAAGAATGAAGAGTTCACTTTAAGTCTTTGACATCAACCATCTCCCCACTCCTGATTTTAACAGTCTTTGCAATTCCTCAGCTTCAATTTCTACCCAGTCTTGTTCTGCTATGTGCTTTTGTGGAGGAAATAACAAAAGACTGATTTATTTGTTGCCATTGAACTACTGCATAGAATTTCTTAATTCCTTAAAGATTTATAATTTTATTTACTAAACTATGTTGCTTTGCATTTGCTTATTGTTCTAGGAATCTTTCTATTTCTCAAATAAAACGTCATGACCAGAAGTAGCTTGGAGAATAAAGGATTTGTTTGGTTCCCACATCCCAGGTCACATTCCATCACCTAGGGAAGTCAGAGCAGGAACTCAGGCAGGGACAGAGAAGCAAGAACTGAAAGAAAGACTATGAAACATTTCTGCTTTCTGAGTGTCTATAGCTTGTCCAGACTGCTTTCTTATAGCACCTAGGCTCACCTTTTATGGGGTAATACTTCCCTAAGTGGCTTGGACCTTCTCATAGCAATCATTATTCAAGAACATGTTCTAAAGGCATGCATACAAGCCAGTTTGGTAGAGTCATTTCCTTACTTGAGTCATTTCCTTTTTCAAGAGAACTTTAGCTTGTGTCAAAGTGAATAAATAAAATAACCAGCACACCTATTTTATTAGATCCAAAAGTTAGGCAAAGGTGGGAATCCAGTGTATACTTGGGAAAGGCACCCATATGAATCAAAGAGGAACATATGAGAGACGGATAGCTTTATCAAAATCAGTTCATTGGTGAATAGTGTCTTGTGATAGTTTTAACTTCCAAATGCACCCCTTCAGCTGAGAACTACATAGAATGGGCATAGGGTTATACCTTTTTCCCTCCTTCTTCCTAATGGTTCCAAAACTAGAACATGGCTCTAGTACCTTTTTGCCAAAAATTCTGTAATTTAGATCTTCATAACCATAAAGCACAACCTGAGACTCTTTTTGAATGGTGAGTCCGAGACATAGAGGCAATCAGAAGCCATTGTACCTGTTTCCAGTTGAGGGATGCTTTCAGCTTAAGTAGATGCTTACTGAGCTTCTGTTTAATGCCACACCTAGTGTTACCTTGTTGGAGTGATTAGGTCACCCCTTAGATTCAGAGGCTCATCCAACAGGAACAGCCCAAGAAGAGAGAAGTAACCAGGATGGCCAATTTTACACACACACTTATTATTTGGCAGGTCTTGTCCAAGTATTCCATGATCTAGACTCCAAGCCCACGCAGCTCTTTTCTTGTTGGTTTTCTTCTTTCAGTCAGTGTCCTTCCACCAGATAAAGCCTTTACCACTTTCCTACTGCCATTTTGATTCTGACTCCACAAAGTCGAAGGTATAGGGAAAGAAACTTTGGCCAAATTTGTGTAGACAACCTTTGACTTGAGGTAGAAGCTACATTATGTTGGTTGTTTTGGGTAAGATATATAGTTACATGAAGAACCTCATGCTATTTGTTTAAATATTACTGATGTCCCTATAGTTCATGAATATTAGCTTGCTTCTTATCTAGTCTAAGTGATGTAGACAAATCAAACAGCTTTCCCCCCTCTAAAAGCTTACAGTTCCTAGGAAATCAGCTATATTCACAACATCAAGCTTCTATGAGATGCAAGGCTATAATATGGTTACTTCTCTGTACATAGAGCATGGTTAGCACCTACAAAAATAACCTTTAAATCAATATATTTAAATCAATCAGAGGCCACTGACTAGTTATCCATAAGGTTCTGTGAGAACTTGTTTGTTCATGCTTCCATGATTACTCAGTAACTACAGTGGCTGCTCCTTGGTTAAATAATAGACATATGATGTCAGATGATAAACATATAATATTAGATGGCCCATCATGCATTGTCCTTGGAGTGTTTTTGGTTATGGCTAGTTCTTTATGTATATTGCCTTTTTCAACCCATTCAACAACCCACATTGTGGTTGTTGCTCCTTTTTGTCTTCTTTTTACAAAGGAGCTGGGATGTAGGAGAGTAAAATAAGCTGCACTGGACTGCAGAGCAGGAAAGGAGGGTGCAATCCCAGCATTCTGAGTCTGAGGCCCTGTCTGAGCCCACCCCTCTGTCCTGTAATAAGCACTGTTTTAAGTCATCTCAAACACTACTCATGTTTTTAGACAATTTTCATAATCTCGTAGGGAAAGAAAGTAAACTAATAGATTATAATGAGCAAGGGGCAAATGTCTAAATTCACTTAAAGAACTGCTCCTCATGCAGAACTTCATAGCTAAACATCAGGTGGGGCTCAGAGAGTCCTGCAGAGAAGAAGAGGAAAAATCAGAAGAACCAGAGAGGTCAGGTTCCTCAAAACACTGTCCACAGAATCAACTGACCAGGACTCATGGGGGCTCATGAAGACCAGGGAGCCAGTTAGGGTCTGACCTAGGTCCTTTACATATATGTTCCAGTTGTATAGCATGGTGTCCTTGTGGGATTTCTAACAGCAAGAGTGGGAAAGTCTCTGGCTCTTTTGACTCCTTGTGGGACCCTGTTCATCCTACTAGTTTTTTTTAATCCAGCCTTGATGTGATGGTATGTGCCTGGTCTTACTGTAGATTGTCGTGCTGTGTTTGGTTGATGTCTCTCAATGCCTGATCTTTTCTGAGGGAAGACAGATAGGGGGGTGGATATGAGGGAAGAAGGAGTTAGGTTAGGAAGAGACTGAGCAGAACGTGGGAAAGTGCAGTCAGGATGTTATATATGAGAGAATAATTAAGAATAAAAGAATTGCTTCCATCATCCCCTAGCTGATTCTGCCTCTACTCCCATCTGATTATTCAAAAATTTGGCTGAGTATTCAATGCATTCCAGGAGCTTTGTAAGAAGAAGAGAAGTCATGGAGCTTGTGATGTAGGAATGATTGGGAAAGAGGAATATAGACAATGAACATATTTAAAGTCAACAAACCCTGGGTTATCAGACATTAGCATGTGCTCCAGCAAAATAAAAATACAAAAAGGGGAAAATGTTACCGGGGTTTTGAGCGGGGCAATTCTTAATATTCTCAGTCTTGCAGGTAGCAAATATCTATCTGAGAAACTACTGCGTAAATTGAGTTTGTGGGCATGGGGACAGGGATGGAGGCAGAAGGAAAATCCCTATCTCTCCTAAAGTAGTGTTATAGATGAATGGCTGGAGCCTACCCTGCACTGCTTCCTTATTTCTCTCTATCATTTCTTTCATTGCTTTGCCTATATCTCTCTTCATCCATTGGTTGACACTAGTGATTCACTCTCTATCCCCCAAGAAGACAGACCCAGGTGTTCACCTATTGGTCTGTGTCCCAGAATGCTCCCTCTTTAACATTACCTGGGAAGTCAGTTACAAGTGTGAAGCTTTTCTGTTGTCTTAAGGGTGACTGGCTGGTCAGTGATTTGCCCCTTCCCAAAATGTAGTTGCTTCACTAGGTTCAATCCAATTGCACTTGAATCTCATCTTCTGCCTTGTCTTTCTTTGTAGGGAGCAGATGGAAACACAGGTGCAGCAGGACCACCAGGACCTCAAGGGCCCCCGGTAAGTCCTGCACAAGACAGAATCATCCTTAAGTTGACCTTAAGGACTTTTTAGATCCTTGTGTTTATCTTCTTTATCCTATTCCTTTCCAGTTGTGACCTCCATATTCCTGATGTTCAGGGCCATGCTTTCTTGAGGGGAAAATGTAATCAAATTGTATTCTGTTTATTAGTTTGCCTCTAAAAGAGAGATTCTGATAGACTCATCTGGTGACATGTGAGTCCCCAGTGAAAACCAGCTCTAAATGCACATTCCAGCGCTCCTCGTCAGAGTAGTTTCTGTTCTTAGCAGCAAAGGGTGAGTGGGAGAAGCCCAGCCCATGCTACAATTTGTTCAAGTGTGTATCAGGCAAGAGAGAGCTCTGTTATCACAACTGTTCCAGAGGCAGGTAAAAATCAGAAAGGATGGCTATTGTCCAAAGTCCCCAAATCATGGCTGTTATGGTTGGCAGTTGAAATTTTTATCTTAAAACTCAGAATTCTTTTCTATATAGAAAGCTTTTAGAACCACATCTGGCTTAGGTGCCAGAAAGAAAAAGATGAACTACAGGTTAAGAGGCATAGTGCTGGTTGAATTCGTGTAGGACATTTAAAGAGGCACACAGTATGTCACTGCCCTCTATCCCTTCTGGCTTCTCTTCAGTGATTTCAGCCTTGGAAGTTGGAGAAGCCTGGAATCATTGCAGCCATTTTATGAATAAGGAGAGTGAGAGGGGAGAAACAGTGATGTTTAACGGAACAGTCAGAGCCAACATCTGGCTACAGGAAGCTCAGCAGCATAGTCACAGAGAATTCTGGCAAGCTGGTATACAGAAGGGCCCTGAGAGTACAGTTAGCAACACCACATCCTTCTAGGCCAGCATGGAAAAGTGGTGCCCAGTAGACAAAGGCAAACAGGAAATTAATGTTCTGCTCGACACTTGAGTCAATTTGAAGACTATTAGTTTGGTGTTCTTTCTCCTATTTCCCACCAACTCACCATGGAGCACTGAGATTGAATTACTGACAGCCCCACGGCCCTTTGTAGGATCATCCTGCGGTCAGTCTGTTTGAAAACAACCCATGCATAAATCCCAGGATAGAAAATACTGCAGGCAGCTTCTTATTGATTCTAAGACTATAAAAGATTTTCCCAATAAAACTAATGGACTGTTTGCCTGAGGAGAATAAGATACTGAGCCCAGTTGTAAAATCATTACATCGCTACAAATTAAACTCTATTAAATAAGACTTTGGTTCTATCATGGGACTCCTTGCTAAGTTATGGGAGCAGTTGGAGCTGCCCATAGTCCTGATAGATTACCATAAATAGTAAATTGGGATAGGGTCAAAGTTTTCTTACATAAAACAATGTTGTCTGGGTAACGTGGATACACACAATCCATACGAACCTAATTGTTCTCACTGTTTTGAATTAAAACATATTAAGTACTTGCTATTGTTTTGATATTATTTGAATGGAAGAAGTATGATGTTGAGCCCCCTGATGCAACCTCTTAATACTCTTACAAAACATGATTTCTAAATAGCCTCTCTTGGCTACTAAATGTTTTGAGGTTGTAACTAACAACTCCTCTGAAGCAATACGAGTGGAGAAGTTTAGATTGTTGAGCTTTGTTGATCTTCTATAATTGCTGTCTTACAGCAAATTATACAGCAAGGAACTTGTATTTTTCAAAGCCGGGACTTAATTTTGAAAAGTCATTATTTTCTGCACTCTGCCCGATTTCAATTAGTTGCTTAATAAATATTTAAGTGCGTTCATTTCCTCAGAGTAAGTGATTTGTACAAGCATACTTAAGAAGAAAAGCCCTGTGCCACCTTATGGACATTCAGCTCTGGTGGTGCTCAGGAGAGATCAGGGAGGCTCTGTGATGCAGACTGGGTCGGGGTGTTCTGGTAGATTAGTAGGGCTGGCTTGCATGCTGGAATATGGAGCTGGAGGCTAGCTAGAGAGTGTCTACTCCTTGTCTCTCTTACAAGTGAAGTGTTTGTGATGGCTGGGAAGTCAAGAGGCAGAGTCTTCTCCCGAACTTCCCTCCTTCACCCAAGAATCGAGTGAATGATGTAACCCAAGGCTTGGTAGATATGAATCTATGAAGAAACAAGAAGGAAACAGCTCAGACATTGTGAGGCACAGTTCACTGTTGTAACCACTCAGCTGAGCTCCTGCATGGCAACATGTGCCATTGAGAATTTATATGCTAGCAGAATATGCATTCTGCTAAGAAAACTTGAATAGTCAGAGCAAGCAGAGGACTGGAAATTGTTGGCCCTGCTCTGGAATCATTGTTTTTTTTTTTTCATTTTAAGGTTTTTGGAACAATGAACACCCAGAAAGTTGTCCAGAATGCTCCATTATCAGCATCTACCCCTCCATGTTAGCTGAACAAATGTTTCATACTAATGTGTATATTCATACTACTTGTACATACCATGGTATTTGCTGAAACTGGGGGCCTGGAGGGATGGATGTTTTCATTTACTGGTTTGTTTCTTTTACTTTTGTCTGAGAGGCAGTATGTTAAAATAGTCCTAAATGTCTTGCAGCATGATTCTATAAATGCCACGGTACACCACAAACTGAATTCAACTCAAAGACATATCACATTCTATGTCTTTTTTTAGAATCAGAAGATTTTTAGATGCATATGAAAAGTGTGAAGACCTTGCTGGTTTTTTGACAATGATAATAGTAAAGCACGATCCCTTCTGCACCAACTCAAGAGCCTGTAAAATAAGTGTTGTAAACATTTGTTGCTGCTATCTTATTCATGGTTTAGAATTAGCTTTAAAAAAGAAAACAGCCATTCAGTTTATATGCAGTACAAATATAGCTTAATAAGAGATGTGTGTTTTGTCCCCAGATGGGACAATTTTTGTAAAATCTGTATAAATGTGGAATAAACACTTTTGTTTGTTTTCAATGACCTGTGTAGGATAAACAGTAAGCCTTTAAAATATCACTTTATGTGATTCCAGTATTAATCTTGGCACCAGAATCTTTCCCCACAAAGGCACTGAGAGGGAGTTAGAACATCATCCAGAGTCCTTCATACTCATGCCAGAAATATGGGGTCACAGGAAGCTGAGCAGTGTGATTAGAACAGTGGCAGCTCTATGCCCATCATGAATAAAATAGGAAACAAACTGCTAATTGATGCTGTTTTGAAAAAAAAAAAAAACAGACTTTGAAAATAGCACACTTTTTCACGGAGGGGACAATGACTGGTAGCTATCTCTGGATAAAGGTTTGGGGATCTCTGGGGAAAATACACAATGACAACAGTGAAGCCATGGATGACACAGGCCCGTCCAGCCTGTCACGTGAGCTGGTTTCTGTGAGTGTGGCACCTCACGCCCTAGGCCATGCTGTAGGAAGAGACAAATGTCGGGATGGACCTGGGGCCTGGCCTTCTCAATTCCAATGCCACAAATCTACAGCCATCTGAAATTGGATTCTCTGCATCTCTGTACCTTAGACTATGTCTGTCTATACCAGCATTGTGTGGGTGTGCTCTGTTGAAGATAACACAGCCCTTGAAAGGGGTAGAGCCTCTTTCGAGGAGGCTGCAGGGGCTTTTAACCAAGCTCCCTCCACCTCACAGGAGAAATCCCCTGTGCCATTTATTTCCAGAGCAAGTGGAAATAAATGTTAATCACATACCCTTCCAGCTGACCAAATATTTCATGATGTTTTTATGTCTTGGCTCTTTCAGGGCAAAGAAGGTCCTCCTGGTCCCCAAGGTCCATCTGGCATCCCAGGAATCCCAGTAAGTATCCCTTTAAAGAATCTGGTTTCTCATCAGAAAAATAGGTAAGCAAGAATGTATTTCAGCATAGGTGGTAGTGCTCATCTATAATCCCAGTGCTAGCGAGGTGATACAGGATGTAAGGCTAGCCTATGGTAAAAAATCTCTCCCCTTTCGCCCAGCAGAATGCATTGGAAGAGCAAGGTTTCATCACTAGTTGAATTTATAGCATTTTAGAAAATTAAAAGAAAAATAAATTTTAACCTGAAGATTTTGAAGAATGTCTAATATTTAAGTGGAGCACATCTTAATCTCATTTTATGCTGAAAACTGATTAAATTTTGATTTAAACAATCTTACTGATTTAAATAATTCTTATTTTTTCCTCTCTTATAGTTACACAAATACACACATTCCTACAGGTATCCCTGCATACAGAGACATATAGATTTTTTTATTTACAGCATTGTTGTTACATATTTATAAAATTTGCATATAATATGTAATAGATACCACATTACCTGTGATATTTCCCTGTTGCCTTATAAAACATACAGTTGTTAGTTTTGCATGACAAACAGTTCTCCGATTCCTTTAGGATGATGCCCTAGAGTGGGGTTTAATTGTTGAGATTGTAATTATAGCCAAGGTGTTGGATACTTGCTGCAAAATGACATCACGCAAACGGTTATACTCAATTCTGCAATTTAATATACAACCCTGTAAGGGCTGAGATCTCTACTTATACTAATTGTCTGTCTGGAAGTCTTTCTCTCATGAGAATGGGCTCTTAAGATCTACAGCCCAGAGCATCCCACTTCTGTTCCTTAAAATAGGTTTCTTTAGTCAAGCTACACTGATTTTCTTTTGACTCCTAAAACACATTATAGTTTCCCCTGACACAAATGACCCCCTCTAAGCCACGGTGATTTTTGTGTGTGTAGTTTTTCTTCTCAGAACAAACCCTGGTTGCCCCTCTTCACTGGTTGATGCTCTTCAAATCTCTGGTTCTGGGAGTGGATCCTAGGGTTTCATATACACTAGGCAAAATACTCCACCACTGAGTCATATTCTGATATTCTAATTCAGTTTGCCTTCTGGTTTCCTTGGATTTATTATGTATATGTGCTTATGTATATAATCATATATATGTACACACATATATGTATCTTTTGTTATTGCTCACTGACTGTGATCAAACCTAGTATATTGAACATGCTAGGCATTTACAACCAAACGGTCGAAACCTTCTGTTTTAACTCCAGTCCCAGCCCAGGTATTCATTCTTGCTTTCTTCTCAGCTGTGGTGAGTTCCCATTCTCTTTCTTTTGTTTCTGAATATGGCTCAGGTAATACTCCTTTTATTATCATTCAGTATCTATAATTAAAAAGTGCCTCTATATTAGACCAGGGAATCTAATAGTCAAATAGTTGGGAATTGTATTATATGTTTCGGTTTCTGTGATGATGGCATCTGCTTGTGTTCAGCCTTGGAGCCCCACACAGCAGTGAGTGATAAGAGAACTGTGAGAGTGGACGAACAGCTCTCTGAGATCCCTTCCTGCTCAACTGTCTACCAGGTTACAGATGCATGAGGCCTCCGCTAGGCAGTTGCCACGAAAACCATGCATAACCATTCACATTGTAACTTGTTGGTGTTCATAGATCTGAAGTCACAGTGTGGAACTCATGTGAACTGTATTGGAGACTGGTCTTTCATGTAGCTCATGCATGAATAGCGATTTGTTTCTATCAGTGGTAAAGGCAAATAAAGAAAATATTCAGTTGGGATTTTTCACATACCCATTATAGTTAATAGAAAACAGAATTAGAAGCTGGTAGGCATAGAAACAATTATGGTGCCCCATCACTCTTCTCCTGTCTGCCTTTAACAATAAGGACAACGATCTTTCTTCTCACACTGTCTCTACTTACTTACCCAGCCCTCTCCCTCTTCCCTTCCAGTGTAACCCTAATCATATGAATACATTTCTAGTGCTAGTTGTCACCATTATACCAAACTGGGTTTGCACTGGCTTCTTTCTATGCAGAACTGTGGACCCTCTTCCCTGTGGCTTTTGTATAAGGGACATGATAAGGTTATGAGTTCTCTCCTAGCCCACATTACCCAGCCTCCCTTCCTCTCCAGCTTATTCTTATCAATTTCTATTTACTTCTTCCCCAGTAGAACAATAACTTCAACTACTTTTCCCTCTTCTATCAAGGAAGGCACCTCATTCCTATCAGACACCTCCTTTACCTTCTATCTGGACACTGAGAATCACTGGCTTCAGTGTGCATGGAGTCCATCATAGTTTGCTGTGCACATAGAAACTTCCAGGCATAAATGTATCCCACTCATTACTAAGCCATACCTTCATACATCATGTACTTCTGAGACATGCCCATGACCTTCTAGCAGGGTTAGGTATGGACTTGAACTAGACTTAAGACCACAGGCTGGAAGATGACTTAACTCTTAAGTGTGCTGGCTGTCTTTCTAGAGTACATTAAGTTCAATTGCCAATGTCCACATCAAGAAGCTCACAACCAACTGCAGTTCTAAGGGATTCAATACCTTCTTCTGACTTATGTATATATTCATACAGATGTAGCAAATAGAAACACAGATACACATTAATAAAAATAAAATAAAACTGAAATCCAAATTTAATAGCAGGGTTTGAAAGCCCTATCACAGTACTAAAGGCTTAGCTGTGAACATCATTGCTACTCTATTCCTCATCCAACTTCCCTAATGGTGCCAAGTTGATACTTTATCAACCTGGCTAAGTGGTAGAACAAGGCAAGTAAGTGGGACATGAATGGTAGCAAGCTCTTGAACTGCATATTCAAAACCCCATTTCTACAGTAGCTGAAGTTACATGAGAAGACAAACGAAACAGGGAGAATCATTGTTATAGAAGAAGACATACTATGTTATACACAGGACCACAGGGACTCAGGGATGGACAACCCAAGCTGAATTAATGAGACCCCTAGAGCTTCCTGATAGAGGTAATAGAAGATTGGTCAAGGTCAAGTTATATATCCAGAAAAAAATATTACAAGGTTACTGAAGAAGGTATGGCAGGTTGAAGCAGTTGCAGACAGATGTGACTGTATAAATGTATCACATGGGCAGAATTTAGCTTCTTCTACTTCTGTTACCTGCTATGAGGGATGCAAGAGCCAGCGAACTCACTATCATCTGAGAACCAACACCAGAAAGTGAAACAATGTATCTATCCACTTATTGAGGGCCATCTCCTTACTTGCTGAATTCCTGGTATTTATCAAATCCTTACCCTAGAGGACAGACACAAGTGTATCCATATTTATTCAAAGAGAAGAAGACATGGTTTAAAAAGTTAACAACTGCCCATGCAAGCAGCTTCCTAAAGCCAGCTTTCCTGTCTTGGGAAGCCCCATTTATATCTTAGATCACATAGGAAGCCACACCTATCCTTTTCCACCAAAACACTGTAAAGGTATTGCATTCAGGGACAAAAGATCAAGCCAGAAGTCCCCAGACATTGCCTTTTGTAACCTGAGTTTGCTGGTGTTCTTTTTTTTTTATAACCCCTATTAAACTGACTGCAGAGCTGTCTGGACTCTCCTTTCCTTGGCCTCTGTGTGTAGGGAGAAACCATTGTAAAACTGAACTTTTTCATCTTTAGACCTTTAATTAAAATTTAATTACACTATTTCTCCTTCCCTTCTCTCTTGCCTATAGCTCTTCATAACCTTGTTCTCTTTTTCTCTAATTATTGTTGTTTTATTTATATAAGATTATATACATATATCTATATGTGTGTACATACATATATATAACTATAAATATGCAATGCATATACACATATATAAATTATATATACACACATAAATATATAAACACAATAAACGGAGTGCATTTCATGTTGCTTGGTTTGTTTGTATATGATTTCAAAGCTGACCATTTGGTATTGATCATCAGGGTCACCATCCCTGGTGAAGACTAATTCTTTCCCTTCCAGCATTCCTTAGTTACCTGTAGTTCTTTGTTTAGTGGGAATTCCCTGAAATTTCTTCCTTCTACATTAGTATGTCTATTGGTGTCAGTGGCTCTTGGTTAGGCTGATGTACTGTTGTATCCATTAGTGAAGCTTTCTTGTCATTTCTAGGAGGTATGATTTTACAGTAGGTTTCCTGATTCTCGGTTAGTACAGTCTTCTTGCTCTTACTTCCATGTTCCCTGAGCTTTTGACCACAGAGGATATAGATTCATGAGTTTGTTTATTTGAAGTTTATATAGTAATGCGAGGAGCAGCATTCATAAAATGTAACAGGTACCAATGAAGCAAGCGGTGGGACAGCAGGCCAGAGAGAGGAAACATTCTGATTGTTGCCCAGGCACGGCAGGCTAAGGACAGTAGTGGAGAAAGTGCACAGGTTCTGCAGCAGCTCTGTGGCCTCACTTGCTGGTGCTGGTGTTCTGCTGAGCACTGTAAATGGTTACTTCTGACTCTGCAGGGCACATTTACTGTTTCTTTTTAGGTTAAGATGCACCAAGCAACCAAGGTCCTTTGTCTCAGAGGTGCACGTGAAATTTAAACCCTTCTTCGCTGAATTTTTTTTTCCCTTAGCTTTGCTACTTTCTTTTGGATTCAGGTGGCCTGGGATTGCTCTCTCCTCTAAGATACCTTTGCCATCATCTGAGACCCTGATGATGTACTTATCTATAAAATAAAAATCAAGGTTAACGTGTCCTCATCTAGAGCTGAGATCAGCTGGGGTGGAGAGACTAGAGAAAGAATTGTAGTTTGGCTTTGTAAAGAGAGGTGTAAGTCACTGGACATTCTAGAACCAAGCAAACCCCAACCCTCTTTCCCCATACCCTATAATGCCGTAGGAGTACAAGTGTTTTGCTGTGTGATTTCTTCCTTATTACACAAACCCTGTCATCAAAAAGGCCAACAGGAAGGACCAGAATGGTGGTTGTTGTGTATAAATAACAGAAATCATGATACAGTTGCAAAATAGTCTGCATTTTCAGGTGTCAAATTCTGACTCAGAAACTGACATTCAGACTCTAGGGGTTAGGGAGATATCTGGGTGCTGCTATTACATAGAGATGTACATGGAGTGCCTTCCTGTCTTTCCTTTCTTCTCTGTAATCTTCCTTGACCTAATAAGCAATTTGAATTTATCTTTCAGGGAGAAGAAGGCAAACAGGGCAGAGATGGAAAACCAGGTTCCCCTGGAGAACCGGTAAGGGACCCTACAGTTGCCCTCATGCCAAAACCATCCTTTTTCAGCTCTTCTGAGATTTTGAAGTGCTCCTACAATCCAGACACACAATCCTGTCCTATGCACCACATCCCTTTCTTCTCATAGTTCCTGTATCTTCGATTGGTAAGCTGATCAGCCAAAGTCACATAATTGTCTAGTGACAGCCCAGGAATTCCAAGTTCAGGTCTCCCAACCTTCCACACTGTACTTTGCTGCCCATGTAGCTCCAGCCCTGGGGATGTGGAAGGGAATTTGGAGGCAAGTGGGATATACTGGCTCCTGGTCATGAAAGCTACCTCCCAGCTTTATGATTAACATCAGGCCTGCATGTGCTCATTGTTGCTTTGAGTTTTCTTTAATGACATTTTTAGGAACCTCTAGTGAGATGGGAAGACAAAGATATCCTGAGTTGTCTTGGTGGGCTCATGCATGGATGATTTATTTATGGCCTCAGAGTCTGTTCCTAGGGCTTAGAGACATCTCTTTTCTAGATTCAGGGTTCTGTAATGATGATGAAGATGATGATGATGATGAGATAAGGAGGAGGAGGAGGAGCAGAATGAGGAGGATGAGTCCACCATTTCTGGCATTACTCTTGTCTTCATAAATCTAGGGCTGTGGTGTGGCTTAGTGGAGTGCTTTTCCTGTCATGCAGGGCCCTGGGTCCACCACAGCAAACAGAAACAATGCAACACAAACAAAACAATACCCACGCAAATCACATGCTTGGTAAGGAAGATAAAGGGCTTCAGGGATAGGGAGAGAACTGTGTTCTGCCCATACCTCCCTGGTTCCATAACCGGAGTGCATCTACCACAACACTGGGTGGTTCTAAGAGTGAGGGCTTTAACCATGGAAAGATGGTTTCCTGAGAAGGAAACAGTCAGGTGACTTCAAACTCCACAGTGTTTTAGTTATTGTTGGTTTCAAAGGCCATGTTTTTATTTATTGCAATTGCTTGTTTGTGTACATGTGAGCAGTGCACAGGCAAAGATCAGACGTCAGCTTGCAGAATTGGGTTCTCTTATATCATGGGGGTCTCAGTGATCTAACTTAAGTTGTCAGGCTTAGCAGCATCTACCTTTACCGGACAATCATCTTGCTTGTTCCTTTTCCCTCTTGTAAATTAATAGTCAGTTTCATGGATTATTGATTCATGTGTATGCTCCTGAATTCATTTGTATGTGCCATGACGTGGGGCACACATTGGTAACACACCCCCAGGAATCGTTACAGGAAATTTTGAGCTAAGTGACGTAGGTGTTGGTAACAAAACTCTCATCTTTGGAAAGAACAGCAAGAGCTCTTAACAGCCTTACCTTTCAATATTCTAAATCGATGTTTATACACTAAATATTGATACAACTAAATTTAATATAAACATGAAATTATTTTATGCCCAGTACCAGCAATAACAATAGCAACAAAGTAGCTTTAGATGCTGGGAGTTCCTGGATATCAGCTGTGTGACATTGTGTAAGTTGAATAGCCTCTCTCAGCTCCAGTCTCGTTCAGTTGGGTGAAGGGCAGTGTACTAACTTGCTAGATGTCACAGATCAGATGAGTTGAAGAATGTGCAGCACACCAGGTTTATCCAACTCTTAATTATTTTAGTGAGGTTCTCTTTGCAACTTCTCTACTTTCACTCCTGGTGAGGTCAGAACGATGAAGCCTTTACAGCCACTAAGTAGAATTATATAAAAGGTTCTTCTCTAGTGAGGTTCATGGTCTGTTTAATTTCCTTGGCTGTAAACTATTATGGCTCACTCCCAGTCTCATACAGCTTGCCCGAAGCACCTTCTCCACTTCATACCATTTATCAGTTGCAACAGCCCAAGTTCACTGCTGAGGGGAAGAAAAGGGGCCTCTCCATTGGAACAATGTGGGATGTTCTACAGAGCTGCCCAGGGAGGCAGATGGCAGACAGAGGGTAGAGGGGCTGGGAGGTGTGCGCAAGGAATGGAAAGATATTCTTGGGAATGCCTGGGGCCAGGAACAGCCAGAGCATCGTTGCATTTTCCAATTAAACCTCAGTAAGACCTGGGGTTACAGATGTTCTTGTCCCAAGATGAGGAAACTGGAGATACACAGAGGCTAATAGTGGTCTTCCAAGGTCTAGCAGCTGGGGAGAGAAATCTCTGGTGGATTTTATCTCTGAAGCTGACTCGGAGTTCAGTGCTCAGAGCTGGGAGCCTTGAATCAACTCTGGGCTGAATGAGCACTGTCCCTACAGCACAAGGTCACTAATTTTTCCCCTGTTGGTTTAATGAATGCCTGCTCCAGGGACTGTCATTGTGATACAATACCAATACTATTCTGGGCAAGCAAGAATCACACAGGATATAGCTAGTTCTCATGGAGTAGGTCATACTCAGTGATGCCACAACAGTAGTGGGACTCCGGGACCCTAAGCTATGCATTCTTGAGCCTCTCTTCTGACTTTCTGTGGAATTTCACTGCAGAGTCAACTGATATTTTATCCCACTGAGGTGTGTTGGGAGGGAGTTAGCATGGATAGGTAGAGTCTGGGATGCCCTGAGACCTTGATGCAGAGACTCTGATGCCAGGAAGGTATCCTACCAATTGAAGCCCCTATATAGCGAGGAGACAAATGGATCATGAGGAGAGAAGGTCATGAAGGACAGAATGATGAGTGGTACCTCCAGAGACAATTGATATTCGACTTCTCTCCTGAGGAACTGTGAGGATCACACTGAGAATATCTATATTCCAAAGCAGCACGTGTGCCCTTTTGCTCGAGGCTGGGGTATGAGGACAGGGGATGGGAGCCGGTGGTATGTGGCTCCTCTCCATTTTGACCCATTCTCCTAAAGGGCCATATGTGGAGACACACACGTAAAAATGGGCAGAAAAGTAATTGATGATAGCCCAATGGATGGATGAACATTTCAATGTATAAATTCAAAAGATAGACATTTTGAATTGCCTGTTGCTTAATGTTTTAATACGATATAGTTGAGTATCCCTTGTTGTTCAGAAAGAAGTACAGTTTCAGTTATATTAGACCCTCTCTGTGTCCTAGAAAAGATGAGTTAACATCCTTGCACCCCATGCGGTTTTCCTAAGGAACATATGTCATTGATTCCCAGTGAGGTTTCATCACCATTCCAAACACCCTAGTTGTGTCTAATGCAGGGATATCCTTCAATGGATACTGGCTGTTTCTGTGCTAGTAATCAGACTAGTACTAATGATTGCCTTGATTATGAGGCAAGGCGAAGCCTTTCAAAGGTGGACCATCTGAAAGTTAAAACTGTAGGAACAGTTGCAGGGAGGAAATGACAGCCCAACACCACACGGTTAGACTTGGATAAGCTAGGGCAGAAAGCAATAAGAAAACATAACTGCTCAGCCAGCCTTTGGTCCCTGGCCTTTGCAAATTTCTCTAATTCTAAGAATGCCCTGTTCCCATGTCCTTCTCTTCAAATGAGAACCCCATGGATGTCCTTAAATTTTACTTTGTATAAAAATGAGGTGCAGGGTATTTAGGGAGGGTCAAGATCTCAAGCTGCAATGAGAAAAGATCCAGAGATGGTCCAGCTGCCCATCCAACAGTCCCCTTTCACCTCTTCCTCTGCATCTTCTCCCTAGCCTTTGAACCTTTTGTCCAGACCCCAGTTCCTTTTCTTCATGTCTTGGTTCTGTCTGGCGTAATGCCAAACTGTGGGCAATAGATTTGTGTAGTGAGTGTGTCCTTGTATTCCTTTGTATCTGAGTGCATGGGGGTGTGTGGGAAGGGCTGCATGAATCAGATCACAGGCCTCTGTGAGTGGTGTCACTGGGAGCCCGAGCAGAGCCTCTGCCTGGGTGTCAGGAAGCTGAGGTATTCTTTAGCTTTGTCCTTAGAAGTCTGGAAAATAAAACGGCTTTGATCTTCAATCTGGCCATTGGAAAGGTGTAATGGTTCATAGCCACCTTGAAGTGCTTTTATGAGCCAAATCATTAATAATAAAGATGGTTTTATAGTTTCTCATCAGGCAAGAGCACTCTGACAGTGAAGGGGCCCTGTGAATGATTCATCGAGTGATAGGACTTGAACTATTATCACCACAGGAAAACTAGGAATACATCAGGACAGAATGCACTGTGAAGACTGAACTAGATGAAATAAACTAGAAATGCTAGAGTCAGGGCTGATAGCCCGATTGTCTAGCTTGTCTAGAGGCATGTGGGAATGCGGTAGTACAAAATGCAGACACCAAACATTTGAAGATCCTAAGTCTTTTCTTTTCGTCCTCAATTCAGGGCAAGACAGGAGAGCCAGGTCTATCAGGAGCAGAGGGGGCCAGAGGTCCACCGGTAAGTGCAGGTTCTGTGCTGTCCCAATGACAATGTGCAGGGTTTCTGAGCTATAGATATCTTTCTCCCTACATTCTGGTGCTAGTGTAACCCATTCTTTCTCTGCAGGCCAGTCAAGCTTTTGTATCCCAGACTATAAGCCATCCTATGTTAGTTAGCATTTTCTGCTTTTTTCATTATTTCTCTCTTTATCCCACCTTCCATGTTCTCTCCTTTGAATTATTGAAGGGAAAACCAGAGTGTTATGGTTTTTTTTTTGAAGGATTTTTGTTGTTGTTGTTGTTTGTTTGATCTATGGTTATATGGATTGTAGCTATATTTAAATCTATTTCTAGTTATAGCACTAGACAGATACTTTTCTGTAATAATAAAGTGTTTTAAGATTTTAAATTTTAAGTGCTTTTCCTCTTAGTGCTGCTGAAACTTTTATATAATTTCTTAATTTTTAAAAATGTGATGATGTTTAATGAAAATCCTAAAACCTAATTATTCATCAAGAAGTCGCAGATCAGAACACTGCCTCTGTCTCCTTTGTGCTATTTTTCTTTTAAAAAAATCAATAAGTCATTTCACAACTTCATTATATTTCTTCCAGGGCTTCAAGGGACACACAGGTGATCCTGGTCCACCTGGTCTGAGGGTAAGTGGGTGACACTCACAAGGAAAAGGATTCAGTGGTTTGTGGTTTATCACCTTCTGCTCACTATTCAGCAAAGGACAAAAGACATTCTAGCATGGTTTCACATGTTCCCTGAACCCCATAAAACAATCCCCGGTATTGGGCTTAGTTTTCAGAGGAGCAAATTGATCAGAGGTAAAGGGTAGCTTTCCCAGGTCATATAGAGTGTCTATGTTAATGCATAGGCCTTGTCTTATTAGGGATTCCCTAGAGCCTCTTATTATGCTTTAACACGATCCCTTCCAAATACCCCAAATGAAAGAAACTGATTGGCTAACAGTTGCATTCCTTGAGTGTCCTGGATAACCAGGACAGAACAATGCTATAGAGAGAAGCCAGGGATAAGCAAGTAACAGGGAGAGGAGGGGCTCAAACAGGCTTAGCCCATCACCTTGAATTCTTCCTGCCTAACCTGTTGGGGGCAGGGCACTTCGGGCTCCACATAGTCTCCAAGGATCTATAGTTCTGTTGCAGAGGCCGCCATTCCTCATAGGGGCACTTCTGTCTGACAGCTCTCTTAATCTCCATCTCTTTTCCACACTTTCAGATGTTTTGTGTTGGAGGTGGCCTATGGCTTAATCAGTCCTGTCTCTAACAACAGTTTCTTATTCCTAGGGAGAACCTGGACCGGCAGGCCCCCCTGGAAGGGAAGGATCACCAGGAAAAGATGTAAGTCAGGATGATGCCTTGGCCTGTAGTGATTGAGAGAACACAGGAGGGGCACCTCGGAACCCCATCACAAGTGGCAGTTCTGTGAAGGATGTTGAATGCCACATAATTGCTTCTCATTGAGATATGAAATTCTTCTGTCCCTTGGGTCAACCTGTATCTCACCACTGGTGGAGGCTTTTCTGGGTTTTTCTGACTTGTCTAGTGTCTAGTGGTGGTCGAGTTGGACCTAGCTTACCTGATTTGTGAGGCATTTCATATTTTCTCTAAAATTATTTCTCCATCAGTTTCTCATTTTGGTTCTCACAGTAATTATTAATCCCTTAAACACTCCACCACCATTGATAGCAAGACTTACCATTACCACTATCATCATTACTACCGTCATGGTTAAAACCATCTTGGTTACCACCATTATCAATACCTCTGCATCACATCCCGCATCCTTACAACCATTACTATGACTAATTCCATTACCATCACCACTGCTGCCATCACTAAACCATCACTAATCCTAGCATTTTCACCACCACCACCACCACCACCACCACCACCATGACCACCACCATGACCACCACCATGACCACCACCATCATGACCACCAGTTGCTGCTCCTCTTGCACTTTGAGCTGTATCTTAATTTAGCTTGGATGTCTCTCACTTCTATTTGGTTTTGAAATTGGTACAGAGAAGGTAGAGGTTTTCTCTAGAAGGCACAAATGAGAATACTGTGATCTAGAGACTTGGAGATGGAGGGAGTCATCCTGAAGCTAATATTTATATCTCACCCTCTATGCCCATTCCCCAAAACCTGACTACCTGTTTCACATGGCATTTTACAAGGTGACCTGACATCTGGGTTTATAAATTGTTCTTCTAAGAATAGTAAACTTGTCAGATTCACATAGACAGGGTTCTGAGGTCCCAAGTGGTCTCCTTCTAGACCTTTACATCTTTCAAGACTTATGGAAACCTACATAGCAAGTGGACTCTTCTTGCTTCTCCTGATGCTACCTTATTGGTTTTTTAGAGGATCTGATTTGAAGGATCTATAAGAAACCAGATGGGAAAGTCAGTCTAGTTTCTTTGCTTTCTCTTAACTTTGTTCTGGCTGGTTTTGTAACAACCTGATACATGCTACAATCATCCAAGAGAATGGAACCTCAACTGTGAAAATGTCTCCATAAAGTTGGGCTGTAGGCAAGTTTGTGGGACATTTTCTTAATTAGTGATTGATATGGGAGGGCTCAGCACATCATGTGTGGTACCATTCCTGGGCTGATGGTCCTGGATTCTATAAGAAAGTAGGCTGGAGCAAGCCATGAAAAACAAGCCAGTAAGCAGCACTCCTTCATGGTCGGTTCATCAGAGTTCTGGTCCTGATTTCCTTGGATGATGGATTCTAATAAGAAAGAGTAAGAGAACCTCCACTCTCTGCTGGGTTTGGTCATGGAATTTTATCACAGAAATAGTAATCCTAGCTAATGCATGGTTGTAAAACCAATCTAGTAGGTAGATACTGTGAGGTTGCTTGAGACAATGTATGGGTTGGTAGTGATCTTGGTTGTCAGGCTTCATTCTGTGGTAAGCCTGGCAGGAATGGTTTCAGGTTATTATTCAGTAAATTTGTCATTTTTGACTTCTTGTGGTTTTATATATGATCACCTTAAACTACCATGGTAACAGGTGAACTATGCCTGAGCCAGTAAATAAACACACTCATTTACAAATTTGAACTGGAGAGCATCTCCTCATCTCCTGGGTAAAGCAAATTTATGCGATTTTGAATTCCTTTGATTTCAAAAGGAATTGTCTAGACACATCACTGGATCCCTGGGTCTGTTGGTGAAGTTTGATCCAAAACATCCAAAGTCTGATGACAAACTGATGAGACTTTTGTCATCTTCCCATGTAGCTCTGTGGTTTTATAACCTCTATCTGTTCCAGGGTGACACTGGACCTGCTGGACCACAGGGTCCTAGAGGAACAAGGGGACCACCGGTGAGTTTTGCTTTGAGATCAACTTGCTGCACAGTTTGGCCCAACTGTTACCATAGTGATATTTGCTTGTTATACTATGGTGTGGATACCCACATCATTTTAAAAAGATGATGTGTGACTTAGAGAATGCTAAACAGCCACTGGCCTCTGCCCTGAATGCCTTCCAATATGTGCCCCAAGCTATCCCACTGACATTATACTCACAAGGACTTCAACAGCTAGCATGCTTCTAGTTTGGGGCCATTGCACATGTACCACACATGGGTTTCCTAGAAGTAGGGATAACGGCCCTATAGAATGTTCCTCCTGTGTGTATTCTCTCTCTCTCTCTCTCTCTCTCTCTCTCTCTCTCTCTCTCTCTCTGTCTCTCTCCCTCTCTCCCTCCCTCCCTCCTTCTCCCTCCCTCCCTTCCTCCTTCCCTTCCTTCCTCCCCCCGTGTGTGTGTGGTGTGTCCTAATTTCCCTTTTTATAAGGCACTGGTCCTGAGGAATTGGTCCAAACTATTGTACCATAAACTCACATAGCTTATTACATCTCTAATAATCATATTAACAAAGTAAAATTCTAAGGGCCAAGACATTAGAATTTCAATGTGAATTTAACCCAAAATATTCCACAGGTTGTTAAATATTTGGGGGTTTTCACATTCTCATTCATACACCTAGCAAATCCATAAGGTCTAAGCAAAGGTAGAAAGTAGGTATTTGAATACCCAGTGTTATGTAAGGAGAATAGTGTTGAGGTGCCATGACAATAAAGCTATGTGTGCCACTTAGCAAACTGTGGACAGTAAACTGCTTTTCATAAGTAGGCATGCATTCTAAACTAAAGATGGAAAGGACATCTTTTCAACTCTGTAATCCAGAACAGTAATTTGCTGTCACTGTCAACTGTTGTCCATGGATCATTTTAGCTTGTAATTTTTTTACACCTGTTGCTGTAGTTTGGTTGCCACCACTGATGTATAAGTGATGTGCTATGCTGTGACAGTGGGATGGATATGATGTCACTCAGAATCATGAACTGTTCATCTCTGCTGTACTCATTCAAGACAACGGTTAGACACATGGCCTGTAAGGGTTATGTGTGCTTCAACTTGGTTACATATGATTATATTTACAGATTGATTTCATTCACATTGTGGTGACTGTAGATGTTTATGTAGCCTTAAACCTTCATGTTGCTCTCTCTAAAAATCTATAATCACACAGGAATGGAAAAAGCTCACATGATTACTACCTCACAGCTACAGGCTTCAAAGAAATATGGAAGAGTTCACCGCATGAACCAGATATCATTCAGTTTTCTCCCAAGACTTCTGACGTATGAAACTATGTTATAAATATATCAAGGAAAAGACAAGAAATGAAAATGCAGAGATGCCCATAGTTTACCCAAGCTCACATAGCTAATCAGAAATTGACCTAGCTTTTGGACTCAAGCAGTCTAGAACAACAGTCTGAAGTTTAAGACCCCTACCTTAAATGCCTATGAACTAGATTGTCTTTCTGAAACACTGTCCTGGAGGAAGGAGCTTGAAGCAGGTGTTTAAGGATCAGAAGCTTGGGAAGATAACTATAGCCCTCATTCATGAGCATCCTAGTACCCAGAGGGGCTTCTTGTTGGCAAACATTAGGTAGATAGATAGATAGATAGATAGATAGATAGATAGATAGATAGATAGATAGACAGACCAACAGACAGATAGACCAACAGACAGATAGACCAACAGACAGACAGATAGATAGATGTAGATATTTAGGAATAGGTAGATAGAATGTGGTTCTGTGACTCAGGAAGGACCCTAGTGCCAGCATCAAAAGACCAATTTCACAGGAAACACATGGACACCAAAACTAGTGTTGGCACCATGTGATAATGTCTGGTAGCCCTCCTCCTTCTGCAGAGGCAGAGGGGGGATTACAGGGAAAAGCAGGAGAGATATCATTTCCATAGGGATGAGCTAAAATACGTATTTTTAGAGAGACGCAGATGGGTTTGTGGGTGGAAGGAGTAGAGGGAGGGGTAGCAGGCAGCACTCACTAGAAGGTCTGAGTATGCCTGTCAGTCAGAACTAATGCTCAGAGGCTTCCATTTCTGCATTCATTATCTGAGATTCCAGACAAAATTTGGACTTTCTCTGTGCCTGGATTTCCTTATGAAATAAGGTTATATATGTTACATGGTTTCTGGGTGTATCTGAATACCCATGGTCTTATGGGCACATTAAAGGAAAAAGACAGAGGTTGTTCTTCTGGTTAATGACCTACAAGCCACCTTTTTAATGAGGACAGTGTAGTATGGGATAGGCTCAGTCCTGAACTCAGAACTCAGTTTTTCCACTGCTCTTGGATGTATGGCTTAACATTTGTGTGCCTCAGTTTCTCTACATGTAAAACGGTGATGACAACTGCATTTGGCATGATAAGTGAATGATATACAAAATGGATTGATATGTAATGTTAGAGGTACCTGACCAGGGTCACCTGAAGGCTGCTGAGTATATCAGGCTTTGAGGATGTTGGCACCCTCATGAGCACACAACTGCATTAATATCATGAAAACCTTACATTTCCAAGATTAACACTAAACTGATCTCTGTGATATTCTTGGTCTTTTTATGAAGAATATAACCCTAGTGTCTGTCATTCACTAGATTCTGAGGATATAAGAGCTACAATCACAGACTCATGGGATGTGAGCTGAGCATAGAGAGAGAAAGCATACCATGGGAAGTCAGTGGGCAGAAGGTGCTGAGCCTTGGTTGTGCGTCTTAGGCAAAAGGGATTTATTTGGGTTGAAGCAGGGTATCTAGCTTTCTTATAATAGATGTGTGTGTGTGTGTGTGTGTGTGTGTGTGTGTGTATGTCACATTTGATAAATGGCATCATATAGCCAAGGCATACTTCTAACTCACTATGTCAGCTAAGCCTGATGTTTTAATTACTGATCCCCCTGCCTTTCCCTTAGAATGGCTGAGATTATAGACAAATGCCACCATGTAAAATCTTATTGAGAAGCATTTGCCAAAATCATAAATATGCACACAATGGGTGTCAAGTTAAACAATATTTGACTGAAGGCAGTTTTCCCTAGAACCTATGGTAATTCATCCTTTCAGTTCCCAACTTCATGACAGTACAAGTCACTGATTACCCTGGCCTCCTGTACCTTTGTGCTGTCATGTATTCATTGGGATTTTGGTAATGCTCTAGAGGAGGGGTGCGCAATGAGAAAAGCATTCAAACCTGCTTCCTCGGGCTCGCCTTATGATGTATTCAACCATTCCTGAGTTGGGTTGTGTTTTATGCTGGTATTTTTCACAGCGCAGTCTCTGAGTTGAAGAATGAATGAAGATTGGTCTTGCTCTCACTTACAGTGCAGTTCTGTGGGCACCAGTCACTGAGTTAGTCTTTTTCATGCCCACGGACTCATTTAATTCCATAATAATGTTATGAATTAAATATCATAGGCTTCTTTTACAAGTCGAAAAATCTTCTATGCAAGATGAAGTGGTTTTCAGAGAACCATAACAGCCTGCATGAGAACAGCCTTCGTAATAAAGCTGTCCACCTGTAGCTGAGTTTGCTCCAGTGCCCTAGCACAGAATACTGGCAGGGTAAACATTTCTATTTCTTTCACCAGGGCAGCAGTGGACCACCTGGATCTCCAGGAGAGCCTGGCCGTCCAGGAGCCCCAGTGAGTATTCATCCCCAGCTTCCTGATCATGTTAGGGCAAGGGACTCATGTCACAGGAGGTTTTTTCCCATCCCAGAAAACCTTGGATAATGAATCCCTTTTTGAACAGTACAAATAGTCCCAAAGCCAGAGAATCTGGGTATGTAGCTCTTTAAAAGTTGTCCACATATTTGATTACATTTCTTAATCTCTTCTGTCTGAAACATGGACACCTCTAGCTATTCAATGTCAAAGATGTGCATAAAGTTTCACAGTGGGTATCAAATGATAGAAATATAAGCTACAGCCAGTCTAAGAAACTCTGACTATATCACTAGAATGGGGGGTTTTGGTAAGCATGGAAATAGAGACGGCAGTGACGGGTGGGGAGCAAGCAGGTAGTAAAAAGAATATGGCAGGTAGATTTCTAGGCACTGATCAGATTCTGGATTTGAGGATCATGCCAGGTCATGGAGGAGACACAATGGGGCAGACGGTTCTTTAATGGATTCTGGGCTTCAGTAGGTTCAAGTCTTGGTATGAATTTCATTCTTGCCTAGCCTGCTTGTATTTTTTATTTGCCTAGATTGAGACATATTCTGGAACTTCTTGCAAGTTTAAAATGCCATTTATAAATATACAAGACAGTGTGCTAACCAGTGCTTTCCAGATAATTTCCAGAGAGAATCCAGAGTGACCAGAAATCCACAAATCCCAGGATGCCCAGTCACACTGGTAGAGACTATTCCATTGGTCCGATAACAACTGCAATGGGTGTCTGTCCTTATGACAATGTTAGTAATCTTTACCAAGAACTGCAATGTATGACCTGTCCTTCCTACTGAAACAAAGTATACAGGATAGGGTTGGACCCTGAGGGTATATCCATTCAGGGGAGAAGCTAGCCCCAGAGGGAGCTGACCCACTTTGGGGCATTTTGTTTAAAGCCTAAGCCATTCACAAAAAGGCTTCCTCCAAAGGCTGCAACCCCACCAGGATTCTTAACAGTGTCATGGGAAGCAGTGCCCAACCTCAAAGAGGCTGCGCACATCTAGGTATAGGTGTTACTTCTAAGGATCTATTCTTAGATGTCACTGCTTGAATGGAAGGAATGCTCTCTCAGTGGAGATTCCTCCTGCTCTCTCATCTTCCTTCCCCGTTCCATGGTCATAATACCAAGTTCCACAGACCCCGTGTCTCCTTTTGACCCATCATCTCTCCAATTTAGGGAAGGGGTAGGCATTTCAGGGCTCCACAGCTTGGGAATGTTATCAAGTTTCTGAGTCAAGTGACATCACTTGAAGCCTGTTTTAATTAATTCCCCGTTTTCCTTCATAGGGCCAAAAGGGAAACAAAGGAGAAAGTGGCAGCCCAGGACTTCCAGGGTTTCTGGGTCCCCGTGGGCCTCCGGTAAGCAGAGGACCTAATGGTGCCAAGATGCCTGGCTCTAGGTGTAACCTTGTGCTTCACTACTGTCCTTGCCAACATATGTCTTAAGGGACATTTTTTTCATGCTGTGATGAGATAGGATGGTGTCAAAGGCCATCATGATTTAGGAGGCCACTGAGAGTTCATAATTGGCATTTGCATGGGATTCCAAAGCCCAATCCTTTAATTATGTGCCATAGAAAGGTAATTTAATACCTTATTATGGAGACTATCTCCTTACTCAAGTGGTATGAGAGCCTCATTCATTTCTGTGTATTAAATTTTGTGATTTTTGTGTGAGAATCCACATAAAGTGTTACCACAGTCACTTATTCTTAGTACCCCGACTCAGCCTCATAAGGTATAGTGAAGCTGTCAGAGGGGTAATGAGGACTCATTCTTAGCCACACTGAAGTCATGCACTGTTCTTCAGACTCTAGTCTGCACTGATGGATGATAGGGTTTGTAGGTGACACCTCAAGGTGGAAAATGTTTCCGTATTCCTGAAACCCTTTTCTTTTTTCTTTCTTTTTATTGATTCATCATTTTATGTTTACATTTCAAATGTTATCCCCTTCCTGATGTCCCCTTCATGAGCCTCCGCCCTCTTTCCTTCCCCTTTGCCACTGAGGGTCCATGGCCCCTGATACATATGTAGCAGAAGATTCTGCCCTTTTCACATGAACACCTTGACAACTGGATCCATCCTTTTTGTGTGTATGTGTGTGGTATCAGGCCCACTATTCTCCACTTCTGATTTGTGGTCCAAGATGTATATGGCTTTTCCATTCATTTCCTCAGATTACTCAATTGTTCTCTTTTCCAGTGATTGTTTATAATTTGGCTGCCACTGTGTTTTTAAAAAATTACTCCTTAATCATAAAACAGACCAACTCTCCAGCTTTACTATGTGCTAGTCACTATACTTTACCAATCTCAATTCAAATAAGTATCATGGTAACCTATGGTATAGGTGAAGTGACTCCTCTTAATTTATAGGTGAATAAATTCAGACACAATGAATTTAAGGGATTAGTAAGGTAGTCATTGATATCATACAGCCAGTCAACAAAGGAATCAATTTAAAGTTGGACTCCACCATCTGATTCATATCTAACTTAACACATTCTCCCCTGGTGATTAGAGTGGCCACCCTCCCATGAGACAACTGGTAAACCTGGCTTCTTAAGACATGTTTAGTAGGGATACATTGACCCCACTGACAAAGAGCCCATAGCCAGAGGACTTCTTGTATTCTGTGGCAATTCTCTACTTTCTTTGACATGCACTGACCAGAAGGCTGAATGTGTGTTGGCCTTGCAAGGTATGCTGTCTGGTTTACTGCCTGCTGTCCTTGCTGGAAGATGATGAGTGAAACATCTGTCATGATGATTAACATGCCTCGAATGATGCTACTGAGCCTGCTGTCCTCGTGTTCTTTTTACAGGGAGAAGCAGGAGAGATAGGAGCTCCAGGAAAGGAGGCAAGTATTTCCCAACCCTGCCCTTTCTTCTTCATAGACCTTTCCTCTGGGAACCACAGATGGGCTGAGAAGCAACCCCTGAGCTTATCAAAGATATTCAACCAGAGTCAGTATACTGTCTGGACTGTGGTTTTACATTTAAGTTTCACAAACTGTCACAGGTTTTACAGCCAACTGGGGCACCAGGTAGATGGATATATCTCTCCTTAGCCACCCTTCAGCATCATTGTGTCAGCAAAACCTTCTAATTTGTTCTTTGTGGTGCCTCCCAGTTCTTCTCAATGGACCCTGCCCAATTACAAATCCTTTTTTGCAAGCAGCTGGAGATCCATGGGACATCAACATTTTATGTTACTTTATAGTTTAGACTATAGCTGTACTCTCCCCTACTAAAGGGCAAATCACCCTTGAGGCATCCTTCTTCTTCCTTGTTCTCTCTCTTCCTGTCAGCTGCATCCACTCTGGTCTCTAAATTAAATATCTAATTAGTTTTTAGTTCTCTCTCTCTCCCTCCCACCCACTCCCTCCCTCCCTCCCTCTTTCTCTCTCTTTCTCTCCCCCCCCCCCAATACTTCCACTTTCCAGCCCTTCTCCTTCTCTGTGGACCAGCAGAGAAAATCACTTGTCAATCTGCTCTGTTGCTCATCTGCTCTATTCTGTCCAAGCTCATGAGCCTTGCTCAGAAAAGGCACCAAAAGTGCTTGAGGGTGAAAGAGTAGAATGAAGGATGTGGAGAAAAGACTTTTAGGGAAATTGCTTACATGTATATCAAAACCTGCACTCTTGACTTGAAATACAACATTC
The DNA here is from genome assembly GCF_963924665.1 of Micromys minutus. Classification (NCBI taxonomy): domain Eukaryota; kingdom Metazoa; phylum Chordata; class Mammalia; order Rodentia; family Muridae; genus Micromys; species Micromys minutus. The sequence goes on along the minus strand of NC_137962.1, from coordinate 14,347,150 downwards.
TTGTCACTGTGTGCCTTTGGGCTACTGATATAAGAAATTGTCTTCCTTGAAGCTGGATCAAATATTCCAAGCCTGAGTACCCTGTACTTTTGGCCCAGGCATAGCTTGCCACTTACTAGAATTGCTCCTCACTTGCAGACTGATCATTGTTCTTGCTTACTAGGTAAAGTTGGAGGGATTAATGCCCCATCTCCCATTTCTGATGGTTGCATCAACCCTGTGAGCTCTCAGTTGGGTTGTGGCCTACATGAGTTCTTTGTATGTTTCCATTGCCCTCCAGAATAAAATTCAGACTATTCAGGCCTGGCTAATCTTCCCTAATCCAATCCACACTCTCTTTCAAATGTGACCTGCTCCTTTTTGGTGGGTGACACACAGAGATCAATTACTTAATCACTGAAGCTTACTCTTGCCTCTGTTCTCCAGAGCCATTTTCCTCTTGTAATCCCTGTTGGATTCTATCTTAACTTCCAGGCTGTGCACTTTCCAGCATCCAATGTCATGTGCTTTTTTTTTCCTTCTGAAATTACTGTGGGACTTTCTTGTGATTATATTATAAAAAGTAAAACCATTTTCTGTGTACCAGAATTTTTATTCCCATCCCTACTTCTGAAGCAGACTATGAATATGCTGAAAAAAGGAATATCCCCATGATACTTTTCATTGGTGATAGAGCTCAGAGTAGTACCCAAGGAGGTAGCGTAGTGGATGTTTATGGTATGAGGTGACTAAAATAGCCACATTCAGAAGAACTAAGATGCTTTCATTCCATTTTAAAACATAAATTAATTTAAAATTTAAGTGTGTGTATGTGTGTGTGCATGTGTGTGTGTGTGTGTGTGTGTGTGTGTGTGTGTGTGTGCATGCAGCTTTTGCTGGATATGTGCATGTGAGTGCAGGTGCTTCTGGTGGCCAGAAGAAGGAATCAGATCATCCAGAGCTGGGGTGACAGGTTAAAGGATGCTTGAAACTGAGCTCACTTTTCTGCAAAAATTGTATATGCCCATAACTGCTAATCTCTATCCATGTCTGCATTCTGAATGTATACTATTTCTGTCAGCTATGACAAGCTAAGCTGGACTGATTGCCCTAATGTGAAACCTTTGGACTGACATATTATGAATACCTGTAAATGCAGGGTGGGCTTTGGTATAGGAATATGATGTCCTATTCAATAAATAAACTTTTCAAACTTTTGCTACCTAAATATGAGCAAAGAAGCATGTCTATGTTCCCACATCCTGTAAGAAGAAATTTAGGTGTCAGCTAGCAAGCGGGTGAATTCTTTTCAGAGTGGATATCAGGAATCTTGAAGAAGAAAAAAGGAAAGGGGGAGATGCAGGGAAGAATAGAGAAAATAACAGAGGAAGGGAAATAATTTTCCAGGTGGACAAGATAAGAAAAACATGGGCAGGAAAAAGAAATCAATATCTCAATCATAGGAAGTATGGAGGAATGTCTTTTGGTCCTCCTGTGACTGTCCCCATATCCACTAAAGGTTAAAAGAACATAACAATAGTTTCATTTTCCCCCCAGTTGCTGGGTAGGAATAGATAGCTTCCTGAATTAAAAGTCTTAAGCCAAGCAAGGTCATCAGGAGTGAAGGGTCCAGAAGAAGATCATAGGGAGAGCCTGTCAGACTGCAGAATAGCAGGGTTTTGAACATCAGAGGTGTTGTTAGCTTGTCCAAAGACCAGTTATTGGGAGACCCCAGAACATTCCAAGGAGAGTCATGCTTTTTCCTAGGGAAGAGAAAGACATCAAAGAATCCATAGCATTGGCTCATGTCCCAGGTAAAAAAATGGGCAGGAGTAGGAATAAAGGACTAAAGAGCAGCGAGTGGCTTGATTGCATATCCAGACTGTCCTGGTAGAAGATTTGGGGGTGTGGCGGGGTAGGTGGGGGCTTTGTTTCTCCAGCATCCCTGTTCTCCAGAAAGTACAGTGTAGAAGAAAGGCAAAGATGGTGGCATGATAGCAGTACTGAAGTGACTACTGTCCACTTATCTCATTGCAGGGTGCTCCTGGGAAGCCTGGAGAGCCAGGATCCAAAGGAGAGCGGGTAAGTGGGGATGTGTAGCTATCTGGGGATGCTCAAGGTGACCTTCCCATAGCTGCAAGACTGGAATTTATTTAGGGCAGTTAATAAACATTCCAACCTTGACTGCTGTCTTCTGCCATGACTTTCCATGAAAAAGAATCTCAAGCCCTTCACATAGTAGGATTCTTTATTCCCCAATACTGACACAGTCAGTTTTCTTTAATGTTTCTTTTTGGTTATTTTGAGGAATAAAATCATGACCATAATTATCAATGCAAGGCAAGTGTTGGGAGACTCTGACAGATTCCCTGCTCACCATGTGTGAAGGCGCATGCAGGATGCGCCTGACTCCCTAAGTGCCAATTTGCTGGGAGCCAGATTTGTCACTAGAGGTGACAAGGGAACAGATTTTCCCATAATGAGTCGCCTTGGCGCCACACTCTGAAAGCCTTTCTTTACATTTCATTTTTCCAGAAACCAACAGGGGAGAGACATTTTCCTTGCAGAAGTGCAGGAGGGGGCAGGGAACATTCTCACACTCACCCAAACAGGCTCTTGCTCCATTCAGGGCTGTGCACGGCTGGTTTGCCCACAGTCCTATGTGTGGTCAGCTGCTACACTATGTGGATGATATCCGTCCCCCACCCCCGCCCATGGTTGTTTTCCATGGTCCTGCAAAGAATTTATCGCAGCTTTCTTCACAAGTCAGATGGGTAACGAGCTGGCAGGCTTTTCCCGCAGTTTAGGAAGAAAGAGATGGAAGTGGTCTCTGCCATTCTTGCCTTCCCTTCTTGTCTCTCCTTCAGATGACTTTGTTCCCTGTGACTGTTTGATGTTGAATATTGGAGCCACTGGTCGATTTTCTCCTGAGAGTATCACTCAGGGGTCTTGAGAATGATTGCCTAGGAGTGTGGGCATGGGTCCTGGATGGGAGCCAGGGTGTTCAGCCCACAGACAGGAAACTGTTCCTCATACACAATCAATAACTGGGGAGATTGCCTGTCCTCTGTTAAGTGGTTCCATGGAACCTTGCCACCAAGTGCTTATATTCCTCATTCCTTCATCCTGGGAGTGTTTGAAATAGGGAACAGGTCTTTTCATTGTGCAGGAGGGTTGCTGAGTAAAAAAGCTGTGCCACATAGATGGGGGTACGTGCATCCATGTGACTCAAAACAGTGTTCTATACCTCTGAATCTATGATCGATCATCCAACTCATTTCAATCCCCACAGCAACTCTTTTGGGTTTGCCTAAATTAAAATGTCAAAAGTCATCAATAATTTGATTATTGTTGAAAACTGAAAGCCATGGAGGGCCTGGTTAAAGAGCTGAAAATACAAGAGGGGATGCAGCAGAAGTCAGCCATCCCTCCCATTTCACCTCAAAGCTCTCCTTCCTGTGTGCCTGTGTGCACTCTGGAGTCACTGTACACAGATGAGGGTACTTCAAACAAGCTTGTGCCTTCACTTTTACCCTCCCTCACACCAGCATATCACATTTTCCATGGCATGTTTTTCTATTTCAAAATCATGCTCTGTTCCTTCTCAAAGGCTCCTGCCATACTGATGGCATGACCACGTTTGGTTCCATCTTGAGACTCCTTCTTCCTCCTGCTCCTCCCTTTTGGTGCCATATCACACACAACAATAGTTGTAGCTCCATTGTACTCTGAGGGCCTTAATATGACAGCTGTGCATTCAGTTCTTATAATCCCCTGAGACTCGCTGGCCAGATACATTTAGTTAATAAGGGCAAGTACTAGGTTGCCTTCCATGGAGTTACTGTGCCCCAAATCACTGACCCAGAATTTCAGAACCTGATTCACTGATGGGGGAGGACTCCAGGTAGTGTAAGCACCACAGAGTGAGCCTGTCAACCCTTCATGGACCCACTGGAACTTAGAGAAGGCCTACAAGGAAAGGCTGCTGATCTAGTAGGCTGTTACTCTTACTGATAGAGGCCAAAAGCTCTCCATGAGTGGAGTGGTAGTTCAGATTCCATTTTTACAGCTAGGCAGCCATTTCCAGGGATGCACAATTTTAGTTTGTCCTAAGACCAGAAAATTTGTGTGTGTGTGTGTGTGTGTGTGTGTGTGTGTGTGTGTGTGTGTGTTATACATATGCAGATGTTTGTGTGGACAAATGCATCTGTGAATGTATATATGTGTATGGTCAGGCCTCCAGTTAGGTGTCTTCCTCAGTCACCCTCCACTTTATTGGCTGAGATAAATTCTCATTGAATCCAGAGGTTACCGAGTTTCTAGGCTAGTAAGGCACAGGGTTATGATCCTCATAATTGTATGGCAAGCTACTGAGATATCTCTCAAGACCTGTCCCTGTCACCCTTATAATTAACACACATCCTTAAACATTACACAATGTTTTATGCCAACAAAGCAAATTTGTGGATATTTTCATTCCTCTCTATTTTTATACACTGTGGACACTGTTCTATAGTTATAACTTTTTATATTACAATAATAATACCTGGTATCTGTCCATATAATCTCTTATAAGCAGCCCCAATGCTGGCAACTATAGTGTGCTCTGTAGTATGAAACTATTAGTACCTTTTGCTGCCCCTATAGTGACAGCCTTGTTAGTGGCTTATTTGTGGTGGGCTTTAAAGATAAAAGTTCTTCTCCTGACTTGAACAATGTTGTATAAGGTAGGATTCTATTTCTGAGCTCTCTTGCTCAGTTTTGTAAGTCAGGACTATGAATGAGGTAATTCTGAACCTTCTATTTTGGATTCATCTGTGACTTACACAGGGCTGGGACAACCCCTGCTCCAATATCACCACCACACACACACACACACACACACACACACACACACACACACACACACATACACACACACACACTCCTGCCAGAGTCCTAACAGAAAGATAATAGTGCCTTGGACTTCAATTTGTGTATTTAAGACAGTTCCCAGCACAGAGCCACCTGCTGTTATAATCTTCTCTTCTATTTAGGGAGACCCTGGGATCAAAGGTGACAAAGGACCACCTGGTGGGAAGGGCCAGCCTGGAGATCCTGGAACCCCAGGCCACAAGGGTCATACTGGCCTAATGGGTCCCCAAGGACAACCAGGGGAGAGTGGCCCTCCTGGGCCCCCAGGGCCACCTGGCCAGCCAGGATTTCCAGGACTTCGGGTAAGGATGATGGTAAAATTTCAGACAGAGATTCCATGGGAATGGAGGAGGAATGGAGTTTGTGGGCTTTGGGGAGTACAGCATGCAGATACCAGGCTTCTGGGGACGAGTTATACAGTAAGGGGCAGAGCACTCCCTCTCTCTGTGCCTATCCTTTGAGAAAATGCTTGCCACATTTGTTAGCGTGAAGTGGCATTGCACATGTAACTTCAGAGATGTTCAGAAACAGATTCTCATCTTTGTTGTGCCTTCTGCCCCAGGAATGATAACTCTTAAGACTTAATGTATTGAGCTGCAAATTCCTTCATTCTTGGCTCTCTGTGCAGAGGTAATTGAGAAGATGGAATCTTACTGGTCCAAGAAGCATCATGGATGGCTCATCATCCATTCACTCCAGAGTATGACAGTCCTAGGCACTGAATGGGAGCAGAAAGCTTATGTCATTACGCCTAGTGGGAGAACTCTTGATTTATCTTGCTTGGGATCACAGGTGCAGGTTGTCAGTTAGATAACAGGAATTGAACTCTTGATGGGGATTTTCGTGCATTCCCTGTGACCTCTTCTCTTTGGTAGCCCTCTTTGTCATCTGGAGAGCTTTATGTGCCCTAAGCACAGGCATGGTCATTCCCTGTCTGCTGACACCCTGTGGTTTCTTCTGGTTGTGGTGATTCTAAAGATCTTGGTGCTCAGACCCTGCCCTTCTTGGCCAAGGGGAAATTAAAAGGACTCAGTTGGCTTCCAGAGACTCCATGGAGCCTTGCCAAGCTCTGTGTGTCCCCTTGTTATGTGGAACAATGGGGCATCTAGGGCTAGTACAAAGGATTCTGGCCAGAGAAGAATAAGATGACAAGGGGCCTGGGTTTATTCCATATAATATGTTGGACTGATAGAAGCACAGGGAGACCCATTCTTGATGGTAGCCCTACCGTATAGGAGTCAAATAGGAAAGAGTGATTCTGATATGTCATAGAGAATCATTTCTGGGGCAGTTCTGAGAATTATTGTCAGTGTGAACATCCAGTCTTTCTTACAGATAAATTCCCCAGATTTTATGAATCACTTACCTGCTTGTGGGCAGTATGGACTCGAACAGGACAGAATTGGCCCTGGGGAGTACAGGGGAAAGATACCAACCAGGAAAGTCAAACTTGATTTTACATAGGAGGCAGTTCATATGCTATGTTTTGGAAGTTGGCAAGTCTTGGGGACCATAACTCTGAGGCCCAGTAATGACTGGTTTTATGGGTACAGTGGTTTGTGCCAGGAGAGGATAAACTAAGGAAGATATTAGGGTCATGAAGGAAAGATATTGTGGCTCTGAGAACCTAAGGTTCAAGCTGCCATATTATTGGCATGGTACGAACAGCAAAGAAGAGGAATGTGCTGCAGATATGACATGGGATAGACAGAGGATGTGATTGCCCCCATCTGTGTGGCTCATAAGCTTCAGGATTTGAGCAGTGACATTGGGATCTTCAAGAGGGAGGAGGAGAGTTCCTGGGAAGATGAGTAACTGCTTCCCTCCCTCCTAGGGCGAGTCTCCATCCATTGACACCTTAAGGCGCCTTATCCAGGAAGAGCTTGGGAAGCAGCTAGAAGGTGAGTGGTTGGACTTCATTGTAGCTGCCAGCCTAAGATTCCCAGTGAGCAGTTGTTGTTTTCATCATTAAGTCATGGGACAGGTGAGTGGGAAGCAGCAGGCTTGAGAAGTAACTTGAGGCCCCAGCCCAGACTCCAGATCCTCTCTCAGCTTCTTCCTGGTCACCTCTAGTGACAATGACTGTAGTGAATGACACCACCAGATGCCACCATCTGCGGTGTGGTAATAACCTATACTTTCTATGTACTCAACCATATGTGTGATGGATCAGTGTTCTGGGAAAGTGTGCATGGGGACTCATTGAACTCCGGAGGAGGAGGTAAGTCAGGAGACAGACAAGATGACTTCAGTGCCCTCAGAAGACATCTGTAATTTCTTTTTGGCACAGAGGGCATTGAAAGAGACAGTTGGCTCTGCTTCAGATAGCTCTATGGAGTGGGAAGCTGGAATGGTGAAAGCATTTGGGGTTCCTGTCTTGGGAGGGTTTTCAGAGCTTGAGCATGCCCAATGGTAGCCTAGTAATGACCGTGGGAGATAGCATGGTTATTGGGGGGATAATGAGGAGCAGGGAGGTTGAGCTACTGGAATATAAGTCTGGGATTTACAGCCTTATCAGTTGTGCACTATACTACAATGGTCTGTTTAGTAGCCAGTCTTCCATTTCCCCTGTGATAAAAGCTTAGAAGAAATGCTTACAAACTTATGACATGAAAGAGGTGTGTCCTAAAGGTGCTTCCATTCATATGCCCCATGTCCCAGTATTCTGTGCCTCACACATTCAGACTGGATACCAGGATGTAGGAGCAAAGTTCCCCTCTTACCTCCCCATCTGAAATCTATGTGAATTGTATGGACTGTGGATGAAGAAGGTTAGGGAAGACAGGAAGGAATAAGCTGGAAAGAATGTGAGCTCCACTAATCCAGGCAAGTCTAAGAACTTGTATGCGGGAGTTCCAAGTTCTACCTCTTGAATGTTAGACTCGTTGGTGATGGAATGGATGCTACCCTAGTAGAGTATCGACCACTGGTTTTTAAGGGGTCTGGGAACATGTGATGGAATGAGTCTCTTTCAAACACCCTTTTGAGGAGGAAATATTGACTTCCACCAATGATAAGAAAATCAAAAACCTAGACAAGTTCAACAAATTGCCAAGGTCACTTAGGGAGTCTGCACAGACCCATTGGCCTTGTGAAGGGGCAATAGCAGAGCAAGTCAACAAGTCTTATCAACCAAAAGGTTAGAATTTATACTAGTTACTCCACCCATTTGACAGGCATTTGCAGCCAATGCTCTTTGACTGTACAAGGTTATTAGGTGGCTCTGGGTAGCCAGCAGGTAAGCACTGGGTCCACCAGCCAGCAGGAAAATGAGTCCACCCACAGTTGGAGCTCTGTTGTTTTTCATAGATTCTGTAATGTTTGTATTGCAGATGTATAAGCATCTCCAATTAGCAGCTTATTTGGCTCCTCGGTTATTGATGGAGGACTTGATTCAAAAATAAAAGTCACTAAAGAGCTTTGTATATGCCACTTAAACATCCCAGGCCTCAGTTTCTCCGACTGACAGCTACAGCCACTGCCATTGCTGCTGCCGCCACCACAAACAGCAATACTGCTGCTCCAGCACAGTTAATACAACTATTAATTATCTCTGCTGCTGCTGCTGCTGTAGACATCCACACACTCAGAAATGTGTGTACAGGAGCTGTTCCTTGTCTTCATCCCCAGTTGGTTTTGCTTGTAGTTTGAGTTTGCATTGAGCTGCCAGTCTGTCCCTTGTCCTCTCTCCATTCCTCAGGAACTTCTCTGTTCTTCCCATTCCATAGCTAAACTTGCCTACCTCCTGGCCCAGATGCCTCCAGCACACATAAAGTCCTCTCAAGGCAGACCTGGGCCCCCAGGACCCCCTGGAAAAGATGGGCTTCCAGGCCGGACAGGCCCCATGGGTGAGCCAGGCCGTCCTGGCCAAGGTGGTTTAGAAGGACCCTCTGGACCCATGGGCCAAAAAGGTGAGTGGACAGCATTTCTGGAACTGTGCTGAGTCGGGACTTGGGTGTGGGCTGTATCTGCATTATTCATCTTGTTTTCATTTCCATCAGACCAGCAACACTGAATTTTGGCATTGTATAATTTTTTTCATACATTCAAGCTTTTCTTACTTGACAGTTTTGAGAAATTATGCCAGGAATACTGAACCTGCCCCCCCCCCATACCCACACACATACTTTCCCACACACACACTTTCTTGTTTTCTCTTTGTCTCCTTTGCTCAAGTTACAGAGGTGATGTAAATGTCCTCCCGCCACCCGGACACCCAAGTTTGGAAGGACTGAGTGATATGACATTTAATCTCCAGAGAATGGATATTAAACGGCAGCTTTAAAGTCCAGCCAAATTGTTTTGAGCTAAAATGGCCACTAACTGTCTGGCTCTTTGGCTGGGTAACCTATCTGAGCATTGGAACTCTTCCTCAAGGGGAAGAGCCTGTCCCAGGCTGCACACTGGCAAGCAGGTCAGGATGCTTTCTGCAGGAAGCAGACATGAAGCAGAGAGAGGACCGGACTCCGTGCTCCACTTCTTCCTGATTAGTGGACTTGTGGGTTCATGTTGGTGACCTTCAGATAAACCTAACAAGTTCTCTTTTGATCTGGCATATCCGTATAAATGTTTAGCCATTTATTCCCCTGTGATAGGTCTTTTGTTTAAATGGTTTTTTGTTAAATTTCTGTATTCCTGACCATCTGTATTCATCCATAAAACAATGTACACAAAACACATGCCCATAGGAAACGTGCTTTATAAGCTATATTGGATTATGGCAGGATACTGACCAAGTGTAACTGTTAGAACAGTGAAAGTGGGGAGCTGGAGAGGAACTACTTTCTGATTAAGAGCTTCTGCTGATCTTGGAGAGGACAAGGGTTCAGTTCCCAGCACCAACATGACTGCTCACAACTGCAGTTCCAGGCTGTCCAATGTTCTCCCCTTCTTTTATAGGTACCAGGCATACAAGTGGTAAACATGCACACGCAGTCAAAACATTCATACACATACAATATAAATCAATAAATATAGAACCCCTAAACAACACCACATACTCAAAAAAATAAGATTAGTGTTCTAAAAACTAGTGCATCATAAGGTTTATATTTAGATTATAAAATAAAATAAAATGATGTTGTATCCAGGAGATACTTTAGAAGCAGTGCAACAAAATGTATTAATTCCCAGTAAAATAGTTTGAAAGAGAGATTTCAGTGACTTTCGTTGGGACTCTTCTTTCTGTTCTTATTGTGACAATACCACCATGAATAGAGGTGACACTAGCAGTAGATTAATATTGTCTGTAACAATTATACTAGTGATAGAAATAACAGTGTTGACAATGATATTATTGATAGTGGCAGTCCCAGTTAAATCAAACCCAGAAGTTCTTAACTCAGATATAGTCCAAATATCTCTCCAGAGAACATGATTTCTTCTCCCCTCCCATCCATCTCTTTCTCTCTCTCCTTGATACTATATGTCATATATGTGTCAAATGTTTTTATCCTTGGGATGGTGCTTATCATCTGTCTCTTATGGAGTGTTCCTGGTACTGTTCCATTGTATTACTAGACTCCAGGATTCCTTAGGTCAGAGCTGAGTCTCATTACTGTATGTTACCACATCACCTAGTATGTTGAATTCATTTATTTATCCACCCAGTTTCTTCTTCATGAAGGTTCGGATAAGAAGCTTCAAGTGCATTGGCATGTGCACCAGTAATCATGTCATACATCAGGCTGATATGTTTGTGAGTTGTGGATGTGTGAATTTGGTTACTCATTGTTTATTGAATGTAGTTGTGCTTCTGTGTATGTGAATGTGTAAATATGTGTGTAATTGTATTGATAGGTGCTTGGCTGAATATGTATGTATAAAGATGTATATCTGATAATGTATTTGGGAGAAAGCATCTGTTTCTTTTGTTTTCAGGCATATATTCTGAGTCTGAAAATATGCTTGAGCATGTGTGTGGGTGTATGCCTGCATGTATGGGTTTTATACATAAAGAATGTGTGAACAGGGTGGTCTGAATGGACCATTTCAGTGATACTGGGATGCACCAGTGACACAGGGTGTCCTGTGGGTTGAGACTGTCTGTGCCCCCATTATGATTCTGTGCCACTGAAGTTGAACATTCTTCCCATCAGGTGAAAGAGGAGCCAAAGGCGACCCTGGCACACCTGGAGTTGGCCTCCGAGGAGAGATGGGTCCCCCTGGAATACCAGGTATGAAGGTTCAGGGTCTTAGGCTGGGTGGACATCAACCATGGAGGCAGGGGCACACAGTGGTACCTGTGGTTGTGGGAAGAGAGAAGGACCTGGGTCTAAGAAAAAACAGATAATTCACTGTTTAATGGAATATTTCTCAAACCCTTGAGACATAGCTTCTAAGTTGAAAATCCCAATGACTTAGTAACTGTTCCAAAATGACCAGAATAAAGTTTATTGATGCTTCCTACATAAAGATATAATAAATACTTGGGATGATGCAGAAGCAAATTGCTCCAGTTTGTTCATTGTCTTTTATACCCATGTCCTGACAAAAGAAAAAAACAACAACAACAAAAAAAAAACTCACTGTAGGGCAGAGTACTTGGCTCAGAGATTAGGAGCACTATCTTTTCTTTGTAGAGGAACCAGGATTGATTCTCAGAACTCACCAATCAGCTCACAAACATCCATGACTCTAGTTCCAGAATATTTAATATCATTTTCTGGTATCCATCAATTCTGCAAGTACTTGGTGCATATACATAAATGAAAGAAAGAAAGAATATACATGAAACATAAATAAGTAGTCATTAAAACACATCATGCCCCAGTAATATACAGGATTATTATGTTCTAACTAAAAATAATAAATGACTAAATATTGTGAAAAATGGTTCCTGGGGAGAAAGAAATTGTCATATTCTAAATGAGTCTAGACATGTTGGAGTTGCATCTCTCCTCAGGACTTCCCTTCTATAATTTAACTCACCTTAAGTGGTTAGAACCCCACAAGCAACATGAAAGCCATCTTCTTAAGCCTCATTCAGATTCATTACTATTGCTTAGAATATGCCCAGGGAACCTTAGCCAAAGGCTTAGGCAAAGGCCAGCGCTTTTGGAGCTCAGGGGTTGCAGGGTCTTTGGATTTTCACTTCTGAAACCTAGAAAGAACTGGAGAAATGGCCACCAGTTGACCACTGTGCTTGGGGGCTGTACTGGAAGAGCTCCTGAGATTTTCATTTGTCACACTGAAAAGAAGGTGAGAATGATAAGACTCTCAACTCTAGACTAAATCTGACCTCACCAGTGTGTGTAGAAATAAAAATAAATAAATAAATAAAAAGAAGTAAAGTTGAGAAAAGATAACAGATCCCAGACTATTTGAATGTTGAATTTTGCAAGATCATCAAGTGTCCCTGTAAGAAGAGGTACAGCAGGTTAAGGCTTACTAGGCTGTTTTGGTGTCCCAACATGAATTCAGATGTGTCTACTAGACTGTGTGCAAGAATAGTGTTCGGCTTTCACATCTGACTTTTGTGGAAAGCTTGCACTCCAAAGGCCTCGAGTTGCCCTTATCTGCTTCTTGTCCCTGGTGTCTGGGTTTCTTCCCTGTCTCAGACAGTGAGGGTGCCCCCTTTCACCTACTGCTTGTAAATGTGCTGTTCTACCTGATGCCCGCATCGGCCACTCTGTCTCTCAATCTAAAGTACCAACAGAGGCTATTCACTCTGAGTATACATTGAACCCTAGTTCACAACACAAAGATTACAGGGATGTTTCACTCCTGGACAGAGAATGTAAACGTCCTTCTGTTTCTTTTGCTTCCTGGGCCAGGCCAACCTGGGGAACCTGGATATGCTAAAGATGGACTTCCAGGAAGCCCTGGTCCTCAAGGAGAGACAGGACCAGCTGGACATCCTGGCCCTCCTGGTCCTCCTGGCCCTCCTGGCCAGTGTGACCCCTCCCAGTGTGCGTACTTTGCCAGCCTTGCTGCCCGGCCAAGTAATGTGAAAGGCCCATAGAAGATTCTAGAACATTGAAACACTCCTATGGATTTCTGAAACTTGAACTCGGAGCCCACTGGGAAGCCAGAAGCCTTGGAACATTTCAGATTCTCCTTTTCTCCCTCTTCCTACCTTCTGTCTTTTCTTTCTGTTTTCCTTCTCTAGACTCTTCCCTCCTTGCCTTCCTTGTTTTTTTCCTTCTTTCCTCAGAGACCTCACAGTTATTAAAACCAACAGGTACTGTCAGGCAGTCTATTATTAATATTATTTTTATTATTTGCTGTTATTTCAAATGCTAATATTTTGGGGGGAGCTTCCTGGTGAACAGGAAGTAGTTTCTTGGCTCAGGTCTCCTGTCAGCACTAGCCGAAGTGTGACAGCCAATTCTGAGGAACCCTTGGTGCTATGCAACCCTGACTTTCTGTGCACTTGCTGATTTTACCTCTTTTCTGGAAAGGAAGCTTTAAGGGATGGAAACTATAAAGTTGTTTCCCTAGCTGTGCCTAAAGATGGCCCAGGGAAAAGTAAGTTTGAAATCCCCACCTCCCAGGAGAGACTCAAAGCAAGAAGAAGAATTTGCAGCCTGGAAGAACTCATTGACTTCTGGAGACAAGTTGCACATCTGGAGTTCAGAACTGCCTTAGAGCATTGGGGAGGGTGGGTATCCTTGGTGCTTCAAGCTACCAGAACTCTAAATGAAGTCACAGTACCTTGTGTCTGGGCCCTCCAAAAACAAGCTGGTGCTGAAGACAGGTTCCCAGGTGTGACTGCTTCTAACCATGGCCTGGATTCCTTCAAGTGCCTCATGCTGGTTTCAATTGTATGAGTTGCAAAATAAAAGTTTTCAGTGGTCACTGGCTTTACTTACTTGTGAATGGTCATGCTTGTGTGTGTGTGTGTGTGTGTGTGTGTGTGTGTGTGTGTGTGTGTGTGTGTGTATGTATGTATGTTTCTACACACACACCATGAACAGATGCTCACTAAATGTGTTTCCTTCTCTGTTGCTCCTGGGTATTCTGTTCCCTTCTTGAGCCTCTTTTGCGCATTAGGTGAGTCTTCTTTGAACCACAATACTTTCTTTACCTGTTCTCTCCAGATGTTAGATGCACAAGTGTGGGATGGAGATAGCAGTGGGAACATTATTACCACACCCTTTGAGGATGTATCCCAGGTATTTAGCATATGGGAAGAAGCCCTTTCAGCATGCTCAGAACTACTGCGGACAGGGTCTATTGCAAACTGGAAAGTTGACTTCAGTAGGATGATTCCTGCAGATTTACATCCTTATCAGCATTTGGAAGGAATTATCCTTGTTAGTGTTCTGCACTTGACTGAAGACACGGATTGATGGATTGACTGATGAAGTTGTCCATTCATAAGATGCTTCAGTTTGGGTTTAAACTGCCGTGATAAAACACTTTGACCAAAGGCATGTTGTGGAGAAAAAGGTTTAATTCAGCTCACAACTCTTAGTTCATACTCCATCACTGAGGGAACTCAAGGCAAGAACCTGGAGGCAGGAGCTGAAGTAGAAGCCATGGAGGCATGCTGTTTACTGATTTTCTCTACATGTCTTGCTCAAAAGTTTTTCTTATTCCATCAAGGATCAGTTGTCCAAGAAAGGAGCTACCTCCAAGGAGCTGGGCTCACTGACATCAATTATTAATCAAGAAATTGTACTACAGACCTGGCTACAGACTAGTCTTATAGGGACATTTTCTCAATTGAGAGTCCCTCTTTTCAAATGGAATTAACCAACACACATGTCTATACCAACTTAAACAGCATTAGTTCACCAAGTGCATCTATTGTACCCCTTGATTTAGACACTTTAAATTGGTTTAGGAACCAGAAATATAAGCATCCAAAGAAGGCTGAAAGATTGATTAGGTAGAGAAATAGCACTTTAGTCATTTTAAATTAAGATCTAAGATCTATTCCTTCTATTGGGTAAGTTGGTGCCGATGCAGAACGTGGGCTATGGAAGGGTGGAGGGATACAGCACACTTCTGTGCAGGAGAGGCTTTCTTTGGATCCTCTTCGATATCTTCCAGCTCAACTGTCCTCAACACCACATAGGATGTGGAAAGGGTGATTGGGAGAATGAGCACCTTCATGAAAGCAAGTTGATTGGGAGGAGGGAGTGGAGTGGGGGTGTGTAACATTTTGAATATAAATACAGAGAATATCCAATAAAATTGGGGGGGAGATGCCAAAGTAATGCAATACTTTTGTTTGAAGGAATCTCAAGTACTCAGTACTCTCAGTGAGATCATGACCCAGAGCAAAAGGCACATATAGTGTGTGTGTGTGTGTGTGTGTGTGTGTGTGTTCGAGCCAAGAATTTTAGGATAAAATATTTACCCTGACAAAACATGATGCCTTTAAACATTTATTTTTATTTTATTTTATTTTTATTAAAAGAATCACATTTAGGAGCATTTTAAGTTCACAGAAAAATTAAGAAGAAAGTAAAATTTCCTGTGTATTCCAGTCCCCCTATCCAATGTACACTGTAGAGTACATGTGTGTGACAGCTGATGAACCCATAATGTTAGCACTGGCACTCATACCTTATATTCTGGGTCATCGGACTCTGGGTTTGGTCTGAAGTACAATGACATGTAACCACTAGTATAGTTTCACAAGAAAATTTCATTGTCTCCAAAACCTGTTGTATGTTACCAAATCATTCTTTTCTCCCACTAACCTCAGTAATGGTATTTACACCATTCCTGTAGTTTTTGGTTTTTCCAGAATGTCATAGTTAGTGTCTTATAGATTGAAGCCTTTTCAAACTTCCTTCTTTTGCTTAGAAATATACATTTAACATTCTTCTATGTCCTTTGTGGCTGGGTGACTCATTCCTTTATATGGCTGAATAATGTCTCATTGTTTAGAGATGCCATAGCATTTATATCAACTCTTCTACTGATTGACATCTTGGTTGGTTATTGTAATAATTACAAATAAAACTTATGTAAGATTCTATTCATTAAATATTAAGGAGTATTCTTGTTCCCATTTTGTATGGTCAGCATTTTGCCTCTTTGCTTTCATGTGCACTGCTTCTTTTGCTTAGCAGTTCCCTGATGACACACAGGAACAAGCATCTTTGTCCATTTTTATGTGTATGATTTCTTTGGTAAGATGTCTGTTCAGAATTTTGTCCTTTTTTAAAAACATGTTTTCATATTGTGTTTTATTGTGTGTAATAGCTCACATCTATCTTTTCAAAAGCCTGATCATCCCTGAGACCTGGATTGCTGCAGAACCATGTGTCCTTTTCCCACCCCAGAGGAATCTGGGTCAGACAACAACAGCAAAAAAGTGTCACATTTAAAATTTGAATTGTGGTTCTTACTATGAGACTGAGGTTTTATCCAGTTTTTGAAGATTAAAATGACTCATATGGGGGCATACAAAAGTCAGGTGTCCAGCAGCCAGGTCTTCCCCAATCAGTGATGCAACTTGCAGGAACATTAATCATCATCCTCTGGACCTATAATCTGCATCCGAGGCTGGGGACTCTGGGGCTTTCTGCCAGGTATATTTTAAAGAGCACTAGAGCTTACCAAGTCATATGCAGAGGGCTTAGCATTGCAGAATGGAATAGCATGAATACAGGTCATGGGGTACTAAACAAGTATCAAGAGAAACACAGATGGAACAGGTTCCAGGCTGAGTATGATGTAGAAAGGAGAGGGGGTTATTATGAATTGTTTTATGAATGGTGGATGGTGACTAAGAAACTAAATAGACTGTTTTCAAGTGCTCCTGATATCAATAGCTTAAAAGCAGCCCAGTAAGTCATCTTCATGGGAAATGTGATCTGATCCATACAAGAATTGTAGAGGCAAAGTAACCTATGCAAGGCCCAGTATTAGAAATGTAGCAGGGTCAAGATAGAAACTCTGTGTGTGTGTGTGTGTGTGTGTGTGTGTGTGTGTGTGTGTGTGTGTGTGTGTGTTTCATGTTCCCATAGAATGGCAGTACTCCAGGTTCTCCATAGAGTTCTAGGCAGGTGATTATTCACTGGAAATCTAGAGATGCTGGGATGTGACAAGCCAAAGGAACATGTAGAAGGTCAGATGTCAGAGGTCCAGCTTTTCCTAGGAAGCTTCATGGACTGAATTTATGATACAGATTAGGGAAGGCAAGTTCCTTGGGGTTAGGTGTTGTCAGCCATGTCTTCTTAGAAGTCTGGAGGAAGGTCAAGAGTGGTGGTAACAGCCCTGGGCACCCATGATCCGGATAGAGATAAGAAAGACATATTAGAAACCAGAGGTGACACACAGGGCCAGTCTGCTCTGATTCCCAAGTGGCCGCGAACTCTTGTAAAGTATTAACAATGACTTTACAAGGGCAAAATGTCTAGGCTGCATGGCATCTTAGAGAGAGCCACTCCATAGCAGAAACAACCAAGACTCAGAAGGGCAACATGAATCTTCTGAAGGTAATAGTGAAGAAATGGCCTTGAACCCATCTTGCTTTCCTATCCAAGAGTCACACTTGTCTCTTTACTTGATTCACTGCCTTTCTTATACCTTAATGTTTCCTTCTTCATAAGTAGTAATACTATAATGCTTAGTTTTAATTGTCATCATGGTGCAGAGTACAGTACAACCACCTGTGAGAATGTGAGAGATTAATTGCTTTAATTGATGTGGGAGGGCCACTGCACTGTGTAGAGTACCATTCCTTGGGTTTGGGGTCTTGAGTTGTATGAGGGGAAAAAACTAGAAGCCGAAAAGGATGCATCTTACCTCTTTGCTCTCTGCTCTTGACTGGTGTATCTGTCTGCTCCTTGCTACTGACACCTTAACTTCCATACAACACCCTGTGACATTGAACAGAGACAAATAAATCCTTTCTCTGTAAGTCAATTTCATTAGGGTATTTAACCCCAGCAAGAGGGAACACAACAGAACCAAATATCTGTAAATCTGTAGTAGTTGAGTATATATGTTTTCCTATCATATATTAAAATGCAAACCTAACTATAATGAGGGAAACTGTGGTCTTCTCTCCACTGCCCACTCGGAGCCCGTCAGCTTGCTTAGGCTATAGCAACCACCAAGGACATGCATGTGTGAAGGAGGGTTTCAGAGGAAACTGGCCAACAGTCAGCAGCCATGAGGCAAAGTCATACGACCACTCTGCTTCTAAGCAAGCATAGTCCTGGAGGTTTTCAGTGAGGTCTATAAGGAGTTAATAATATGGAAGACAGCATTGTACATCAAGACAAGATCAGTAAGCAACTGAGTCAAGCCATATTTTTTTTTGCCTGAAGCAGAGGAATAAGTTTAAAAAAAAAAAAAAACCACCAATCTGTCTTTATTTTGAGTGTAATAATTTATTCTCTGTGGATTTTTCAGCATTGATTTAGAATTTTTTAAAATGCTTTCATTTATTATTTATTCATTTAATATATCATTCCTAGTATTTTTTTTTAAAGATCTGTGGTGCACCTAAAATTCTATCTCACTCCTAATAAATGCCTCTATGGGGTGGGATGTTTAGTGTCAGAGGCGGCACACTTAACAAGAAAGCCAAGCTGCCCCACCCCCACCCACCCTCCATCCCTTAGCTTGGCTGGGTTAACAGACAAGTTTACCTGAGAAGTTTGTTAGATTACCAAGTAGAGAAAAAAACGAGGGCATTAGAAAACTACAGAAGGTTCTGGGGCTAGTGCCTGCCCCAGTACTAGAGCAAAGACAGGAAGATGATGCCCTGAATGGCTAGTGTCTACCCAAGATGGCAACAGTCTCTCATGTGAAGGAACTCCTTCCTGTTAATTGCATGGTCCCTGGCTCAACAGGTCTCATAGGGATGCCTTAGAGATGCTTCAAATGTAGGATCTACATGATCTGAGAGTTCCTCAGA
The DNA here is from genome assembly GCF_963924665.1 of Micromys minutus. NCBI lineage: Eukaryota > Metazoa > Chordata > Mammalia > Rodentia > Muridae > Micromys > Micromys minutus. Next base: position 14,328,426 of record NC_137962.1, on the reverse strand, counting down.
GATAGAACCAGTATGTGGTGTGTTCTTTACAGACCCAATGGAACCTTCCATCTGTCCCATGATTCACCTCTACTCAGCTGAGCTGCCTCAGAAATGGGCTCAGTGTATATATCTAGTGTTTATTATTGCTGACAGCCTCTTGCTCTTCCTCTCATCCCCTGAGTTACTGCTTTTTGAGACCATAGGATCAGCAGTTGGCCTACAACTGCCTGAATTATTGTCAGCTGTAGGAGCCTTAGAGAGAAATAGCATGAAGGACCTGAGTTTGAGCTTTGATGAGGAGAGATGGAAAGACTCAGGAGGAATGTTCAAACTGTGCATTGTGAGGCTGACAATTTTTAGTGTCAAAGTGAAGCTTGCAGGTGAGTACGTCATTGAGTTGTTCATGTTCTGAGACAACTATGGAGTATCTTTCACATGGGTTTCATGATCAGGTTCTCAAAGGTAACCTAAAAAAATGATAATTTTTTTTAATGTTTAGGCATCTATGAGGTTGCCATGGCCAATAATTCTCAAATATGTAACCTATCCCTGACTTTATGTTTTTATATGTTAGCCTATAGCATCTTATAGGGACATGATTGCCCCATTATAAGCACCTCCATTTAACCTTTTTTATGAATATATATATATATATATATATATATATATATATATATATATATATTAATAAGCTTCTGCAGTAGTTTCCATAAGACTTTCAAAATGTCTTTAACATTAGCTCTCCTTTTTTATATTCCTTCCTCCACCCTGCCCCACACACCCTAGTCCACTTAACTCTTTTTTGTTACATTATTTTCCTTTAACCATTTATAGCACAGGCTTCTAATCCCCTTCCCTAGAAATTCTCCCCATATGATCCCTTAGCGATTTCATGATGTCCATACAAATTCTAAATGGAACACACATATCTGAAGATTCAAAGCTAACATCCCCAAATGAAAGAAAATGGGTGACATTTGATTCATCTTTCTGAATCTATAGAATGGAACAACAAACTTTGCCAGCTACCTGTGACAGGTGTTTGCATCTACAATATACAAGGAAAGAAAGAACCTAAGCATGAAGACAGCACACAACCCTATTAAGAAATCCAGTGTGTAACTAAACACACAGTTCTCAAAGATGAAAACCAAATGGCTGATAAGTTTTCTAACAAATGTTCACCATACTTCTATCAAGGAAATGTAAACTAAAGTTACTTTGAGATTCCATGTCCTTTTTCTGGTCTAAAAGAACTGCAGGGGCAAAAATGGAGAGGAGACTGAAGACAGGTGACTAGCATGGCTGTCCTCTGAGAGGCTCTACCAGCAGAGGTCTGAGGCAAATGCAAATACTTACACCCAACCATTGGGCAGAAGTCAAGGACCCTATGATTCATTCACAGGAAGGATTAAAAAAGCTGAAAGCAAGGGAGACCCCATAGGTAGACTACCAATCTCAAGTAACCCAGACTCCAGGGAGCTCCCAGAGACTGAGCCACCAGCCAAGCAGTATACACACGGGCTGGTGCAAGGCTCCTGGACATATAAAGCAGAATACTGCCTGGTTTGTCCACAGTGGAAGAAGATGTGCCTAATCCTTGAGGGACTTGAGGACCCAGGGAGAGGTGAGTCCTCTTGGGGATAAGAGGGGAAGCACTATCTCAGAGGCAAAGAGGAGTGGGGTAAGGAGTTTCGAGACAGGGGACCAGGGAGGGGTGCAATGGCTGGACTGTAAATAAATAAAATAATTTTTGAAAATAGAGTCTCAAACAATCATAGTATTTTGTCACTATCTAAATTCTACACAATATATTCAAGTGTATGCATATATTACCACTTTTACTTGTCAGATCATAATTGTATTATTTCCCCCTTCTCTTTCTTTCCTCCAAACCACCCCATATAGCTCCCCTTGTTATCTTCCAAATTCATAGCATCTTTTTTCATAAAGTTCATGTCCCTTTTTGTTTTTAAGCCACTCAGTTCGTAAAGGTTTCAGTGATTAGTTTTAAGGACTACTTCAGCTACAGTTGAAAGGGGAGAATATCAAGCTAGCAGATCTACTTAAATTGGGAACAAGAGTGCATTGCATACGAAGTGAAGAAAAATGCTGGTGTGAAGATGCCTTAACCCAGACAGCCTTGCAGATTCCTGGATGAGAACACACCAAGAAACCAGCCACACTCCCTTCTACAAGAACAAGTCTCTCAGGTTCTATGCCAATCCAATTTATTAAGAACTTTTTGCTCTTCTCTCTCATCCATGTAACTTTTGTCCCCATTTTTATCAAGCGCTGTATAATTACAGTTCCCCAGTTGAGAGAATTTGGAAGAAGATAAATAGCGTAATTACCAATGTGTCAATCCATGTTCTGTTATTGCACTGAGCAAACATTAACTTGATCTGCTGCTGCTCAAACAAGATTAAAATCTAATCAAGATGTTCAAGCCCTATTCATCCCACCTGCAATTTGTGGCATGAATCACAGTTAATTTTTTTTCCCTTTTCTCTCAGTTGCTCTTGTAACCTGTGCATTTCACTTAAGAAATGCGATCGCCTGCTCCTTCTGCCTGCTTGTATATATGGGCCAATTGATCTGTCACATTCATGTAAGTGGGAGACTAGTGTATTTTTATAGCATATGTTTATAAACTTGACCTATAATTATTTGCTACAGCTTGGGATACATCCCTTTCTTCTGTGTGAGCAAGTAAATACTAGTCTCAGAAAGCTGCTCAGCATCCTACTCATCCAGAGGCACTAATCTAGGAACTGTCTTTTAGGCTGTCTTTTGCATGGTCAGTGTTGGAGCAGAAACCAGAAAAAAGGAGGCAATTAGGATACTGGATATCTGATCTGACAACCAGAGATGCTCCATTATGGACCTACCAAGAGTTCATGAGAACCAGGAGGATAAGAAATATGACAAAGTCCAAGGAGATTTTCTATTACAAAGGTTGAATGAGGTCTTATTATACATGAGGAATCACAGATTTGAGACTAATTGGGAACTTGACAGTCTCTGTCCTCTTACCTAGAGAATGAAAGCATTTATTCAGTGGTTACATGGATGTAGAGCATAAGGAACTTTTTCATGCTTAAACCTAGGAACCCTTTGTTCAGTTTTAGGAAATGTGGCATTCCTCAAGTGTGGCTAAATACTTTGTCCTCTCTACCACCCTCATAGTGCCTCTGCTCACAGACATTTGTTACTCTTGGGGAAACTCTGACAACATCTCTACTCATGCTGCAGGTGCCTGCTTCTGTCAGCCTCCTAAATCAATTCTTAGGAAACTCATTTGCATACTTGCTTTGGCCAGAAGCTTTCTTTGAGGCATCATGAATGCAAATGAATCATTGAAGTGTTTTGAATGTTGAGGTAGAGTTGCTTCCCTACTAAAAATACTGTGTGACAGTAGATTATCTGTTCTGTGAGCTTATCTGCATGTCTTCCATCTATATTATTTCTGAAGATTCAAAATAACACTTCTTCGCAACCCTGAACATTCCAACTTTGCACATTGTCCTTCATTAGGCAAAAAAAAAAAAAAAAAAAAAAAAAAAAAAAAACTTTCTGGGGGTCTTCTTTATCTTTAGGTTTTACTTTACTCTCTCTTCCCTTTCCTGGTCCTCCTCCTCCTCCTCCTCCTCCTCATCATCATCATCTCATCCTGCTCATCCTCTTCCTGCTTTTCCTTCCTTCCCCTCCTCCTCCTCCTCCTGCTCCTCTTCCCCACCATCACCCTTATCCTCCTCCTCCTTCTCCTCTTCCCCATCATCTCCCTTATCCTCCTCCTTATCCTTTTCATTTTCTCCTCCTTCATCTTCTCTGTGGTGGATCTTTTTTTGCCTGGTACCTACTGTTTAGCCTAATGGAATTCCTTCTCCCTCATCAATGCTTACTGTCTATTATCAGTTCCTCCCACAAATCCCTACCGCAATGGATTTGAAGTATGCACCACTGGGCCCTACCTGCTCCCATATAGTCCCTATAATTGTGATTGTGGTTGTTATCAGATTCCCTGAATACTTTATTACTTCACTGCTATTCATAATTATTGCTGTTCTTATTCTCCTCAACAGTGTGAGGTACCTCCCATGTACCTCAATCTTCAGACTACCTGGCTCTTCTCTAGTAGTCTCAATTTGACTTCCACCTTGTCTCAGCAATTCGCTCCATTAAAATCTGTTTTCTTCTTAACTATATTAATAGATCTCTTTGTATAGCATAACCTCAACCATTCCCCACTTCAATCATCTTTTTTAGTTTTTTTAGTCATTCAACTCTTTTTTTTTCCTGGTCTGTGTCTTATTGTTACTTTAGTGGCAATGGTGCCCAGCCCACTGACCATTCATACTTTTTTTTTTAACCAAGATTTTCCTCCATGTCCCTTTATGATTATAGCTTCTATGCCTGTACTGTAGGAGTACAGAAACCAGTATTCCTGCCCGCCCGCCCATCTCTACTTCTATCTCTGCTCTCTCTGATTTCTTTACTAGAAAGAACATCAATCCACAGTGGATGATCATTAATACTAATTTTTTTGGTTTTATTTATCAATATTGTTATATTTTCTTACTCTGATCATTGGTCCAAATTTCTTGGTTTTTCTTTACCCACCAACTTTCTCTTGAATTATATCTTAAAGTCTCTTTACAGTATTTTTATTAAATGTTTGAAGATTTTGTAGATATATAATACATTTTTAAACTTTAAAATACTTTTATGAATTATTTAAGAATGTCACATGCTCTATAATGAAAATATTCACCCTCAATCCCTCTTTCTCCTACCACATCTATTTCCATCTCTTTACCTAGATCTATGCCTCTTTTTTAATTTAGTAATTCATTGGCTTCAGTTTGTGCTATTTATACAGGCCTGGATATCAGACATCCACTGAACTATGGTCAGCCTTTCAGAGCCCTGCTGTTAAAGAAAACTGATTCTCCCAAAAGACATGGGCCTTCCATAGCTCCCCAGCTAATGATTGTGCACAACCCCTGCCCTTATATTTCATGGTAGAATGTTGATAGGTTTGAACTTGTGCCAGTCTTGTGCAGGTACCCACAGCTAGTGTGAGTTTATGAGTGTGGTTGCTCTGTCACATTTTGAAGTTGTCTTGCTCTGTTCCTTTCCGACCTCTGGCTCTTACAATCATTTCATCCTCTCTTTCCGTGATGATGCTGATCTTTGGGGAGGAAGCACATTGTTCATGTTTTACTTGTGACTGCTTATCCCACAATCACAATTATTTGCACCTTGACCAATTGTGATTTTAACCATTGTCTACCACACCACACACAGAAGCTTCTCTGATGAGACCTAAGAGCTATTTTCATCTGTGGGTCTAGAGATATAAATTTAGAGGGTTGCTTGGTAGTATCCCCACATAGCAAAATAATAGTAACCGGTTCACCCTTGGGCCCATGAGGTCCCAAATTATGGGTTCTTGTCCAGGTTAATGTTACAAGGAACATGTTTCTTACAGTGGATCCAGCCTTAAATCTAATTAGAAAGTGATTGGTTACCCCAATACCATTTGTGTGCCCATAGATATATCGTGCAGGCTGGTTATTATTGCAGCCCATGGTGAAGCTTTTCATCCTCCTAGTCTGCTTACGACCTTTGAGTACTGTGAAGCTAGCCAGCAGAATAAGCTTCCTGGTCACTACAGACTTATTTCTTATGTCCTGTGACCAAAGAATGTTGTCTCTTCAGCAACAGGTCTTACTAGTGGATAACCAAAAGCAATGGCAATGGCCTGTATTGTTTGGGAGGTTTCCAGGGTACCTCTAACCAACAACTGGATGTGAGGTGTCTCTCCTGGCACTGTGTTTGTTTCTTGGTAACCCATGTCTCCCATCTGCTTTCAGCTGAAATCTCTGGTTTCTGTTTTACTGAAGTAGGGAGACAAGATTTCACACTGTAATTTTTTGTCTTACTGCATCTATGCACGGCCATAATCTCCTTTTGATGTTCAGAGTGAGTTTACTCTAATTGTCTTTGTTTTAGGCCCTCCTACTTATGCCCCAAGTCTGAAGGTACAACAGACATTCTCCAGCAATTTCTTTCCAACTCACATATCTCTCTTTCCTTAGACCAATAGTTCTCATATTGCTGCAACCCTTTAATACAATTCCTCCTGTTGTGGTGATCCACAACTACACAATTATTTTCATTGTTCCTTCATAACTGCAATTTTTACATTGTTTTGAATTAACATGTGAATATTTTGGGGTGATAGAGCTCTGCCAATAGATCTCAATGCACAGTTTGAGAGACGTTTCCTAAGGTGGTTACAGTCAACATGCTCTCATAATATTTTTTCAATTTAAAGTCACCTACAATCTTCCTTGATGTCGTGCCCTTTCCAGGTGTTCTCTCAGGAGCTTTATTTCTTTTTCAATGAATTTTGCTAAAGAGTAATCTATAGTCAGTATAATCCAAGGTCTCCTTTTAAGCTCTCTTGGTCAGCCACTATCAAATAAACTGATTAAATAAACTGATTTAGTAAACTCACCCATTTTATGTCATTGTTGAGAATTTATTGATATTTATTTAAAATATAAAAATTAGAAACACTTGGCACGGATCATATTTTTCACTGTATTGAAGTATATTCTCATTTGGCTTTTATGAGAACCTCCCATGTCAATGATAGGCCTCAGCCTCTTTTTATCTTTGTCTTTACCTTCTTGTTAGGCTCACGACTGTCAATGTAGAAAATAGGTGCTTAGGACTTATAGTACACCATCCTCACATGGAGATTCTATCTTTGCAGTTATTTAGGCTAAATCTAGGTCACCCAAACCTCTTTTGTCCTTTAGAACTCTATATATAATCTATCATTAAGGTAACAGTCCTTGCCACAAATGTTTGATGTAGGAACTAATCTTGTTTCTTTTTTTAATCAAGAAGGAAAGGACTAAATAAAAGTACAATAAAGGTTATCAGAAAAGGTCCAATGTGTGAATGAAACAACCTGGTTTTAGACTCATCATTGTTAGCCCCATTGGTCTTACATTCCATCACTGAAAACGTCTGGCTCTTCCTTTTGAACACAGAGTTTGTGTTTACCTCTTTATCTCCTGAAGTTGCCAGTGCTACCTGATTTATCTGATCAAGGAAATATGAATGATATAACCTGTATTATTCCTAGGTGGTCTTTTAGGGTGTATCTATATGCCTTACAGACAGTAGGAGGGATTTTTTCTTACAATTAAAGGATGATCAGATATTAGGCATGGAACACTGGGTAACTGCGATCATTTACAGCTCATTGATCACACCTTTTAGGAGCCTTTGGTGAGAGCATGGTCTACCAGTTAAATGTACTAAGAACATACAGACTTTATACCTGGGTCACAGCATATGGTCATGAGCTGTGTAGTATGAGAAAGTGAAGAAGGGTTTTGGGAACCTACAGGTCCAAGTGTTTGGTTGATCCTTCAGGCTGGCAGGAAACTGAATTCTAGTAGTCAGTGATAAGCTATAACTACATAGGGTACTGTTAACATGGAGGGTAGCCTGGCCAGGGAGACATATTCAGGCTGAAGAACCCATTCTCCCAGTTTCAACTTTTGGTGACATGTAATATTGCACACTGGTAGTAGGTTTAGCACTTACCCAAAGTTGATTTTCTTCTGTCTCCCATATTATGGGAGAAGGACATGTGCAAATGAAATGTCTCCAGCTTGGGTCCCTACCAGGCTTAGAGAGAAAAAAAAAGCCCGTGTGCTTTACATTTGAAAGCTGTTCTTCTATTAGTATGAGAATCCTACAGGACAAGCCCATGATTCTTATTGACAGATACCCACAATCCCTCTTGAGTAATTAACCCACTTCTAGTCTGAAATGAATATTGGGAGATGTAATTAGGATCCTTAATCACTTGGTTTGGTTACTGGAGTCTGTCAGAGGGGCCAGTCACTTTTGGATTTGGAGGGGGTTTGAGAATGGAAGAGATTCATGATAAGAACTTGAGAGGGACATTGGAATTGAGAGGGATCCTGACTGATCATGAAAAGAAGAAGAGGACATTAGTCCTACATGAGAATTGATTCTGTAAACAGCCTAAGAGAACTCACTCACTCATCTCTCTCTAATCTAGTTTACAGATGAAGACACAGTACCAACTTGCATCTTGGTTACAGCAGTGGGAAGCCCTGAGCAGGAGACTCAGCTAATGTCTGCTTGACTACTGAGTGAGGTGATAGTTTGTGCTGCTTTAAAACAGTATTTGTGCATTTGTATTTGTGTATGTAGAATGTGTTTGTGGTAGTTTGTTGTCTTGCAGAGGAAAACATATATGGCTGCATTGGTCTAAGTTAGCTGTGTTTAAATCTGACTGTCAGTCCTGGTAAGATTATCACAAAATGGCCTTTCCATTTTTAAAAGTGAAACATATTTTGGACCATGGCTTCCTTTGCAATGTTGAACCCAACTGTGATTATTTAACTATCCAGTTATTAATTTCTCTAACCCAATAGTGTACTTAAGAAGTAGATGCAGAGTTTTGCTGTTTTAATGACTCTTGAATCCTCAATGTTCTATCTGGTGGGTATTGAATGGATCTGTGTGAAATGAACATAGAAAAGAAACTAAGGAATTGATATCCTAAAGAGGTACCAATCAAGGACAGTAGTCCTTGATCATGATCATGCAAGAGGGTGAAGAAGTTAGTGGGAAGGGATTCTTGGTAGAAATAAAACCAAAAAAAAAAAAAAAATTGCAAACACACAGGAAGCCGGCAGCAGTGCAGCCTATGTGAGCTTTTGCCAGTGGTAGAGTGAAACTGCAGGGTGGAGTGATTGAGACAGAAAATTCAAGACAGCAGGCTCTGAAAACTGCCTGCTCATGGGAAAACACCAACATATTTGAAATGTCTCAACTCTCTTCCCAGTGATAATTCCTGAATTCTAATCTAAGTAGTGAAAAGCTATCAGAAGACACCAAATAGCATGGAGCTAGTGTATTCTTATAAGTTTTTCCTTAATAAAAATGTGTAACAGCATCTTGTACTGTTGCTTCAGATCAAGTTTTTGTAGATGTCTCTAAGCTTAAATCTTATGAAGATAAGGTTTAAGATAAGACAATCATTGGTCTAATGATTGTCATGAGAAGATCCAGTGGCCTGGACTGGTGGGAAACAAAGGTATATTGTTTGCAGTGCAGTTTATATTTGTCTTTATTTAAAACATTAGACTGAAAGTTGAACCTAAGCATGGGTTTCAAAGGCTGACCATCCAAGACTCATGGTTTACCATAAGCAGTAGCTTTCTTTCTTCTTTAGCTGCTGCTATGTGCCTAGAATAGTGCTGAGCCAACTAGCCATGTGCTGTTATTCTGCAGAGGCAAGGAGCAACCCTGCTGGTTCTTACCATCTTATCAGTACAGCAAAGCGATTTGCCTGAGGCCAGAGAGAAATTACTTCAAGGAGAAAAGGGTCATTGGTTCTTATTGGAATTCTATTAAATGTACACATCCTACCTAAGATGAAGTCTTTATGATTTTTTGTACTAAAAAAATACATCTGTGTGTATGTATATGTTTGAGTGTGTATACATTTGTATGTTGTTTCTGTGTGTACGTGTGTGTGTGTGTGTGTGTTTGTGTATTCTGTAGGTAGTACTAATAACACATTTTTCTTTTATAAAGTCGATTTCTCTCTCTTTTAGTATTTATCCCCCCAGTAGTGGCAATTGTGATGTTTCTTCTTAATAGTTTTCTCATCTTTGTTTTAAAGGCAATTGAGTCTTGCATATGAATTTTATACATCAGCTTCTGACTTGTTGTTTGTGGGGCATTTTTTCTAAGTCTCTCTTTTTTATAATATAGAATAGAGTTTATATTCAAGTCATGGGGAGGGGTAGTAGAGGCAGAGAGAGAGAGAGAGAGAGAGAGAGAGAGAGAGAGAGAGAGAGAGAGAGAGGCCAGTTATGAGCATGTGGAGAGAGGGGGAAAGAAAATGGGGAGAGAAGGGACAAAGGGGTAAGAGGGTAAGAGAGTAAGAGGGCAAAAGAATAAGAGAGCAAGAAAAGCAAGAGAGCTCTAAGTCTCTTAAAAACTGTCAATCAACTTTCCTGTGCATACTGATAACTTGTATTCAAATAGTATACCTCTGATTTCACTGGATAATTATCTAGAATGTGACATAGTTGATTTGTACAAGATGACCTAGTATGCATGAATGTTTTTGTAAAATATTTGTGTAGATTTTATGAGAAAGCATAAATTATTCTTATTATTTTTGATAATAACATGCCATTAGATATCAAACTATCCTTGTATTCTGCAAGAAACCTCATTTGTTCATGAAGTACTGTTTTTTGAACATTATGTAATAATTAAGGTTTTGAATTGAAACATCTAAATAACACATACCTAATCTTTTAAAAAAACAATTGCACTTGGTTTTGGTATCAATGCTGCATTTGATAAATAATGCAAAAATTACTTCATTTTTATAGTCTCTAGAATGATTGAAATGGTACTGGATTTAAGTGGTTATTATGTTTTTTAGAATAAAAAGATAGATTTCAACTTTCTATTATCTATTTGTTAATTATATCTATATAAGAATAAAAGCATTTTTCTGAGTTTCACATTTATTAACCCTAGAGCTAACAAAGTGTCTCTTGCAACTGTTTCTAATGTATCCTGCTTCAAGTGGCTCTTCAACTCCTGATATTCATTTTAAAATATTATCTTTTATGATATCTCTTGACTTTGACTGTCATTAAAATGACTAGCCATCCTAGGAAACGGATGTACATGCTGAGGGAAAAAATCAGCTGGAATAAAGTGAAGCTCACGAGGACTTTAATTCAGTTAAGGAGAAAGGGTTGAAAGGTGATACCTGAACAGAGAACAGAAATGGATCAAACACATTAAAGCCAAAGGGAACCATAGGAAGAAAAACTATACCCAAGCCAGAGAAAGATAATGTAGGGGAGCCATGAACTACTTTCAATGGAGTCTGCAGGGCCAGGCAGGCTGGGGTCTGAAGCACAGGGTGAGGGTGGACTTTCCTCTTTATTTCCCACTAATGTTGCAGAGAAGTTCAAATGTAGGGGTTCATGAACAGATGCAGTTTGTAGATAGTTCCTTTCACTCTTCTGGTCAGCCAGAGTGATGTCTCAGGAATAGGTAGACAATGCAAGGTTGGGAGGCCTTCAGAATTCAGTTGAGAATGGACAGTGGTAAAGTGGAGGTTAGCAGCCACAGTTTGGAGGAATTTTTTGGTCTGGAAATGAAAGAACTGTAGAAGTAATAAACTTTTTTGTTTATTTTTATCAAACTTTCTTTAGGGATTTATATATTGTGCATGTATGCTTTACTTGTATGTATATATGTATATCACATTTGTACCTAGTACCTACTGAGGCCCTAAGACAGCCTTGAAGGCTTTATAACTGACATTATAAATAGTTGTGAATTGCTACATAGATACTATAAACTTACCCTAGGTCCCTTGTAAAAGCAGGAGTACTCTAAACCACTCAGCCATTTCTGAACTCAGATTCACTATGTAGGTGAGGATGGCCTTAAACATCATCTTGCCATACCTCCTAATTGCTGGATTTATAAGCATGCACTACTACACCTTGCTAGCACTTCCAATTGTGTTGGCACCTCCTGTGTGCCAGCTTTCTCAGAAAACTGATTGTAACCAAGTATAGGTTACTTATTAGCAGGAATACTAATTTTTTATCATAATCTAAAAGTAGATAATAAACCTTGAGATGGTTTAAGCAGCATCAGACTTATATTTTGCATATCAGGGTGGATGGTTATGTTTAGTGAAGCCAAACTAAGGCTTAATCAGGAAGCCTTTTATTGCCTTCCAGCCCCTTACCCCACATGAAATGGCAGGGGTGTTGTCTTAACTGCCACGTAAACAAGATATATATGTGTCTTAGTCTTAGAAATGTTCTTCATTTGTAAATACTTCCCAGGGCAGAAGGATAAGAGAGGAAGAGACGTAAAATACAAGCTTCCCATATCATTTCTATTACCTTCTGTTGGCATCATGAAGAACCTGTAAAACTCAACATCTATCTGGATAGCATATTCAGTGACCAAAGATATAAGTAACAGACACTGTGAGAAGCCTTAGAAGTCTTGATTTCAAAGATTCTTTCGAAAATAACAGATTATGGCTTTTGACATAGGACAGATGTGCATACTGATATGTAATACTTCTCAGGAAGCATACTCTCACTTTTCTTGAAATGCCTAGTGGTGGGCTCAGAGAACATTGCAGAAGAGGATGTTGGAATAACGTCCCAGCAGGATCTTTGGGAACACTGATGTGAAGTGCAGATTTCTGGACTTGATGTGGTTGTGGCACAAAGGAGCTCACAGCAGCTGCCTTTACTTGTACAAGATCTAAACAAGATCAGTATAGTCCAAATTCCGGAATGGAGAAGGATGAATACTCTCCAGACCCCATTAGTTCCAGAAGAGCTATTTATGGTTGATAGCTGCCAAGGGAAAGAAAATCATTCATTTTAAATGTTGAATGTGTGGATCCTCACAAAATTCCCATGCTTCACACCTATGTACGTATAGGCAGAAGTAATTCGACTAAATGAATTGTAAAAACATAAGCATAGAAAGTTGGCAGAAGATTGACTTGGGAGTGGGAGACTTTGGAGGAGTTGGGGGAGAAAAATGGGCAGGTCTGCATATATTATTGTGTACATGTATGAAATTATCAAGAATAAAAATGAATATAAAAACAAAGCAAACTCAGCGATTTTTGGAAATGAACACAACATAATTTAAAATAAACTACACGTTACAAATATTATTTAGAATTTCTTTAAAAATTAAAAAAAATCTGCTTGGTTGTATAAGGACTACATACATCTGGAGGTATGAAAATTATATGTGTGTAATTGTATGAACTAGAGATATATTGTTTATTTGCATGGTTGCTTAGCTTTGGTTCTAATACAGAAACCCATATTAGTGCTAGAAGTAAGGTATCAAAGAATCTCAGGTGATTGAACATACTGCCCTGACATGTTTGTTAGCCCTATTTAGATTATGGTGCATCACTTTGCAAAACAACAACAACAACAAGAAAAAAACAAACAAAAAACAAAAAAAAAAAAAAAACCAAAAACCACAGTTCTGAGCTAAATTCAAACATCTAATCTTTATTAATCTATGCATTAATGTCTGGTCTCCATTTATTTGTTTGTTTTGGGCTTCTATTAGTCAGGGTTCTCTAGAGTCACAGAACTTATGGGTAGTCTCTATATAGTAAGGAAATTTGTTGGTACAGTCTGTAGTTCAATTCCTCAACAATGGTCAGCAGCAGCTGTGAACAGAAGTCCAAGGACCTAGCAGATGCTCAGTTCCACAAGGCAAACAGGCAAAGAGAAGAAGCCTTCCTCCTTCCAGTGTTCTTATGTGTCCCAGATTAAAGGTGTGTACCACCATGCCTGGACTTGGGACTTGCTTTGTTCCAGATGACCTCAAACTCAGAGATCTCCTTACTGTTCTGGGATTCACAGCCACTATGCCTCAAAAGCCTATTCCAAGATCCAGGTCAGAAACTTGTATCTTCCAGCCTCAAGACCAGGATCACAGGTGAGCCTTCCAATTCTGGATTGTGGTTCATTCCAGATACAGTCAATTTGACAACCAGAAATAAACACTACAGGGCTCAATCTTTTTGGGGGCCAGGACCATGGTGTTTTTATAACCAGGACATTGCAGTAAATTTTGAGGTTGTGTAGTATGGGTCTTTCAGGTTTGTTCCTTTTGTTCAAGATTTTGTTACCCAGCCAAAATAAAGTCATGTTTCTGATGAATTTTAAGAATACTATTTCTACTTCTCTGGATAAATCATGGTGATTATTGTGGAATTATACAAAACCTGTAGATCACTTGGGATATTAGAGAAATTCTAGTAATCATTACTCTTCCAGGCTGTGAATGTAGATCATCTTTTCACTGATAGCCAATTCACATGATTCACCCTTGACATAAACACCAGAAGTGTTCCATGCAAGAACAAATTCTCCAAATACAAACCAAATCATCCTATTCATGACAGCAGCATTAGACTGTTAAGAATAAACTTGATCAAAGAGATCTCACTTATCCCAAATCCAAGTCATTTCATGAGGGACTTCTTGTGTAGGAGTTGGAGACACTTTTAATACAACTTAGGGTCTAGTAGACCTCTTTTTGATGGGAGAATTTCCTCACATTCCCAGTGGGTTCTAGAGCTACAGTTCCTAGAATTTCCTTCTCCAATTGTCTCTTGCCTGGTGTTGACAATAGGGGAAGGAGTACAGTGAAGCCTACTTTTATGCTCTGGACATTAGCATGGGGCACAGGTCCAATGGACACTGCTCACACTCCTTGTGTTTTCTAGAGGCAGAATGGACCTGGTCTAACTCCTCATGAGGTCATCTCATTCAACTTTTGGGTCTTCATACAGGTATATGTAAAAGTTCTTGACAAAGTTCCTTGTAGGTCACAGAATCATTGAGTGTGGTGGCTTGTCCATGTGCATGTCAGTTCAGCCTTGTGAGTTCCCTTTCCTTAGATTCAGTTCTGCACTGTGTCTAGCTTTCATCTCCAAAGATAGTTGGTCATCATAGGAGTAGCTGTTCATGGACCTTGTCACTAGCTCCTCTAATGGTAAAAAGGTAAATCAAAGGGCAGTTTTCTCATTATCTACCTCTTTCTGTTGTTCCCATTCTCTGATCCAATTTGAAAAATGACTCACAAGTGTTATGGAAAGTAAAACAAAATATGAGTTTGGATTTCAGGTCTTTAGTTTATATCTGTCCATTCGCCTATAAAGAGTCAACTAGACAAAATAAGTAAATAACTTTATACATGTATGTGTTTGTTCTGAGATAAATTGATGCACACATTCTCAAAAATGACAATGCTATTTGAAATCATGGGAAAGGGGTTAACGGTAAAATGAAGTTAAAGGTATAAAAAGCAAACTCTTCACAGTGATACATTTATGAGGCAAGCTTAAAATGATTGCATTCATCAGTATTTATAAATTGGTTAGGAAATACAATAAGCAAGGTTCACTTTTTAAAAAGACCTAGCTTGGAGTGGGCTTGTAACAGGGGTATTTACAGAGCTAAAGCCGATGCTATTGGGAAGTATCAGAAAGTGACTCATGACATGACTTGAGGTTAAATGTGCCTATCTACAGAGTTCAGGAGGTTAGAGATATGATCAAAGAGAACAGGAAAGAGGTCACTGCTTTAATTCAGGTGAAAAATTGTGCTCATTTGCTCCATCTTGGTAACCATGGAGCAGGGGAGAGGTGAGGAGCAGTAGAGAAATGATGTGTGGGTTTCATGACAGAATTAGCTGATGCATTTGGCATGAACTGTGAGATATAGGCAGAGTTGAGACACGAATGATAGATAACACTGGAGTATTTTAAAGGACTTTGCATTGTTTAGTCTCTAACACAGCTCACTGTGCTCAGAAGGAGTGATGTGATTAAATCATGATCTCTGACATAGAGGCCATAACCTGGCAAAGTGGCTGAATATGAATATGTACCATGGAGGCAGTCATATCTGCTTTTCAAATATGCAGTGTCTAGATAAGCTTAGGAAACTAATTTCATTTTTCTGAGACCTTATCTTCATCAGGATAATAAATTATTGTAATCTTCTACCTCATGTGGTTTTGATATTTATTAAAGAAAATACTTCAGCAAAGCACCAAGATCTGTACTCTACTCATTGAAAGCACCAGATCAAACATCACATTAAGACTAGTGAGATCCCCCCCACACACAAAATGCACCAAGCTAATAGCCATAAAATGTATGCTGAGGACCTGGTGCTTGGTGGAGGCAGCAGGTATATCTCTGACTGTTTTGACTGCTCTTGTGACTCTTTTCTTACTAATGGGTTTCTTGTTCAGCCTCAGTATGAGGGCATTTTGTCTTGTCTTATTGTATAGATTTTTTTTTTAACTGTTTGGCTGCTATCTCTTGGAGGCCTGATTTTTCTGAAGAGGAAACAAAGGGAGAGTAGATCTAGGAGGTGTGGGAAGGAGAAATCTGTGGTTTGGATGCACTATATGAAAGAAGAATCTATTTTCAATGAAAATAAACCATAAAAAATACTATAGAGATCTATATATGTTGTGGGCCCTTGGGGGGGGGACTATTACTATTATCCTGCTAAATGAATTAAAATGACTCTCAGTAACATTAATTTATACCCATAGATCAGTGCATCATCAGTCCTTATCAGAGAAGATTCTTCTTGTGGTCGATGGAAATTAACACTGAAATACAACTCAATGTTGTGCAGACCACGCAGAAACTTTGGAACATTCTGCTCCAAATGGGATATCCTTAACAAACCCAAACTCTCAAGGCTCAATAATCGATGAGGAAGGGAAGATAGGAGGGATGTAAGAGCCAGATATGGTGAGTAACTCCAATAAAACAGTCTTCTATACAAAATAATACCGATACACATATGAACTGACAGAGACTGTCACAGGACCTGCAGAAGTTCATACCAGACAAAATTCGAACACAGAGAAGGTGAAGTAGACAAAACTTCTCACTCCTAACTAAGAAACTATTTGTTTATATTTGCTCACCTGATATTTTTGGAAGTAGGGAAAATAAGTTTTCTTCAATAAAGTGACACTGGGCATATCAGCCACATTTGAGGGTAGACCTCATGTTCAGGAGCAGTTGGTGCTAACACAAAACAGACTGTTCTCACTCTTTTGCTTATGGTTTGGTGTTTTGTTGTGTATGCCTTTTGTTTTGTTGTTGTTTTTCAGGAAGAGTGTGATTGAGAGCAAGAGACGGACAGACAGACAGAGACAGACCAACAGAGAGGAAATTGGGTGAGAGGCAGGTGGATATCATATGGGAGGACGCAGGGGACTGGGAAGAATGCAATCAAAGTGTATTGTATAAAAATTAAAATAATTAAAATGTAATAAAAGTGGCTAGAGTCATCATGTTGAGAGCAGAATCTGACAGCCAAGGAGAGACCTGTTTCATGGCAACCTTGGGTTGAACAAGGTCTCAAAACATTCAACCCTGCCTCAGACAGCATGTGAATCAATTTTCCTTCAGCCTCAGTTCCACCTTTTGTAATCAGGTTGCTCATCTCTAGCACAGAAGGACATGGTGAGCATAGAGTAAGTTCTGCCTCCCTCCAAACCCTGGACATATCAGTCCCACTGGGAACTAGCTGATTCTTAAATTGAATGAACAAGTTAGGCACTAGACAGGGGGATTCTGTGTGGTTCAGTGGGCGGGACATCTTGAGACAGTCTTTTAAAATTTTCTCATTGTCATTTTTCTCAAAAAACATTATTCATAATTGCTAATGGTTCCAGCTTGCTAGTCCCCAGAGCAACAGCCCAGCAAGTGTGGAAAGAAAGAATACTGAGTAAGACTGACCATCTGACATTAGTACATTAATTTCCAGCATCAGCCAGCAGCCTAGCAACCACCAAGTGTCTGTCCTTGTGTTTATTTATCCTTTATTCCAGTGTGACCTACTCACTAAAACATGTGTTCCATCCAGCTTGAGGGATAAAGGGTATGATGCCTCAGTGTGCTGACATCGCCACTTTCCATGAAAAAAGCACATCCTGTCATGGAGATGACTGTTCATCACCAATCTTCCCCAGAATGAGTCCTGTCATGTTGTCGTCTTCATGCATCCATTATGCATTCTGATTCTGAAAGTCATTTCCAAATGGTCCTGGGAGGATGAATCAATACCTCAGACAACCATACCTCCACCTCTAACTTCTATCTGTGACTCACCCATGAAGCCAGGAAGGGTGGCTATTCTCAGTGACTTTGGTCAGCTCTATTAAGATCAAGTCCAGAGAAGAGAGTCCTCCCCAGGGACACTTATTGATCTGCAACCGCAGTAGGGTCATCAAATGTCTTTACACCCTTCCTCCTTATCTTCATCCTTTGGTATTTTTTTCTTAAATTTTTATTGGTTTTAGAATTCTACACATGAGTACTGTGTTTAAAGATTTTTCTTCTCTTCTCCAGTTCCTCCTATCTCTTACGTCCTCCAATTTCCCTCTCAAATTTATGATCTATTTTCCTTACGTTATTACTATTTTATGTGTGTGCGTGTATGTTTACGGCTGACCACTTGGGACTGGACAGTGTATCAGGGAGCTCTTCCAGGGTGTGAGCCATTGGTTGCCTTTAGTTCTTCATCAAGGGAAGAGACCTTGTGAAATTTCTTCAAGCTACATTGGAATTTCAACTAGTGTCATTGTGCTGGGCTTTCTTAGGCAAGTATACTGTTGAGGTTTCATGGATGCAACTTCTTTATCATGTTTAGTTTAGATGATACCATTTAGCTGCAGATATCTGGTATTTTGGTTCTTACAATAGTTATGTTTTCTTCTTTGTAATTTTTCCATGGATCTTAGGTATAAGGATTGCATTATATATTTATTAATTAGGGATGGGCATCACTTCATCTCTGTAATTTGACCAGTTATGAGTTCCCATGATAATCTCCATGTGTTGCAAAGGAAGCTTTTTGATGAGGGGTGGGAGTTAACCATATCTGTGGGTATAAGAATAAATATTTCGAATACAGTTAGAACTTATATCAGTTCAAGAAAATGACACTAAGAAGTTCTCCTCTAGGCTTCACGACTTCGCTGACCACAAACAGCTGGGAAGGTTTACAGTGCTGAAAAGGAATTCTTGTCTTAAGTCTAATTAGATAACTTTTGGTTACTCTCAAGATAAAAGTGCTGCTACTGGGCCAATACTCTTAAAGCTCATAGGCTTTGCAATTGGGTAGAACTATTGATTGCTTTTCTCCCTTGGCAGCCTGCATGACACTTTCTGATACTGTGAGAAGCATTCCTCAGAAATGAGGCTTCCAAATCAATTCCAGCTCCATTCCTCTAAGACCTATGCCTGAAGGGTATGGTGTTTACAGCAAGGGGATCTTATCTTCAGGTTCGAGGAGCCAACCAAGGTCAATGACAATCGCAGGTCTGATTTGGGGAGTCTCTTGAACTTTCCTGACCAACACCTTGAAGGGAGGCTTCTCGTGCCTGGCATTGGAAGTTTTATTAGATTACCTGTGGCTCTTTGGATGAGAATTTTCACCTTTTGTAGCATAACATTTTTAAAACTACACACCCACACACATACTCTATCCCTCCCTTCCTCCCCCCTCTCTATATATAGAACTTTAAATATATGTATATATTTATATTATTTATATTATATATTTATATATAATATATATTAATATATTGTTAAATATAAATATACATTATATATCTATATATAATATATATTAATATATTGTTAAATATAAATATATATTATATATAAAATATATTTAAAGTAAGCTTATAACATAATGTCTCCCTGTAACATTTTCAAAGATCTTCATTGCTGTTTATCTTTCTTCCCTTTCCTTCCATATTGCTACCCCCTTTTCCAGATCCCACGCCTGCTTTCACATTTTCTCACTTGTAGCACGTGCAGGCTGCGATTGCCCTTTCTAGAGCTTGTCCTCCACCCATGATTCCTTTTCATTCTCCTGGCTTCTGTGCCAAGGAATATAACTCCAGGTTACATGTTCAGGTTATACACTCTTATCTAAAACAAGTAGAGCTAGGATCCACAATTGAATATTCAACCTTTGTCTGTCTGGCTCTAAGTTTTCTCCTTCAGTGTAATAACTCTTTGACTTCTATTTCACGATTTTCTGTGACAGTGTTACCTCTTTGGTTGGTAACAACATTTGGGTCTTGCACATACTTGAACATGGACTCTTCATGCACACACAGCTGTCAGAAAATACTGGAGCATAAACTCCTCAAGGTCAGGCAACATGTCCCAGTCATCTCTATGTAGGTGTTAACGCAACACAAAATTGATAGAGACAACAATTAACTGTTGAAATCCAAGAGTGAGCAGAAAGATGGGTAATTTTTTGAGTCTAGATTCCAAGTCAGATATTGTGGCATTATATCTGCACCTCATTTTATGGACCAAAACCAAATTTCACGATCATCTTGTGTGAGGAAGTAGGAAAGATAACGCACTCCTTGAAGGGATGTGCTAGCTGACTCTTAAGCAACAAGCAGCATAATTGTTTGAAGCTGGGACTCTTGGCTTGTTCAAGGATCCTATATATGGAACTGGCAACAGAGGAATGCAGTGTTTCTTGAGGCTCAGCCATTGCAGGATATGAAGAGGACATGGTGCATATGTGCATAGCTAAACACTGGACTGAGCACAGGAACCACAACTGGGAAGTTACAGCAAGGACTGAGAGCTGAAGGGGTTTGTACCTTCATAGGAAGAAAATCAATATCAACCAACCAGATCCCCTCACGCTCCCAGGGATGATGTCCAACCAAAGAGTACAAAATGGGTAACCATAGCTCCAGCTGGATATATATCAGAGGACAGCCTTATCTGGCATCACTGGGAGAAGATCCCCTTGGTTCTCTGCAGGCTTGATTACCCTGGGTAGGGGAATGCTAGGCTGCTGAGGCAGGAGTGGGTGGGTGGGTTGGGGAGCATCCTTATAGAGGCAGGAGAAGGGAGGAGAGGGTAAAGGGCTTGAGGAGGGGAAACTTGGGAGGGGGATAACATTTGAAATGTAAATAAATAAAATAACAAAAAATTTTAAAAGAAGAGGACATAGCTTTTCAAAAGAAGCATAAAGAAACTTATGTCCACTGTTTGCAGCCCATCAGCCTCACCTTACCACAGTAGTTGCTCACTCTTCTTTCTGCCTTTTCCCCACCAATCATGTGCTATGCTGGGGAAAGGAGTTCAAGCCTGAATGTTTATACTCTCCCTGTTGTATTTTCCTTAACAAGATCAGCACCAGCTAGTTTGTGCAGGTCGTGAATGTCAGGGTAGGGCTATTGAGACTCTTGTTCTACGTGTGAGATAGAGGTGTGAAAATGGCCATGATTAGGATCAGCATTGACTATAATAGTGTAATGAATTGAAGTGTGCTTAGTGAGTACATCACTTTGTGTTCGTTAACAATTTAAAGCTGATAAACTCTAGATCGTTAGCATAATAAGTGAGAGTCATTATATATAATAAACTGACACTGTTGTATATTTGATGCCTATTGGATCTGGCTTACCCTCATTTTCTATAAAGAGCCCAAATTAGTGATTGTCTCTGAGCTATTCATTAAACTTCAAAAGTCAATGAATAATAAATAGGAAATCCATTTGTTCATTAACTTTTAAAATGAAAAAATTAAATCTCTCCCTCTTTGGTATGTCTTGGATTATTCTGGCCTCGAAGCAAGTAAGTGTGTCCATGCCTACACCACTAGGGTTACTCTTTTTGTCCCAGGGAACCCCTATTTCTTAGAAAGTATGTAAACCTGTCTCTGTTCTTTCTTGAAGATTTGTTTTGGACCAGGTAGTCAGTTATTGGGTTTTTATCTGAATGAGTTTTGCTGAGAGTCAGGGGGTTGTCTTTTAGCATTGCTGAGGACCAGAGAGTGTTTCAGTGGAGGAAAGTCATGCTTATAGTGGCCACTTGCTGTTTTAGGTCCTCCAAAGGCAGGAAACCCCATTAATAAGGAACAGGAACAGTCAACAAAAACTCAATCTGAATCTCTTCTCTAAATCTGTGAACTTTTAAAAATATTTAATTCTTTATCAAATGCTGCAATGACTCTGACACATTTCCTTTAATTAACTCCCCCCTCCATCTATGCATCTACTAGTTGAACCATCCATCCATACACTCATTTGTTAGTAATAACATCCTCTTTGAATGCTTTTTGGAACAACAGTTATAAGCAGACAGAATTCTCACAGCTATATATAAGGCTGACAAAGACTCTATCCCAAGGAACTCATTTACAGTCCAGTGGGAACAAGCAAGTGAAGCAATAAACCAAACAACTTCCCATAATGATAGGTACAGTGAAGAGGGTGAATAAAGCACTCAGGCTTCCCTGTTCACATGCTGCAGGGTGCTCTGTGTAGTACCTAGAAACCCAACCTCAAGGAAGATGTTCAAACCCCCATCTCCCTTCTCTAGCCAAGGGATGTAGAAGAAAGAGGGCAGAAAATGAACATTGGGACAGCAGTAAAAGTTGCTGGAGGAGGGAAGAAAAAAGACAAGAGGACTAATTCTGGGTAAACCTTTAGTAAACAATTCCCTGCAATTTTTTTTTTTCAAATGGAGAAGAAAATTGATTCTTGGAGAAGTTGATTCTTCAAGGTTGAAAAAATGGGAAGGAAGCAAAACTGCTGTTTCCAGAAGTAGGTGAAATGTGGAGGTAGGAAGGGCAAGAAATAAAAGGAACAGTCTGAGAAGAACATCGGCCAGCAAATGAATACACATCAGCATAGGGAGAGCAGCATGATACTTGCTTCTTTCTATCTAGCAAATAAAATTTTACAGCTTCAAGGAAATGATTCTTCCTATAACTCCAGAGAGTCTGAACCTGTGTTCTTCCAGAGGAGGAGTCAGTCGAGTGAATAATTTGAGCTTAGAATTGTTGAACCTCAAACTTCTGAACCTCACTTCTGGCCTTTGAAACTGTAAATAGCAATAACTAAGAAAACAAGTGTTATATTAAGATTGTGATTTCATAATAATTTGCTACTCAGTATCAGAAATACTTTCATCATTCTACTGAAGCCCTTCCTTTGTGGTGAGACAAGGTATGCCCACTTCCCAGCATAGCTTAGAAAGATGAAATCTACAATTCCACTGCAGAGAGAAGACACTGTTTCCTACATGCAGTAGGGGTAGTTTCCATCTTTAGAATAGATGAATTCTTCAAATTATGACATGACCAAGTACTCAAACACAATTATGACTAGTCAGTGGGAGACTGATTTAAGAACACAGATGTTTTTAGAACAGCTGACATGCATGTGGCAAGATACTAACTTTCCCTAATTCTCATGTCTCTCATGTGTTTGAAACAGAAAGATCAGTGACAATAGAGTATTATTTTCTATGTCTATTGTACAAGTTATCCAAATGTGGATTACCACAACATACACTAGGTTTCTTACATTCTTACCAGTTAGGAGCTGCCTGTGAGCCTCCCTGGGCTCACATTAAGGTATGGGTGCAGGTAGGCCCCACGGGCTGCCATCAAAATGTGGGTTGGGATGCTCTAGACCAGTAGTTCTCAACCTGTGGGTCACAACACCCACAGGGGTTGCATATCATTTATTCTGCATATCAGATATTTGTCCTGTAACTTATAACTAACAAAATGACAGTTATGACGTAGCAATTAGATAATCTTATGGTTGGGAGTCACCACAGTATAAGGAATTGTAGTAAATAAACGCTGCAGTAGGAAGGCAGAAAACCACGGCTCTAGAGTCTGCAGTAAATATACTTTCTTTAAGAGCTTTTTTGTCAGATTTGGAAAACTTAAAAAAAATGTCTATGGTACCTTCTAGCACCTTCAAACTACTATCAATGGCCAAAGTCCTTATGTGTCCTTTCAAGTGCAAGAACTTGAACTTGGTTACCTCTCTCCAAGCCTCTTTTCTACCTTTAAGAACTCCTGCTGTTGCTGGGCCCCCAGTAATATTTTTTTCTTCATCATCACCCTGCCAACATCATACTTCCCTTTGAAGAAAATGTGACTATTTCTGGGTCTCGGGATTAAGATATAGCCATCTTCGTGGGGCAGTCACATTCATTGCAGGATTCAATAATATATTAAGCATGAAAATGGCTTGTTGTGTGTCTGGCACATGTCACAGGCTGAGAGATTGTAGTAGTCATTACAGCTCCTTGTTTTAAACCATGGTTCTCATAATGAATTTGGGGAATTGGCTAGGTTAGTGTAACCACTTGTTTTCCTAGAGAATAAATTAAAGCCCAGAGAAGTGCAGATTCTTGCTCAAGGTCACCAGTGAATGGAGAAACTACTTTTGGATTTGTCAATAAACCTTGCCTTAGAATTGTGGGATGGGATCAAAGGAAAACTCTGCATGACAAAGCAGTTCCTGGCTCTTAAGAAGAGACTGCAAAGGCCCCAGCCATGCCTCTCTGCTGGGCCATGCCAGAACTCTAATGGAAAGTGTTAGTCAAATTGAAAACAGGCTGTTTTCATTAACCACAGAGAAAACCTTATTTCACGCCCAGATGGAAAAGGTCCCATTATTCTTACTGGGTTGAGCTCCTCCTGGCTGCAGTCTCTGGGATGGATAATTCTTTCTACAACCTTCATCTTGGGAGAGGTCTATGCCCACTACGAAAGGTACCTAGTTAGAGGTGAGGAGTACTTTGAAGCTTCACAGATACCTGAACCTCAGCATCTGAAGACACTGTCTGAGCTGACCGTTAATACTTGGAAGTGTTTAGAGCAAGAGTGACATGGTCATAGCTGGAATGCAGGCAGGCACTGGGATCTGCTGACTGTGGGATACACCATTATTATGATAGAATATAAAGGAGAGTTGGTAAGGAAGCATCACTGAGATGTTCAGGAAGCACTTCCTAAGTGCCCCTAAATGAGCCAAGTACAGAGCTATGGAGATGCTGACACAAAGTCTTTTGTCTGAGGACCGCCTAGGGTGCCAATAGCTGTACACATAGGCATACCCTCCGATGTATCTGGAAAGACATCCAGTCTATATTATCTCCCCTTGTGGAGGCCAGGGAGCAGAAGCGTGGAAATGCAAAGAAAGCATACTGGCTTACACCCAGAAGAGTCAGTTCTAGTACATCTACCAACACTTTCTACAACCAACGTCAATCAGAGTAGGTATCTGCGGCCCTGAGGAGATACAAGGGCTGGGGAAATGTTATCGGCAGTCTTTTTACAACCTAGAATGATCCAGAAGAGCGGAACTTTCTCTATCTCATTGTTCTCTAATCCCAAGAGCTTGGTGGGTAGTAACAGTCCTCAATGGGTGGAATAAAATGAGCCCGACTGGACAACAACAAGGCACTGACGAAGTAAAAGAGAATTGTGAAATTTGAAAGAATACCGCACTAAGATATTGATGCTGAGAGAAGTCAGAATGACTTCATTTTAGTTAAATAAAGCACATAAGGTTGGTACATTGCTGCAGACAGTGAAAATTATGCTTATGTGCTGTCTTAATCAGGGTTTCTATTCCTGCACAAATATCATGGCCAAGAAGCAAGTTGGGAAGGAAAGGGTTTATTCATCTTACACTTTCATATCACTGTTCATCACCAGAGAAAGTCAGGACTGGAACTCAAGCAGGTCAGGAAGCAGGAGCTGATGCAGAGGCCATGGAGGGATGTTACTTACTGGCTTGCTTCCCATGGCTTGCTCAGCTTGCTTTCTTATAAAACCCAGGTCTACCAGCCCAGGAATGGCACCACCCACAATGGGATGGGCCCTCCTGCTTGATCACTAGTTGAGAAAATATCTTACAGCTGGATCTCTTACAACTGAGGCTCCTTTCTCTGTGATAACTCCAGCTTGTGTCAAGATGACACAAAACTAGCCAGTATATATGTCTAAGAGAAAAATGGACAAGATGCTTATAAAGTGAGAAACCTGTAAAATGCTAAATATTAGGTTACACAATACTAGTTCCAGGTTAAAAATAATTTAAAAACTTTCTTGTTAGAATCTACAAAGAGAAAAGTTAAAGTTGAATAGAAAAGGCATTAAAACAGGTATAATTTTTGACTGACGCGTGAGTGTATTTTCTTTACTTTTTGGTATAATTCATATGTCCTTACAGTGAATGCATATGTCTTTCTAAATGGATGAAACCAATCAGTAATGTTATGGCAATGTTTGCTGTGGAATGCGTGTCACTGTTTTCTTCCTATGTGTCTATCTGGGTATGTACATGATATGACACAATGAAGACCACACTTTCTTATTCAAGGAAATAGATGGACCCACCTGTGGTACAGACTTGGGATTGGGAGAGTGAGAGTTTGATCACCGGCATAGCACTGCATAACAGAGTCTATATATTATCTCAGCATTCCTGTGGAATTAGCTCCCTTTTATTGCTGCAATAAGTACCACATTTGAGACTCTCCTATGTACCAGGCCCCAATAAAAGATTATTTATAAAGAATTCACCTGATTCCTACAATAAATCACAGTGCAATGGAGCATACAGCTGGTGCTTACAAAAGTGACATAATTAAAGCTACCACGTGATTGTTAAGTTCACAGTAAGTGCTTGAATCCTAACTTTAGTTGGTATTTCTTTGCTTCATGTTCCTTCTTTCTTTTCCTCCTATCTGTCTGCTCTCTCTCTCTCTCTCTCTCTCTCTCTCTCTCTCTCTCTCTCTCTCTCTCTCTCTCTCTCTCTCTCTCCTTGCCCTCTCTTCTTTTCTCCCTTTCTTCTCCCCTTCTTTCCTGTCTTCTTTTGCCCTTTGTCCCTTTCTTTCACCCCCTCCTCCCTCTGGCTCTCTCTTCTTTCCCTCCATATTTCTTTCTCTGCCTTCTTTCTTCTCTACATTTATCTGCCACTCTTCTTTACACCTCTTTGTGTTTATATGAAGAGATAAATACATAACTTGCTGGGGAAGATGATCATTTTACCCATTTATTCACTTCTTGGCTGGAGGTTAAGATGGGGCAATGGCTCTAGTAACATTTCAACTCCCAGGGTCAGAGAAGAGGTGTCTGCCTCAGTGTCCTAAGGCCCTGATTAACTCCATATATCGCTTTAGTCCTGATCATCTGATGTGGTGTGGACATATCTACTCATCTTGGTTGCTCATGGCTCCAAGGTCTTTCCTATATGACATTTGGTGAAGCATCTAGTTAGGGTGAGTTATTAATCCCTGTTGTGACTGTTTGGATGCCAATCTGCCTTTTTTGTTTGTTTGTTTGCTTGCTTGCTTTTCAAAAGCCAATGGGCAGCTAGCACTCAAGCTTTCTCCACAGTGCAGCTGTGGAGTAAATCTCAAACAGTTTATAAATTCCAGGATTACTCTGGCTGACAAGGGCTCCCTCGTTACTTTGGAGAGCAGCATATATATTACACTAACCTGAAAGAAAAGTAGTTTCCAGAAGAAGGATGTCAACACCAGAGTTGAAAACTTTCCAGAAATCAGCAAAAAATGGTTTTTCTCTTCTGAAGATTAAGCCTTGAAAACAGCTTTCCTGAAAGCTGAACTGAGCAACATGAAGCCTGTTGGTAGCTCTGGCTGTTCCACAACTGCTAACACAAGGAACCACTTAGGCCTCTTGTTCTCAAAATATGTCTGGAACCTACTTTTCTCTGTGTATCAAGGATGCAAATCACTTTGAGAAAGCCAAGCAGGCTCTTGCCTTGATGCTGCTGTAGATAAAAAAGGAATAAAGGTTACAACACATTTGATTTTCCTTTTCTCTATGGTCTTGCCTTTCATCGTAAAATATAATACTGAATTCCTTCTAAGTTTTATGTCACCTTTTCCTCTCAACCTGAATGTGAGCTAAATCTTGTTTCAATTTTATGAATAAGAAGATCCATATGACAACAAGGAAGTCCAAAGTATGGTTGCTTCAATCCCACTTAGAAGGAGGAACAAAATAATCATGGGAGGCAGAGGGAGGGACCTGGGTGACAGAAGGAATGTGGAGAGAAATGGGGGGAGGCAGGATCAGGTATGGGAAGAGACAGAAGCGAAGTCCAGAGTGCCAAGAGAATGACTAGAAATATGTAGCAATGGGTGGGTGGGGAACAGGGGAAACCACTAGAAAGTTCTGGATGCTACAGACTCCTAGGATCCAATGGGAATGATATTGATCAAAATACCTAACAGTATGTTAGTAGAACCTGAAGAGATACCTCCAGTAGATAGGCATGGCCCTCAGTAGAGGGATGAGGCCACCCACCCATCTCAAAATCTTTAACCCAGAATTGATCCTATCTAAAGGAAACATGGGTCAAAATGGAGCAGAGATTGAAGTAAAGGCCATCAAGAGACCTCCCATCTTGGATCCATCCCACCCATAGACACCAAACCCTAACACAATTGTTACTGCCTTGCTTGCAGATAGGATCCTGGAATAGCTGTTCTCTGAGAGGCTCTGCCAGCACCTGACAAATGTAGATACAGCCAACCTGGACTGAGCCTGGGAATCACACTGTAAGAGTTAGGGAAAGGACTGAAGGAGCTGAAGGGGATTGTATCCCCATAGGAAGAACAATACCAATTAACCAGATACCTCAGAGCTTCCAGGGATTTAAGCACCAAAGAGTGGTTTCTATTCTTGTGCAAACATCAGGACCAAGAAGCAAGTCGGGGAGAAAAGGGTTTATTCAGCTTACACTTCCATATCACTGTTCATCACCAAAGGAAGTCAGGACTGGAACCCAAGCAGGTCAGGAAGCAGGAGGAAGGACGTTGCTTACTGGCTTGCTTCTCATGGCTTTCTCAGCTTGCTTTCTTATAGAACCCAGGTCTACCAGCCCAGGTCTACCAGCCCACAATGGGCTGGGCCCTCTCCCCTTGATCACTAGTTGAGAAAATGCCTTACAGCTGGATCTTATAGAGGCATTTCCTCAACTGAGGTTCCTTTCTCTGTGTTAACTCCAGCTTGTGTCAAGTTGACACAAAACCAGCTAGTACAAAGAGTATACATGGGTGGGTCCATGGCTCCTGCTACATATGTAGTAGAGGACTGCCTTATGCATAAATGGAAGGGAAGGCACTTGGTCCTGTGTAAACTTGTTGCCCCAGAGAAGAAGGATGTTAGAGGGGTGAGGTAAGAATGGGTGGGTGGGTGTGTGAGCACCCTCTTAGAGGCAAAGGGGAGGAGGGATGGGACGGGAGGTTTACAGAGGAGAGACCATGAAGGGAGACATTTGAAATGTAAATAAATAAAATGATTAATAAAAATGGCAAAAAACCCCAAAAGAGCCATGCAATAAGTTAGCAATGAATCATGTGTGTGTATACATCTCAGATACACACTTATAGCTAGACCTGTCACTTAGCATTCCAATCTCCTTGTCTCCATCACCAATACACCACTGTTCTTCAGGTCACAAATAGGACACCAATCCATGGAACTAGATGATCAAGGTTTTGAGTGCGGTTAAGTGTAAATTTCTGGTTTCTTAACAATTCAGTTGTGTCACCTGATGTTTCTCTGGAAGCTGTCTTGTGAGAGAGCATGTGATGTTTTGCTGAAAGCAGATACTTAAAAGGGCACATGATGTTTAGAAGGACAATAAATAGAATCCCAGAAACAGAGAGAGGATGCTTTTGCACTGCCTCCCTGTGCAATAATTTGCTCATCTTCACTGGTCCTCATTGGTCATCTTTTCATAGAGAAAAGCACCCAAAAAATGTACTGTGGTCTTCTGGCTGATTGTGGCCATTTCTGCTTGCTCCTTCTGCTGGATCCTGTCACCACACTGACTCATGTTCGGTGTTTGCTATTAAACTGAACTGCTAGTATCCTGACAAAGAGCAGATGGAATCTCACCCCGAGGAACTACTTCTAAACAAATCTGTAGCTACCTTTTCCAATTAACCTTCTTTCTCCTCTACCTCTCTCTGGTCAGTGGGCTAGACAGGAGTTTGAAGTGTCTAAGAACCCGCAATAAAATAGATTGTGGAAAAACTCCAAGCCTGCAGTGTGATAAGTACCAAAAGGTCAATTCTGTTGAATACCCATTGTACGTATAATGTACCTAGTAATGAATGTAGAGCCTTGCCTGGTCCAGCATGGCTGCATAAGGAAAGGTGTGACACAGTTCCTGCCCCTGGAGCATCATCAGACCATAGATCCCCACAATCCTCTTGTGTGCTGATGGCCTGAAGCTGACCTTCTGTCTCTTCTAATTTATTTCCAATCTCTTTTGGGGAAATTTTCTTCCCTCATTACTCAGTGCTAATCACACCATAATAAATGAAACAGACAGTTCTCAGGAATGGGAAAGTAATCATGAGACTGTGAAGGACAAGGAGTAGGCTTCCTATGTGGCCTTTAGGGACATGGGAAAAGATCTAGACACCATAACCACAAAATTATAAAAGTCTAAATGGTCCTTTGTAGAAACAGTTCATCGCCAGACTTGGCCTTGGATCTAGAGTCATGAGAAGATGTATGTACCCTTCAATCCAATGACTGCTGCATTAATTATCCAGGTTAAACTTTCAGACACCAAGGATAGAGAGTTAAAGTAGTCTCAAAAAAAAAAAAAAAAAAAAAAAAAAAAAAAAAAAGACAGGGATAGGAGAAGGAAACCATAGAAAACAAGCAAACAATAGATGTGTTTATTTTATAGGAGCAATGCTTGTGTAGAAAGAAATAGCATTAGAAGGGAAGGAACGTGAGACTATGGGACCGCTACAATGTGGAAATAAAAACTAGAGAATTAAAAGATGATGTATAAACATACAGAAAGTTGGTATTTTGTTCTCCTAGCTACTTGAAGGATTGGGGATGGCAACGCCTAGGGACACATTAGTGAGAGGTAGCTGCTTTACCTTCATAAAATTTAAAACTTTGTAAGGAATCATTTTAACCATGATGATATGTCACTTTTCTGTTCATACATGAAAATAGTTACTAAAGACTACACTTTGCTGTACCAGAAAACCACCAGAGCTTTGCTCAGCTACCTGTGAAGAAGAAGGTGCGTAAACCTATAAGGAAAGGTGCTTTTGCTTTGTATTTAGTTTCTGTTTTAAGAAAGCAGGGGTTGGAATTAAGGATCCAGAATTCATAGAATTTATGTAAATTTAAGAATTTCTAAAAATATTATTATTAATGATCAAAGCCTTGATGATGTAACTTTAGTAAATAGAGGTCTGGGTTCAGGATCTCTGGTTGGAAGAAGGACAAAGCTCGGAAGGGGAAAATGCAAAAGAATGAAAAAGGGAGAAAACAAAAGAATGAAAAGGGAGAAGGCATAAATAAAAGAAGAAAGAAGAAAGAAGGAAGAATGATGAGAATCCTCTGGAAAGGAGAAACCAGTACTGAATCCAAGTCATCACTGAATTTGCACTTCCCCTTCTCACACCCTGCATCAGGACCATCCTCACTCTGAGACTGGACCTGGACCTCGGTGGAGGGCTTTATCTCTTCCCAGGGGATCCTCTGTACTTGAGTGAAAGCCTTTCCAAACTGTATCTGTGCTCAATATTTATTTTTCATCCTTTACTTCAGGCCCCTATCTTGAATGGCCCTCTACCGTGGTTTCCTGTCTCAGGTGCCACTCCACCAAGGTCCAACCTCAGGGTGAGGAGGGTCCTGGAGCAAAGTGAGAATGGGAGCAAGGCCTCATGGCCACCTCCATTCCGTATTTCTGAGAATTGCATCTGATTTATTTATTATAGCATGATTAGCTCTGAGTAATGGGGGAAGTGTATTCCCCCCAGAGAGATTGAACGTAGAAGAGAAAAAACAGTAGATAACCTTCAGGCCAAAAATAGCTATCATTACACGTGGGCATTGTGGGAGATCGAAGGCCTGATGATGCTCCAGGGGTAGAAATTGTGCCACACCTCTCCTTACACAGTCATGTTGGACCTGACAGATGCTGATCCCAATATTCTTAAGATGACTATGTAGACTGTCCACTATCCAGTTGTAAGGGTTACTATCTTTATCATGGACATATACTGTACACCTCTTGAGTTTGGTATCAAACTCAATGGCTACTTGCAGACTTCCTGAGGGAGTGGTCACTCTTTCTTCTATTACCAAGCTGACAAAGCCTTGTGTACTGGGACATGGCAGGTGAACTAAAATGCATGCTTAGCCAACATGTCAATGCTGACAGGATAACTCTTTGTGACCCCAGACAGTCAGTTCATCCACTCCACTGAGGGAGTCTGAGGCCAAAGGGCTTTCATCTGGAATCACCTAAGAGAATATCACCTTTGTATGTTGATGGCTTTAGCTTCGGTAAGACCTGTGCATGTGATTTTCCTGTGCACATTAATGTCATTTGATGCTATAATGGTTATATTAAACAATTTTAGTAGTTTAATATAATACAAAATAATTCATAGTTCTGCAAGTCAAGGGTCCAAAGGGGTCAGTAGTACTGTGCTCCTTTGAGAAGCCTTTAGGGGAAGAATTAAACTGGAAGAATTGCTATTTCTAGCTCCCAACAATTACTTGGGATATTTGGTGAATAGCTTTCTGACCTGTTTGTCCTAGCCTTTAATTCTGCTCCTATTCTGCATGGCCCTTGCTCTCTTACTTTTAACTGTATGTCTTATGTATAATGGGCAAGATAATAATAAGCTCCCCATCTCAAGATCTTTTATTCAGGACTGGGGAGATGACCCAGTGATTAATGGCACTGACTTTTCTTCCAGAGGTCCTGAGTTCAATTCCCAACAACCATATGGTGGCTCACAAGCATCTGTAATGTGATCTGATGCTCTCTTTTGGTGTGTCAGAAGACAGCGACAGTGTACATATATATAAAATAAACACATCTTTTAAAAAAGAGATCTTTAATTCAATAAAATGTGTACCATTTCTGTGTTCATGCAAAGTGAGTCTTCCTAGGATCTAGGAATCAACACGTGGTTATCCTTGGTATAGGACATCATATACCTGAAATGAAACACTCTTAAAGTGGAAACCTGATTGTTCTTTGGAAATTCATAGTGTTTTTCTGGGGATGTTTTCCTGATGCAGACATGAATGAAAGGATGTTTTGCTAAAACAAGCACATGAAAGGACTTGTGATAAAGAATTCTTTGCTAACTACTTGCATGTGTTAGTCCACCTTGCATTGCATAGTTGAGCTCCATTTGTTGGGTCTTCATAGAGAGAACTGCACCAAAAAATGTCTGGCGGTGTTCTGTGGCTTCTTGTTGCTTCTGTGAACTTGGGCTAATTGGCAGAGTGATGTCAGTTAAGACAGACTCATGTGGAATTTTGCTAAGTCAGACTCATGTGGTGAGGTAAGACTTGTGGAGGAAGGACATATGATGTTTGGAGAAAGTATGACTAGAACTCAACAGACTGTGAGGGGAGCTTGCTGATAGAACTAACTGCAATGATTCTTGGTCTCAAGTTTTTGTTGATCTTCAGTTTTTTGAGAGAGACACAGCTGAGAACTTCTTGTGTCCTAATCCTCTTGTTGACTCCTGCTGATTCAGCTGAGGCTTGGCTGTTTCTGTTAGGTCATGCTACCACTGCTGGTATTCCAACACTACTGAACCAGACTGCTGGTGTATCCATGAGGTATTTTCAAGGAGACTGAGCTGCCACAGCTAACCTGTGACCTGAAGTGTTGATTTCCAGATAATGCAGATGGGATGTGCTCCAAAGAATAAATTCTAAGCAGGTCCACTTTCCTGTAAACTTACTTTTCCACTACCTCTGGTGGGTGGTAGGCTAGAAGGGAGGTTAAAATGTTTAGGAACCAACATTAAAATTAGGCATTGAAACATTAAAGTTGGAGCCATGGGTCCTTCCATGTGTATTCTTTGGTTGGTGGTTCAGTTCCTGGGAGCTCTGGGGGATCTGCTTGGTTGATAATATTGTTCTTCCTCTGGGATTGCAAGCCCCTTCAGCTCCTTTATTTCTTCTCCTAATTCCTCTTTTGGTGTTCTTTTACTCAGTCTGATGGTTGGCTGCAAGCATTCACATCTGTATGTGAATTTGTAGCACTCTGGCAGAGCCTCTCAGGAGATATCCGTTTTGAACTCCTGTCAGCAAGCATTTCCTGGTATCAGCAATAGTGTCTGGGCTTGGTGACTGCATATTGGATGGATCTCCAGGTGGGGCAGTCTCTGGATGGCCTTTGCTTCAGTCTCTATTTTATTCTTTGTCCTTGTATTTCTTTTAGATTGAAACAATTCTCTGTTAATATTTATGAGGTGGGTTTGTAGCCCTATTCCTCAACTGGGGGCCTTGCCTAGCCCCTGGATATGATCTCTACAGGCTCTCTATCCCCTTTGTTGGGTATTTAAGTTAATGTAATTACCACTGGGTCTTGGGAGCCTCTTGATTTCCTAGCGTCTGAGACTTTCTGGTGGCTATTCCCAGTTCCCCATTCCCCATTACTATACATCGCTGTTCAATTTCCTAACTCTGTATACACTCTCCTTCCCCAAACATGGTCCTGCCCCCTTTTTCCTCTCTCCTTCCTCTCTTTCTACCATGTCCTTCCCACATTCTGACTCATGTGATTATTTTGTTTCCCCTTCTAAGTAGTACAGAAACATTAGCACTTTGGTCTTTCTTCTTCTTGGGCTTCATATGGTCTGTAAGTTGTATCATATGTATTTCAAACTTCTGTACCTAATATACACTAATATCAGTGAGTACATACCACATGTGTTCTTTGGTAACTGAGCTACTTCACTCTGGATGATAGTTTCTAATTCCATCCATTGGCCTGTGAATTTCATGAAATCATCTGCATATGTAGCAGAGGATTGCCTTATCTGGGAGGAGAGGTCTTTAGTCCTATGAAGGCTCTAGGCCCCATGGTAGGGGAATGAGGGGCTATGAGGCAGGAGCAGAATCAGGGTGTTAGGATTAGGGTTTGTGGAGGGGAAATCAGAAAGGAGAATAACATTTAAATTTAAATAAAGAAAATCTAGAAACACAGGTCTGGTGAGAAGGTGATCCAAGTAACCGGGGAGCAGAGAGATCTCTGTTGAGCTTGCAGAAAGTGAGCCCCGCCACCCCAACTGATTCAGAGGAGCAGGAACCCTGCTTTGGAGTTGTGTTTCCAGCCAGGGGCCCATGTATGCAGAACAGTCGCTCAGGCCATCTGCCACCAGGAACAGCAGAGATCCAGGGACACAGGCCTAGTGAGATGATGCTCCAAGTAGCCAAGTAGCTGGGGAACAAAAAGGTCTGTGCCGAGTGCACGGAAAGTGTGCTACATAACCCCCCCCCCGCGCCTCTTGGTTCAGGGAAGCAGGAATCCTGCTTTGGGCTGTCTTATCAGCCAGCAGCCAGTGCATACAGAATAGATGCTCAGTCTATCTGCCACCAGGAACACACAGAGATCCAGGGATAGAGGCCAGGTACAAGGGAGAGGCGAGAACAAATCACTGACAACAAGACCACGTATAAACACAGACAACAAGATGGCAAGAGGAAAACAAAACAACATACCTCAGGAAAACCAAAACAACCTGGCAACACCAGAACCCAGCTCTCCCATTACATCAAACAGCAGAATGCCAAACATTCCAGAAAAAGAAGAATCAGACCAGAAATCATACCTCAAAATGCTCATAGAGATCCTTAAATAAGAATGGGAGGAAAAGCATAAAAAATTAGAAGTGTTTAAAGAGGAAACAAGAAAAACACTCAAATAAATCAAAGAACTACAGGAAACCAGTACCAAAGAGATGAAGGAATGGAAGAAGGAATTTAAAACAAAAATGGACACAATAAAGAAAACAGTAAAAGAGACAACCCAAGAGGTAGAAAACCTATAAAAGAAATAGGGAGTCACAGATTCAAGCATTTCCAACAGACTACAAGAAATGGAAGGGTGAATCTCAGGGGCCAAAGACAACATTAAAAACATAGACAAAACAGTCAGAGAAGATGCAAAAATCAAAAAGCCCCTAACCCAAAATGTCCAGGAGATCCAGAACACAATGAGAAGACCAAACCTAAGGATAATAGGAATAGAAGAGGGCGAAGAATATCAACTAAGAAGCAGAGTAAACATCTTCAATAAAATCATGGAAGAAAACTTCCCTACCCTTAAGAATGAAATGACCATGAGCTTAAAATAAGCCTACAGAACTCCAAATAGATTGGACCAGAAAAGAAATTCCTATCAACACATAATAGTCAAAACACAAGTGCCCAAAGCAAAGAAAGAATACTAAAAGCAGTAAGGGAAAAAGGTCATGTAACATATAAAGGCAGACCAATCAGAATCACACGCGATTTCTCAAGAAAGACTATGAAACTAGAAGATCCTGGACATACATCATGCAGAACCTAAGAGAGCACAAGTGTCAGCCATAGCTGCTATACCCAACAAAACTATCAATCACCATAGATAGAGAGACCAAGATATTCCAAGACAAAGTTAAATTTACACAATATCTGAACACAAACCCAGCACTACAACAAATTATAGGTGGAAAACCCAATACAATGAGAGGAACTACATCCTAGTAAAAACAAGAAAACTCCTAAGCAAGAGAACCAAAAGATTAAAGACACACAGGCACAATTCTACCTCCAAAAGCAAAAGTAGCAGGAAACAGAAGCTACTGTTCCTTGATATCTGTTAACATACATGGACTTAATTTCCCAAAAAAAAAGATATAGGGTATCAGACTGGATACATAAACAATACCCAGCATAATGCTGCATACAGGAAACACATCTCAGAGACAAACACAGACACTATCTCAAAATAAAACGTTGGAAAAAAAACTTCGAAGCAAATGGCCCCAAGAAGCAACCTGAGTGGCCATTCTAATATCGAATAAAGTAGATTTTCAAACAAAAGTTATCATAAAAGATAAGGAAGGACACTTTTTACTCATTAGAGGGGAAATTGGTCAGAAGGAACTCTAAATCCTTAACATATATGCTCCAAATACAAAAGCACCCATATTCATAAAAGAAACCCTACTAAAGCTAAAAAAATACATTTTAACCCACACAATAATAGTGGGAGGTCTCAATACCCCATTCTCACCAATGGACAGATCATGGAAACAGAAACTGAACAGAAACACAATAAAACGAGCAGAGGTTATGAAGCAATTGGAATTAATAGCTATCTATAGAGCATATCATCCTAAAACAAAAGAACATACCTTCTTCTTAGCACCTCAGGGCACCTTCTCAAAAATTGACCATATAATGGGTCACAAAACAAGCCTTAATAGATATAAGAAGATTGAAAATCTCCCATGCATCCAGGCAGATCACCATGGTCTATGTCTGGTCTTTAATAACAACAAAGACAACAAAAATCCCATATACACATAGAAACTAAACAATGCTTTATTAAATGATAGCAGGGTAAAAGAAGAAATAAAGAAAGAAGTTAAGGATTTTCTAGAATTTAATGAAAACAAAAACACAACACACTCAAACCTATGGGATGCAATGAAAGCAGTACTGAGAGGAAAACTCATAGCTCTGAGTGCTTCCAAAAAGAAACTGGAGAGAGCATACACTAGCAACTTGACAGCACAGTTGAAAGCTCTAGAACAAAATGAAGCAAAAACACCCAAGAGAAGTAGATGGCAAGAAATAATCAAACTTAGGGCAGAAATATACCAAATAGAAACAAAAAGAACAATTCAAAGAATAAATAAAACCAAGAGCTGGTTCTTTGAGAAAATTAACAAGATTGATAAACCATTAGGCAGACTAACTAGAGGGAAAAGAGAAAGTATCCAAATTAACAAAATCAGAAATGAAAGTGGAGACATAACAACTAAAATTGAGGAATCAAGAAATCATCAGATGCTACTACAAAAGCCTATACTCAATAAAGCTGTAAAATCTAGAAGAAATGGATGAATTCCTAGACAGAAACCAGATACTAAAGTTAAACCAGGACCAGGTAAACCATCTACATATTCCCATAACACCTAAAGAAATAGAAGCAGTCATCAAAAACCTCCAATCTAAAAAAAGCCCAGGTCCAGATGGGTTCAGTGCAGAATTTTATCAAACATTTATTGATGACCTAATACCAATACTCTCCAAACTATTCCACAAAATAGAGTCAGATGGAACAATACCTAACTCATTTTTTGAGGCCTCAATAACCCTCTTTCCTAAACCACACAAATACCCTACAAGGAAAGAGAACTTCAGACCAATCTCACTTATGAACATTGATGCAAAAATACTCAACAAAATCCTTACAAACCAAATCCAAGAACACACCAAAACTATCACTCACTATGATCAAGTAGGCTTCATCCCTGAGATGCAGGGATGGTTTAATATACAGAAATCCATCAATGTAATCCACCATATAAACAAACTCAAAGAAAAAAAAACACGTGGTCATGTCACTAGATGCTGAGAAAGCATTCCACAAAATTCAACACCGCTTCATGTTAAAAGTCTTTGATAGAACAGGAATCCAAGGCCCATACCTAAACTTAATAAAAGCAATATGCAGCATACCAACAGCCAACATCAAACTTAACGTTGGGAGAGTTGAAGCAATCCCAGTAAAATCAGGGACTCAACAAGGCTACCGACTCTCCCCTTACCTATTCAACATAGTACTGGATGTCCTGGATGGAGCAATTAGACAGCAAAAGGAAATCAAAGGGATAAAAATTGGAAAGGAAGAAGTAAATCATCACTCTTTGCAGATGGCATGATAGTGTACATAAGTGACCCCAAAAATTCCACCAGCGAACTTATACAGCTGATAATCAAGTTCACCAAAGTGGCTGGATATAAAATTAACTCAAACAAATTAGTATCCTTCCTCTACTCAAAGGACAAACATGTGGAGAAAGAAATTAGGAAAAAGATACCCTTCACAATAGTCACAAAAATATGAAATAACTTGTTGTGACTCTAACTAAGAAGGTTAAGGATCTATAAGACAAGAACTTCAAACCTCTAAACAAGGAAATTGAGGAAAATCTCAAAATGGAAAGATCTCCAATGCTCATGGATTGGATGGGTCAACATTGTAAAAATGGCCATCTTATCAAAAGCAATCTACAGATTCAATGCAATCCCCATCAAAATTCCAACCCAATTTTGCACAGAGTTGGAAAGAGCAATGTGCAATTTCATCAGGAATAACAAAAAGACCTAGAATAGAGAAATCCATCCTCAACAACAAGAAAACATCTGTGGGAATCACCATGTCTGACCTCAAGCTTTATTGCAAGGCAATTGTGTTAAAAACTGCATGGTACAATTGCATTGTAATATAGCTTGACAAATGGGACTTAATGCGATTGCAAAGTTTCTGTAAGGCTAAGGACACTGTCAAGAAAACAAAACAGCAGCCAACAGAGTAGCAAAAGATCTTTACCAACCCCAAAGATAGAGGCCTAATATCCAAGGTATACAAAGAACTCAAAAAGCTAGACACCAGAGAATCAAACAACCCTATTAAAAATGGGGTACAGAGCTAAACAAAACGTTCTCAATTGAGGAATATCGAATGGCTGAGAAACATCTAAGGAAGTGCTCAACATCATTAGCCATCAGGGAAATGCAAATCAAAACAACCCTGAGATTCCACCTCACACCAGTTAGATTAGCCAAGATCCAAAACTCAGATGACAGCAGATGCTGGCGAGGATGTGGAGAAAGAGGAACACTTCTCCACTGCTGGTGGGGTTGTAAACTGGTACAACCACTCTAGAAATCAGTCTGGTTATTCCTCAGAAAATTGGACATAGTACTACCTGAAGATCCAGTTATTCCACTTCTGGGCATATACCCCAGGGAATCTCCAACATACAACAATGACACATGCATCACAATGTTCATAGCAGCTCTATTTATAATAGCCAGAAGCTGGAAAGAACCCAGTTCTTCAATAGATGAATGGATACAAAAATCGTGGTACATTTACACAATGGAGTACTACTCAGCTATCAGAAACAATGACTTTATGAAATTCTTAAGAAAATGGATGCAACTAGAGAATATCATCCTGAGTGAGATAACCCAGTCACAAAAGAACAAACATAATATGCAGTCACTGATAATTGGATACTAACCCCAAAAACAACTCACAGACTATAGGAAGTTCAATAAAAGGAAAAAAAAAGAATAAAAAAAACCCATTATGCTTAATCCTTACACACCAAGAAAACTTTTATTAATTCCAGGTTACATCCGATTTTACTTGTACTTTATTCTCATTGTAACTAGTAAGATCTTAATGCACACTATCAAACCTTTAAAGAAAAAAACAAAGCACTGAGAAAAATGTATTCATATACTTTTATGCAAAAATGCTTAAAATTTGTACATTTATCTTTGTTTTTTATAATAAAGTTGTTCAATAAAAAAATCAAAGTTTAAAAAACAACAAAAAATTAAATAAAATTCAAATAAATAATATAACTAATAAAATTTTTAAAAAATATCCAAATGCAGTGTATGTGTATATAATGCTTATAAAATTCGTATATATTATATACATATATTACATTTGTCCTATTTTAACTTGACTTTTCAACTCAAAGAATTAAAATGTTTTAGTATTCAAGTATTTCTACTTCTTAGTCAATAACAGCCAAGGAAATAGACTCAATATGAAACCAATGGATATAGACACTGTCTGTGGTCAGGGAAAGAAATTTGCAAGAATCAGAAGAAATGCTGGTTAACATGTATGGTCATTATTCTTTCTTATCACATGTTACATCATTAATCACTAAGTTTACATTAGCTAACATAGCTTGATTATTAAGATTTGACTGGAGTCCATTTAGGAAGTAGACAATAAACTGATCCTATGACCAGTGTAATCTCTGGGTGTAGGATCTGTGAACTAAGTCACAGTAAAGATGGGTTTGATGGACAGTAACTTCTTATTTGCACGGTGTCTGCTGAAGCATCAATTATATTACACATGAT
Organism: Micromys minutus; assembly: GCF_963924665.1. Taxonomy (NCBI): domain Eukaryota; kingdom Metazoa; phylum Chordata; class Mammalia; order Rodentia; family Muridae; genus Micromys; species Micromys minutus. Next base: position 14,287,930 of record NC_137962.1, on the reverse strand, counting down.
TATTGTTTTCCTTTAATCTCTATCTGTCTGGATAATTGTGTCAATTTTCCAATTTGCCCATTGTATTTGAACATTGTTATGCCTTCTCTTTTTCTCACAGGGAAATTGGACAACAAACAATGAGGCCAACATTGGACCAGCCATTATTTAAAGAGATAGAGCGACTGCTGGTAAATTGTGTCATTTAAGCTGAACCTGCAACCTCAATTCCCATTCTCAGAGGGAAGCAGCTTAATTGAGGAGCATTCTTTGCAAATAGACAAAGAGGGAGTAATAGGTAGGAGTCTGATCAGAAATAATGATAGGGAGTTGAGTTCCTTAACCGTGTGCTCTAAATGTGCTTTCTTTTGAGAAAATTAAGATAACAAATGGCATAATACTTTACCTTTAGTGCTAGCAGTTAGAAGCTTGTGCATAGATTTCAAAACCGGCCCTCACATAATAAAATTGCCATTTCAAGCTCATCCAAACAGGCAGATGCTTGGAAAACAATTTTATGATACTTAAAGCCAGGAAGGTGTGTGTATCCTTTCACTATCCTGACTGGGACACCCATAGAATGCGTGATTGTTTAGTGCTTTCTTTGTTTTAGGGCTCACTCTTGAATGGGACCCAAAATTTGAGGACATATATTCCCATGTGGACTCCTAATGCTCAAAAAGTAACTAATCCCCTTTATGGTGCAGAAGATGACATTAAAGGGAAAGGGTTAAGCAACCTGTAGTAATCATTGTTGTGTTTAATGTAAGACTTTTTCTGCCTGTCCCCTACTAACTCTGTTCTGCTTTCTTTCTTTTTATTGGATATTCTCAGCATTTACATTTCAGATGTTATTCCCTTCCCCCAATTCCATTTCCCCTCCTTCTCCCATTGCCTTCATAAAAGTGCTTCATCTCCCAACCACCCTCTCCCACTTCAGCACATTGTCATTCCCCTACACTGGGAGATCCTAGCTGGATCAAAGACCTCTCTTCCCATTGATCCCAGACAATGATATCTTCTGCTGCATATGCACCTTGGGCCATGGATCTCTCCATGCAAACTCACTGGTTGGTGTTTTAGTCCCTGGGAGCCATGGTAGGTTTGGTTGGTGATCATTTTGTTCTTCCCATGGAATTGCAGACCCTTTCAGCTCCTTCATTCCTTTCTCTAGCACCTTCATTGGGGTCCTTGTATTCAGTCTGATACTTAGCTTCAAGCATTCTAGTCTGTATCACTATGGCTGTGGCAGAGTGTCTGAAGAGGCATCCATATCAGGTTCCTGCCAGAAAGCACTACTTGGCATCAGAAGTAGGGCTTGGGTTTAGGGGCAGCATATGGGGTGGATCTTCATGTGAGACAATGTCTGGTTGATCTTTGCTCCAATCCCTGCTCCTCTATTTGTCACTTTATTTGCTCTCATGAGCATTTTGTTCTCCTTTCTAAGAAGAACTAAGGCATCCACCATCTGGCATTCCTTTTCTTTGATCTTCTTAAGTTATATAATTTGTTTCTTGGGTGTTCTGAGCTTTTTGGGCTAGTATCCCCTTATCAGTGAGTACATACCATGTGTATTCTTTTGAGACTGGGTTACCTCACTCACTCAGGATGATAGCTTTAAGTTCTAGCCATTTGCCTAGGAATTTCACGAAGTCATTGTTTTTAATAGCTGAGTATGTACCACAATTTCTCTATCCATTTTTCTATTGAAGGACATCTGGTTTATTTCCAGCTTCTGGCTATTATAAATAAGACCGCTATGAACATGGTAGAGCAGGTGTCCTTATTAGATATTATAGGTTTTTTGGGGGGTATATGCCCAGGAATGTTATAGCTGGATCCTCAGGTAGTGCTATGGTCAATTTTCTGAGGAACTCCCAAAACTGATTTCCAGAGTGGTTGTACCAATTGACAATCCCACCAACAGTGGAGGAGTGTTTCTCTTTCTCCACATCTTCCCCAGCATCTGCTGTCACCTGACTTTTTTTTTTATCTTAGCCATTTTAACCTGTGTGAAGTGTAATCTTGGTGTTGTTTTTATTTGCATTTCCTTGATGACTACAGATATTAGGCATTTGTTTAGGTGCTTCTCAGCCATTCGATATTCCTCAGTTGAGAAGTCTTTGTTTAGCTCTGTACCCCATTTTAATAGGATTATTTGATTCTCTAGAGTCTAACTTATTGAGTTTTTTATATATATTGAATACTAGATATCTATCAGATGTAGAATTGGTACAGATTCTTTCTGAGGAAGAAGTAAAAATATCACTATTTGCAGATGACATGATAGTATACTAAGTGACCCAAAAAATTTCACCAGGGAACTTTTACAGCTGATGAACAACTTCAGCAAAGTGTCTGGATATAAAATTAACTCAAATAAATCAGTAGCCTTCCTCTACTCAAAGGACAAACATGCTAAGAAAAAAATAGGAGAAAAATACCCTTCACAATAAGTCACAAACCACATGAAATACCTTGGTGTGACCCTAACTAAGCAAGTGAAGAACCTTTATGATAAGAACTTTAAATCTCTGAAGAAGGAAATTGAAGAAGATCTCAGAAGATGGAAAGATCACCCATGCACATGAATTGAAAGGATCAACATTGTAAAAATGGCCATCTTACCAAAAGCAATCTACAGATTGAATGCAATCCCCATCAAAATTCCAACTTAATTCTTCATAGTGTTGGAAAGAACAGTTTGCAAATTCATCAGGAATAACAAAAAACCTAAAATATCAAAATCTATTTTCAACAACAAAAAAACTTCTGCAGGAATCACCATCCCTGATGTCAAGCTATATTACAAAGCACTTGTATTAAAAACTGCATGGTATTGGTACAGAGATAGGCAGGTAGCTCATTGGGACAGAATAGAAGATCCAGAAATGAACTCTCACACATATGGACATTGATTTTTGACAAAGGAGCTGAAAACATTCTATGAAAAAAGGACAGCCTATTCAACAAATGGTGTTGGCTCAACTGGCACTCAGCATGCAGAAGAATGAAAATAGACCCTTTCTTATCTCCCTGTACAAATCTCAAGTGCAAGTGGATCAAAGGTCGCCACATAAAACTGGGTACACTGAAACTATTAGAAGAGAAAGTAGAGAAAATCTTAGAACACATAGGCCCAGGAGAGAACACCAATGGCTTGTGCTCTAAGATCAAGGATTGATAAATGGGACTTAATGAGATTGCAAAGTTTCTGTAAGGCTAAGAACACTGTCCAGAAAACAAAATGGCAGCCAACAGTTTGGAAAAAGATCTATCTGATAGAGAACTAATATCCAATATATACAAAAAACTCAAGAAGTGAGACTCCAGAGAATCAAACAATCCTATTTTTAAAATGGGGTACAGATCTAAACAAAGAATTCTCAATTGAGGAATATTGAGTGGCAGAGAAGCACCTAAGAAAATTCTCTACATCCCTAGTCATCAGAGAAATGCAAATCAAAACAACCCTGAGATTCCAGCTCACACCAGTCAGAATGGCTAAGATAAAAAAACTAAGATGACAGCAGATGCTGGCAAGGATGCAGAGAAAGAGGAACACTCCTCCACTGTTGGTGGGGCTCTAAGCTGGTACAACCAGTCTGGAAATCAGTTTGGCAGTTCCTCAGAAAATTGGATATAGTACTAACTGAAGATCCAGTATTCCTATATTCCACTTCTGGGCATATACCCCAAATATGCTCTAACATTCAATAAGGACACATGCTTCACCATGTTCATAGCAACCTTATTTATAATAGCCAGAAGCTAGAAAGAACCCAGATGTCCTTCTGTAGAAGAATGGATACAGAAATTGTGGTATGTTTGCCCAATGGAGTACTACTCACCTATTAGAAACAATGATGTTATGAAATACCCAGGAAAATAGATGTATCTAGAGAATATCATCCTGAGTGAAATAACCCAGTCACAAAGAACAGACATAATATGAAGACACTGATAATTGAATACTAGCCCCAGAAAGCTCTACATACCCCAGAAACAACTCATAGACCATATGAAATGCAAAAAAAAAAAAAAAAAAAAAAAAAAAAGGTTAAAAAGTACTTCTTAGAAAAACAAAACAAAACCAAAAAACAAAACAAAAAGTGTACAGCACCCTCTCAGAGTGGGGTACACATAGACCATTAATAACTCAAGAGCTAAGAAGATAACCTTGTGGCAATTTTTGGTATTTAAAAATCATTATGTTTAATCTTTTCACACCAAAAAAAAACTTTAACTATTTCCATGTTACGTTTTGTTTTACATGTACTTTGTGCTCATTGTAACCAGTAGGATTTTAATGCATACTATCAAACCTTTAAAAAATCAAGTACTGACAGAAATATATCCATATACTTTTATGCCAAAATGCTTTAAAAAATCTGTACACGTATCTCTCTTTTTAAAATAAAGTTGTTTAAAAAATCTATAAAAATAAAAATTCCATTTTGAAAAAAAAATAACAGTTTTAGTCCATGGTGATTTGTTAGGATTCATGGGATTATTTCAATCTTCTTGTACTTGTTAAGGCCTGTTTGGTGATGAACTATATGGTGAATTTTAGATAAGGTGCAGTGAGGTGCTGAGAAGAAGGTATATTCTTTTGTTTTAGCATGAAATGCTCTATAGGTGTCTGTTAAATCCATTTGATTCATAACTTCTGTTAGTTTCACTGTGTCTGTGTTCAGTTTCTGCATCCATGATCTGTCCATTGATGAGAGTTTTGTGTTGAAGTCTCCCACTATTAATATGTGTGGAGGAATATATGCTTTGATCTTTAGTAGAGTTTCTTTCATGAATGTGGGTGCCCTTGTATTTGGATTATAGATGTTCAGGATTGAGAGTTAATCTTGCTAAATTTTTTTTCTTTGATGAGTAAAAAGTGTCCTCCCTTACCTTTTTTTTTTTTGATAACTTTTGGTGTAAAATCTATTTTATTCCATATTAGGATGGCTACTCCACCTTGTTTCCTGGTACTAATAGAAAGTTTTTTTCCCAACCTTCTATTCTGAGGTAGTGCCTGTCTTTGTTGCTTAGATGAGTTTCCTGTTTGCGGCAAAATGCTGGATTTTATTTATGTATCCAGTCTTATAGTCTATGTCTTTTTATTGGGGAATTGAGTACATTGATTGTATTTCTTTAAGTGTGTTATTTACCTGATTCTTGAGGATCTCCATCATCATCATGAAATATGATTTTAAGTCCAAGTCTTGTTTTTCTTGTGAGTTGGGATATCCACTATTTGCTGAGTTGGGAGAACTGGGTGCTGATATTGCCAGGTTGTCTTGGTTTCCATGTCTTAGATTCTTGCGCTTGCCTCTTGACATCTTATTTCCGATGGTGCTAGGTAATCTTGTTGTCTCTGACTGGAGCTTGTCTCTCCTGTGGGTCTGTAGGCTTGTGGTCTCCAGAGGAAAATTGCTCCTGGGTTTTTGGCTCTCTGGGTAGACTCGGAGTTCCTATGGCAGTGCCCAGTCCTAATGCAACTGGACTGAGTCTGGCCTTGGGCCAGAAGTGTCTGCTCCCAGCAGTGCTGCTACGTGCACCCTGAGAGTTCTAGAAGTCCTTTCCTGGGATAGTCAGTGGAGAGGAAGTGTGGACTCACCCCTGAACTCAGGAGTGAGAACTCTCTTGTGGCTCTTCTGGGTGCACATAAACCTCTTTGTTTTGCTTTCTTATCACATGTATTTTATTACCTTTCCACTAAAACTTTGTTCTCCTTAAAGGGAATACATATACACATACACATATACATTACACATACACATATTCATACATTATACATATACATATGCATATACATATGCACATGTACATGATCCATATGCAAGAAAAAAGCATGCAATGTTTGCTGAATATTGAGGCATATTTGTGGGATATCCTTAGACATACATACTTACTTGTAAATTGCATTTTGGGGTCTAGCTGTGGTTCTGTGTTGTTTGTTTCTTCCTTCTCAGGGTGTCCAGAAACCACTGCATACTAGGCTTGAAAGATCTTGCAGAGCCTGGAATGGGTGGGTTTCTATAGGATCCTGGTCTGACTGGGAGTGACTGCTTAGGGAGAGAGGTTGAGGAGAGGTCTTGTTTGATGATCTTGTTATAGTTTTTTTTAGGCAGAGGCCTTCTCTGATGATTTTCAATAAAACAGCTCTCTGAGATGATCTTAGTTTGTATACACACCCTTATTTGAGATCATTTTTATAATGAATCCATTTTATATGGGGTGAACCAGGGGTATATATGGACCTTGGAGAGTGGGAAAGAGTTTTTGTGGTAAATGAAAATCTGTGGTTAGAGTTTCAAAGTTCTATGAATGCTTCCTCTGCGTGGAGAGGATTCCAGGATTCTCAGATGCTTGCTGCAGAGGTTGTTATTGGGATAGAGGAAGCTGAATCTGCAATTTCACCAAGGCTACATTATATTTCTCAAGTAGAGGGTATAGGAGTTTTGGGCTTCCCAGACAAGTCAGAGAAGGAGAAGCCCTGCTGGTAAAAAGAGTCCCCCTATTTTGCACCCAGAAGGCTACCAGTACAATGGTAAATTTTGACCTTAATTAGCAGGGCCAAACACCTGCTTATAACTTTTATATTCTGGAAATTTAGAGCATGAAGCTATAATGATGATCTGTGTGGTAAAGACTCACTCGTGCTTGTTTAATGTCAGTTGTCTTTGTTGGAAGAGTTTAAGTTAGCACACATTCTTGCATTAATTAGTCTGCTTATCCTCAACCCACTGATCTTATAATAAATCCATCAACACATATAAATTAAATGAAAGCCATCTATGTAGCCTGAGTTCAGCAAGGGCCGAATCACAGATCTCATCATGAGTGAGTCTCCATCAATAACTTCCATGGTGGAATATTAAACTTGATATAAATAACATTTTCTCCAATCTTTGGAAGCAGGTAGGGAGCATGCAGAGCACCTTATCAATGTCAGAATATCTTTTTGCAAGTGCATCTGAAGTTTACCTAATTATCTAAGAGAATTTGCTTCATTGTAAAATGACACATGAGCCCTCACACTCCATGTGACATTTCCTGTCAAGTTGTTGACCTTCTCAGGCAGTGCTATTAAATGGTTTCTGTCTAGTAGAAGGAATAGCTGCAAAGGTCATGGCCTATCAAGCAATATAGCACAAGCCAATTTTGTTGTTAATTGGCAATATTTATTGCACATAGTGGGACTTTCTAGAGACCACAAGAGAGGACAGGACTGAGGGTGGGGGTGGGGAGGTGAGGCAATGGAGTCATGTGACAAATCCCAGGAAACCTGACTTGAAGACCCGAATCAGAGTGCAGGTCTGAGTTTTTTGCCCAATCTATAAACTTATATACAGTATTTGAGCCAATCCTATGCCCCTAAATCTTTACCCAATTATATCTTGCCAGCCATTCTCCAATGAAACCCTGCCTAATAAGGTTACTCAGAGGAGAATTACATGTAAAGAGTTCTGTGAAAATGGGCACCTCCCTAATGTCATGTACAGAAGACCAGGAATCTTCCAGGAATGGCAGGAGCCTGTGGTGCCTCATTATTTCCCCTTCACAAGTTTGATGTCCCTGTCCCCCACAATCATATACCAAGCACATGGAAAAACAACAACAAAAAACCCATATTTAATATGCTCATGTGGGAGCAGAATGAACTAAACCAGAGGATGGTAAGATGGCTCATTCACTTAGGGTCTTGCTGAATAATCTGGCAACCTGAGTTCCATCCCAGGAATCCACAAGAAGGACAGTCAGTATTGGGTTGTTCTCTGACCTTTGCATGTGTGCCATGGCTAACAAACATATATAAAATACATTGGTCTTCCTTAAAATTTTAAATGTAAACTATGCTAAAGTTAACTATCTTCTAGGCTGAATTATTACTAGTTCTATTTCATTGTTTATTGCATTAATTAGTTTATGCTGGGCATATACAGTGATGGCTTTTCACCTTTACAGTGGATAGTGATTTGACAGTTCATTTTTGTCATTTGGCTTTCTGAAAGAGGTATTATCAGCTATTTCTCAGCAATACTCACAAAGAAAAGGAAGCATGAATCAGACCCTCATTGTTCTGCAAATAATCACTCTAATGCTATCTTTTTGTCATAAGTGCAAATAAATGCAAAGTGTTCTTTCTTGTTGAAGAAGGCTGATGCCTGGAGAAGCAGCTTGGTTATTTATGGAATTAGTCCAATTCAATTGGGAGCCCCACTGGGAGCACAAAAAAGGGCTGTGGATCTCTTGTAATAAAGTGAGACTTGAAGAAAGATGTAGCCTAGTACTCGGATAAAGGCTCATCAACATCACGAGGATGTCTGTGGGTGGCTTGTGCACTTACCTCTCCATAATACTGTTCTTTAGTGAAGTTCTTTCATCTTGATTCTGAACTTGGCCCTCTTCCTTGTTTTGGCCAAACAAATAGCAGTACTTGTGATATGGGTAGAGCCTACTAAGAAGTTACATGTTGATTCTATTTAATTTTTTGTTATATATATATATATATATTTGTGTTTGCATGTATATTTGTACATATGAATATAGTGTCCCCAGAAAACACATTCAAGCTCTTAGATTTGGAGTTGTAGCTGGGTATGAGCCACATGAAGTGGGTGCATAGAAGCAAAATTGTGTCCTCTGAAGAGTACCATATGCTCCTCATAAACGAGTCATCTCTCAAGCCTCAGGTCATGCTTTTACTTGTTGATCTTGTAATTCCAATGCTTACTCAACAAACTCAGGGAGATGTGCTGAAAGATAAGGTGCAGATGGAATATGTGTCCATTCCATCCCCCACATCCCAGTAACTGAAGTTGTTTTTGTTTTTATTTCTAGGGACAGCCCTCTACCTAATCTACCACGAACAGATGGAGATGAAAACCCAGACTATCAGGGGAACCACTCAGCCAAGTATGACTTCCCAATGCAGGTGAATCATGGCTCGAAGCCCCAAATTTGGGCTTGTATTTTTCAGAGACAATTACTTAATACAAAGTCTATTTTATGGCACACACTCAACTGAGGCTGGGAGACTTACAGATTAGAGTCAACCTGTTCTAGTGCTATGCAGTGGTAAACAAGCAACAGGCACTTAGGCCATCTGCCACCAGGAACAGCGGAGATCCAGGGAAACAGGCCTGGTGAGATTGCACTGGGAGTAGCAGGGGAGTAGAGAGGTCTGTGCCGAGAGATCGGAAAGTGAGCCCCCCATTGGTTCAGGGGAGCAGAAACCCTGCCTTAGGGTCTCTTCTTCCACCCTGTGGGCCCATGTGTGCAGAAAAGGTGCTCAGGCCATCTGCCACCAGGAACAGCAGAGATCCAGGGACACAGGCTTGGTGAGATCGCACTGCGAGTACCAGGGAACAGAGAGGTCTGTGCCGAGAGATCGGAAAGTGTGCCCCATCATTGATTGGTTCAGTGGAGCAGGAACCCTACGTTAGGGTCTCTGTTTCCACCTGGAGGCCCCTGCATGCAGAACAGGCACTCAGGCCATCTACCACCAGGAACAGCAGAGATCCAGGTACACAGGTCAGTTACATGAGGAGATGAGAACCAATCACAAACAACAAGACCACATATAATCACATACAACAAGATGACAAGAGGAAGGTGAAAGAACTTACCCCAGGGAAACCAAGACAACCTGACAACACCAGAACCCAGTTCTCCCATCACAACAAACAGTGGAATGCCAAACACTCCAGAAGAAGAAGACAGACCAGAAATCATACCTCAAAATGCTCATAGAAATCCTTAAACAAGAACAGGCAGAAAAGTATAAAGAAATAGAAGCTTTTAAAGAGGAAACAAGAAAAACGCTCAAAGAAATCAAAGAACTAGAGGAAAACAGAACCAAAGAGATTAAGGAATTAAAGAAAAAATTTAAAATGGAAATGGAAACAATAAAGAAAACACTAAAAGAGACAACCCTAGAGGTAAAAAACCTAAAAAAGAAATAGGGAGTCACAGATGCAAGCATCTTGAACAGACGACAAGAGATGGAAAAGATAATCTTGGGGGCCAAAGACAACATTGAAAACATAGACAAAACAGTCAGAGAAGATGCAAAAACCAAAATGCTTCTAACCCAAAATGTCCAGGAGATCCAGGACTCAATGAGAAGACCAAAACTAAGGATAATAGGAATAGAAGATGGAGAAGAATATGAACTAAAAGACACAGTAAATATCTTCAATAAAATCATGGAAGAAAACTACCCTACCCTTAAGAATGAGATGACCATGAGCTTAAACCAAGCCTACAGAACTCCAAATAGAGTGGACCAGAAAAGAAATTCCTCCCAACACATAATAGTCAAAATGCCAAGTGCCCAAAGCAAAGAAAGAATACTAAAAGCAGTAAGGAGAAAAGGTCATGTAACATATAAAGACAGACCAATCAGAATCACACCCGAATTCTCAACAGAGACTATGAAACTAGAAGATCCTGGTCATACATCATGCAGACCCTAAGGGAATACAAGTGTCAGCCATAGCTGCTATACCCAGCAAAACTATCAATCACCATAGATGGAGAGACCAAGATATTCCAAGACAAAACTAAATTTACACAATATCTGACCACAAACCCAGCACTACAACGAATTATAGGTGGAAAACCCAATACAAGGAGGGAAACTATATCCTAGTAAAAATAAGAAAATACCTAAGCAAGAGAACCAAAAGAAGAAAGACACACAGGCACAATTCTACCTCTAAAAGCCAAAATAGCAGGAAAGAGCAACCACTATTCCTTAATATCTGTTACCATAAATGGACTCAATTCCCCAATAAAAAGATATAGACATTAAGACTAAATACATAAACAGAATCCAGCATTTTGCTTCATACAGGAAACTCATGTCAGAGACAAAGACAGTCACTATCTCAGAGTAAAAGTTTGGAAAAATTCTTCCAACCACCGGCCCCAAGAAGCAAGCTGGAGTGGCCATTCTAATATAAAATAAAGTAGATTTTCAACCAAAAGTTATCAAAAAAGATAAGGAAGGACACTTTTTACTCATTACAGGGAAGGTTTGTCAGGAGGAACTCTCAATTATTAACATATATGCTCCAAATAAAAGAGCACCCATATTCATAAAAGAAACTCTACTAAAACTAAAAAAATACATTGCACCCCACACAATAATATAGCGAGACCTCAACACCCCACTCTCATCAATGGACTGATCATAGAAACAGAAACTGAACAAGGACTCAGTAAAAGGAGCAGAGGTTAAGCACCAGTTGGAATTAATAGACATCTACAGAATATATCATCCTAAAACAAAAGAATACACCTTCTTCTCAGCACCTCAGGGCACCTTCTTCAAAGCTGAACATATAATTGATCACAAAACAAGCCTCAATAGATATATGAAGATTGAAATACTCCCATGCATCCTATCAGATCACAAGGGTCTAAGGCTGGTCTTTAATAACAACAAAAATAACAAAAAGCCCATATACACATAGAAACTAAACAAAGCTCTATTAAACGATAGCATGGTCAAAGAAGAAATAAAGAAGTTAAGGATTTTCTAGAATTTAATGAAAACAAAAACACAACATACCCAAACCTATGAGATTCATTGAAAGCAGTAGTGAGAGGAAAACTCATAGCTCTGAGTGCTTCCAGAAAGAAACTGGATAGAGCATACACTAGCAACTTGACAGCACAGTTGAAAGCTTTAGAACAAATGGAAGTAGACACACCCTAGAGGAATAGACGGCAAGAAATGATCATACTCAGAGCAGAAATTGACTAAATAGAAACAAAAGGAACCATTCAAAGAATCAATAAAACCAAGAGCTGGTTCTTTGAGAAAATTAACAAGATTGATAAACCCTTAGCCAGACTAACTAGAGGGCAAAGAAAGAGTATCCACATTAACAAAATCAGAAATGAAAGTGGAGACATAATAACTGAAACTGTGGAAATTCAAAAAATCATCAGATCCTACTACCAAAGCCTATATTAAACAAAGCTGGAAACTCTGAAGGAAATGGATGAATTCCTAGACAGATACAAGATACTAAAGTTAAACCAGAATCAGGCAAACCATCTAAATATTCCCATAACACCTAAAGAAACAGAAGCAGTCATCAAAAGCCTCCCAACCAAAAAAGCCCAGATCCAGATGGGTTCAGTGCAGAATTTTATCAGACATTTATTGACAACCTAATGTCAATACTCTCCAAACTATTCCACAAAATAGAGTCATATGGAACTCTACATAATTCATTTTTAGAGGCCACAATAACTTTTCTTCCACAACCACAAAAAGACCCTACAAGGAAAGAGAACTTCAGACCAATCTCACTTATGAACATTGATACATAAATACTCAACAAGAACACATCAAAACTATCACTTACCATGATCAAGTAGGCTTCATCCCTGGGATGCAGGGGTGGTTTAATTACAGAAATCTATTAACATAATCCACCATATAAACAAACTCAAAGGGAAAAAAAACCCGCATGGTCATTTCACTAGATGCTGAGAAAGCATTTGACAAAATTCAACACCGCTTCATATTAAAAGTCTTGGAAAGAACAGGAATCCAAGCCCATACCTAAACATAATAAAAGCAATATACAGCAAACCAATAGCCAACATCAAACACAACGGAGGGAAACTTGAAACAATCCCACTAAAATCAGGGATTGAAGAAGGCTGTCCACTCTTTCCCTACCTATTCAACATAGTACTGGAAGTCCTGGGAGGAGCAATTAGAAAGCAAAAGGAAATCAAAGGGATAAAAATTGGAAAGGAAGAAGTAAAAACATCACTATTTGCAGATGACATGATAGTGTACATAAGTGACCCCAAAAATTCCACCAGAGAACTTCTACAGCTCATAAACAAGTTCACCAAAGTGGCTGGATATAAAATTAACTCAAACAAATCAGTAGCCTTCCTCTACTCAAAAGACAAACATGTGGAGAAAGAAATTAGGGAAAAGATACCCTTCACAATAGTCACAAACAATATGAAATAACTTGTTGTGACTCTAACTAAGCAAGTTAAGGATTTGTAAGACAAGAACTTCAAACCTTTAAACAAGGAAATTGAGGAAAATCTCAAAATGGAAAGATCTCCAATGCTCATGGATTGGATGGGTCAACATTGTAAAGATGGCCATCTTACCAAAAGCAAGCTACAGATTCAATGCAATCCCCATCAAAATTCCAACCCAATTCTTCATAGAGTTGGAAAGAGCAATGAGCAATTTCAACAGGAATAACAAAAGACCTAGAATAGCAAAATCCATCCTCAACAACAGGAAAACATCTGTGGGAATCACCATCCCTGACCTCAAGCAGGCACGGTGCAAAGAAAGGATGAATTTGCTTTAAATCCGTGCACATCATTCCCTGCTTATGTGCTGATGAGAAGGATAATTGATTGATCTGTATCTGTACCTTCTCATTTAGAAAATGGATTGTAAATATCTCAATGGTGACAGGTTTACATGTTTAGAGAAAATGCACTTTTTGGAAAGCATAATCTGCAGAGTGAGGGCAGGACAGAACAGCTGCTTGATGGGAAGTGTTTGGTCCTGCTGCTGATAGAAGGTAGTTGTATAAGGCATCTTTACAGCAGAGGTGAGAAGAGACGGCTAGAATGGAGGAAAGAGATGTGTTGGAATTGGTGGGCAGTGCCAGGAATATGCCACTGCGGTCATCATACAAGTGGAAATGGTTTTCCTTAGCTGGGAGCTATTGGCAGTCAGTAACTGTTAAAGGAATGAAAACCAATTTTTTTTTAGGGAGGGAGGGTGGGTAGAGAGATGAAGGAGAGGGAGGGAGGGGAGTGGGAGGGAAGGGAGAGGGAAAAGAGGAGGAGAGAGAAGGAGAGGAAGAGAGAACAAATGACTAAGGTCTTAAGGTTTCATGGGTGGCCAGAAACCATCTTCCTTTATAGTGTCTTCCTTTCTAATCAATAGCAAACAATCCAGCCCAATAGCTTCAGCAACTGGGTTTTGCTATTTGTAATGAAGTTCAGTTTATCCATTGCTTAACGTTTTCCCCGTATGCAAGCAACCCTGTTTATGACAATATTCATTAATTATTTGCAGGGTAATAGAAGTAAACTTTGCAAGCCTCTGAAATACTTACCTGTGCTCTTCATGCAGGTATCCATAAACATATCCAATAAAAGTCTAATTCCAGGGTGACTCTCTTCAGAGAGCATAGATTAATTAATTCCCAGCTGTGTGACTCCCATTAGACATTATTTTCTTCCTTCTATATTTACAGTCCCCAATTTTCTTAGATATCCTTCCCTGTATACATTTTACTACTTTTATTAAGAAAAAAAGAAGACAACATGACCCAAGACAACACAAGAAAGAGAATCATTTAGGCTTGTGATTCCAAAGAGATTGTCCATAATAGCAGGGGAGGCATGTCAGCTGGAGTAGGAAGCTTATGAGATCACATATCAAGAATCCAAAGGAAGCAGAGAAACCTGGAAATAGGAAAACCTGTCTATTGGCAAGGTCCTATCTCCTAGAAGTTCCACGACATCCCAAAAAGCACCACCAATAAGGACCAAGTGTGGGGATATTTCTCACTCAAACCACTACACCTCTCTTTCCCTTTTTGTGGTTTATCTAGTCTTTGGGGCTCACTAGAAAATAAGCAAAGAAAAAAATAGCTTACAGGATTCCTGGAAAGAACAGAGTCAGAGAAGTAAGGAGCCTCAAACTCAAAGGTTACAATGATACATGTGCATAATATACCCAGATGTGTTTGAATGAAACTCCTGGTAATGGCCCAGTGCTAAAAAGTCAGGGAAGAACTGACTCACTGGATGGTCTCAACAAATGCTGTGCCGTATGCCATCCAATATGCTGGCATGCTCTATCATGATATTTTAGAGAGGTCCATACACAGGTAAAAGTGCACAAGTGCATATGAATAAATATTCATATTTTATGAAAGTACTTTGAATCCATTTGAGATATAATTATATTTTGTAGGGATTTGTTCTTTGTGAGTTTAAATCCTCATTTGTTTTAAAGGGGGAAAATTAATGAGTAATTTTTAGAAGGATTGTCCAAGGATATGTACTGAATCTTAGAAATGGATTCCTTTGTTTGTTCTGGTACTTCTCTTGACTTCTGGGAATTTAGCACTTCAGGGTTGGACTCTCAGAAAATTGTTTAACATGGGTTTGTAGTGTGAAAGGTTCGGATAGGGAGGTGACAAGGAGTCATTTCTGGACTCTTGGGGGGAATGTGTCATACATCTATCCCCTTCTGACACCCCCCTCAGTTCTTTTCTTCTTTCACCCCGCCCCACTTCTCTCTCACAAATTTTAACCACCTTCTGAATCTCTTCTATAATAAAATTGTAGGGTAACTACTTAGAACCTACATTCTACACTCAGAAGATTTTTTCAGTCAATTTTTTGGCATATCTCAATTATTGCCATATTGCTAGTTTCTTCATTAAAAAATAAAATTCTGAAATACACTTACTTTTCATTTGTGAAAGAGAAAAGTCTCATGCCTTAAAAAATGTCCTGTCTGGAGGTAGCTGAGGAGGAGAGCAACCCTGTAGTTGGACCAGCAATCTAGTCTTAGTCAAGCTGGACCCCTGAGATCTCTCAGACACTGGGCCACCAACCAGGCAGCATACCCCAGCTGATTTGAGGCCCCCAACACATATACAGCAGAAGACTGCCAGGTCTGGGTTCAGCCAGAGAAGATACACCTAACCCTGAAGAGACTGGAAGCCCCAGGGTATTTAGAGGTCTGGTGGGGTTGGTGGGGGTGAGGAAATCTTTGTGTAGACAGGGGTAAGGGGGAGGTATGAGATGGGGAACAGTTGGAGTGGACTGGGAGGGGAATAAAATCTGGAGTGCAAAAAAAAAAGAAATAATAAAATAATAATAATAATGTCCTATCTTTTTATATTTGGGTATGTCTTCTACTGAGGTGGATGGATGCCTTCCGGATGTCTCCTTTAGATGGAGGGAAGTTGCTAGCAGAGATGGGGACACTTATCCTTGTTGTATGCTCCTTGGAACACAAAGGTAAATTCTGAAAAGCAATGGAGTGTTAGTGTCTCTGCTCTTGTTTTAGTTTCCTTCCCTTGGTTTTGTGTTTTGTTTGACTTTGATTCACAAATAACTAAGAAATTACTTGCTGAGACTGAGCAGGGATATCTATAAACTTGACTTATGACCTGGACGTCTAGACAATTCTGCCAGTGGGGTAATGAAGCAAAGAGATCTTTATTGGGTCAAAACTAATGAAGAATTTGGTCCTTAGTTTTTTTTTTTTTTGCTCATGCCCATTTGTCTATTGGAACGCAGCCCTAATTAAGAACTTTCTGTCATTAGAAAGAACTTTATGCTCATTGTAACTAGTAAGATTTTAATGCATACTATCAAACCTTTAAAAAAAAATCAAGTACTGACAAAAATGTACTCGTATACTTTTATGCAAAAATGCTTAAAATCTGTACATTTATCTTTGTTTTTTAAAATAAAGTTGTTCAATTAAAAAAAATAAAAAATAAAAACATGTTAAAAATAGAAAACTATGTTTAATTTTAGGGCTTCACATTGAACCCAGGAGCTCATGCATGCCAAACACATACTTTATCACTTAGCTATGTTCCCACCCTGAGAGCTGCTTTTTGATAGCAGCATCTCCTCCTTCAAGTCCTTGGTGGTGATCTCGGAGCTGGTGCCCGCTGCCACTTCTGACATGGTGGGGCAGGCCAGTGGTCGGATGCTGTGAGTTAGGAATAGAGTTCTTTACTCTGGCGAGAAAGCTTCTGGAGTCTGCGTTGGAGGAGGCGGTGGGCAGTGAAGGTGGCTTCAGTGAGCACGAAACACGACCAGAGAACAATGCAAAGATGGCTTTTCAGAGCAGCCAGTGGGGTATTCTGTGTCTTTAATGTCAAAATGGAAGCTAAGACTCTGGGTATATTTATAACTCCAGAAGGTCCTTACTTATATGTAAGAAGGTGACACTTCCCTAAGTCTGGGTGGTAATCATAAATTGAACTTCAAATTTATTATATATAAGATTCTGTTTGTTACTATAAAGTTGTATGTACATAAGTTGAATATTCATTTTAATATTTTATTATTTAAACATTTTGTAGATGAATTTTGATCACATTCACCCAACTCCCAACTCCTCCAGAACTCTTTTTTTTTATGTTCTCTTTTTTAAATTACTTGTTAATTTTTATACCCCTCAAGCCCTATGTGCACTACACACATATCCTAGGTCACATGACTAGCTGTGGGACTGAGGTGTGTCCTAAGCAACTGTTGGATTTGAGTGGGATATACAGAGTGTAGGACAGATCCATGGCAGATTTAATTTTAAATTAAAATTCAAGGCACAGCTAAATACCTACCTTCCATTAAGAACTCCTTCCTTCCTCTGAGGTCCAAAAAGATTACACCTTTGACACAAGGCATTATACTGATGGAGTCCTCATCATGACACTAGATTCAGAGAGAACAGATGGTCTTGGTGAGTTCTAGTTTGATTAAGGATTATCTAGTTTAAAATACTTTTATAACAACTTCATGTACATGGCCTGTTGTACTCACTTTCCAGGAAGGATCAGTAGAAGTTTAGGTCGATTATAAGTGGAAAGGATAGTACTTGTAACTCAGAATGCATGGCTGCCACCAGGACTGTTTTTCTCTTAACCTGTACTCACCTGTGTCTGGCTCCTCCGAGGAGTTAATGGGTTTGTACTGATTGGAGAGAGAGATGAGTGAGTGGAAGAATGTGAAAAAGTTAATCTTACTGTGCATGGTTCCCAACTCCATGATCACATGAGGTCTGTGCCCTCCTGAACTGCTGACTCTCTCACATGAATGCTCTTCATTTTTCTTCCTGGATCATTCCTAGTTATGGTATAAACTGAACATGATATAGATCTGTATAGTACAGAAGTACCCCTGGACACACACACCAAACACTGGCACACATGCACACACACACACCACATTACCCCACAAACACACCACACACACACACACACCACACAATTCCAAAAACGTACACCACCACACCGCGAACACACACACTCACACATACCGCACCACACAACAAACACACACCACACATACCAATCAATACTACAAACACATACCACACACAGACACACACACTACCACACCACACACACACCACACACAGACACACACACCACCACACTACAAACACACCACAAACATACACATACACACACCCCACAAACACACACTCACACCATACCACAAACATACTACACACACACACAGACAGACACACACACACACACACACACAGACACACACACACACACACACAAACAAGCACTATTCTTGACAAGCACCAGTTTTCTCCATTCTTCTTTCAGGAACACTCTCTACCCTATGGCTTTCAGTCCAAACCAAGCCTCTTCATTACCAGTCTTCTTGGAATACTTTCTGCCTCATGATTCTAAGGCTATTCTACCAGGAACCTTGTGAGATTATTATTATTATTATTATTATTATTATTATTATTATTATTATTATTATTATTATTATCATCATCATCATCATTATATTATTATTATTATTATTATTATTATTATTATTATTATCAAGTGTGGCAGCTTAGTATAAACCAGTGGCAGCCACCTGAGTCTACAGTGTTCTCTTGATTTCTACAACCTGTGTTCAGGGAGACATGCTGCCCTTGCTGTGGTTTAATCATTTCATGTATAAGATGGAGGTGTGGATACACATCAAATAGTTCAGTGTTGGGAACTAGCTGTGTTTCAAGTGTTTGCCAAGAGTTGACCCTTAAGATTTGGTTGTGCTTTCTCTGTTTTCTTGTTTCTGCAAACACTTTCTTGCTATGTATTTTACCGAGTGAAGACTGCAATGGTCTGTCCAGAACCCACTTGAGTTTTGAGCCTCAATTGTAGCAGGTATGCCTCCCTGAACAGTATGATTCTGTAACAGTCTTTTGCATGCATATAACCAATGCTTGATCAATAACAGAAGATTTGAAGGAAAAACCTCCTTATACCCTTAGCAAAATGATAGTCGTCTCATTTTCAAGAAGAAGCAGAAGAACAATCAGTCATATGATTCCAAATCTGTTCTACATACTCCATGGGAAGTGGAGTGATGTGTCAATTAAATGTCAGATTATGCAGCAGACATGTAATTTTCATATTCATAAAGCAATCATCCGTTATTAAGATTTCTCCTTTTAAATGAAAAGGATCCTTTATGTAGGATGTTAGTAAATTATTTTTATGGGGAAAGATGAAATGCATTTCTTTTAAACAGCAAAATCTTAATTGGAGCCTTCACAAAGGCATCCAAAGATGCATTTGTGTAGAAATGGTTTTTAGGGGATGGCTTGGATTGCTCCAAAATTAAATGTCTTGGCATGAAACTAGTTTAGATTATTAAGATAATGGTCTATCCATGTAAGGAGTGGATGGTTTAATGCCTTTATATCCTTTTATCTTTTTGTTGCTTAAAAGACACCCCCCCCATAGGCAGGCAAAGGTGAAGCCATTGTTCCCACTGATACATAAAGTGAAAACTGGAGCTGAGAGGTTCCCCGGGAGTCAGAACAATCACTGATGAGCCACACATTCAGCGCCAGTGAGATCGTGGGACAGAGATTCTGAGAGGCATCTTTATAAGAGTTTATCTTCTGGTTTTCAGGGGTCTTAGATGCTCCAGGATTCATTACCCTTCTCAAGCAGAAAAATGCCAGCATAGGTCCAATAAAGTCTGAAGAATAAAATTGGCTAAGGACTTTGTTCAAATCACATTCAGTCCTCATCTTCAAACCCATCTTAGAGCAATGTTTTCCTAGCATTTCTGTCTCTTGGATCCCAGCCCAGGGTCTGAGTCAGATGTGATACTACCCCTTGCTCAGCCTGAGTGTGTCCCACTGGTCTCTCACTGTGCTGCTGCTGACCAGGCACAAGAAACTGTATATTGTGTAGTACATCCAATAACAGTGAATGCAAAACCAAGGATGGTGCAAACCACATCCACGGTTTTTGCACTGCACCGTCTCCACTTGCAGGCTTAAACCCCTTCTCTCTGTTCTAGCTACATCCCAATAGTGGCAAAAACAGGCCCAAAACAGTGAGATGTTTCCCTTTCTTAGGAAAACTGAATGGAAGAATAGATGACTATTTAAAAAGATTGCAAACTTTGGGACATTTGAAATAAGCAGAGTATAAACAATTTACATTTAATATTGCCTTGATTGTTGCCAGATAATGAGAATGCATTATCTGATGATGTCTGCATCATATGGAGAGTAGACAGAATATAGATCACTTTGGACTCCTCACCTCTTTTGGTTTTGTAAGTTTTCAGGTTTTTTGTTGTTGTTGTTGTTGTTGTTCTGTTTGTGCAAAAATGGGATCACACCACAAAACTGTCCTTTGTCAGCAGTAAAATAGTTACCAAAAAAAAGATATTTTAGACTCTCCCCTTGCTCCCTCTTTTCCTTCCTTTCACCTTCCCCTTCTTTCATTTCTTCCTGTTTTTATTTTATTTATTTACTTTTGAACATGATTTAGATAGGTAACAGATCATCATCCTGTGTCTAAAACTGTACAAAATACACAGTGGGCTATTTCTTCCCTTTCGTACTCTCCATTTACATAAGATATATGTAGTTAGTCAAATCTCTTGATCTCAGGGCCTAGGACATTCTGATATTAAAGTAGGAATAATAGTATTCAAGCCACATGGTTGGCAAAGGGGACTCAGGACAGACTTTAAATGGGAGATGCCCACTCAGTTTGCTTGCTCATTTTGGGAACTGATAAGTGGACTGTGGGTTAATATAGAATGAAGAACAAGAAAACTGTTTGTTTTTTTTTGGGGGGGGGGACTGGAGGAAGGAAGAGCCTTAAGTTGTATATTCAGAGACATAAGAGAAGAAACTGATTTCACAGACCACAAGGCTGTGACATTTGCTTGTGGATTTTATAACTCATCAAGGGCACCTTCTTGTGAGGGACCCACATGAACCTGCCTGAGGAGAAGCTACAGAGTTGAGACCCAGTGATGCTGCCATCAACACTGTGGTGGAAGTGGCTCGACGCAGTGCAGAGCCAGGTTACTTTTCAGTTAGCTCGGGAAATAGATGGATAGATGCACACCCAAGTGTGTCCAGCTTTTAATGACCATTTCTGGGCACTGGAAACTCCATTCTCAGAGACTTTTCCGGGCACCGAAAATGTTTTCTTCACCTCCTCTTGTTTGCTCAGCAGTCACCCACTTGTCTAACATTTCTTCAGATTCTGTGCAAACTTCGCCTCCTCGGCAAAGCGAGGCAATGAGAAGCAGGGCTTCACAGCTCTGTGCACATTCTTATTATAACAGCTGACCCCGACCATCCATTCCATGCTGATCCCATTACCACAGGGGCCCGGAAGCTGCCAACTTCACCCCCACACAAACCTCCCTCGTGTTTTGGTCACTGTAAAAGGTGGGCGTGAGACCTCTATAATCTGTATTTCTTCTTTTTGAAATGCCACTAAGTCTCTCTGGGGGGAAAAAGGCGCTTGAGCTTTAAGCCCTACTTTTGGGAGATGCTCCACTGACCACAGGAGACAGAAGATCTGCCCAGGATATAATAGCAGCTGGTTTTGAACGCTGTTGTACATACTGTGTAGTTTTAAAACACGTCTTTGCCTTTAGAGGTGTGCTCAGCTGGGGTTTTGAGTTCACTCTGAATGAAGAGGCATTGATTCAGAGATGCTCCAGGATTGCAGTCATATGATTGACACCTGTCTATCTTTTCTGGTGCTTTCTTTCCTGTGACAGCTCCATGGGATAAATACATCTCTTGCTGTGACCCCCCACATTCTGGTTCTCCATAAACTCTAGGTCCTAGTTCTCAAGATGCAGAAGTTTCTCAGCCTTGGTGGAAATGGTTTTCCTACTTGCCATCTGTTTCAACTTTGGCATTGCTGATACCGGGGCTTTATTGCCTCCTTTTACTCTGGAAGTTTTGGATGTGTTGTGAATTAAGCATCCAAATCTCTGGTTGGGTGGGGCCATGCTTAAGTGTAAGGATTCTAGAGGTAAAAAGACCTGGGATCATCCTATGTCAGAAATGTGCGAAGTGATCGTGGCACTGGGCTTCTCTGGAGATCAACTTTTTGTCCCTCAGCCACACATAAGCAAACCTGAACCAAGAACTTTCACCCAGATAAGTTGGATCAATATAAATTTAACCTCTACTACTTTTTAATTTTGGGTTTGTATATGTACATATGTATACATAAATCTGTATGTGTGTGCACGCCTGTGTGTGTGGGGGTGTACATGTGCACATGGTTAAAAGCCAGAGGTCAGAGGTCAGCATTGAGTACATCAAGTGCTTTCTACCTCAGCCTTTGAGACTGGGTTTTTCACTAAATGTGAAGCTTGCTGATTTGGCTAGTCTGGCTGACTAGCTTTAAAGATCTTCCAGTTTCTATCACTACTCCCCCCATTGCTAATATAGAAAGCATATGGTATCACCTCAGCCTTTTAATGGGTGCTGTGGGTCAATCGTAGAGCTTTATACTTGCAAAGAAAGTATACTTTACTGACTGAGCCATTGCCCCAGCTGTTAACCTCAACTTCTTCTTCCTAGTCACCTGCCTTTTGTTGTTATGGTTCTGGGGATAATCCATTTTACCTTTCCTTCTTATTTATGACAATTCCATGCATGTACATAATGTACCATCATTATGTTCTCCACACTTTCTTCTTTTATCCCCATCATGCCAAGGTGACCTCCTTTTTGTTCTCAGTTACCCTTCTAATAATGTCATGGCTTGGAGGGGGATGAGTTCCAGGAAGCCACAGCTGCTGTGTGTTGATATTGTTAACAGCTGCATCACATCCAGAGGACATTTCACAGCACCCACCTCCCACAGTACCTTTCTCAAAGCTCCATCTTTCTTTCCCACTATTTCATATTTTCACAATTCTGCCTTTGTTATCCCCAATTCAACTTCACTTATTGTTTATCCAGCTACCCATGTTCTGCCTTTTGCTAAGATCTTAAAATGGCAGTATCCATAGGAATCTATCCCAGTTCTAATCTGAATAAAACCTGCCAGTTTTAAGTATAAAAGAGAAGATGTTTATATTCAGATATGCTGATCTTAAAAAATCTTGATTTTAAAATCTCAAGTGCTCTTCACTCACAGAAGCTATAGTTCCTCTGGAATCCAAGCTACCATACAAGGCCTGCCCTTGTTCCTTCATAACAGACCAACACCACTCTGGAGTCCCATTGTTTTAACACCAGATCTTAAAATCTCAGTCTAATATACACATTATCTATCTATCTATCTATCTATCTATCTATCTATCTATCTATCTATCTATCTATCTATCTATCTATCTATTTATCTATCTATCATCTATCTATCATCTACCTACTTATCTATCTAATCTATCATTTATCTATCTACCTCTCAAATAAAATAAAGTCTCCTTAGGCAAGAATTATTTCTGCTTTTACCCTATGTCACCTTATTAGCAACTCATCTTCCTTCTTTCCAGTATTTTGCAGAACAGAGGTGGTCTCTCTTTCTGAGATAAATCTTCCCACCCTAGCTTAGGCTACTGTAACTGTCCTTTCATCTCCTGTCCTGTGCTTCCTTTCTTTCTTCTTCCCCCTCCTTTATCTCCAGCACATCCCATGTGGGTCTTTCTTTTTTGGCTTATAAATATGGCCTAGTTGTTTAAATTCAAAGAAGGTATTTCATCTCCGAAGTTTCATTTAATGATTTTATTCTTTCGTTCAGCAACTGAATTACCAGCGAACAGTCCTCTTGTGGATAAAAAAAAATTTAGGCCCACAGTGATTTCAGAGAAGTATTCAAGAATCTGACATCCTGAATACAACACTAAACACTTCAAAGAAGGGAAACACGAGGATGGTTGTAAAATGTAATGTTAAGTGTCTGGTATAACTAATTTCACAGCCAGGCAAGTTTGGTAGGACAAAAAAAAATTATGCCTGAATCCTATTCATGTGCATTAAATATTTTTATATAAAGCCCTAGCAGTCAGAATAAAAAAGTGTTTTTAAATATATAGTGGATTGTCATAATAGGAACTTATTCCAGGGATGAAAATGTTTATTGACATTCTAGAATGCATTAATGGAATCTATTATGTTAATGCAGGTGCAGGGAAGTAGCCCCCTTAATAGTTGTAGATGGGAACGTTTAGCAAAACCTTAAGAAGCATTTCTATTGTAAGAGTAAAATAAAATGTCCTTTAATAGATAATTAATGAAGATCTACAACTAAGATAAACTGTGTATAGAAAATATTGAATTGCTGGCAAGGATTCTCTTTAAATGGAGCTCATGTTAAGCCCACACACTGTTAATTTCTGCTTTATGTTCAGCAAGGGAACAATGACATGGAAAATAAATGATTTGTATAAATACAAACATATTCACAGCTGTAAACAATTTACAGATATCACTGCTGCATCCATGGGAAACCTAATGAATCAGCAAAGGAAGTGCAAGAATTCGTGCTACATCATAAGAAAGCAGTGGCTATAGGCCAAGTGTGTTCCTCTCATCAGATTTATGTGTTGAAACATAATCTCCAATGTGCTTAGAGTCACGGGCTCACTATAGAACCCAGGGGGAGGTTTTTTGCCCCTCACATTCTGTTAGGGCACAGACAGGAGGCTTTTTCATGGAAACAGAGAGCCCATGTCAGACACAGCATCAGCTACAAGCACCTTGATCTATTTTCTAATCTATTTTAAAATTGTCAAAAATAACTTTCTGTTTTAATAAGCAAAGTAGCCTATAGTATTTTATAAAATCTCACAAAAATTCAGAAAGTCATCAATAAAAACAAATTTCTGGACGATTAGAATTCTGTCTATCAATGGCCAGAAAGTTGTATTTTGAATATTTAAAGCAGAAAACATGGAAAGGTAAATAAATCAGCCCATGTTCAAAGGGACAAAACTTGCACATTTTCTGGGAGATGCAGAGACAATGCTTCAATTTTTACATTTTTCTACCATGGTTGAGGTTTATAAGAGGAGGAAAGGCGATCTTGGGTAGAGGAATTAGTTAAAAGAACACACGAGATATGGAAGTAAAAGTTCAGTGGGAGAGAAAGCAAAGGGTTGGGGTAGAGAAGACAAGAAGGATAGATAAAAGACAAGGTATGTGAATCCCTTTTGGTGTGCTAATAAAAAATAATAAAATGGCAAAACATATACATGCAGTACCTGGATCAAAATTTTAAAATTCCAAATAGACTAAGCAAAAAATTATATTACACACATACACATATACATATACATATGCATATGGTTATTTACATAAACACGGAGGTCACACCCTAAATACTTTGTGGATTCAACAAAATTTTAATGAACCATAAAAACTAAACATCACAGAAACTAACCAAGTCTCTTCTGAAAATATAAGAAAATTGCAGTCCCTTCCTTCCAGAATCCCTAATGCTTTGTGGATCAAGAATATCTGATGCAGTCCAAGGAAGAACAAGATATGTGAGAATTCCTTACTACACAGCAATGCTCCATGTAAAACTGGAGTGTCATGGGGGGGTGACATCTTTTCAGGAGGAAAAGAACCCAATACTAATGAAGAAAACAGTGAGCCCTGAGAGTTGGCTTCTTTGTGTTAGAAAGTCTGAACCCTGACAGGGCTGGTGAGAGTCAGAGGCACAGCCACACAATGACAAGGGCTGCTTGATTGGGTAGGACACTTCAGAGATGAAAGATAAAGGTTTAGGGTTAATATGAGTATGTTTAACTGTGTGCGCGCGCGTGTCTGCACACACACACACCCAACATAAATACATGGGATCTTTATTTTCTAAATATAGAATGTGGTCTCAATGAGCATTAACATTATAAATGAAGACAGCCAGGACAAAATACATAAAGATGGTTTTAACAATGCCAGGCACCTCACTCATTGAGAAACCATGGACATGTGGACAAACAAGAGTAGCATTCTGAGGAGGTATTTGAACACCTAAACCTAAAAAATCCCAGCAACATATGAAGAATTCTTATAGATCTACAAGGCAAGGACAAATGATCCAAAGATAAGAATCAGCAATTTTTTAGTGAAGACATGAATGGTCAGAACAGATAAAGACATGGTATCATTTATAATCAGAAATTTTACAAAAGAAAGAAAACAGCAAATATCTGAATCAAAATGTACTTCACATTATTGGGTTAAAAAAAATCACAGCACAAACATATCAGGTTTTAGGAGTATACGGTGCTATGCTATGAGAACCCATGCTTTTCCTGGTGAGAGTGTAAAATAGTGCAGTTGCAAAATCAGTGTGGAATTAGCCACAGGAGTGTGTGTGTGTTCATTTACCTCAGCAATTGTCTTTATAAGTATAGATGATGGGTGTCAGGGATGCACTGAAAAAGCACATCCAATGGAAGCAGTGAAGCCTGGTGTGCATACATCTGGCCTAAATATCTATTGACTGCAGGAACTCATGAATTACGGAGGATACTCGTGATGGAATACTATGTAGCAAGAATAGTGAGTGAGTTGTTCACACGGCAGCGTGATTAGCTCTCAGAAACTTGGATAGAAAAGAGGAAAGAAGCAAAGATTTTGGAAACATTTATACAATGTTAATACACACACATTCTACATGACATACATGTTGTAAATATAAAACAGGGGACGTAATACAAAATTCAGAATAGTGTAGAAGAATGAGAAGTAATGTGGCTATGTATACTCACATATCTGGTCTCTTTAGCTATTAAAAGTACTGTCAAAGCATAAAATGCATTGGCTGCATTTGCTTGAGAGAAGAAGAGGTGGCATCAAATGAGATTAACATATTTAAGTTTTGTGCTAAATTGAAAGTATTTTCATCCCTGTCAACAAAGCATGGAGTAGGAAGTCAGTAGTAACATAGAAATGCAGAATGTCCAATAGCAGGGGCTTAGCAGTCATCTGGGCTTAGCAGTCTTTGAAGAGAGCTTACAAAGAGGAAGAAATGTGTCTCAGAAGTAAAGAGAGAGGAAACGTTGGGTTCATGATAAACCTTCCTACTGCTGTATAACTCACTGAGGATGTGCTTTGGAACAGGGCCTGGAGTTTCTGCAGACAGAAACCTTAGTGAAGTTCCAAATGCATCAATCAGAAGTGAGCATGCCCTGGACAACTCCCAAAGCTTTGTTCTTTATAAAAGGAAGAATTTGTCCCCAAGGTGCTGAGTGCCACCATCATTAATGGAATGATTCATCAACCTTGGGAGATTTTACATATATGTATATAAACACACACACACACACACACACACACACACACACACACACACATACATATATATATATATATATAATTTTGTTATGGAGTTGCAAATAGTATCATTAGCTCATGCCTAGTGGTGGTTCTTATTTTTTAACAGAAATCATCTTCAGCTGAGAAGAACTCCCTCTTTGGTTTTTAAAGTTGCAGATATTCTCAAAGACACAAAAGATTTGTTTCCAACTAACCTACTAACCTGTCTTATTTTAGTAACTGATGCTTTCTCAAGAGTAAAGCAATGTGCATCATCTTTGAGGGCAACACATACATGAACCTCGTGCTTTAAATTTGCAGTCTTCAAGTACTCAGAACTTTATTAAGGCTTCACAGAAGGTCAAGTATATAGATGCTCAGACCACACTTTCTGCCTTTGAATGGTTCCAGCTGTGCCTCAGTTTCTTCTCCTATAAAAGGAAAAATACAGAGCCTGTCTTATGGTGTGATCAGAGGAACTCAATGTAAGTTTGGGATGTTGGAAGTCTATTTCTTTGTATGGCTTAGTCAAATGGGACACTCTGACACACAGAGTCTCTGTAACAAATACACAGGTGAACTCATGTCTCAGCAATATAGTGACAGTTAATTTTATCAATCTTCATAATCTGTCTTAGTGTAAATTTTGTTGCTCTGATAAACAGCATGACTGGAAGCTACTTGTTTCTGGAATTGCTTTAGTTTAAAGTTGTGTCCATCCTGAAGGCATGTTATATTATGAACTTAAGGAAGGAACTTGGAGGTAGTAACTGAAGTAGAGACCATGGAAACATACTGCTTACTGGCTTATGCCTCATGGCTTTCTCAGTCTGCTTTCTTAGACCTCCCAGGACAGGACCACAGTGGGCAGGGCCCTCTGACATTAGTCATTAATAAAGAACGTGCCCCTCAGATTTGTTTATATGGGACAATCTAATAAAAATATTTTTTTTCAATTAAAGGTCTCTCTTTATATATATATATATATATATAATTATATATTTACATATTTGTGTGTGTGTGTGTGTGTGTGTGTGTGTGTGTGTGTGTGTATGTGTGTGTGTGTGTGTTTGTATACTGATTGCCATGGCTGTTTGGAGCTTTAGAGATAACTTCATGAATCTAATCCAGTCCTAATATGAAAACATCTGCCAGGATTTTTTTTTAAGTCATGGGTAGAAAACAGAAAATATCTCTATTCCTGTATGCTGATCTTAAGTGTGCTTTTTGTCCACGTGGGAGGCAACACATCACTTCTGCTCTTTGGATTGCTGCTGATTGCTCAGTTAGATCGGTGGGACAATTGTCAGTTTCTAGAGACTAGGATCAAGGTGGATGGCCTCCTGCCATGTAATAGGATGTGGTCTAGAATGTTGTAGGACATCTTAGAGCTTACAGACAACCCCTTGGGGCCAAGCATTGTCTAGATGCAACTCATAAGGATACAGAGATTGAGAGAACTGCCCAGGCGACTGCTGGTAAGGCACCTGTATAATGTGTGAATGAAAACATCACTGAAAATTGAAGAAAGCCCCAGGAGGCACTCTAAGGTGCTTATGGTATAGGAAGGAGCAAGGAGGAATTGTCCAAATTTTGACATACCTCCCACACTTGTGTGAGTTCAACACACTCTGCCACTTTGTTTCAGTTTCCTCATTGTAGGGCTATCCTAGAATTATGGTAATGGCTCCATGAGATTGGACACAGTATCTGAGAGAGTGCTGATGCCCAGGATGTGCTCTCTTGTGCTTGCTGTAGTTACTGTTACACACACTCCAAAGAAAGCATTAATCGCAGTATGTGGTTAAAGCAATATGGATCAAAAGCTGTAGAGATGGCCCCACAGCTGATAGCAATTGCTGCTGTTGCAGAGGACCCAGGTTTAGTTGCAGTGGCACACTGACGTCTGAAACTACGTTCCGGGGGATCTGAAGCCCTCCTCAGGTTCCATGGGCAACAGAAACAGACTGGTGCATATATACAGGCCAAGCACTCAAATACTTAAGACAAAACTAAATAATTCCCCCTTTTCTATCAAAAAAGTTACCAAGAACATTTATTAGAGGAACTTGATTCAATCATGAAATGTGGTCTTCCCCCTATTGATGTGAGGTTGTTATGTACATTTTAATTTATTGAAAACTGATTCTTTCAAGCAACACATTCCAGCCACAACTTCCCTTCCATGTACCCCCTAGCTTCCCCACCTCCCCTTTCCCCCAAATTCACTCCTCTTCCATTTCCTTTTCAGAAAGGAACAAATCTTCCAAAAGATGAGCACCAAACACATCCAAACAGCCGTAGTTCTTTGCAGGCTTGCTCTTCTCTGAAAAATACATAATTTTAAAGACAGATTTCTAGAGCTGAACTACTATGTGCACAAAGAGCCCCACACAGCTCAACAGAGTCACTTCTCCTAGGCTCCCACAGCAACCAAACTAAGAGGAATCTACCCATCCTTTTATCTGAGAGTCAGTTATTCAAACATAGCCATTACACACCTGTCATCAAGATGGGGACCCCTTAAAAACTAGTTTATTTGTATTTGGCAAGCAAGAAAACCACATGGGAAGAAAATAAATCTCAAACCTAATCAAATAATATTTAAATCTCTTAAATATTGACTGTAGGTTCTCCATATTGTGTGAAATGGACAATGATAAGAATGCAAATACTTACTGAAGAATTTCATTCACAGGGCCAGAGAGATGGCTCAGCAGTTAAGAGCACTGACTGCTCTTTCAGAGGTCCTGAGTTCAACTCCCATAAACCACACAGCGACTTGCAACCATCTGTAATGGGGTCTGGTGTGTCTGAGGAGATGACTTAGTGGTTAAAAGCATTAGCTACTTTTTTAGAGGACTCAGGTTCAGTTCCCAGCACCCGGATAGTGGCTCACAACCATCCTTAACTCCAGTTCTAGGGAATCTAATGCCTACTTCTGGCTTCTGCCAGTAACAGACATACATGCAGTGCATATTCATGCATGCAGGCAGAACACTCATATACAGAAAATAATAAAAGTAATAACAAAATATTTAAAAAGTACTTTATTCAAAGACTTCTCTGTTTAATACAGGAAATATCTCTTTATTAAGTGATTCTGTAACCTCTGGGCAAATATGAGTCACTGAGACAGGTCAGCAGAAGAGAGAACTAACCACAGATGTAAACCTAGGAATGTTTCATGAAGACCAAGATTTTGTAGGATGAGTGACAATTCACAGACAGGCTTAAGCTTTGGAGAGCAGAGGGGGTTGTGTATGTGTTTGTGTGTATGTGTTATTGTTTGTTTTGCTGGATCAAATGAAGACAAAGTCACATTTGATTACCTGAATGCCAGGGATTATCTTGCTTCTCAAGGCCAGAATCATTCCAAATCTTTCTTTTGGGGATGGGATCTTGTTTTTGCCAGATTGACCATTGTTCACTCTGGGAGGGGTTCTGACTGTCTCCACATACCTGGAGTCTGAGAGCTCTTTGTGACACTTGCTTCTCAGTTCCACAGGATATCACTATTGAAAACCTGCCTCCCAACCAGAGACACTGGCCTGTTTTGCATGGATTCCTTGCTCACCCACAAGAATTTCAATGTCCCCTTTTATTTCTCTGAGGAAAGAAAATTTTCACCCTGTATCCCAGAGTCAACCTCAGCAAAATGTCTTTCTCTCACATCCCAGACTGTATATTCTGGTGCTCAAACCTTTAAAGGGACATTACTGCCACTTAATTCTATATCAGCTCTGAGTTTGGATAGCTCAGTACCTGTCCTGTAATTAATCTGTTCCCCCATCTTATCTTAAGCAGTCTAAACACAACCCGAAGTTTACACCTGTTTCTCTACTGTATATCCACAGCTCCTGGTGAGTCAGACTCAGAATTCTCACTGGCCTCCTGTCATAGATGGCATTAGAGATAGGCACATTGTGGAACTGATGGCATGTATTTAACCAGATGAAATTAGATGAAGGAAGCAAAGAGAAGCACATCTAAGAGACTGATATCTCTGTTTCTATGATCTGATGGTTGGGACTCATTCCCCAAGAAGTGCAAAGAGTAGCAATTGTTATTTCAGGTTTAGATTCATTTCTACTGAGGCTCACTGTGGACCTTGGTGGAACTTCTCCTTAGAGGTCACTTGCCTTGTCCAGTTGTCAGATCTTGAAAATTATCTTAGTTTTGTTCCTATTGCTTTGATAAAACACCCTGATAACAACAACTTAAGGTACAAAGGGCTCATTTTAGCTCCCAGTTCTGCTATTGCTCACCATAGTATTGAAGTTGCACAAGAGCTTGAGGGAGTTGATAAAATCACATCCAAAATCAGTAGCTGAGGGCAATCCTCTGCCTGGACAATGGTACCAGCCAGAGTGAGCAGGTCCCTCCACCATAATGAACATAATGAAGGTAATTCCCCAGATCTAAAGATCCTTCATTGGCATTCTCTTCCCAGGTGCTTCTAGATTGCATCAAGTTAACAATTAAAATTGGACA
The DNA here is from genome assembly GCF_963924665.1 of Micromys minutus. Lineage (NCBI taxonomy): Eukaryota > Metazoa > Chordata > Mammalia > Rodentia > Muridae > Micromys > Micromys minutus. The sequence continues at coordinate 14,256,111 of NC_137962.1, read as the reverse complement.
GATGCACTAGCTAAGGAGTGGATGGGTCCAGCTACAAGGAGGGTCTAATATCAGGGGATGGTTGGATCCAGATGCTATCACTCAAGCCAAGAGACTGTTGCTGATCATGGATAGGGTTTTAAGAGGAAGGGCTTCACATCAATATTTCTGAGTGCCATTTTGTCACAAAGGAGACAGTTGTAGGTCTGGTGATGTATCTGACTGGAATGTGTGTCATATTATACATGTACACACAACTTATGTTGTGGTGGGGGGTTGGAAGTTAAAAAGTTTTACAGAAGTCAGGCATGGTGGAGATGCTACTCCACAACCCAGTCCTGAGGAAACAGAGCTAAGAGGATCAGGAATTCGAGATCAGCCTTGGCAACATAGACAATTTGAGGGTAGGATGGGTTAAATGAGATCCTTTCTCTCCCACCAGGAAAAGGTTTTACATATGACTACTTTGGCTTATTCCCACTCCAACCTTGCCCACTCAGTTCTCTCTCCCAACCTTACTTGCCTTTGCTACTTCTCCAAGTTTCTTACCTAGCTCTCCACCCCTAGTGCATTTCTCTGATGACACAAGACAAGAAAATACAAATTTACCCGGATGTTTCTTTCCTTAATCCATGAGAGCTATGCTGTTTGGAACATTCTTTGGTACTTTATTTTATTTCCTATCATGGAACTTTCCTATCGAGATGCTTGAAACGTGTTTGTTTCAGTGCAGGAGGACAGTAATCCCAGCATACCTACTCTTCCGGGGATCACAAAATGAAAGCAAGGGGAAAGAAATCAGAGGCTTGCTTTGACTTTCCGAAGCAGTGTTGCATAGAACTGAAATGCAAATAAAAGTCGTCTGATTTTAATCACATTTCAAGGACAAATATTTGCAAAGAACAACATTCATTTTCCTGATGGATAAACAAATATGCTTTATTGCACATTCTCCCAGTATTTACTGAGGTAGCCATTATTCCAGGCTTGGCAGGATGTTGTGAGAAGGATCAGCAAAGCAGATGGGTCATTTGCTCTGGTCTCAGTGCCATCAGCACCTTCAGGGTAGCCCTATGGCAGCTTAACACTCACTGCCTCAGTAGTCATGTGGGCAATCTTCTTCACAGACTACCTACCTTTTCCCTTGCTTAAATGCCTTCTATGTCCCACTGTGTTCAAGGTTACATTTTTGTCTAAGTCCTCTAGTCCTTGGTGTGTACCAAGCTCTTGTCTCACCTTCCCTGGCTCCCTCTGCTCTAGCCAGGCTGTGTTCACTGTGGATAAAGGGGCAAAGCAACATCAAACAGTCCTGTCTAACTAGTTTGGGGAGGGGAGTTGCCTGCCCCTTTCATTCTGGAACGTTCTTCACCATTCATTACCATCACCTCTGGCTGTACTTGCATCTTCTTGCAAGTGTCTTTCCCTTGAAGCCTCCTTACACAATCGGACATTCTAGCCCACGTGAATTACTGCTGCCCAGTCTAATAACACTCAGCTTCCAAATCCTAGCACTGGTCCCACTTTTAAGGCTGTTCTGTCACCTGTACCAAGTAGGACACACGAACTTCTTGGCACAATCATGGTGAGATGATGAGCAAACTTCCCGCTGAAGAATGCGAGCGGTGGATGGGAGTTGGCTTATGTTTTCCCATTGCTTTCATATTTTCCCATGGACCAAATTGGCATACCTCTAAACTCCCAGTGTTTAGCATGAAGAACATCTGCAGATGAGTGAGTTATTGCCCAAATGACCATTGCATATTTAGTAGCGGTACGATGGGGCACTTCCGGCTTTCAGACTGTTTATTTACTTAGGTGTGTACTTGTTGCACCCCCTACTTCTACCAACTTTGCTACCTCTCTCCCCTGGGGTCTGAAAGAAACCTTTCCTTCTAACTGCATCGCTGTCTTGGCTCTGGAGGACAATCCCTGAGTGGAGACTGAGCATGCTCCTGAACAGCTTGTGCTGGTTGGGGACAGACTTCTTTGGCCCAGTATCTTGCGCCCTCCACAGGCGGGGCGGGCTGGCAGGAGAGCCTGCGAGGAGGCGGGGTTTAGCCGCAGGGCAGCCTGGCGCGCCTAGGTTTTTCTGGCGGACAGAGGTGGGGGACGCGAGCGGCGCCTCCCAGCTAGTCTCGCAGCTTACCGCGGTGCGCAGAGGCTGCAGGAATAGAGCTGAGCGGCAGGGAAGGCTCTCTAGGCCTTGAGCAAGCTCTCTGTGTTGCTGGAGTCTGGCCTTAGGTTCTGGCTTGGGAGGGAGAGCAAGGGCGCTGGAGGTGAGACCCAGCTACAGCTCAAGTGCAGGCTCCCAGTCTTCTCCTAGGCGGGGGAAGAATTCCCTTAACCACATTCACAACCTTGCCTCGGGCACCTTAGCTCGGGCTGCTAGGAGGCCGCGGTGGCCAGGCAGCTGTTGCACCAAGAGGGGGCAGCTGCGGAGTTCCATAACCATAGCAACCGCATCAGCACCACGGCGGCAGTGGCTGTAGCGGCGGCGGCGGCGGCGGTGAGGGCAGCATCCGTTTGCTCCTCCTCCAGGCAGCCTCTCAGTAGAGACCTGAGACAGAGCTCGCAGGTGCTGCGAGTCCTTGGTCCGCCCACAGTCGCTGTTCTTGGCTACCTGAGAAGGAGAGAAGAGAGCGGGACCAGAGCTGGAACAGGGCCCTAGGAGGAAAGAGAGAGAGCCCTGCAGTGGGAGACAGGTAGGTGAGCTGTTGGGGTCACCAGCTGTAAAACTCTTTCTGTGGCAGTGACGTTTCTGGAAGCGTGGTTGATAGTTGGATGGCTTTCTATTACTGAGTGGGGGATTCTTCCGCGATTTTTCAAATATCTTTTTCTATTTTTTCCCAGATATCCCTGACCTCTGATCTTGCCCCACATGTAGGCAAGTCTTGAGAGACAAGGTCCATTAAATGTGACTGTGTGTAGTGGTCCTAAGGTGCTTGTTCAGACCTCTCCAGGTCCTCTGGGCCACTGAACCCAGGGCAAGCTCAAAAAAAAAAAAAAAAAAAAAAAAAAAAAAAAAAAAAAAAAAAGACCTTTGGTCTTTGGTCTCTGTTCTATGTGGGGCAAGCTGACTCAGAGACTATCTCTTTTGGGGGTGCGGAGCACTGTAGTTCAGCTGTGGCATGGAGAGGGACAATTACACACAGTAGCTCTTCCTATGTACAGCCAGATTTAAACACAACCACTGCAGGGGATGTTTAGACAAGGTAGTAGTAACTCTTAATGTTTGGGGTATGCCTGGAGTTTACTGTTCTATAGGTTTTGGTCACTGGGAGATTGGATGTTAACAGAAATAAATTTTTAACCAGAATAGAGACAAGAATACCCCCCCCCCCATTCTCTTACCTACTTTTCCATCCCTGATGCCAGCAAAACAAACACTGGATGGTGTTAAAGACACCCTCTGGCCCCTGGCTACTGATGATCTATCCTTCTTTCAGACAGCTGGAGAAGAGAACTCTACTTTAATCCCTCGTATAAACTATAAGGGCAATGTTTTCCACTAGGCTCTAATGCTCTTAATGTTAGTTTGTTTTAAACACTGGATGCACCTGAGCTGTCTACACTGTCTGATGGACTATCATTTGCATCTTTGGGGTATAGTGAGGGCTGGAGTTTCTCACATATTTAACCCAGTTCAGCTGATGAGAAGAACACCAGAAGACCCGAGGGGAGGGAGGTGTGTTAGCTGAGTAATTTGATTCAAAAGATCTTTGTAGAGTTTAGAAGATTTCTGAAAAATTTCTAGGATGGATAGCTACTGACTGTGAAAGGGTTCTCCTTTTATATTGTAGCCTCGGGGGACTGTGGTAAGTCCCAGTTAAAAGGGTATGTTCTTTAATTGGGCTTTTAATTTATGATGTAGTTATGTTACCCAAGAGGATGTGATCTAGCCAGCATTTCTTCTGGGGATATAGGGAAATGCTACATTGTAGTGTAGAGGAAAGAGGGCAAGATTCTGGAGTCAGAAACAAACAGGTTTGAACTCTGATTTCATCATACCTGTTGTATGACCTTGAATTGCTCCTGCCTTGTTGGGATGTTTGTTCATCTACAGAATGTGATGTTAACAACCCTTAGAGTTTGCTAGGCTCTCATAACAATAAAATGTAATGGCACAGGATACAAATGGGGCAGGATTTTGAAGCCTTGTGTATGACTAATGTAATTTTAAGAAAGTCATCATTTTCTAAAGAAAAAAAAAAAAACCCTCAGATTAGCAAAGCATTACACAGGTATTACCTACGGAAAGAGTGGAACTATTTAGTCAGTGAGTCATGGCTGGGATATTGCTTTGTTCCAGAGATACCTGGGCAATACAAAGAAGGCTTTATTGGGGGAAACACTGTGTGTCCTCCCTGTTTATGGCTGCTGAAGGTCAGGAGCTAGCTTAGCCATGGGAGGTGGTGCTCCTCTCTCTCCAAACAGTGTTCTGTGTACCACAGAGTAGGACCAAACATCTGATAGTGTAGAGAGATATTTGCACAAAGTGTGGACTCCTTTAAATGTTGCACACACCGTGGAGTCTTCTCAAGCTGCAATTGCCTCAATCCCAGTCTGTTCTCTAATGCCAGATTTACTAGATGAACCTGATCAAATCTGTACAGCTCCATCTCACTGCTGAGGGAACTGCAGTCTCTGAAATGAGCCAGGCCTGTGCTCTGCTAGTCTGTGCTTCTGTTTTTTGCCCATGCTGGTGTCTCTGCAGAAAGTAACTGTTTCTCACTTTCTTCTTTTTGTGGCCCAGTTCAAAGGCTATGTCACATCTGGAGCCTTCTCTGATCCTCTCCTGTGCTTCCTTGATACTCTGTTCCTGATGTGACTGACAGACTGTGCTGTGTCATTGCTTGTTACACATATCTCTTCTCTCTGGCCTCTATGCTCCATGAGGGCAGGGGCCTCTCCTACCCTGCCTCTCTTGTGATCCCACAACCCATGGTGAATGGCACTGAGAGAAATGAGCCATCGATTTGGCCACCTGTCCTGAAACAGACATCACAAAGCCTGTCCCTGACCAGTGCAGCAAGCACAAACCTAGTCACAAAATGTTGATTTTTTTTTTATAACAAGGGACACTTTAGAATGGTTGGAATCTGATGCTCAGTGGCTTTCATATAATATTTGCTGAATATTTCAGACTTGTATTGTATTTCTCCTCCTTCCATTTCCCTCTTTTGACTCAGCTTTCATATACTGGAAACCATGTAACTTGACTTCAGGAGATGTGTGATTGATCCCAGGTTCTAAGGGGACTGAGAGCTCGATGCTAGGCTCTCCTTTGTCTCCATTTCTTCGTTTGCAGCACATGGTTGTTGGAGTCCATCTTATAGTGGATGACTTGGAGTGAAGTAGCAGCTATGCAAAAAGAAAAAAAGAGAAAATGAAATAAAAATCACTCTTCCCGTGATCCATAAAGTACCCAGAAAATTCATGCGCTCTCTTTCTCTTTATTTCCCTTCTAGAAAATGAACAACATCCCTGGACTTAATTGCACAGTATCAGATGAGACGCTTTCTAAAGCCCTGCCTCCTCTTCTCGTTAGCTTACTGTGACCTTCAGTAAATCATTGCATTCCCTTGGCCACTTGCCTTCTCTGGAAGGTATCATAATGATTGTTACCTTCCTAAGAGGTAAAGTAAAAAAAAAAAAAAAAAAAAAAAAAAAAAAAAAAAAAAAAAAAGTAAGAAAACAACACAAACAAAACAGTGGCATGTGACTTTCCAATGAAAAGTATATTGCCAATTATAGAAGGTTTCTGGATTATTTTAAATGCCCTAAATCCATTTCTTTGCTGTACTTTATCTACAAAAGAGATATTGTGATTGATGGAGAGAGGGAGGGAAGGAAGGGAAGAGGAAATAAAGAAAGTAGAGAGAGGAAGAGAGAGAGAGAGAGCATCTTTTAGTTAAGTGTGAGCATCTAAGGGGGTTACAATTCAGGAGTGGGTTCTGGCTCTGACATCACTTTGCTTATAGGTCTTTTAACATGTCCATCATTTCCAGACCTTGGATTCATAATCTGTAAACAGCCTGGAGGATTTCCACTTAACTCTCTTTCAATGCTCAAGTATATTGACCTATGCTCCTTCTGGAGGTTACATCTCAAGTCTTCTATCTCTGGTCCTCCATTCATCCTTTTCTTCAAACCCCATGTTGTGCTCACACTCTACACTTCAATTTCTGATGCCACTACTGCCACAAGGAACCTTTTCTTTCCTTGTGAAGCAAAGGTATTGAACATGAGCTTTGGCTTTTCAGATTAGTTTGATGCCTAATTCTACCTCCCCTCGAGGTAAAATGTTTTGCTTTACTGTCCAAACTCCAAGATGTCTTTTTTTTAAACTAACTGGTGTGGTATATGTGAACTCAAATATTATTTTAGAGAATTAGTGGAAATTCATGCCATTGCTAATGTTTGGGGGTTTCCTGGAACATGCTGAGTACTCAGCTATGTTGAATGCCTCGACTAAAACATGAGTCATTTTAGGTGGCTGCAGAGATATCTCTGAAGTTGTAGTAGAGGATGGCCCTCACATCACAATGGGAACTGACACTATGAAGCAGTGCTCTGTGGCCCTCTGTCTTTTGGTGTAGATGAAGTAGGATCCTGATCATTTGCTGTAAGGACATTATGGAAATGTCCTTACCCTCTCTCCTTCATCATGTTAGACTATGACATTCTACTATGAACTATAAAAGGACCTTTTAAACAAACTAAATGTTTTTAGGGGAATCAGACATAGAAACCAAGAAGAATGCACCAAGCAATATTCAAGGTTTTATGAGTCAGGGGAAGGGCCTTCTAACCATGTCCTGGGAAAGGCTATAAAAGTTGATTTGTATAGCAGAGGAGGTCTAAGGTCAGAAAGGATTTGTATATGGAGAATGGTGGGGAGGCAGATAAATTTAGGGAGGGATAAAAAAGTGGAAAAAACTTTACAAAGAAAGTATAAGGCAGGACTGATGTATAAAGACAAAGGCAAAGTGTTGTCAACTGATGTTGGTAAGACATGAAAAGGTGACACCACAGAGCATCCATAAGCCAGCCTTTAGAGTGCTCCCTTTCTTCTGCATGTCAGGGGAAAGTATGGAAAGACCTGCAGTTGTGTAGAATGCTCTCATCTCTTCAGCTGCAGAGCAGAGGATAGATTAGAAAAGCTAGATCAGAGAAAACCTATAGGCCTGATAGGTTGGTTATCTTGCAGGTGAGTGTTGCTTGCATGCAGGCAGTGGGTCTTGGGATGCTGAGAACAGGAGGCAGCCAGGAGTATGAAAATGGTGTAAGAGAATTGAACACAGGGCCTCATTTTAAGATGGATGTCTGGGTGGAGCACTGTAGTATCTGGAAGCACTGAGGAAAAAGGAGGGAAAGACACAATTGTCCTTCTGCCTACCTTTTCAGACTCACAACAATCACTCTGGGGCTGGTCCCTTCACTCTTAACCTGAACTAATCAATCAGGCTCTGAGCTAACATGCTAGCCTGCCTGGTGAGCCTCTGATTCACAGCTGGCTAGATGGCTGGAAAATTAAAATCGGATTTGATAAACCAGAGCCCTTCTGCGCTTTAATAACTCAGATTGAAAGCTGAAAGCTCTTCTCTGAACCTTAGCCCTATTTCTACCCTAGGTCAGACCTTTATCATAATCTCTATTACTGTCCCCACCTGTCACAGCAGTTGCTTTTAACCTCTGGACTTCTTACTCATGTTCAGCAGTCCATAGAGCTGCATCTTCCTGGGATCCCCCTTTCTTCCATAAGCGAATGGTTGCCCACAACCTATTTTGGTTATAGAGCCAGTGTCTCCTTAATGAGAAAATTAGTTTGCCATTTGTCACCTACTTCTGAACCAAGTCTTTTCTTTGCTATACCTCTCTGTGCAGTATAAATTCATTGTAGGATTTCCAGTTGATAGAGCGAATTCTCTCAAGTGACATGTTCTCAGTGTATGTATATTGAATAAATAGATTAATAAATGAATATAACATTGGCTTCTGGGGACTCCCAAAAACATAACAGGTCTTCTCTTGATGTGAGCTGAGTACATGGTTGTTAAGTGAATAAATGTATGTATAAATACAAGATGTCTGGATTCTATGGAAGCGAGAAGCCCAACAATTAGAATGATTCAGAAGACAAACAATGATATTATCAATAATAAATTAAATCATTATTCGTTACATGTTATATTCCTCTGATGTCCTATGAATATCCTAGCAGTTGGATCCCAAGGCTACCCAGACTAAATGCTTTATATGACATTTACTGAGACACGGATACCTAAATGAATCCTGTTAGAAGAGTCCTGGCTTGGCATTCCTTGGCAGGTCTGGTTGCTTGGTGTCTATTCTTAAAATATTTTAGACATTTTTTCATACTAGTTTTTGATGTCTTATCCTATTTTAATAAAACTTACATTTTTTTCATTGTTTGGCTTCATGATGCAGGGTGGTTGTTTCTTTTCCCCTGAGAGCTCTCTTTCTAATTTTGTTTTACTAAAGCAGATGTTGAAGTCATGTCACAGTCTCCAAGATCACAGTCTGTAGCTATGGGGGACTGGTAAGGATACCAAAGAGAATGGGTGTGCACCATCCTGAGGCACGAGTGAACACTGAGTATACAATTATTCCAGAGGCAGAGCCATATGTCTCTCTCAAAGGAAGCCTTTTTCTGGACTACAGATCCCAGCAGGAAGTTTCTGTATGGATGTGAAATACAACTCTGGCCTCCTGTCTCTGACTCTTACAATCAGGTGTGCCTCCCAATAATATCTCAAGGAAAGGCTCCTGTGAGGCCTTCACTGAAATGGCAGCTCCCCTCTTTCTCCCTGACAGTCAGTTACATCCCCTTGACTTTAGCTTTGACTTGAGTGTTTGAATTTTTGTGTCTGTGTCATTCTTCTTGGGCTATAACATTTTAATGAGCTAGGGATATGGGGTCACTTTGTATGAGAAGCCTAGTCTGGAAAGAATGGAGAAGAGCATAAACAGCACAGTTCACTTAGCACATGTTTGCCTCTTTTGCAGAAATCCCTGGCTCTGATCATCTGTAAAACACACACACACACACAGACACATACACACACACACACACACACACACACACAAACACGCATAAATATCTGAACATCTAAGACAATATGAAACAGATAATCTAGTGGTGACTTTGAAACAAACTATGCCCCTCAAGCAGGAATATCAAATCTCTGGGGTGATTTTCCTAACTTGTTCTGTGAATGAGCCTGGATACCATGGCTCATCTGGTCCATATCCATTTCCTGAGTACATTTTATGACCCTTATTCTGTTCTAATAGCTTAGGGGGCTGAATATAATGTTTCTCCCATTAAGAAATGTGCAGTTTATGAAGACACACAGAGTGGAGAAATCACTGTGGTCAGTCGTGGTAGAGGTTCTTCCTTTTACCATCACTGTAACAGGATATTAAAAGGATTTTGGTTTTGACTAGGTGCTGTGGGTAGCTTCTTGGAAGGAAAGATATCTAAAAAGGGACAGGGATGTCAGGTAGATGTTATACAGACAAATATGGCGTAGAGGAGTGTGAAGTGTTTCAGATAATGGATAAAACCAATGTGGGGACCAGGAGTTGCATAGAACAAAGCATTCTGAGGAACGTAAGGGTGTGAAATACCTCGGGTAGGCTTGAGTCAAGGATTGAAAAAGCAAGAACATAGATGGTTAAGCACACAGAGTCAAACAGGGTCATGAACACAGAGGAATTTAATTTTGTTTGGACGTAAATGTGAATTGTGGGCAAATTTTACAGTGAGAAATACAGTTAAATACTTATTATTCCAAGTTTTCCATTCTGTGTGAAGAATAAGGAGTACACAGACAAAAGATAGGAGGTGCTGAGGCCGGAGACAGTCGCTGAACTAGGAACTGAAGGGTATGTGAAAGCACTGGGCCCTGACTCATGAAGGCAGTGGGGTGGAGGCAGTACTAGGAACTTGAGATCTGTTAGGTCAGTGGACTCTAAGGACTTTTCTAGAAGACTCAATACACCAGGTGGGAAAGAAGACAAGGGTGACTGCCTTGTCCTGGCACATGGGGCTTGTTGATTTTGGTTGAGAAGCATAAGGCTGTAATGGAAGGTTTTAAGGGGGAAGTCATGAATTCTCTTTGAAAAAGTAATTTGAAGTCTCTGAGGGCATCCGTGTATATTTTGGGTAAGTATAGAAATATTAGGAAACTCAGAAAAAAGTTCTTGGATAAATAGGTAGAATTAAAAAACCATGGGCAGACATTAATTGAGAGAATAGGGATAGAAGAGAGTCTCCCCAAGGAAGTCAACAAAGAGAACTACAGAGGAGAAAGGCACCCCAATGACCCAATCCTGGCTGAGGAGGTAATGGCAGTTGGCATCCCTTGAGGGTGGGACAGATTTTTTTTCCCTTTGGGAGAGGTAGTCATTGGAAAGTTGCTTATTTTGAATGATGCCCCTCACACATATGTGCATATGAATATCAGCAATTGGACTTAGCGAGTTACACAAAAGAGACATGACAGGAGATGAAAACTATTTGGAGGAGGCTGGGAGCTGGAGGGATAAATGGACTGAAAGAGGGAGGTGACCTGTACATTGTACAATATACAATATGAGGTTTTAAAATGTTGTAACAAGTATTTAAATAAATACATTTCCACTAATGTTTTTCTAAAGTGCACAGAATCCTGTAAGTTAAAGTATTGTCATTATTTGGGAAGATATGTGAGAACCAAGAGTGGGGGAGGGACAATAGAGAGTAATGTGGAGGTTGGTGTGATCAAAGTATATTACGTACATTTTGAAAAGTCATAAACTTGTGAATTTCTAAAGTCAATATATAATAATAAGTTCTGTAACTGTTTTAAAAAATGCTCTTTTAAACATAGGTCTCTGTTTCTTCCCATCCAGAATGAAAATCAAAAGTTTCCCTCCTATGTAAGTTTCCTTTTGTCTCGGAGACTTTGCACTTCATGAGTAAACCACTAGCAGGGTTCCACTGTCTCTCCATTCCCTGTAGCTCATTTTTTCCCTCATCCTGGTCCTTTATTCACGGAGCTCTCTTTGGAAGCTTCTCAACGTTTCTAAGCACAGGAGTTACTTTGTAGTGTTCATGGTTGTATTATCCTCTGAAATTGTTTTACAGATGTATTAAATTATTTTCTTAATGACTCTCCCTTACAAGATGACAAGAGGAAAGGTGCCTGCACTTTGGTGTGTTTATAGCTGCATCAAACACTCATAATTGCAATAAATATGTAAGTGTAAGTAATTAATACCAGGAATCTCCAATAATAAAACACTGCCTTTTTATTTTCAGCTTAAAAATCAGTACTCACAGCTCTGCAGGAGTACAGCTTAGCACAACCTGGTCATAAGGTAGGCATCTGGTCGAAAGGCACACTAAAGCCTGGTCCCAGAAATGGTGGCTCCTTCCTCTGAGGCAGCCATCCCTTCCTGTGTTTCTGGCCAACTCTGGCAAAAGTCTTTCACGTTGAAATTTAATAGAAGAGATACTAATCCTCCATGACTTAGAATGAGATGTACTGAGCCACATAGCAGAAGAGTGCTACCCACGATAATTCTTTGCCCAGGGACAGGTGTTTTAGCATTTCCTGGGAGCTGTTTCCTATTGAGACCTGAAATTACAGAGCACTAGTTCAGCCACCCTGTTCTACTTAATCCAAAGATAAGAGCCCTGTCTTTCAGGATAGTGATTCTGAATCTTAATGTCAAGGATCCTTTGAACGTGTGATAAAATACACAGTCATTTTTCTCAGAAAAATTAAACAACAAAAAAAAATTCTATTAAGCCTTACCAGATTTACCACAGTTCTCTTATAGATAGTTCCCAGTGAAGGGTATAATTTCTACCACAGGGATGGGCTTTCTCGAAACTGTGAATATCCAAACATGTACCTCATGTAATGGATGCATTCTTGGCACCAATACAGCATGACTTCTGAGTGTACATGGCACAGGGGTATGTTAACAAAAAACATTTTGAGAGGAAAGCATGTTTTGGGTCAAATCCCCGTTCCAACTAGAGTTACCAATGCACTCCATCTTTGCCAGGATTGTGCAGCATGGAAATGGTATGCTGGAAAGTTTACTCAGTCCTGGATAACACAGCTGGAGTGGTCACCCTAGTTCTGATACTTGTTAGCCCAGGGACCCTTGGTCTCTGTGAAAGGATATGGTTAATTTGCATCTTTGATCAGGTCCCTGAGACAAAGCCAGAAATGGGGTTCCAGGTAGTGAGTGACTGAAGTTTTCTCTCGGTTAAAAAGGTCAAGGAATTGGAGAGGCACAGAAAGAAAGAGAACTAGAGGGAGGAAAAGACTGAGAGAGAGGGTAAGAGAAAGAGAGGAGAGAGGGGCATGACACAGATGTGGTTATAGCTCCTGCCACAGCCAAATTGGTCTTAAGACTCTGGACCCCACCTGCCTGTAACACAAAGGGCCAGAATTGTGTGATGATCCGCTGGACTGTCTTTGGCCACATTTCTTCTCGAGTATCTTTGGGAGATGTTACTATCAGCCAGGAACAGTTCTCAGAAGAACATAGTAACTCTGTTCTGTCTCTTAGGAGCTGACACCAGACTTTTGTGGAGAGTACACAGTAGAGAAACCCCCTACCAACTTCACCACATGATAAGCTAATTCAGTTGGAACTCACCCAGCCTGCTTTTGACACAAACTAGATCCTTAGGGGACCCTTAGGGAAAGTCATAGAAATGCATGTTGTTGCACAAAGGTTCCCCTAACCTTTGGAGGGCCTGGAAGCCAAGCCACATTGTCAGATCTTTCTTTTCCACTCTAGCTTCACTGTTCTCTTCCTGTCTCCCTAAACATGAAGGCAAATAAGGTTGAGATGTTATTGGCTGAGGCAACTAGATGGAAGAACTGATAAATGAAAGAATTTAACACATATAAAAAATACACATGGGTTTAATTCTATGGCAAAGCTTACTGTTTGGGAATGAACACACCAGTGTATTGCCCGGTGCCCGTCAATAAGCCCTACAAAAATAACATACAAGTGGCATATGACCTGAACAGGTTAGATTTAGGAATATATATATGTGTATACCTATACTTATGTTTGTGCAATAACAATTTTAAAAGGACTTTTAGGAGAACAGGAGGATATATGGGAGGATTTGAAGGGAAGGGAAAGGGAAAGGAGAAATTTTATTTACACTATAAACTCAAAAAAGATATTAAAAGATTTTAAGGCAACTGAAAACAATGGAACTATAAAGAAAAAACATGAGAGTAGACCAGAGACTGGGAAGGGAGTGGTGAAGTCTTACTGTTATCATAGGTGCCTTCTAAGTCCTGCTAAATGAGCTCTGTACCATGCTGAAGCCCACCTTTCCAGCACAGGAAGCTTTTCTGACCTTCTCAGTGACAGTCTTGGTCACATAGCAGTCATTACGTATCAGTTAACCTATGGGCTCAGCTTCTTCTCTGAGCATACTTGTTGAATTTTGCCATTCTGGGATTCGACAGTTCCTCCAGGCCAACTCTTTCCAATTTTCCTCTCAATTCATTAGATAGCTTTCTTAAAGCTGTTCTTCTTGCTCTCTCGCGCCCCCCCCCCCATTTATGGATTCAGCAATATTCTTCTGAAGGTTCTAGTTAGAATCTCAGCTCTCTCTAGGTTTTCAGCACATCAAATGTATTATTTAACTTGCATTAACTGTAGCTTCTTTGCCCCATAAACAGCAATAATTTGCATCTCTCGTGGGACTGTTATTAGCAACAAGATAATACAAATAAAAATGAATAAAATCTATTAGAATTCATGGTGGATGGGGGTGTGTGTTGGTGTTTGCTCTGATTAAAGGGTGGCCTGAATACTATCAGTAAGAAAACAGAGACGACAATTTACCCTTTAAAAGGATTTATTTTTATTTTACATATATGGTTGTTTACCTGCACAAGTGTATATGGACTGTGTGTGTACAGTGCTCCAGAAGACCAGAAAATGGTTTTGTAGTTTCTCACACTGGACTTACAGATAGTTTGAAGATGCTGTGCAGGTGCTAGGAACTGAAGCCAAGTCCTCTGCAAAAGTAGTGTGTGCTCTGAACCAACCACTGAGCCTCCCTCCAAAAAAAAAAAAAAAAAAAAAAAAAGGTGCTTGAGTCAGACTTTTACTTAAATGGCATAGCTCATATGATAGACCATGGGCTAACAGTGTTTGTTAGGTAGGGCCATGGACCCTCTGTGTGTCACACTTAGGAAATGATTGTGGCTTTGGGGTCTCTAGGATATCACGTATGACAGTCCTAAGCAAGGACATACTCAGAAGCAAAGCAGTAAGTCTTCAAGCCAAAAACTAAGCTCTAGTCTATATAGACTTGGCTGGAATAAAGCAGAAGAGAGCTTTCTGAAATAATTCACATCTGACATTGATGAAATTAAATATGAAAGTGTTTTCTATTTGAAAGATTGGATATAAGTTATCTGGAAGTGGGTTTCTGGGGCACGCACCGTCGGAGCTGAGGTGATGCTGCTGACAGATGAGACGGTAGCTCTTATGAAACTTTGTTGATTTTAAATGAGAGCACACAACACACTGAAGAATAAATCACCTCTTCTGTTTGTTTAAAGGAAATATATAAAGATAAGATTAGCTTGGAAATCTTGGGGCCAGGGTAGAATCTATCAAATGTGGCATTTCAGCATGCAGGCTTCTGTTGGCCTTTGGGAGGACTAGGGCGGTTATTTTTAGAATTGCTTCTGAATTACACAATAAGGTCCCCATGCTTCTCTTTGTTTCCTCTTGCTTTTTAAGTTGCATGAATAAAGAGCGGCTATCAAATTGTCCTTAAGGGACATTTTAGCCGTGAGTTATCAAACTTCACTGAAGAACGGGAAGGGGAAGGCAAGCTCTTTCTAAGTCCCTCTGTGAGCCAGGGCTGAAGAAGTTTCCCTCTTAGGTCATGTTCTTTGTTGCTATATAGCTGGAAGATATTTTCAGCAACAATGGCAGGTAAGGAGAAGAGGCAGAGATGGCCAGAACCTGCTTTTACTTTCACAGCCGACCTGAAAGAAAACCAGAAGCTGATCTTCTTAGATGTTTGATGCCCAAAGACATGTTCTTTTCTTATCACTCTGCATAAGACTCTCATGAAGTGTGTTTAAAATTTAGCTACTGGTAATTAAAAAAAAATGGCTTAAAATCACACAAACTAAACCTCACCACCTGGTTTACCGAGGGCTCTTTACCACTCATCTGAGAATTTGGAGGAAGCGATTAAACCCGTGTGACTTAGGGGAGGTGACTCCTTTAGAGGATCTGGCTAGTTATTAAGGCCAAGTCTGTTGCCAACATCTTTTGGCTGCAAACTTAGCTGTATCAGGAGATAGTTATTAAGATTAAAAATAAATAAAGATGGCAATAAATCTAGGGCAAAGCAGGTTTTCTGTACTTTCTCAGGTAAGAAGTAAAATTTTTAGCTATTTATTTTTCAATATGTCATTAACTACTAAACTAAAAATGAGGGGAAAACATTAACTGGAATTCATAGTCTGCTTTCTGTATGTATGGTTTAATTCAACACCCCTCTGGATGCTTTACTTAAAAATACAGTGACTAATGTATATGCTGGAACTTCTGGGATATCAATGAAATATATTATGTGCACCTAGACTTAAATAAAATCAGTATGCTATTTTAAGATATGCCATGTGAAGTTAAGATGGAGGCTCGGTTAAAACAGCAGGATGTGATGGGAGGCAGACATTGCAGAATTGAGGAATGTGCCCAGGCCTTGAAGTTTCCTCTGAAGATGTTCTAAGAGACCTGAGTTTGACTTTCAGGGGAAAACAAGTGACCTGTCCCACAAAAGAGACTGGGGGATTTATTTACACTTTGGTCACAATGCTATTTTCTATCCTCCATCTTTATAAAACACACACACACACACACACACACACACACACAGAGAAACACACACACACACACACACACACACACACACACACACACACACACACACACACACACTACCTTTCACCACTTGTCCAGATTCATCTCAAATTCTATCTCATCTGATAAACCTCTCATGACCCATCACTTTCTTCTGGGGTCTCAGAAGACTGGGCTTAGCTGGACCACAGCTGGTGCTGGGAATACCACCATTCAGCTTCACAGAGGTATCTTCTTTAAACTGATGCACTTACACTAACGTAGCAGTACCACATAGTCTGTGGTTCATACAGAGATTCAATCTTGATGGATATTTTGTTGGTTTAGATATAATGAGTTGCATTTTTAGGGTGAGATCTGGTGTCCCAAATCTCTCAGAATCAGTAATTTTTTTGTTTTTGTTTTTGTTTTGTTTTTTTTCATAGTTTTATTTTTCTAGGATGTCTTCTAGTTGAGATCTCACAATTTTCAGATTGCTTACTTTCCTAAGTAATATATGTTTAAGACTCTTATGTGCCTTTTCAAGATGTGACAACTCATCTTAGTGCCTTCTGGAAGTGCCACAATATGCTTATTTTTTCATTTATTGGGTGTTTATGAATAAGGATTTGTAAATCCTTGTGTCCAATGTCTACCTTTTGAGATGGACATAGGGGTTCATCTAGTTTAAGTAAGTCCCAAGGGATATGAATGTATATTAAGAGCATATTATATGATATACTAAGATGTATATATATTAAGAGTGTGCTTGACAAAGTAGCTTTCAGATATTTTATTTATTTACTGAGCAATGTCAAAGCATCTTCTTCACATCCTCAGAGGCATTTTAGTGTTTATTTTCAAGTTAGATTTTGGTAAAAGCCTGAAACAAGTAGATGGCAATGAAAATTGGTCCAGCAACTTCTGGGGGTATCGTTTATATTGAAGGGACATGTTGAATATTTAATGATTCTGAGGTGGAAGGCGAGGTATGTTACCTGCAAGAGAAAGAAACATCAAACTATTTCAGAGAAGTAATAGGGTGTTTCATTAGAAGCTATCCTCAGATTCTGTGGGTTGTGGGTGATCTGGGTTGAATGTGTAACAAAACCAGTGTTACTGATATCAGGATTGTAGGTGAATTCACAAAATGTGTATGACAGTTCATCGGAAAGGAGTAACTTCTGCATTTGTCTTTAAATGCTGGGCTTAAAGGTGTGTACCATACACCCAGCCTTATATCTAGATTTTCCTGTGTGTGTGTGTGTGTGTGTGTGTGTGTGTGTAATGCATATGGGTGTGCATGTGCATGCATGGTTATACATGCATGTAGAAGCCGGGGGTTCATATTGAGTGTTGCCCTAACCCTTTATAGCTGCCTTTTTTGAGATATAGCCTCTCACTGAACCTGAAGCTAATATATTAGTTAGTCTGGATGGCTACTTAATCTGGGAATCCATATATCTCCATATCCTTCTCCTAGAAGGTTAAAGTAACAGACACAAGCTGCCATGCTTGGCTTCTTATTTGGGTTCTGGGAATCTGAACTCTGAGCCTTTGATTGTGGCATGGATACTATATTAAATGAGCCAGCTTCCCAGCTTATGTCTAGACTCTTAATGAACTGACTTTTTTACATCTGTGGTAGACATGGAGTTGTACAAAATAGAGTGCCGTCATTGACTCACAGTTAAGGACTAGTCTCTGACTTTTTATTTGACATGTCTCCCTTGTCCCTCATGAGATATGACATAGAGGGTATCATTTTTCTCATTTTATGTGATAGGATCAGAGGTTCAGAGAGTCCATCACTTGCAGATGGACACACAGTTGGCAGATGATATAAGAGCACTGTGTAGTTTTGCAGACTCAGAGTTCATACTTTTCTCCCAGCTTTTCACATCACCCTTCACAATGGCCCAGGCAACACCATCAGCTGGATTCACAGAGCAGATTAAGCTTCCTTCACGTTGCCAAGGAGGAATTGGGGCTATATTTGTTTTCTGTTGACCAGCTGGTTTTTTACAATGAATTTGCAAATCTCAGATAAAAATCACGGACTCTATTTAAAGTTTAGCTCGAGACACACTGATATTGTCAAATAAAACATGGGATACTGGTCTTTATATAGCATGCACAGCAAATCTGTCTCACAGAACTCTTTGTAGAGGGCTCTAGGGATGGCTTACGTTTGAAGGTCTTGTTCTCTTTATAGTTTTATGTGTGCTCACATAACCTTTGGCTGAATTAAAGCAGTTAAAGCACAATTTGATGGAAAAGTTTTCTTTCTCATATCAATGCATTAAAATGTATGTGAACACATTTACCAATTGGGCAGCAATATTTTTCTCCTTTATTTTGTCAATGTGTGTAAGTCTCTCTGGTGAACTCTAGTAGCTTTTTGATGAGGTCGAAGTATGTTATTTTTAGTGGCATCAAACAGCTACCCTTGGCTTCCAGAATGGCTTAAAGAAATTGCTTTACGTGATGTTGGTCAGAATCTACCTAGAAGAACATTTTAAGAAGGATCATCTCCTCAAAGACAGAAGTGAGATGTCCACTGGCATTGAGAACTTCTCAAGGTATACCCATGAGGTTTTCAATGCAAGTACCAGGGCATTTATATAGCTGAAAACATCAGAAGATGCTATACATTTTATTTCTGGGACCGTGTATCACAGGAGGATAGTCAGCAAGAAGCTTTTAGATTATACTTGGCATGTCCTGTAGACACCTGCATGTTCCTGTGGCTGACCTGTTTGGTCAGTTCTAGTGATTGGTTTTAGGTTTCCCTTTCAGATCCAGCTGTCAATCAAGAGCAGAGCTAGTCATATAATAACGGTCCTAGGTGTAGCAAAGATGGAAGTGATTTGAGTTTGAGAATTTACCTGATCACTTTATTCCTGTATCTCCAGAGTCTGCTGATTCCTACTAAGGATTGTACTTCTGAGTATAGCTGTCTTTATGATCTAACCAATGTAGGGTTTAAACATATTCTATTTGTAATAAGCCATGTTTTCTTTCTCTTAAGGTAGATATGCTAATCAACACGTCGGCTAGCAAACCAGGTAGATGGCTCACTGGCTGTCTTGAAACTGCCAGAGCTGCTTAGAAAGGCATACTGCTACCCAAGGCCTCCTTCCAATGCTGTATTATAAACTTGCCATGGTTCTTCGTGTTGCCCTAAAACCTCTATAAACTGATCCCCATTTCCCTTTTAACAACCCAGCCTTCACCACTTCATATCCCTGCTCTCAGATATGATATTTTCACTGCAACCCTAAAGAAATAGGATTTCTGCTGAGGCTAGACCTTCCTTGTATCAACTGTTTCTGGGTCCCAGCCTTAGAAAATAGCATCTACATATTGCTTGTGACTTTATTTGGTTCTTCAGGATAGAAAAACTTCCTTCCTTCCTCTTGACCTTGGTCTACAGCTCAGTAGTGTCTGCAAAGGGTAGACATTGCTTTTCCTTTTCACGAGACATGGTCCTGTGGTCATGCACGGCGTGGATTCTGCACCCCATCTTAGCCAGTTTTTCTAACCTGGGTGTTCCCATCTCTTTACTTTTCATTACTCTTCTCCCACTGTTCATGTTCCAGGACAGATCACTAATGAATTTCTAGTTTCCCCTTCATGGGAGATAGTTTGTTCTTTCTGACATTGGAAGGACTTGTCTTCAGGTGACTAAACCAAACATGCTTTTCTTCTATGAACTTCTCCATACATATACCCCTCCCAGATTTCATTCTTCCACCCTTTTCTTCTGTCTCTCAGGCAGTAGTTCTGATTTACCTTATATAATGTCCTTTCTGGTTCCATGGTTAATTTCCAGATGCTAGGTCCCTTTCTGACATGTGGTCTGGCCCTTTAATATTTTAATGTGAATTAAGAATCCTGCTGTCCTGATCCTTTCCAGAGGCTTTAATTACTGCAAATAATATTCTGATTCCCAAGTCTGGCTCACTTCCTCCAAAACCATACCAGACCTCACCAGGATGATATATTCCAAAGCACTTTGATCTTGCTCTTGATTTTCATGGCCCTTTTGCATTTCTGGATGTCTGTTTGGTCAATGCACTTTGGCTTTGTCCATATATTTCCCTAAAACAAAGGCAGAGATCATCCTTCCCATCCCATTTAAAGTTCATCTTAAGCTCCTCCCCTTGGCTCCTGTCCTTCTCCATCATGGCCCAGGAGAGGCCAACATCCTTTCTCAGGTCTTTGCAGTCATAGTCCTCTAGCTACTCAAGTTGATGAATCTGCAAATGGGGAATGCTGGCAGCTCTGCCTTTGACACTGGCCTGAAGCCCTGCTGAAATCCAAGGCAAACCCCACTGCCTTCTCCCCAATAACACCTATCATTTGGTATTACCATGATGCTTGACATAGGCTGCACATGCTCCTTTTGATGGCATGTTTGTTTTTCCATGCAAATCTGCCCAAAGACATAAAGTTTGCATGATTGATCAAAGGGGCTCTGACACTTTCAGTTCTTGGGCATGGGGCTCTACGTCCCTCTCTCGGTGTCCCATGATGTCCACTCAGTAGTTGCAAACTGTGGTTCTAATGATTTGAATGTCCTTGAGCCTTTTCTTGATGCTTGAATTTCCATAGTTTAAGGTGTCACACAGTACATGATCCCTCAGGGTCCCCCAGTTGTTATGTAAAGTATCTGGCCCTGAAGGCACTTGTGTCTGCTTACAGAAACACCTAGTCACAAGTTGCCTTGTGAAAACCCCATTATTATTTCTGGGTCAAAAGCCATTTGTGATAGATACATGAGAGCCCAGTGTCTTTTACTTTACAGGCCAACACAGATAGTGCATGTAAATTCCAACAGCCTGACTGAAATGTAAAAAGGACGATCAGCAAGAAGACAGTACAGACACTGCACCAGTGAGAGTATAACAAAATTAATTATTTCTGCATAGAGGAGGAGAATAGGGAAAAGTTCACAGTTGTGCAATTTGCAGGCTTTCTGCTGTCTGTGAATATTGAGTCGCCGGGGATAAAGGCTGATGGGTCATGAGACATGATGCAATTGTTCCTCTCCCTAGATCTCTCATATACATGTGTAAATAAGACAGTGTCAGAGGGGGAGAAATATTACCTCACCGGGCCTGGCAAGCACGGGGGCTTTCAATACAAATGGGAGTTTTGACACTTATCAGCTCTGTAAATTCCACTGGGATGCTATGTCATAAGGATTTTCAAAGGAAAATTTTCAATCATGTTAAAAAAAAGCAGCAGAAAGGTGGAATGAATTCCCATTTTTTTCTACCCAGATTTTACAAGTGATAGCATATTTTCTGTAGAAGACTAATAGTCTAATCATGTTTTTCTAGATTATTTAATAGTAAATTAGCTGTCTGTCATGGCATATACCTGTAGTCTGAACACTGCAGAGGCTGAGGCAGGAGGGTAGTAAGTTTAAGCTCAGTATGGGTTGCATAGAAATGGAAAAAGATTAAAAACAGACTGTCTCCAAATAAATATGGAAATGAAAGACAGAGGGGAAGGGGAAAAGGTTGAGAAATTATAGACTTCAGGAAAAGACAACCCAGATTCTTCAGCAGGCTTATCTTAAAAATTAAATTTTCTTCAATAACACTCCAACAATATCCTGCATGAAAACAAATCAGCCATGTTCTGTGGCATGTGAACCTGTCAATATTCATGTTTTTTCATTACTAAATGAAAAGTAGCTGACTATACTAAATACCTTTTGAAGTATTCTAAAGGACAATTCTACCCATGCAAACATTTATTTTGATGATATGTTCATATTCTTTTCAGCTCTAGAATTGTTTCCAAACTTTCCTTTTCAAATTTTACTCACGATTTTCACTCCTGTTTTATAAAAAAAAATAAATAAACAAATGAATCCCATTGGAATCTACTTATCATGTCTTTATGGTACAATTTACTTTGACTTTTTTCCTTGTTTTTCAGAAACACTAGAAGTTCAGTCTAAAGATCTGCCCCAAAGGACATTTTATATTGATACATGTCCCATATGCACCACAGCACTGCAAGGTAACCACTAGCCCCATGTGCTTGTTGAGCTTTTAAAATGTGGCAAATATGAACTTAGAAAATAGGTGTAAAAAGATACTTAAATAATTCAAATTTAAGTAACCGTCATTGGCCAGTGACAACCAATCTGCCACGTAGGTCCAGGATTTTGATTCAACTTAGGTCAAATATTCCAGTGATTATGCCTCTGGTTGGTTTACTCTTGTCGTCTCATTTTAAAGGCTACTGTTCTGGCCCCCCTCAGACTTGCACACCATCCAGAACAGCGGTTCCTCTGTGAACCCCAGACTTTGTTCCACAATCCCCTCTGCACATTCAGAGAGCAGGCTGGAGGTAATCCACTTCTCAGCACTGGGCGAAGACAGTGCTTGCAAGGAGTCCGACAGTGGCAACGCCTCGTTGGAAAGGGCAGATAAACTGTGGGGAAGCAACCTGGACGACTGTGATCATCATTAGTTCTGGGATCTGCTACTGTTTCTCCCACTTTGCCTCACTTCCTTAATAGACATTTGCATGTGATTATTGAAAGCCTTTCAGTGAGGGCCCAGATGTCTGATCCCAAATCATTAAGGCAAAGTTAATGTAAACTTGCCACACCACTCTCATTAGGAAAAGAAACTCCTTAAGTGACTGGGGTGATGCAAACCCTTCATCTCCTGAAGGAGACATGGAATAAATTACACAGAGCTCCACTGACATGCAGTTAACTAAAAGCTTTGAGAGTAAGGAGGTTTCTGATAAGCCCTTCTCGCTGCAGTCCGCAGATACATTAATTTGCTCTTACCACTCATCTTGCAACAGGCTACATTAGTCTTTCTTAGACTCTGCTGTTCAGTCGTTGGTTCTGTCATCAGCTGCCTGTGAGGAAGCCCCTGAACAGCCTCTCTTCAGTGCAGACTTGTTTGCCACCCGCCATCTTTCTCTGCCCTGTAGACTCACCTGACTGTCGAGTCACCAAACCATTCCTTAGGTCTTCACACGTGTCTGCCATGGTTCACTTTCCATTATTGTCTCCAAGCTCATGGCATGCCCACCCGCATGCTGACCTACTTCTCCTTCCTGATTGAGATGCTAACCCATTCTCTTTAACTGGGTCACAGGGTTCCTCTCTTACTGACTTTGACCTGTCTCAGTGTCAGCACTGAGCAAGCCGTGTCAGAAACAGACCGGTCAGTCATTCACTGGCTGTCTGAGGGGCTCAACTTGACCTTCTATTGTAGGTTTCTTTCCAGGTCCATGACCTATGGGGGTAAGGTTTGTCACTTATCCAACTAAAGGGAAAATAAACTCAGTCCTGGCTGACACTCCTGGTCAAATTGAAGAGATCAAATGACTCATGTACCAAGCTGTGCACTTAGAAGTTGGCCGTGTGACATTAACACACTGAGCAGGAAGCTAGGAAGCAGAACAGGTTCAGGTGAGGAGAAGCTGTTGGCAGAACAGACTCCTGCAGCTCCCATTAGCTGCATGCTGCATATTGGGAAGTGTAGGTTGCACTCAGGCCCCAGGTTAAAGCATGACTCCCATCATGCTGAAGGATGGAGACTGAATTGTTTGGCTTTAGGAAAGGTCTGCGGGCATCAGAGGGATTGAACGTGGCACTTTGATCATGAAATAACCAGGGATTTAGGAATGAACATCCCTCAGCCTCCCTTGCAGTAATACAGTAGTTACTGTGTGATTTTAGGGCAAAATAAATTATTGACAATGAAGGCTGAGTACTTTATCTGTAGATTGGAGAGCACTGCTCATTTGATGCTAAAGCTGAGGTTGGCCTGAGATGGTGGTGTATCTACAGGCTCTTAGGGTTGGGCTAGCACAAGGAACATGCACATATCCACCGGGAAAGGATTATGGAGAGCACTTCACACATGGACCTGACATGTGAAACATCCTACACACATGCAACATCAGCACACACTGCTGCTTCTCCCCTGCCCCCCCCCCATACACACACAGACACACACACACACATACAGACACACAGACACAAACACAGACACAGGCACACACACACACACAGACACACACACACACACACACACACACACACACAACTGAGCTGTGTTTTGCTGAGGCCTTTGAGACTGTAAGGAGATGGGGATCAGTGTGTATTTGTTTTTCTCTTGCTTTTGACTTGCCAGTTTGTCTCCTGAAACTGCAGCCTCTAATTTTCTTAATTGCTAAATTGTCCTGCAGCCTGGGATTCCAGCTTGTTGCTGTTTCCTCGATTAATTGTTCTTTAAACAATGTGTTCAGCCCCAATGTCTATTCTTTTGGGTTTTTTTTTTTTGTTTGTTTGTTTGTTTTGTTTTGTTTTTCCTGCAGCCTCGAAGGTTATAATACAAAGGTGTAGGTTCTCTGTGCCTAGGAAGGGACGTTCTGTTGTACCAAATGCTGGCCTTGGGAACAGCAGAGGGGACATTGCTGCAACTCTGCAGAGCACTGGATGTAGCTCTCTGAGGATATGTGCTGCCTTGTTTGCAGATCTGAGGATCTGGGCAGTGGGCCCACTGTCACCCAGCAGGCATCTCTGCTGGGACCATGGCCCAGGATCCTGAAAGCCTTCCATTCTGTTTTTTTCCATCTTGGAATTTCACCATGGCTTCAGTAAACCTCTGTTTGCTTTCTTCAAATATATGGTTAACTCATTATCTGTTTGGAGGGCATGGAAAGGAGTTGATCTGTGTACAACCCTGAAGCCAGAGGCTCAAGATGCAAATTGAATTCTGCCCCAAGGGGCATGTATTGATTTAATCTCTTTAAATCCCTTGTCCCCCATGGGAGTCCTTAGAGAAGTGAAATACATTTAGGATCTCGTGTTATTTGGTGGGTGATACCTTGAGATCAATATGCAGTTGAAGGAAGGACCCATTCTATCTCAGAAGGATAAAGAAACCAACCCTGGTCAACTACCCACTGCACAAACCATTTAATAAACCTTATAAAATAGCTCAGTCCTCTTTCCTTCAACCAAGCTGGACCATAACCAACTTGAAGTTAAGGCTGGCATCTACCTGAAGCTTCTCTCCAGGTTTGATGCACCAGGCATCAGGCTGAGGAAGTCGTGTTTTAAGTATAGGAATGGGGAAATATGATGGGTTATGTCTCTTATCCACAGTTCCTCTTCTTCCCCTTACAACAGGTGGCAAAGTGTTTAGGTCATATGTTGTAAAGTTTGTTAAATGAGATCATACAATCACATAACTCAGAGTTAAAGCAGAGATTTAAGTGTCCTATTGCTGTACAGTATTTTAATAGTTTGATTATGAACTATTATTATTATTATTATTATTATTATTATTATTATTATTATTATTATTATCGTCCCACAATGAACTTATCAGCCAGCTGTCCTTTATCTCAATGCATAATTCTAATGGCTCCTTCGTGGTACTCGGGCTTGAGTCTCCTCCTGAGTATGACTTTTGCTGCTTTTTTCACTGACTTTCTTCCTATGAATTCATTTAAGTTGTCACTTGGCTATGGGTCTCAGTATTTTTAAAATCTTTAGTATGGTCAGGGAGTAAATTTGTGGTGAGAACCATGCTATAACTTCTGTAAAACATCCTTAAAGATATTTGCATGGATTTACTCAGGTCTGACCATGTAGCAAGGAATGTGGCCTTTGTGTTTCTTACTTCACTATGGCTCATAAATTGTTTTTTTTTTTTTAAATGTTTATGTGTATGTGTGTGTGTGTGTGTGCTTGTGTGTCCGTGTATGAGAGTGCCCATGGAGTCCAAAAGAAGGAAGAGGGCATCATATCCTCTGGACCTCGAGCTAAAGCAGTTTTGAGCCACTGAACTGCTGGGAACTTAACTTGGATCCTCTAGAAGAGCGACAAGTTCCCTTAAACTCTTAGCCATCTTTCTGGCCCCAAACACACATCTTCTTGCAGTAGGCTTTTGTTCTTTGGCAAAACCAAACCCTGCTAGCTGTCCTGTCCCTTCTCTGCTCTAACTACTAGCTGGCTCCATCTTTTATATCTCACATCCCCTGGCACAGTTGTCCTGTCGTAGATTGTGTCTAGCTGATAGTTTCCTGTTCATCAGCAGAGCATGGTAAGGGAAAAGGGGGCTTGGATTTTTCCCATCTTTTTTGCTTAATCTACTTAGCAAAAGAACTGAAGGAGCAAGTACTCAACACATGCTTTGTTACCAAAAATTCAGTAACAGAAGCCACCTTTTCAGGGCTGAGAATTCTGACATCTTTTAGATTACTTATTGCCCTAGACCTGTCAGTGAGCTGAGAGTGCAGAACATTTGAGTTATGATGTTCTCTTATTTTTTTCTGTTTCAAAAACATTTGTAGCTTGATAGCTTTAAATAATATAAACAGAATCACAGAAGTGTCCCCACTTCCTGGGGGGGTGCATTTTCTGGCATTAAATTAATGTTTCCAGATGAACAGAGATTGCCTTTTGAGGCTTAATATATGTTACTATATACCCTTAAATGTATTTAGGATATACTTAAGAGTAGATGTATTTATTGGTTGTATAGTTATTGTACAAAGCATTGAGCTTCAGAGTGACATTATCAATCCAAATTTGCATTGGTAGACTCTACCTTTCTTCCTCCCCTACATCTTGTTTTTATTCTCTTGTCTTTAAAAATGAATGTAGATTTCCTGCTATTAATTTCTTTATAAGCTTAGAGCAAATTGTAGACCTTGACAACTCAGAAATATCTGAGTTTCTGAAAATTCTTAACCAAAATCTATAGGCTGAGCACTTGCCTGTGCCTGAGTCTTAGCACCCCAATCTCTCAGATATTTAAGGGGACACATGAACACACACACAGACACACACACACAGAGACACACACACAGAGACACACACACAGACACACACACAGAGAGACACACACAGACACACACACATAGACACACACACAGACACACACACACACACACATACAGAGACACACAGACACACACAGAGACACACACAGAGACACACACATAGACACACACACAGACACACACAGACACACACACACATAGACACACACACAGACACACAGACACACACACATACAGAGACACACAGACACACAGAGACACACACAGAGACACACATACATAGACACACACAGACACACACACACATAGACACACACATAGACACACACACAGACACACATAGAGACACACACACAGACACACACAGACACACACACACAGACACACACAGAGACACACACAGAGACACACACACAGAGGCCTCACTTCAGCATCAAGAGGCTACTTACCTTGCATCTTTGCTTCTTAAGCTAGCTTTGTCCAATGGAAAAAAACTCCCTACAGTTTTCTTCTTCTTTTTGTAAAGTCAATCAGAAACTCTTTGTTTTTACAGTGAAGATGAACAAAAACCCTCTTTACAGGAGGGGGAGAGAGGAGTTACTTGGGTTGTGTCAAGTAATTGGGGTCTTGAAGCTCAGATGAGTATCAAACTTTCTCTTGTGCGCCTTCAGGCAGCTGTTAAAGGCCATCCTGCTCTCACGAGGAGGTCTGGAATCCCACAGCTCTGGGTCTCTCCATACAAATAGCTACTCAGCAGTAAAACTGCCTCCCTAGGAACTGACTTAGTTTCCATCAGAACAATGAAGCCTTGATCCTGCCCTCTTAAGTCCTTGAAAAAACTTAGCTGTGACTTGCTCTACTAAGAAAAATCCTCAGCAAAGCTACAGAAACAAAGCTGGATGCAAAGAGTGATGAAATAAAATATTAATAAAAGTAAAATCCACAGAGGTCTTTGCTGGAAGAAAAGGGAAATTAAATAGTGCATATACATAAATGTATAGAGACATATTGATATGCATTTTCTGTTTGTGGTGGAGTGTGCATCAGGGGGACTTAGTAATTATTATCATCACCACCTTCATTTATCAAGCCAACCTTGGGTTAGTGACTCAGCTAGTCATTACCTTGATTCGGGCTTCATGGGGGTTGGGGAGTGGGGGCTGACAGCTCCACAATGGCCTATGCATCATTGAACAAGATGACATACACATGAGTCACGGTACTGTATGTGGGTGATTATTAGCAACTTTCTCTTACCATAGCAGGTTAGGCATAATGAAAAGAAATTTATGTTTGTTCTTGACCTGTTGGTTTTAAGGACTGGAGACAGTTCCAGTGTGATGGATGATGGAGAAAGCCAAGCCCGGGGTTAGATCCCAACTGTTATAGCTGGTGCTGAGTTCCTGTGGTGATTTATGTTGGTTTTGAGAGCCAAGCTTTGAGTTTTTTTGTTAAATGGAATTCTATCTCACTCCATACTTTTCTCATAAGGCTTTAATGAGTTATGTCCTAAAAATCTTGATCATCAATGGGTATCCAGAAGGAAATTGTATGTCCATTTAAAATGCTTTTGCAAACTGCAATCTGAATTTAAAAATCAGGAGAAATTATATGCCAACACTGAGACCATGTTTACACGATTAAAAAATAGTAATTTCTTGTGTGTGTGTGTTGTCTGTATCATTCACAGCATTGATCAAATCCTTTGCAAAACTGATATCACAGAGAGTGAGTTTTCCCTTTGGGGTCCACTGCCTGACTCTTTCAATAAGAACCCGGTACCCATGTAGACTTTGTAGTTTGGCCTTGCCAGTCAGGTTTGCAATCAGTTCTAAGGAACAGTAAGCTTCACTGATTGTAGCTTGGTTCCTCACTAAATAATTCAGACCTGGAGGTGCTCGAGACTAAAAAAGTGCAGGACTTTTTTTCATGCTCATATAAAGGGACTGATCTCTGACTTATCATCGACAGCTGTTCCTTGTCATCCTCATCCATTTGTTTGTAGCTCTTGATTTGGTATAATGACCAATGCTATAACATCACCAAGCGAAGGAAATGCTGAGAGGAGAATATCCTTTCTGCAGACTTTGCAGTCAGAACCCTGCACAAAAGGAAGAACTAAGAATGAATAGCCCCACAGACGATACCACCAACTGCTTGAGCTCAGCTTTATTTACTTCAATTAAACAATATTATGTTAAAAAAGAAAAAGAAAGAATGAATAGCCCCTGGGTTAAGCAGCCAACAGCTTACAGCAATGTCTGCTGTACCAAGGTTAATTTCCTCCAGGTTTGAACTGCCTTCAATACTTCTTCCCTGGCTCTTTCTCCCCTTCCCAAATGATAGTGTGGTTGAGTTTCAGTCAAGGCTGGTGTTTGAGGTCTTGGGGAAAGCTGATATTCCGGATCTGTGGTTGTTTCAAGTGCTACAGCTTAGTATATGGTTGCCTCTCTACTTCCAATGTAGGCAATCTATGGAATCTTCCATTCCTGCCTCCTTTATTTACTAAGAGCAAATCATTCCTCTGCAGGCATGAACCTCAGCATCCTAATGTGTAAAAGCAGGGTATTTAATCTCTCTTATAGGAACCAATATGTCAGTGAATGGAAAGAACAGGAATAATGAATGAAATAGATTTGGTAAGGAATGGTACTGAGCAGAAAGCTTAGCACAAAGCACCATTTGCAGTAAGGGTTTGTACTGCAGGTTGAGCAATGAACAATTACATAGCCCAGCTTCATTGAAAGTGCTTGTGCATATATTAAATCAGTTCCTACAAAAAGCTTAAGAGGAAACTTCTATTGTTCTATTCATTCTGCAGCTGAAGGAACCCAGCGACGGCATTTCAGGTCATCCGCACTCATGTGAAGACAGTCTGGATCTAGGGACCATGTCTAATCACAACAGATAAACAAATTTTAACGATTTCAAAGGGAGCATAGCTATTATCTCTTTATCTCCCTTTGCTCTAGATTAGAAGATGGGGAACCTGAAATTTCAGAATGTGTAAGCTTTGGAGGCAGTATATCCCAAGACCTTCTTGGTCTCTTCCCTGGGCTACATTTGAATCTCTGAAGTCTAAGCAGAGTCTCTGAAGAACTGAGATTCAGGGTGGAACTTTCTTTCAAGAGTGTTGGATAAGACTGAGTATTTGATTTCTATCTCCTACCTGGGAATCAATATATTGATCCTGTGTTTTATGATCTTTCTGATCCTCAGTGACACTCTCTGTAAGTACATGCTCATGGTAGCTTGTCAAATGATCACAATCCTCTCTCTACTGTCCTGAGGAGGATGATTCAAGTAGTCTCTAATTTTCCTGTCCAATTGAATGATTAAAATGTCCTGAAGTCCTAGAAGTTTACTTCCAACTCAGACACTGTTGCTTTGGGCCTCCCTTTCTGCAATTTCTGCCTCATTTACCTAGTTTTCACTCTTATGATATTTGGGCAAACAAGAGCAGAGGCTCTGGCTTAGTGTGCATGAACTCCCTCATGCCTAAAGACTGGACCATATGAAGCCTCAGCGTCAGGGGCAACATGGTCCATGCCTTGTGATGTCTCCCTTTTTTTCTATCCTCAGTGCCTCCCATGGGATACTTATCCCTTACAGAACTTTGTCCATCTTTCCCCCATTTCCTGGGCTAATTTTTCTAGGTGTAGAGCAGATTCAGAATCAGGCTTCACATTGTTAATCTGGGCCTTTCTATTTTACCCGGGGATTAGTTACCAAACAAGCAGTAAATGTTACATAACAGAAATAATTCCGCAGTTCACTTTTCTTTGCTTAATGGACTATGTGCCAGGTGAGAATCACTGTTTATGCCTTGCTCAGAGTTCACTGTTATTGTTTAAACAGCATTAAAATAAATGAGCCCCCAAATCAGGGACCTATGAAGATAGTTCATATTTTAGGTTTTTCTGCCCATATGTCTTCTGTCACAACTCCTTAACTCTGCTCCTGGAGTGAGAAATTGGTAGACAACACATAAGCAAACATCTGTGAATACATTCCAATAAAGCTTTATTTACACAGACAGGCAAGGGGCCAGCTTTGCTATTCGTTTGGTGCCAAGAAGCAAATAGGATATTCTCTGGCCATGTCTAAACACTTTTGGTCTGATAGTTATCTGTTTCCTAGGCAGACGGTCTCTTGAGGACTTTTCCTGTCCTTTTCTCTCTATAGTAACCTTGGCCATCTTTGCATTTGTTCATCTGGCGTATCCAAGAACTTGATTATTTTCCTTAGACTTAACCCCAATTTCTAAGTTTTTAATTTCCTTTCATTTTCCTTTAATTCAGATTCCCATATGCATCCTGACTTGAATCACTCAGCAAATGTTGGGTTCCTGCCATGTGCCAGGTATTTTTGTGTTCACTACAGATTCTGTGCAGGGGAACAGGTAAACAACAACAACAACAACAACAACAACAACAACAACAACAACAACAACAAAAGCCATTTTCCTCGACCAGGGAGCTTAAAAATTAGTAATCTATAAAGCAATATATAAAGTAGACCATGGCAACTTATATATGAGACATATGATTAATGTAAATCCTGTAAAGCATAAAGGATGTTGAAAACTTTGTAGAATGCAACCTGTATAGCCAGCTCCTGCTGAAAACACTTCCATATTTCTCCTGTGCCTGACGGAGGTTGCCTGTGTCAGACAGACAGAAATCTCCTGGAGTAACCCATACATGCAGTGTTATGTCTGTTCCAGTAACCATGGGGAAGCTCTATTTTCAGCAGCCATCTGTGGTCGTTGTGTCATGGCTATTGGCTTGGATACTGTGGTGTGAGAAACTCAGTTCTGGAAGCCAGAAGGGTGTGCCCTTGTTCTGAGTTGATGCACCTTCCATGGTATGCTGAATTATCCCCCATCTTTTCTTCTGAAACCTTCGTGTTGGCTCAGTGATAGAGAAACCTGGTGCCCACCATCCCCATGTTGCCTAGCTTTTCTCTCCTTATGTTAGCTAATATAGATTCTGTATTCTTGGCTTTTGTATTTGGCACTCAGGATGATTTACCTAGAATGGCCTGTGTTTTATCTTTCCATGTAAGACATGAGAGAAATAGGAAACAACTCAAGGAAGAAAGGGAGTGTGAATTAGGTCTCTACTGTCCCCCCTCTCTTTGTCTATGAAGAATGCATGCAGAATACAATGTTGAGTGATTTTGCTTTCTTTCCTGAAGCAGGAACACCATTTGATGTGGAAAATACACTTCCAAAGAGCTACAAGGGAACATGAAAGATCTACAATTTGTCCAGTATTCTGGATACAGATATATCATTAGGTATAGAGGTAAACTGTTAATCTGCTCCTTACTTTCTGGCTGGAGTGTCAGGATTCCACCCGTCCCAGTGCTCTGGAGTCCCCGAATGAAAGACACAAACACACAGTGTGATTTTTTTAATGTGCCTTAACTAGCTCAGTGACTGGGCCACTCCAGAACCTCCACATAGCTAACACACTCCCCTCCAGTATTCTTGAGTTGTTACTTTCTGAAATCTATACTTTATCTCTGCTACTCCAGACCCACTCAGGGAGGTGGTCCCCGAGGCTGCTTTTTCTTGATTCTTAGAGCCTGGGGCCACTGGCTCTTTATTGGCCAGTCAAAGGAGCAACTATTGGCAGGGACACTCAGCTGACATGCAAATTCCCATGTGAGCACAAATCAAATCCACAATTAGGAATTGGTGGAACTGCACATTGCAGACTGGGAGCGAATCACTGCTCATCACCTTGAAAACAAGGACTCAGAAAAAGCCCCTCCCCAATTGAACTTAAGCATTAACTGGAGAAGGCAAACAATGAAACTGATAGTCTGTCCCAAATGTGCAATCTCCCGGTGACAAAACAAAAACCTCCCAAATGAAAAACAAACAAACACCCCCCTCCCAAAACCAAAGCCCTCTCCCCTAATTCCTCTTAACCTTTTCAGGCATTCACCTGTCTTTAGAAAATTGTGAATCTCTAGTTCAAAGTCAACCAAGGATTAGGGTGATTGTCTGGCCTCATGGATCACAATTAGTTCTTAATTCAGCTTGACGGCTTGACTCTATGAGAGTGAGACTATGTCTACAATGCATCCAATGATATCTGTGAGGGCTTAACATCTGTCTGTAGAGTTTTTGGTTAGCTGCTGGGGCGATTCTTCAAAGACTACTTTCATGAGAGGGACAACATTTTGTTGTTGAGTCTCTTATTATTTCGCTGTAATCATGTGGTGCCAGGACACCATTGGATCCTCATATTCTTATGAGGATATAATGTGTATCTCTCATTTTTAATAGAAGTTGAGACCTAACGAAACTGTTCAACAAGGCACATGGCTTCTAGGAGTAGAGATGGGTTTGGGAGTTCAGAGACTATCTACATAACCATCATTCCTGGTCTGCCTGCAGATCAGTAATTCTGAGTGCCAATCATGAGTGTTCAGATTGTGAATTAAAGATAAAGCTTGATGCTTGTAGACCAACTTTCCACACTATAGTCGCTCCTTTAATTGGCTCTAGTCTCTTTCATTAACCCATCTGTTATCTGTCCATCTGCTCATACACACATCTACGCACCCATTCACAAGGACAATGAATACAGCTGTTATAAGGAGAGCTGAGATTTAGAAGTAACTGGTCTATTAGAATTGTAAAATTTTGTCACCAGGTCACCTCATCTATGTAAAGCATTTTAAAGTAATAGTAGATTCCTAAAGATTGAGTTATTATGAGAATTATGAGCTAACAGATATAGTTTTTCAATATTATATATTATTTTCCCTATATTAATATACATAGATGTATAGAATCATGTCTTTCAATTCTGGAGATTAAATCCAAGGTCTTGTGCAGACAAAGAAAGTGTTCTAGGTTGGGAACACTCTTATTTCTAAGTTGAAATAGATATCCCAAGAATTTAATTTTTTAACTTTCTGAAGGTCATAAAATTACTTCTAGGTGCTACCTTTGTATCTGCCCAGGCTCTGAGAAGTTAATTTATAGAATAAGACCTTTTGTTTTCTGATTTGTAACTCAGTCCTCAAATTTGGGTGAGATCTCTTGAGCTATTCAACCTGCTCATGGATTTCTGCTATGTGCCCAGAGAGGGGTTGCCGAGAGAAGCAGAATCTCCACAGTCAGAGTCAACAGCCTAGAGGGAAGTACAAAGAAGAACGACAGACACACATGTAGCAGGCAGCTCCGTGGCCTTCCTTCATTCCCATCCCTTCTCAGTTCTGTGGTACACTCTGTGTGGCGTCAGAAAGGGACAGAAGCAGCACTTTCCCATAGGAATGGAATATCAGGCTGTGGTTACAGAATGCCTGTCTTATTTAGTTCAGAGAGCTAGGGGAGAAAAGATTTGAAGAATCAGTCTAGCTCCTGTCCTGGTGTGGTAGTTACTCACTTTGTAATATCAGGATGGCTTTAGAGTTTGCGTGGCCTGAGTTTCTCCCTCTATTCAGTGGCCCAGTCTAATGGAAAAACACCTGCTCTCTTTCAGAGAAGATGCTGAGATTAGACAACCATTTATAATCCTTGCTAGAGGCCCTAAAGCTCAAAATCTCTTAAAAGCCACCATCTAAGGGGGTGGATTTAGGACAGCTGTTTTCCATTTGATGGATAGAGAACAAAATGGGTTACTGAAATGTGGCTATGGTCCAATAATCTGCTTCCCTGTACCCGTGCCAGGATTTAGCTTTGAAGGATTGACCACTGGGAAGAACCTTGGCCAACTCAGTGGCTTAAACACTTAGGCTGTCTGCCAAAAAGACATTTTGAAAATTAAGCCTTTCAATTTTAAGAGCACTGATCTTGAAGGGTTTGCCCAATGTCCATCCCTCTTACCCACTTAATTCACTGGCTGCCTTTCTGGACCAGCCAAGCACCCACACAGTCTTGAGTGTCAAAACACAGGAGATGTAGACAGGACTACAGTGTTTGCATGACCATGGGTTTCCTCACAGCCTTCCTGGGAATCAGATTCTACTTTAAAGACAGGAACAGCGTGCAGCTGACTAGCATGTAGCAAGGATCCTATAAGCCCAAATGAAGTTAGTAGCTGTTCAGTGTTATTGATGGGATGTATAGTCTTAAATGGGACTATTGGATGCCTTTCTGGGGCTGGCTTTCATTTTTAGCCTTCATAATTCAGCAGCTTCTCCTGCCACATGTTTCTGCTATGATATAATGTGCTGCCACAGCCACCCTCCCAAATAAGAGGGCCATTCACCTACAGATGTGGCCCCCGAAGCTATGATGCAAATAAACATTTTCTTTCTTTAAATGGATTTGTTTCAAATACGTGCCACAGTCACGGAAAGCTGGCTCCACAGTATCAATTTAATTTACACCCTGTATGATAAAACCAGAACAATTTCCTGTGTCATACAGATTAACAAGTTGAAAGGTATGAATGTTAATTAGCTTTTAAGAGGTCACAAGGATAACACTTGGGTCGATGGGCTTAATGTGAGTGGTTAAGTTCAGTGTTCTTTCAAGGACCACCGCCCGCCATTGCTCCAGAAAAGGCTGAGGATAGCAAATGAGAACAAGTGACCTTGCTTCTGGGCTCCATCCCTCACCCACAAGTATTCCCTGGTTTTCTGCTCCTTCCATGGGCTGAGGGACAGCTGCTCTTACATAATGAGGATGTGGATTCTGCTGGAATGGTTTATTTGCTTCTTTTGTTTCATTTGAACCTAAGTGGGATATGTTGAGGTGTTAGACAAATCACAGCATGTGTAAGATTCTGGGTGAAGGAGCAGCATTTGCCAATGACTCCTCAGCAGTATCCCAAAGAAACACCTGTTCCTATGATGGAATTTGTACATAACTGATCTCAGAAGAAGGCTGGTGTGCCGCAATAGACAATTTTGTAAAAATAATGAGGACCTATCAAATATTTCATGATATTTGTTGATCTTAGGCATTATTAGGGACAATGGGACATAATGACAAATAACACATGTCCTGTCTCTTTGGAGTAGTGGTGCCTTTAATAAGTGTGGAAGAATCATTATAGAATCAGGAGGATGTTTGCAGTCACATGATCTGCCTCAGCTGACCAAGTCATCAATGACTCTTTTGCTACACACTCTGGACCCCAATGCCTGCTCTACTACCTGAAGCTTTTTTTATGTTTGCAGCTACTGTGACTTCTTTTTCTTCCATTAAGACCTCACATTTAGAATCCCTTAGAATCCATTTAGAATCCCTCTAACAGTTTTCTTTTATATCCTAGAAATATGTCTAATTTTAGAACAGAAAAGAAAGAAACATCAGTGGTGACATAGGTTATACAGGAATATGTCAGTGACATCTCATGGTGTTATAAAACAGGTTCTTAAAGTGAAAACACAAACACACTTACCCAACTCAAAACCAAAAACATGAATCCTGTTCTATCTGGGTTTTGCTAATTTGACACAAGCTAGAGTAATCTGAGAAGTGGGAGCTACAATTTAGAAATATCTTCATCAGATTGGATTATAGGCAAATCTAGGTCATTATCTGTCTGTCTGTCTGTCTGTCTGTTTTGTTTTTATTTGGTTTTTGTTTTACAAGACAGTGTTTCTCTGTGTAGCCTTAGCAATCCTGGAACTTACTCTTTAGACAAGCCTGGCCTTGTCTTAGGAGCTCAGACTAGCCTGGAACTCAGAGATCTGCTGCCTGTCTCTGCCTCCCACATTCTGGGATTAAAGGTATGTGCTGTCAAATATTTTTACTTAGTGATTGATAAGTAGTAGCTTAGCCCATTGTGGGTGGTGCCTTCCCTTGGCAGGAGGTCCTGGATAGTTTGTAAGAAAGCAGGCTGAGCAGCCCTTGGTAAGCAAGCCAGGAAACTGGATCCCTTGGTGGGTGGTTCTCCTTAAGTTCCTGTGTCAAGGTTCCTGCTTGAGTTCCAGCCCTACCTTTCCTCAGTACTAGGTTTTCTGGAAAGGCAAGTAAAATAAACTCTTTCCTCCCCAAGCTGCTTTTGGTCATATTGTCTTATTCATAGCAATAAAAGTAGCCCAACTAAGGCAAATACTTTGCACAGGTATTAGAGAACTGTGAAATTGAAAAGATGATAGAGATTAAGTTCAAACGTGTGTAGAAGCTATATCATCATGAAGGCTATCAGGAAGGTTCTGGGGGCATGGTCACTTTGATGGATGAGTGCCAACCATGTGCTGGTCCTGGGCCTTCTCTAGGAGCATCGGGTGTTGGTGATCCAGAGAGCCAGGCTACACAGCTGTTAATCTAAGCACTGCCCATGCTAGTTCAAGGTACCAAAACTCTAAGACCTTCAGTGGAGACATTAAAACAAAGTTCATCATGAGTAGGATGTTAGAAAGTTCACAGGAAGTGTTTAGCATAGTGTCACACAAATGGAAACAGCACATTCATCTATTTCACATCCCCATTCAGGACTGCCAAGGTTACCTGGCTTAGCTCAAATCTGTTGGTGAACTGTACTAAGCAGAGAAAGAGAATGGGCCATGGTGTCCACTGTGTGAGAAAGGCTGAGAAATCATGGATTCTACTGGAACTCTGAAAAGTGGAGAAACCTGTGAAAGGAAGGATGCAAACTGAAGCTAGATTTGCTGTAGTGTTCAAATGTTCAAATGAGAAGTCCCCAGTGTAGCCTGAAGCTTTGCCAGCCAAGTTTGTTTTTCCTGTGATTTTCAACTTAAAAAGCTCCACTTGTTTTTATGTTTTATTTGTGTATTTGTTCAATAGGGAATACTATGATTGATTATAATTGATAGTGAAGCTGGATTAGTGGTTGGAAGGTCAAGTCATTAAGGTATCAGGGCAGTACACCATTTACACAGAACCAGCGTGGTCTCAGAGGAGGTAGGCGGGAAGCAGTGTGGACACATGGGTGAGTGGGAAAGCATGTAATAAGACAGTATGAGTTAGACTGCATTTTAGAAAGATGAGATTGCGGTTCATAGAAGCTGCATTTGAAGGAAAGACAAAGATTATAGTCAGCCACCAGCAGCCACCACCCAGGCCAGAGATTAAGTGGAATTTAGGGGCGTTGAGGGATGGAGATAAGTGAGTTTTTAAATATTCTGGAGACAAAAGTAAGTGAAGTTTAGTAGTTTGTTGCATATGATATATATGTAATCAGAGCGAATGTAGGGTCTTAAGACATGGCTTTAACCTTGCAAACGATTTATTTGTTTGTTTGTTTGTTTATGATCACTTTATTCCTGATTGCTGATCCTACTCCTGGTCACTTGTCCTACAACACTTCCCCCTCCCCTTATCCTCTGAGAGGGTAGAGGCCACCACTGGGTATCTCAGTAACCTCTCCACTTGGTACACCCTCTCCCACTGAGGCCAGACTAGGCAGAACATATCCAACAGACAGACAATAGTTTTTGGGATAGCTCCTGCTCTTGTTGTTTGGGACACATATGAAGACCACGCTGCACATTTTTAATGTAAGCATGGAAGTCGAGGGTGGGGGAGAGTAGGTTCAGTCCATGTATGCAGTTTGGTTGGTGGTACAGTCTTTGAGAGTCACAAGGGTCCAGGCTAGTTGACTATGTTGGTTTTTCTGTGGAGTTTCTATTCCCTTCAGGGCACTCAGTCCTTCCTCCAACTCTTCCATGTGAAGCTCCTGCACTGTTTGGCTGTGGTCTCTGCCACATCTGAGTTAGCTGCTGGGTGGAGACTCCCAGAGGACAGTCTTGCTAGTCCTGTCTACAGACATAACAGAGTATCTTTAATAGTGTCAGGGATTGGTGCTTGCCCATGGGATGAGTCTCTAATTGGGCCAGTTATTGCTTGTTTGTCTCCTCAGTCTCCACTCTGTTCCCCATCCCTGTATTTCTTGGAGACAGGAGGATTTGGGGTGAAAATTATTTGAATGGGTGTTCATATATCTCCACTAGGGTTTTTGTCTAATCATAGGGGTTAGCCTCTTCAGGTTCCATATCCCCAATGCTGTGAGTCACAGCTAAGGTCACCCCCATTGATTCTTGGGCACCTATCCTATCCCAGGCCTCTAGCACATTCTCCACCCCTACCAGTTGCAGATTTCCATTCACTCTCATGGTTACTTGTCCATCTCTCTTGTCCTCCCTACACCTGGACCCTGACCCTCCTCTATTCATCTCCTCATCCTCTCTCCCACCAACTTCCCTGCCTCCCTCTGCCTCCTATGACTATTTTATTCCCACTTCTAAGTGAAATTCAGCATCTTCACTTGGGTTTTCCTTCTATTTTAGCTTATTTTAAACACATGTGCATTTGAATCATACTGCTCCTGCCTTTATAGGATATAGTGTTGAGTACTGTGACTGCTTGAATCTTTCCTCTTTTCTTCTTTAAAGTGAGAACATGACTTATACTGTCCTTCCAGAGTATTAGAGAAGAGAATGAAATTTTGAAGAGTCTGGGTCCTGGGCATGAAAGACACTTATTGGGGAATTGGCAAGGGAGGAGCTACTGTTGTTAATGTTGTCTGCCTTTCAAGGCCTTGACTGTCCCGTTCTCATACTCAGTGCCCATGTATCACCTTTTCTCTCCTTCATATTACTTTGAATCACTAGATCCTGTCAAATGGTCCATAAAATTTTCATTCCAATTCATGTCCATTTGCTGCTACTAATATCTATTACCACATCTTCCAGTTACTGCCTGTTGTAGGGTAAACCTCAGTGATTTACCTCCTAAATTGCAAAGAAATCTTACAAACAGGCCTTTGTACACCCATTTCTGCTATCAACCAGTACCCATGGCATACTATACCCAGAGGTAACCTTTCTTGATGCGGTATTGTAGAATAGGGTTGGAACATATGTGATTCATAGAGGAAGGTCATTTTCTTTCCTATACACTAGTCATGAACAAATAGAACTGAAAATAAGATATACAATAGCATTTATAGTATCACATTTCAAAATAAAATGAATTCAATGAAATAACTGATTAATGAAGAATTATGACATATTTATGAGCAAGAGGATTCAGCATTGTTACTATAACACTACTTTCTCACACTGACTTATCACATTGCTGATAAAATGTCACAATCTGTTTAGTGAATATTTACAAGCAGATCCTGACGTTTATATAGAAAGTCAATTAACCTAGTATAATCAACAAAATACCAAAGGTGGAGGATTAACATGAACAAGTTTTAAGACTGGTTAAAAAACTGTAATGATTATTACATGATTGTGTTGGGTAAAGAATAGACAAATTGATTAATGTCATAGAATACATAGTATAGTTAATTAATATCTGACATAAGACCAAAGGTAACACAATGTAGGAAAGATAGTCAATAACAAGTGGTTCTCCAACAACTGAACAATCACACGCAAAAAATGCAAATAGAAATAAACTATGCAGAGCACTTCTATCAGCATGACCCAATCTACAATCATCTAGGAAGAGAGTTTTAATGCAAGATTGTCTAGGTCAGGTTGGCCTGTGTATGTGTTTGTGAGTGATTGTGTTATATTAATTGAAGTGGGAAGGCCCAGCCCCCTGTGAGGAGCTTCACCCCATGAGTTTGGGTTCTGAATATGAGTAGAAAGGAGATTTAAGCAATAATGTACATGCATGCATTTTATTTGCTCTTGACTGTATGTAAACATATAATGTGACTAACTGCCTTCAGGTCCTGCCTTGACTTGTCCACAATGATAACTGGCACTGGAAATTTAGAAGACCAATGAACTATTTAGCCCTTGGCTCTTGTCATGCTATTTCATCATGGAAGTAGAGATAAAGCCAGAACAGAGAGCTTACATGCTAATAAAAATGAACTCAAAATGTTAAACATTATATGAACAGAAGTTGTACTTTAATAAAGTAAGGGGATAAAATTGGTATGATCTTGTATCTAGATAACATATTTAGTTTGATACTAACAGAGAAAAATCTAATAAGCTGACGTTGACTAAACTTACAAACTGGGATTCAACCAA
The DNA here is from genome assembly GCF_963924665.1 of Micromys minutus. NCBI lineage: Eukaryota > Metazoa > Chordata > Mammalia > Rodentia > Muridae > Micromys > Micromys minutus. The sequence continues at coordinate 14,215,419 of NC_137962.1, read as the reverse complement.
AAGCACTCAACACTATAAAAACAATGGAAAGACAGCCACAAACATGAAGGAAATATTTGAAGTGACACATTTACCAAATGACCAGTACCCAAATTATATCTAGATTTCTTACAGAATAATAACATCGATAAGTAACTGAATTAAAAAGTACCACTGACTTAGTAGACACTGCGCCAAAGTGGAGCTTATCTGGAGAATGAATGAGAAGATAATTCATGTTACTAGGAAATTGCAAATAAAACATAAACACTATGTCCCTACCGAACAAAGGCTGGCAGCCATGGTATCTGGAAAGATCAGTGCTTCAGGCCAAATAGGAATATGGAGTATCCAACATTCCAGGTTGAAATTCAGAAAGGAGTGGCTCATCCTTACTCTGGTAAGGAATGGTCTTTCGTTCTATAATGGTAATAACCCACATTAGGGAATTCAATTCAAAGTCTATCAAACTGAAATGTTAATCTCTTCAGAAATGACTTCAGAGAAATATTGACAATGTATTTGATGGCCTATCCAGATACCCTATGACTCATGATAGGTTAGTTCTCTACCTTTATAAAATGAGCCAATTTAAACATGGTTAGATTATATTAAAGGCAGGTTTATTGGGAAGTTGCACATGGATGGGCAAGTTCACTGGCCCCAAGGACTAAGGCCAGTGAAACCATGGGGAAAGGGAATAGGTAGAGAGTGAGAGAGAGGGGGGAGGGGAGAGGGGACATGTGCACACAGAAAGAGAAAAGGAGAAGAGAAGAGGAGAGGAGAATAGAGGAGGAGGAAAGAGAGAGAGAGAGAGAGAGACAGAGACAGACAGAGACAGAGAGACAGAGAGATACAGAAAATGCAAAATGTCTGGATTATATAGGAAGGGGCCTCTTCTCTGGGGCAGGGCATACCAGTCTCTGGGTTGGAAGGTTCAGGGTTGTGGGCAGAGTATGCAAGGTAGAGACTGAGGGACACTGGAAGAACCTGGAAGCAAGGTCTGCTCTGGTATGTAAAATATGTACCTCAGTCCCTTGTCCCAGGTCTGAAACCAAACAACCCAGTCAAGATAATTCAGAAAACTATTCAACAAAAACCTGTTTTGGCACCTATCCTATGTATTTTTCCACGCATTTCTGGTTCCCCTTCCCTCACCCTGGTCTGTGCTGTGTTACTGTGATATTCACATTGGTGATCAACCTGACACACTCAGAAGAAGAAACTCTCAGTTCAAAATTGTTTCCATCAGATTCATTTGTCAGGTTGTCTGTGGGGCAGTCTCTTGATTGTTACTTGATATGAATGGGAGGTCTCAGCCTTCCTAGAAAGGTATGCACTCCCAACCTTAGATAGGTGGGCTAGGGCTGTATAAGACAGTCAGTTTTGTGTGAGCCTGGCAGTAAACAAAGTCTCTGCTTCAGTTCCATCTCCAGGTTCCTGCCTTGAGTTCCTGCCTTCTATCAGTGAGGGTGTCACAGGGATAACCTCCTAGTTGAGGGTGTCGGCTGAAATAACTCTTCCTCACATTGATTTTGATGACACTGTTTATCACAGCAAAGGAAAAGTAGGCCACAAAGCATCTTTTCTGCTTTCTCATTTTTATCTTGGATTACTACCTTGGTTCGGCTCACTGAACTGGAACACTGGAAGAAACCCTTTCCCCTTGGGTGTGAAGATAGATAATTTAAGTTTCAAAGGCTGTCTCTTGTGTTCTCTAGATAATAACAACCAGAGCTGCATCTTCAGCTCTGTGTCTGATTGCTACTTCTGGCTCCTACTTAAGACCTGAACATTATGTTCAATATATATATTTTTTTGGTTTCTTTGTGTCCCTCCAACAGAAGGCCATTTAGGCCTCCTGTGTTACTGGCATTCTCTCTCTATCCTCCTGCCCCCAGTTTCTTGAGCAGTGTTTAGTAAATACTAGCTGAATTAAGTAATTAATTAATGATAATTATGGAAGTAAAGCATGCCCTGGAAAGCCTAATTAGCAATTCTATTTGTGAATGCTGGCTTTCAGGTTTGATAAAAGATTTCGAAAGACCACATACTGTCTTTCTTGGTTAGCTCTTCTATTTTCTGCTTTTGTTTCTCAGAGTTTAAGACCGAGATATCTAAGCATAATATGTTCAAGACTAAGGAAAGGCAGTGAACTCATGTTTTGTGCCTCCTTTCCAGAGACTTTATTTGGAACCATGAAAGAAAAGGGGCTTTTGAACTGGATGGACACGATTTCAATTTCTTTCTCAATCACTTATTTCTGGGACATTAGTTTCCCATTCTATTTTTGGTGTTTGACAAAATCTCCTTCACCCAGATGTGATGAGAAATGAAGCCATTACTGCTTGGCATTAGCGTAGATAATGGGCCATATCAACTCCCCACACAAGATTCCATACACTGCCCTGGCTGGAGATGGGACCTCATGGGGCCCTTACCTGCTATTTAATTCCAGTTTTTGTGTAAGCCCAGACTCCTCAGCAGGTAAAGCTGCAATGGGCTATAATCCACAAACATAATGGGATGCAAGCAGTACCAGAAGCCCCCTTAACTGGGAACAAGGTGACTTAGCCCCATCCTTCCCCAATAACACTATATAATTCTTTTAGACTGGTCAGTGTACTGCATTAAAGCCAATGTATTTCCCAAACTTGGTTGCTGTTCATGTCTTGCTGAATTATAGACTCAGGCAGTGTACACCAGCCTCTCCCTCTGGGAGTGGGGACTCCTAGCACAGCAAGGCTTTTTGATGCAGTATTATGTGCTTGGAATTTATTACCCTGGGGACTTGTCGAACTGAAGATCTATTACTTTTTACATTCCACTTGCCGTCGAGTGCCTGGCATAATGTGCTGGCTACTCTCCAGAATCTTTGATTGCTTTTATAGTTCTGCCCGTCTCTCCTCTTTGTTTTATTTTGCTTTGTGTTTGGGGGTGGAGACTAGCGAGATACAATAGGGTGGAAAAATAAGAATTTTAGAATTGGAAAGATAGAACTTAAATCAGTTACATCCAGTGACTTGGCACTTTAAATATATTGACAGTGGATCTTAAATGGTAAATAGCATCTACTTAAAAGGATGTTTTATTCTGTTTGGCAAAGCCTAAGTGTTTAATAAATATGCACTGAGAAAAAAATTAAACACACAGTCATGTAAATACATTGTGATAATAGATGATCAACTACTGTTTCCTGCTCCTCTCTCCTCCTCCCATTCCTTGCCACCTTCCTCTTTCTCCTCTTCTTCCCCTCTCCTTTCCTTCTGTTTTTCTTCTTCATATTCTTCTTGAGGTAAAACCCGAGGTGCTAAGAAGACAGATATGAACTCTCATATTCAGTCAAGGGATTCTTCTCGTTGTTTAGTTATCATTGGATCTCTGTTTTCACAGTTTCTTAATTTATTGCTTTAACAAATTAGATGACATGTATATAAAAATATTGGTCTGTATGAGCATGGTAAGATTTTTTTAATTGTCTTAAATAGTATACTGTAACAAAAGCAAACCAAATTTATAGTGTACTGCATGCAATACATAATGCAGAAATGTTTTGAAATATTCAAGAAGAGTGTATGTTATACTCAAATACTGTATAATGTTACATGAGACTCAAACATCTCATATATTGGTACCCAAGCAAGGCCTATAATGAACTTTCCAGTTACTGAGTGATAACTATATTTCTGAGATGATGCCACTATCCTAGGAAAAATCTTAATTCTCATCCTCTATTCATAATTCTTACAGAAGTAAGGCAACATCTTAAGATCTTTGTGTGTGTGTACGTGTGTGTGTGTGTGTGTGTGTGTGTGTGTGTGTGTGTGTGTGAAATTGACAGAGGGGTATAATAGGTAGATGAGTTTTGGAGAAGTAAAATAATTACTCTCTGCCACCTGGAGGATATGTAGAATACGGATCACCCTGAATGAACTTTTATAATCTTTTTCTGTAACCTAACAGCTTATCAGCTTTAGGTTATAAAAACTTTAATACATCTGGTTCAGTGTTTACATATATGCATATTTATATACACATATTTAAAACCTCTATTGCTTAAGAATTTCATACAAGCATATAATGTATTCTGATCAAATATACTTCTCAATCACCTCAAATTCCTCCACTCTTTCTACTTCTAAATTAATACACCATTTTTAAAAACATACTGAGTCCACTTATTGCTAGCTGTAGGACCATCTATTCAAACATGGGTAGCCTCTGAGTGTTTGTATTCCCAAAGAAAACTGATTTTCATTTCCCTGGAAATATGTATTCTAAATTCTGAAAGAGTACAATTGTTCAACCCCTCCTATTATACCCAGAGAATCTATTAAAGTGATAGAGAGATAAAGGTTAAATACAGATTAAGGGAATTTATGACGAATAAGCTAGCAGTACAGAAAGTTTTAGAAGAAATACTTAGGTCAGAAGAGGAATAGACATCGCTCCCCCGGTGTGTGTGTGTGTGTGTGTGTGTGTGTGTGTGTGTGTGTGTGTGTGTGTGTGTGTATTACTTCCCACAGGAGTGTGTTAGGAATCCTAAAATTATCAGGAACATTTCCTGATTCTTCATCCTGAGCCTGTCTCCTCCTGTTTTTTCAGAGATGCTCATATCTCCTGTTTTCTCTCACTGCCCTTCTGTATTGTTGGGAAACATCATTGTTCTGTATCTCCGGGGCCAATTCAGTCATGTAGCACCTGGAGTAATCAAAAATGCTGGATAGCTAGTGTCAAGAAAAACTGAGTTCAAAGCTCAGCTCTGCCATTTTAACTTACAGTTTGATGATAAACAGTCTTATCTTCTGAGGTCTTGTTTCCTTATTTGCCATGTGAGGCACACCATAGCATTCCTAGGATTGCATTTGAGTCAGGCTGTGAAGCACCTCAGAAGAATATTTGACTCAAGCAGAAACTTCTCTACCCCTTGGTTATTATGAGACATTACCATTTGCAAAAGCCAGGGATCCTTTGATTATTCTGGCATGCCCCCTCTTGCCATGTTATGTGAGTTAGTATGTTCTTCCAATTCAGAGAGAACCTTGCTTGTGATTCACAGACAACGGGCCACTTGGCAGAATTTAGAAGTTAGTACCTTGTACTCGTTATTCATGGTGCCGCGCATGTATTTTATTTTCTCTATCTCCATCCTCTTGACTCCCTTCTCTCACCTTCCTTACCTGTTCCTTTCCCCTCCCCACCAGAATATTTTCTTCCTGAGCCCGCCCATGCTTCCATGTCATGTATGTGCACACACATGTGTCTCTATGTATCTATATACACTGTAGGATTCACAAAAGAGAAGAAACTTGATATTTATCATTCTGAGTCTGATATATCTCTATTACTATGATGACCTCCAGTTCTAGATTTATTTTCCCAGACCATTATTCCTTGTTTTGGTAGCTAACTAGTACTCTAATATTTATACATTCTCTTCAACAGTTCATCTGTTGTTGGACACCTAAATCAATCCTAAGACCTGACTCTGAACAGAGCTGCAATGAACATGATGCGCAGATATCTCTGTGGTTGTTTCTAGTAACATCTTAAGGCTTATCAGCAGTGGAATAGTTGGCTCACATGGTAATTATAGTTTTAGTTTGTTGATGAACTTGTACACTGATTTCTATAATGGTTTGACTGGTTTCTGCCCCTAACAGCAGTGCATAAATGTTTTCTTTCTCTGTATTCTCTTAAGTATTTATTGTTCTTTTCTTTTTCTTTTGCTTTTTTTTTTTGCTTTTACATATTTTATTTCCTTTTTGAAAATTTTATAAATGTATAAAATATGTCTTGATTACTAAATACACCCCACAATTCTCCAACACCTTCTAATTCCCACTCAATATCTCCCTAACCTTCTTTCCATATATATATATATATATATATATATATATATGTATGTATGTATGTATGTATGTATGTATGTATGTATGTATGTATACAGAACCCACTGGGTCTGAATAGTATTGAAGCTGCAGATATGTGCACTGTTTTTTTGATGGTTGTCATTTTGACTAGGGTAAAATAGAATCTTAATCTAGTTTTATTTTCCCTTTCTTTGATTACTGAAGTTGAACAGGTTTTGTTTTGTTTTGTTTTTGTTTTTGTAGGTTTATTGTTATTTGTCCTTTGTTTTTTGAGACCCTTTGTTGGTTGTGTTTTGTGGATTTGGGATATGGAGGATTTATTTTTTTATCTTAAGCATGGGATTTGGAACTCAGCATGTCAGGGCTTCTGCATGATTAGTTATTTAACCCTCAGGGTTCAGTCATTGCTAAACACATTGTGATCTCCCTTTATACCAACCATGTTGGCTCACAGATGATGATAGAAAACTTGTACAAGGCTTCCATAACTTGGAAAAACATTGTCTTTCTATTGGAACCTTAGCAAAGGTTTTCAGGTATGTGCATAGTAGAGCCTGTGTCATATAAACTTCCCCATGGATAAATGGAGGCTTCAACTGGGCAGGGAAGGATGCAATTTCCATGGACGTTAACTGCAATATGTGTTTCCTGGGGGGCTAATGGCCTGGGGAGAGATGTCCTGAGCCATGCTAATGTGATGACCCAGGCATTTGTTCAGGTACCAATTATGAACAGAAGTAACATCTGTCACTGTCAACCTGTTTGGAGAACAGCCCACCTCTCCCTACCCACAAAGCTGCCATTGTAATTGCAGGGCCAAAAAAAACTATGCCATGAAAAGACAAGGAACGGGAGTGAATTGCAGCCAGAGAAGTCCAGCTTTAAACACCGAGCCCTGTACTAGCAGCTGGAGAGGGTTTGTTCAAGGTGGTTTTGTGAGCAGCAGCAACCTAGACACAGGTTAGAGGGAAAGCAGCTATGGAGCTTTGGCTCAGAAGACAGCTTTTACAAGAAACCTGTCATAGCTTGTGCAACAGGCTTCTCCACTGGACAAAATGTTCAAACACTGAGCAGCACATAACAATAAGGCTGAGTTGGTGATAGCTCTTGGTAGTGGTAGAAGAATCTTACCTCCTGCTTCTTTTCCTGTTTCTCACCAATGCAGAACTCTACGTATCGCATACCATATGTAACTATCACAACAATAATTAATGAATTTATGGTTTTTGAGCAATATGGCATTCTTTTTAATTAAAAAAACCTTTGTTCTGTATAGAAGCATATTATAGAAAACATGCTGATGCTCTCACAGCCCAGCTCCCTTTTACCCCTCCCATGCCCTCTCTTAAGCTCGATACTTTCTACATGATTCTTTTTGCCTTAAATGCATGTGGCTCTTCTCTTTTCTGCTCCAAGGATGAGACACATTTCTTGTCCACTGTTGACTCTTGTTCTCTAAGCCACACCTCTGGCCATCACGTCTTTGGAGATGTCTATATATGTGTGTGTATCATCTCTTACTCCTTTTTCCAGTTTTGACCCTTTCCTTCAGACCTGTGTCTGACTATCCTTTTGCTTCAAGGTCTAGCATCACCTCACAATAGCATATCCCACGCTTCCTGCTCGCTTTCTCCCAATCTCACCCCTGATCACTTTCCCAATCTTAGTGAATGACGATGGCCAAGAGATTTAGAAATATTCTCCATTTGCCTTCCTCATCTGAACCCCCATGGAGTGTGATGGCTTGGCTTTCAGAGCAACAGATACTCTACATGTGTCACTTTATAAAGTGTCCTCCCCCAACCCACACTCACCGCACCCACCGTCCCAGCCACCAGCACCCTCTCATTTCTTTGTTGTAATAGCCTTTCAGTGAGTTTTTTTCTCTTCACTTCATCTCTGCTCACAGTGTAAGTGAAGTCATGCTGTTTCTCTGCTCAGAACCTTCCAGGGCCCACACTTGAACACACTAGGTTTAGTTCCTTGGCAAATCCCTTGTACTCTACAAGGTCTAAATCATTTGGACTCTGTCTCTCAGACCCCCCTTTCTGCCTCTGTTACCTTCATTCTGGTGAGTCTAGCCATTCTTGCCTTATGAGTAGTTTTTTTTTTTTTTTTTTTTTCTTCTTCGTTTTTTAATGTTCTGATACTCTAGGGCTTTGCTCTTTTTTTTTTCTCCCTGTCAACCTCCTTAGGTGACAGAAAAACCTATTCTTATTGGTTCTATTTTCTACTCAAAAACCTCTTCAATGTGTTAGTTCTTCCTGACCTTTTCTCTAAAATTTCCCCCTCTCCCTCACATCTTACTCCCATTATCCTGTGTCCTACTTGTTTCCTTAGAACTTTGTAGTAGGGAGGAAGAAGGGCTGAGTGTGTGTGTGTGTGTGTGTGTGTGTGTGTGTGAGTGTGTGTGTATGTGTGTGTGAGTGTGTGTGTGTGAGTGTGTGTGTATGTGTGTGTGAGTATGTATACGTATGTGAGTCTGTGTATGTGAGTGTGTTTGAGTGTGTTTGTGAGTGTGTGTATGTGTGTGTGAGTGTATGTATGTGAGTGTTTATGAGTGTGTGTGTTTGTGTGAATGTGTGTGTATATGTGTGTATTGTGTTTTGCAGGTCAAATTACATGAGTGAAATATGGGCTAGGTACAATGATACATGTGTATGCAAGTGTAATAAAATGCCTAACACAGTTTGCAATGGTGTTACTTTATTTCACTAGACAGGAAACTTTGAGGGCTGGAAGTATGTCTGGTTCAGTCTATGTTTAAAGATGGTGCTATTGCATGGTTGAAGCCCCATGCATGTGTATTAAATGTGCAGAGCTTCTGCTAGCTTTCATGTTGCCGCTATACTGATCTTAAATGCTATACCCAGTTAGTTCACACAGTGGAGTTCTAGTATTTCCTTCATGGCATGTATCACATGTTGCTTGCTTCAGCAGCATTTTCTGACCTACTGTAGAGAGAATGTGGCCTGGCCTGTTCCCGTCACGTCACTTACCAGTTTTACATGTTATACAATGATATGCTTGACTTTCTTTCTCATGTCTCCGACCCCGAATTCCACAAATGAAAGTATAAATATTTCTATTTGTATAATCTTGGTATCTAGGACAGAACATTAAAAGTGTGCAACATGTGTGTGATGATAAATAGCAGAGATTTTGTGACAGATACATGTTTTATATGAAGTAACAACTTCTTAATATCATTATCAATAAATTATAACTACGGAGGAAATTCCCAATCTGTTTTGGAAATATGTGAGGAAAGAAAATAATAAATCAAGCATTAAAATATTTCATACAGGGCTGGAGAGGTGGCTCAGTGGTTAAGAGCACTGACTGCTCTTCCAGAGGTCCCGAGTTCAATCCTCGAACCACATGGTGGTTTGCAACCATCTGTCATGGAATCAGATGCTGTCTTCTGGTGTGTCTGAAGACAGCTACTGCACTCATATACATACAATAAATATTTTAAAAACATTTCAATAAAATATCTTTATTGTCACTATATAATATAATCTAATTTTGTTACCCAGGCAATTATAATTGAAGTTGAATGTAGAACAAACCAGTGATTTATTTGAGCCTATGTTCCTGCAATTAGCACAATACATGGAAGACGTGCAGTTGATACTTACCTGCTAGTTTTTAATAACTACAATGAATCATTTTATTGGCTCCTAGTAGCTGGTTCATGCACAGATAAATTCAACATTTTAAACAGTAGTATCATGTTGTGAATAAAAAAAAAACTTTTCAGAACTTTGTTTCTTTACTTATTTCCACTTTGATATTGAGGGAAACCAAGGCAGTATAGCTGATTTTTATTTATCATACATTTATTATGAGAATATGTTTCATTATGGGACTGAATACCATTGCATATATTCTAAATCTAGATCAGGGTAGTCTTATGTTGCATTGACACTTTTTACAAGATCAAACTGTTCTCATTTTGAATTGTATCCTAGATTTGGTGAGTATCATACATTGAGATTATTTTATTTTTCTCCTCTAATTAGAGCTATAATTTATTGTTGTTGCTCAGTGTGTTACTTTTAGCCTTTTGTTGTAGTGGACAATTAATATAGTTGAAGTCAAAGTCTGCCAGCTGTACAAGAATTTTCTCTTGTTTGTCTTTTGCATAAGTCATGAAAGTTCCTTGCATGAATCATGAAGTCACTAAAATCTTGGGACTGTTTGTCATGATAGGTGAGTGTATTTTAGTAAATATATGGGAAGGGTTTTGTAGTCCATGGGCTTAAGCATTGAATCACCTTTACCCTCATATCCACCTAGTTCAATCCTAATTGTCTTCCAACATCTTCAACATCTCTTCTTCTCTATGCTTTCAGGAGGCTTTTTTTTTCCAGCTCTCCCAAGATTCTACTGAGCTCAGCTTTCATCTTTAGGCCTTGTAACTGGAAATTGTTCTCATGCGCATGTTTTGGATTAAAGAGATGTATTTAGAATTTGTACAAAGAACATGCTTTCTCTTTTTGGAGTCTTTGCTATGTTCCCCATCCTTTTGAAATCATCCTGAACTCTTCCCTCTAGTGTTTGAGATTTTTGCCTTTTCTAGCAGTTGTCTCTGGCCTTGTGATAAACCCACACAAACAGTAACTTACTCTATTACTTCTCTGAGTTTGAAAACTTGGTTCTCCTTGAGAACCTGTCTGCTCTCAGCTATACTGCTTCCCCTTCAAAGAAGAACTTTGAGTAATTTACTCTTTGCACTGGAAGAAGAGCCGGGGATTGGCTCATCTAGTCACACTGGAAGTTAATTTCAATAGAACAGTGCTAGACATCCATGAACCCAATAAGGGTCAATCTTTCCCTTTGTGATCTGTAAACATATTGGAAACAGTCTAGACTCAAGAATACAGTCATAAATACCTGCAGCTATTGTGTTACTGTTTTGAAACTTTCTTTTTTTACTAATGGCAACCAATTGTGGATATGCTAATATTAATAACTGCCCCCTCTGAGATCTGATTTATTGCCAATAAAATGGATACTTAGTCAATGAGGTATAGATTAATGGGTAATTCTGTGGAGATAAAGACTTGAACCCAGAAGGATATATGAATGAAAAATTCAGCCACTTAAGTCTTGTGGTCTTTCTCCAGTGCTTCATTGATTTTTAGTGTAGGAAGCAAGAGGACTGGTGTTGAGGGAGGGATCGGTGTGGTGCTAAGATGAGAGTGAGAAGAAAGAGCTGGGAAGCCAATCATGCTACCAAAGACCATAGAAATGTCTCATCACAGTAGGACTTTACTTCAAGTATAAATTATATTCAGATTTATTTTGTGTTTGTGAAGCTATCAAATTTCTTTCCTTGGCTAAGCTATAGTCAATTCTAGAATTTTCTCCTGGCCCTTGAGTATTGTCTCTTATAAATTATAGTTTTTTTAATGCCCCCACCTCTGGTTTAGCACCCTGGATATAATTTATTTATTCTAAATTTTTAATTTTTAAACTTAAAATATAATTATATACTTTTCCCTTTTCTCTGTTTAACAGCCCCACATACCTCCCCTTGCTCTCTCAAGTTTATAGCCTCTTTTTTGTAGAATATATATATTTTCACAACTTGACTGCCTGTGTTGTCCCTAATAGTCATAGAATATCTAACAAAGCCTCAACTTCAGGCATGATAAGCACATATTTGGATTTGAAGGACACCTCAGACTTTCTAATCTATGTGTTACCCCTGCTTACCCAAGAGAGGTGGAAGGTAAATCTCTGTTGCTGAAGAACTAATTCATCCCAGATACAGGACCCAAAGGGCCAAAGATAGATATGATCTGAAAGCTTTACCCTTGAGATCTGGCTTTTCATCTTCTGTCTTCTCTCAGCTATTTCTCTTCTCCATAACTTGCATTCAGCAGAAGTCTCCTCCATCTGTTTATCTGATGAAACCTATTCCTGATAGTCGTTTTCAGTAAATAGCTCCCTTATTCCTGCCTCTGCTCCTAGACCATAGGCCCTTGTTTGTTCCTGTTGTACTCAGTTTATTTTATGTTGTAGTTTTCTTTCTCCTGTCAGCAATGGTTCAGGAAATATTTCTAAAAACACTTTACTATCTCTTTCTGTTTTTTCCCTTAATAACTCTTAGAAATGTACCCAAATGTGATCTGTAAATTTGAAGAAGCCATCATTTAGCTGATATTGGAAGGGCAAAAATTCTATCTCCACTCAATCTTCACTGTTTCATTAAAATGTCTAACACTGCCTCCTCTTTCTGTGAAGAAGTGGCACCTCATCCTTAAGTGGGCAGCGTAGGGCAGCCTCCTGATGAGAGGCAAGAAACTCCAGAGACTTTGCGCTGCTCAAGAGCTCCTTCAGGAATAACTGTAAAAATGCTGTTATAATAAAACTTCATATTCAAATTGACTCTTATTCTTAGGGTGTCAAAGTGCTTTATCAACATGAATTGCTAGAAACCTTTTAGGTTAATTAAAATGAACAGGTTTCCTAGACACAGAAGGTGACTGCTTTTATACTTGGGGATGTTTCTCCATGTGAGCAAATTTAAGTACAAATAAGTCCTTTGACTAATCAGAGACATTTTTAAGAACTAGTGAATTCGGCATTACCATGCAAACAAATTGCCACATCTCATTGCTCTTCAGAATAATAATGATAATAATTTCATGGTTCATAAGTAGAGGTGTTCATAGGCTTATTTGCGTTACTATATATTCATTGATTACAGGCAGTCCTATGCCATGCTTGGCACCCTACTCACTACTATGCATTATTTGCTTATAAGGTCACTGCAATGCAGATTTTATCCTCTCCTTATGCTAAAGCACTGTAGGTTTTATCTATACTTGACAGCCCAGGAAACCGAGGTTTAAGGAAGTTGAATAGTTTATCACCTTCATGGATCTAGGGAGTACCAGAGCTGAGATGGTAGTCTGGGTGTGTGAGCTTGCTGTTTATATTATTTTCTGCCAACTGCCTTGTGGGTTCCTTCTCTGTTTCTATATTACGGGACAACATAACATATCCCCGTCAGAAACAGAAGTGCATTGCAAACTCAAGGGTTTAGAATTGAAGTTATACAATGGCAGGAAGAGGAGATGAAGTCAGACTGCTGGTGGAAGTCAGAACATGGAGTGGGGGTGGGGGCTTGCCAAACAAGCCAAGGCATTTGGACTCTTCCTCCATATGTCATCCTGCTTATCAATATTCATGCAGCACTCAGAGATCCAATTAGCAAGGGAAGGAAATTTTGCTCTCTAAGGATATAATGTGACTGTTACTACAGTAAAGACATTATCAAATTGTATCCTCATAGCAACACTCTGAAGTAAATTCTCATGTTCTTTTCACAGACCTTGAAATCCAGATTCAGGAGGGTTAAAGGATATGTATACGCTTATATAGTCCATAAAAATACCATCAGTTCATTAAACCTCAACGGTTTGTCTGATTACTCTCACAATGTTTGGCAGCCTTTCACCACTCAGATTTGATGGTCTCATTAGATTGCACCTAATAGAATGTCCAGTGTAGGATTCCTGTTCATAAAGAGCATGCTATTGGCAAATCTGCATTCAGAGACAATTGTGATTTTCTAAATGGTTGGACCCCCAGCATAGAAGAGCATTAAAGGAAATAACCAGTATTGGATATCTGTAACTTTTGTTACAGACAGGCTTGCTCAGATTTAAGCCCAGGCAGAGGCACTCCATCGATGTTGTGATTTGTGTTGTGTTCACAGAATTGTTTATGATGCTCGGATTTCCCTTGAGTAGGATTGATTTTGAGGTCTGCAAGATGTGGGCTATTACTGTGTCATCAGCAGGCTGTGCCTGAAACATAGTGACTGTCCACTGGCAAAGTAAGCAGGCATGTTAACTGAAGCTGTTCCTGTAGAATAAATACAATTTTACAAATATTCCTACAGAATTGGGCACTTCTACACTATGAAGGAATCCTCCTGTGGTAGCACACTTCATAGTCAAGTGATTTGGGAGAGTTTTCTAGTGAAATGGGCTATATGGGCATGTAAGTATGATCTTTGCACTCGTTTATGAGCCTTGGGGCTACTAAGTTGTTTTTTAATCACTGCCTTTTTTTCTAAGTTCAGGTTCTCTTATTACTGGTTTACCACACATGTTGCCTATTTCTCTGCTTGCCCTCTGCCACAAAAGATAAATACTGTCTATTAGGCTCCCTGTTTTTAATGACACTATTGTTAAGTGAGTGTATTGAACGCTCAGCACAACAGGGCACACAGGCCATTACAGATGGTGAAAGTCAGGGAATGCAAGACTGTGGAAAACTAGAATATCCCTGATCAGCAGGGAGAGGAGAGCAAGGCAGTTTCTCAGTGTATGCTAAATCTAGATCCCTAATCTTTAGCTCAGTATCTCAGACTATTTCTTCAGTTCTGTTGAGCAATTGGATGTGAAATCTTCACAAAATTACAAAATGAGCATGTAACAAAAAATAGCTAGACTTCAGAAACATCACATTAAGAACCTAGCAGAAGGCTATTTGTATATTTGTAATTTTTTTGAAAAGATTTTTAAAAAAATTACAAACAGGGTTGCTTTGTCCTGGATTTTTTTCTGCAGACCACACTAGTCTGGAACTCACAGAGATCTCCCTGCCTCTGTCTCCCAAGTGCTGGGATTAAAAGTGTGTACAAGCATGGCCTCACCCTTTAAAAAGCTTATTTGTGACATATTTTAAAAAATGTTTTGAGTATCAGTGATGATATCATTGAAAATATATATAGTTTTCAAATTCTATAACAGAGTAGTTATAGATATAGACTCATGGCTGGAATACACAGAAAAGTCACCTTCTTTTTAAAACTTTGCTAATTATTTCCACTCTTTCCCTAAACGAGGGTTCAGAATTGAATAAATCAGAGAGATTCTGAGACAACAGAAGAGTCATATTTAGGCAGCAATTGATTTTTTCCCCCTTGGATAAGGAAAATTATACATCTGTTCTAAAATGTGAAGAATGGTGTCTGTGATTCATGCACACATGATTCACGGAGAAATCTGGAGCTGAAGCACAGCGACACTAATAATATTCCACCCTTGTGACTACAGCTTGCCTAAGCTTAGAATGTGTACCCAGAGTCAGGGCTGTCATCTCCAGGACAAGTATGGCACTGTCTTGATTTAGCCACAGCGATACCAGCAGAAAAGATTGTGATTTCCCCCATAGCATCCTTCCCAAAGATGGGTCCCTCTACAGCAGCTGCAGCATCTCTCTTTTCCACCCGCTTAGTTCTCCTCTGTACTGACATCTGGTACTTTTGCAGAACCGGCATAACAGCTTCTCATTGGTGTGTCCATCTCCCTTTTCAAGAACCCTTCCTTCCTCTTCTCCCTGGAATGAACTTATTTACTGGTCAGAGGTCCGCTGTAATACATACACCGTAACTGATAATACAGTCATCGGTTAGAGTATCAAGGGGATGCAGGCTGAGTCCTGGAATTGTCATCTTCTCACAGACTCATCATCTACACTTGGTCCATCTCAACATACATTCACTCACAAAAAAATAATTTACAACCATTTCGTTATATTTTATGAGGATTATACACACATACACACAGTACACATTTCGTGAAATAAATATTGCCATTGATACTCTAAAATAAGAAAAGTGGTGGTTATGTTTCTTAGTTTGCTTTTTATTGTTGGAAAATCAGACCTAATTTTGTTGGCACCTGCTGTGCCCTCTATGTATTTATTATTCATCTTTTGTTGAAATGCATGGCTAGAGTCATCCTGCTTCATGTTTCCTTTTTTCTCTGGCTCCATCCTTGGCCCATAAGAAGCTTCTATGAACCAGTTATTGCATAGATAGTTCAGTATCACTCTTTGTCAAGTATAGTTCTGCTGGATAGCTTAATTATTGCAGGAAATATGAAGGTTTTCTAGGAATTTATTCACCCTGAATAAATTCAAGAACTATAGCTCTGGCTACCATGCTGAGTTCAGTGGGTGTATGCGTTCTGCACATTGCTTCAGTGGGTGCAGAGCGGTTTTGCACTGTGTGTGCACAATGCTTGATAATGCCATGGTAAATGTGAGTGTGACCTCTCCTCTCACTGAACTAGTAAAGTTCATGTCCTAATTCACCTACAAATACATACTCTGCAGAATTAGAAAAGTGCAAAGACCAGTCAGGAAAGAAAGGTTTCATGAACCAGGAAAAGTACTTATTCGGGGGAACTTCTTAGACTGGAAAGAACCAGGACACCAAAGTGGCAGCCCAAAGGTGGTGTCTGTTTAAGTGCCTGAGTAACTGAGTGAGTCTTTGAGTTTCCATTTAGTTTTCAAGGTCTGACATAAGTATCATCAGGAGGGGAACACAAATCCCTATATAATTGCATTCTCGTCATTAATTTATACCATAACACAATGTCTTCTATTCTTTCTCTTTTGCTGCTATCCAGATTTGCGAGAGCACCGCAATGACAGCAGCTCTTTGTATGGCAGGTTGCCCCTTAGTGGATTCTATGAAGTAGCTGCTGTTATATCCTTTTTAGAAGGAAAAAGGCTCAGAGAAATAAATCATCCTGTCCATGGACACATGTTTGATGACAAAACAGACATGTCAGAGTTATGAAAACACAGCCCTCACTAATGGAATCTAGTAGATGTTGCTTCTAAAGACATTGGAAACAGTATTTGCAGTATTGTCCCACGTGATAGTGGTGTGACCTTCCACTGAGGGGCAGAGCCTTTCTCCATTTCCTGGAAGTTGAGGCAGCTCTGTCATATGGTTTCATGAGCAGAACATGGCCAGAGGGATGATATTTACTTTTAAAAGCCGAGGCTTAAAAGAGCCATAGCTTCTTTTCTTCCTCCTGGGTTTCGTTCTTGTGGAGGCCAGGGAGAACAGGAACTCTGACATCAGTGAGAGATGGGCTGGGGTGGGGTCATATTGTTGAAATTTTACTCGTTCATTCACATTCTCAAGCTGACCTTGAGTAACAGATGAGTTTTTGAAAATTTTGTCTTTTGTTTGTTTTTTAGTTAGCAATAGCTTTATTCATCCTTTGAGAATTTCATCCAGTGAAATCCATTTATTTCACAAATGTGGGAAGAATCAATCAGTTCCTACTTCCTACCAGTCTCTGGGTAAATGTGTGCATTATTTAATATTCCAGGTGCATGCTAAATATCTTAAATAACCATGCCATCTTCTTCAGACTTTTGGAAGAATTGTAAGCCAAGGACCATTGTGAGTGTAGCTCATAGTAAATGATAAATAAGTAGGGACATGTGTTATCAGATGGAAAAGTAGCTAAAGTTCAGGAAGGTGGCTGTGAAGCAGCTGAAGAGCATCAGCTCATTGCAGAGTCAGTGACCTAGAGAGGTGTGGACTGGAAGGAGTGCAAGCATCAAGTGCCATGCTAGGAGGAAAATCCACATTCATCAGTCCACACTGAATTCACACTAACTCAGGGGAACTTCTAATGATGAGCATTTTACCTTGGCTTGAAATTCTTGATGCCTATGTCCTATCAAAATCACTGAGGATGTTTCAAGGAGTCTTGAGAGACATACAGATACAGACAGAGACAGAGAGACAGACACAGAGACACAGAGACAGAGCTGAACACGCACACACACACACACACACACACACACACACACACACACACGGGGGGGGGGGTGGGAGAAATGGATCTAAGACATAAACTCCTAAAGATGGATTTCTTAGGCCAAGACAGCTTATTTGATCTCAGATCTGGACTGGCAAGTAACACCCTCATCTCTGCCCTTATTTGCAAGATGCTGTTTTAACCAGGCTTAATAGAAAACATAATTATCAAATTGGATTTGCAGGCACTTATTAGCATAAGCCACAGCTTATGTAACTGCCATCAAAGAACCAGAGAGAGACTGTGAACAGAGTGGTATTGCAGAGTATAGGGGTCCTCAGATTACTTATCTCTTTTGTCATCATCAAATGGTTGTTTTTGTCCTTGAAGTACCAGGTTGCACCAAGGGCCGAGGTTATCATGTGGGTCTTGCCTTTGTGCAGACATCTCTGCTATTTTTCCCTAGTTCTAATGGCATACTCCTTCTAGTCTACAGGAATGGCAGGAATAAATGCTATGCTAATGAAATCTACTTTGGGGGAGATCTAGCAGCTTCCTAGAATTTGCCACCTTGGCAGTTTTCTAGGGCAGAAGATCAAGGTTTGATAAAACATGTCTTACATGACTAGAGAAATAGAAACTCCACACAATGCAATAAGTTCTAGCACAGAGCACAGGCAAGGCCAAGCTAACTACCACTGTCTGAGCACTGGGCAGCCTTCCCTGGCCTCGGTAACTAGTTCTAATGCCCTGATATACTTTTGAAAGCCCAAGGTTTTTCATTTGTAGCATTTGCTGCAACTGGAATTTGCATTTGCAAGTGATGCACATATTTTCCCACAATGTAATCTTTAGAAGAGCAAAGGGTGAATTTGAGTCCCGGGGCCTTTCTATCTGCCTCCTGCATAGCAGTGGGTCCTTGGTTGGTTGAATGAAACAGTGGATAAAAGGTTTAGGAAATCTTCCCATAAAAGAGAATATTGGAATTTGGTTTTGAAAGAAAAATGGAAAACTGCATTCTAAATAGCAAAAAAAAAAAGTTGGGAGTGGGTGGGGGAGCACCCTCATATAAGCAGAGGATAGGACGTTTGCAGAGGGGAAAACAGGAAAGGGTAGAACATTTGAAATGGAAATAAATAAAGTGTCCAATAAAAATAATAAAATTAAAAACTGATCTATGAAACAAAAATGATAATAACAACAACAGTAATAATAACTTAAAAGGAAAGAATGGTTTCATTTAACATTGGTTATGAATTGGTCATATTCCCTGCTCAAGTTCATGCACCTGGACCTTTAAGGAGCTACATTTTTCTGTATAAAGTGCCTGTCATCAAAGCATGAAGGGTCTGTGGATTTTAATAGCAGTGCAGTTCCTATTACTCTCTGATATTTCTTTGAGTATCTTGCTTGAATGCTCTGGGTACATTAGATAGCAGCTGCAGATGTCATCCTGAGTTACATTCCTCTTTTATGATTATTATACCAGCATACACAGAATCTAACCAAGTAATGACATAGACATCTCTGTCTTGGTTCCCTATACACCACTGTAAATGCTCACTATGTCAACCATGTACCCTGCTGCAAAGTCCATGATTTTGAATGCCTGGTTTGACCCTAAGCCATTTAATTTCCAATTCTATGGGTGAACAGAAGTTGTTTACTTGGCTTGATTTGAAAATATGATATTATTGTGAACCTTTCATGGCTCTTACTCATTTATTTCCTTACTTGGATATTACAGAATCAAGAGATCATCCATATTATTTCAGAAAGTATGGGATCTCAGTTTCAGGTTTTTATAAAACTTTTATCTCAGAGCTTTGCACATAATTGACACCTACTTAATGGAAGGGTCTTATGGTGGTGCAGTTAAAGCTCTTGGAGAAGGTGACAAAACATAAAGAAATCTAAAGATTCTAAGGAGATTGCATGAGTTATAGGCCTTGAGAAAATAGGTATTTTGGATAGATCTTTAGGGAGGAAATATTAGGCATATGAGAAAACCTTGGTTATACTTGGAAATGTTTGGAGTGTTTCAGGTGAGTTGACCTTCTTCTGGTAGGGAGAAAATGGACACCATGAATACAATGAGATATTAAGGGAGATGTGGGAAATTGTAAGATCAGGACACAATATCTATTCTGATGCAATTATTTCTAGTTCTAAATGACCATCACTGTATTAAAGGATACATATGGAAAAGTCTGGGTTTACTGGATATTGCCACTCTATTTAATGGATGGTAGATTGATGATGTCTTAAAGTAAAAACATTGATCTGACTTATTTACTTATTAAATTTATTAACTTTCACTCACTCACTACTCACTACTCACTCACTCACTCACTGTCACACACACTAACTCATTCACAAAACTCACTGTCACTCATTCACAAACTCATCCACTCTCAATTATCATTCAACACATTGAGGGCTAAGTTTCCCACTGTTATTTCCATAACTCTTCTGTCAAAGTGAACCTCAGACCTCTCACTTCACAAATAGAGGAGTAAATATTTATTATGCATTAGATTTTAAATTATATTATACTGAGTTACAGGCGAGTGTACAATGACCACTGAAAATAGAATATGTATCCTCATTCCTCACCAACATTTGCCTTGTCCCTCTTACCCCATCATTTCCTTTGAATACCTAGAGAGCTTTGTTTTTATGTTTGCATCTTGTACATATATGCTTTGATGAAGCTATTAAGGCTGGAATTCTAAAATGAGAGAAAATAAGACCCCCTTTTGAAACTATTTACACAATATGATCATGTCCAGTGGCATGTATTTTCCTTCAAATGATATGATGGTATCTTCTTTAGGACTGAGAACTATGCTGCTGTGCTTATATAAAGTCTTTTCTATACTCCTTACTTTATTGGTAGACACCTAGGTTGGTTCCATAACTTATTGATCATGACGAATATTGGTATAACCTATGACATAAAATCTTCTCTGTGATGTGCTCACTTAGAGTTATTCAGGTAAACATCCAGAGGTAGTATAGCAAAACTATATCACTTAGGTCATAGGCAGAATATTTTTTCTCCATCATCATCATCATCATCATCATCATCATCATCATCATCATCATCACCACCATCTTGAGGATCCCCTGTACTGAGATTTATAATGACTGGGCTAATTTCTACCAGATGTGTAAAAAGGGTCTGTTTGTCAAAGTTCTTACCAGTATTTGTTTTTTTTTTTCCCCATTGATAGCTATCATTCTGACTAGGGTGAAATGCAAATTCAATGTAATTTTTCATTGCATGTCTCTAATGTCTCCTGATGTTGAGGGTTATCATGTTTATTGGACACCTGTGTGCCATCAATTAAGAACTATCTCCTCGTTCCATTAGCCCATTTACTGAGTTTGTTATTTGTTTGCTTGTTGTTGCTGTTGTGTAGGTTTCAAGTGATTTGTGTGTGCTAGATAATTGTCCTCTGTCATATATGTAGCTAGAAAGATTTTTCTCCCAATTCTTAGGCTGTCTCTCCCTTTTATTCTTTTTCCTTGATACAAAGAAGGCTTTCAGTTTTATAAAAATCTTGTTAGTCAACTATTGGCCCTGTTTTCTGAGTATCTGGAGTCCCATTCAGAAAGTACCTAAGGTTTTTCCGTTTATTGACGTAGAGTTAAATATCTTATATTAATATATTTTAAATGTCATCATTCAAATTCAGTTTGTATTAAGATAAAATAATAATTTTGTAAA
The DNA here is from genome assembly GCF_963924665.1 of Micromys minutus. Classification (NCBI taxonomy): domain Eukaryota; kingdom Metazoa; phylum Chordata; class Mammalia; order Rodentia; family Muridae; genus Micromys; species Micromys minutus. Next base: position 14,194,237 of record NC_137962.1, on the reverse strand, counting down.
GATTAAACTGAAGGACATACATCACTCAACATGTCATCAATACCATGGAATAAGTTAATGTTTTATTATAATGATCATTATAAATGAATATTCATGACCTGGGCATGATGGCTTTTTTTCTGTAATTTCAGCACTTAGTAGGTTGATTAAGGAAGACCGACACAAATTTGAAGTAAGTCTGAGCTAAATAACAAGTTCCAGGCTAGTCTTGGCTACAGAGTGATATCTTGTCTCAAAATGAAACAAACAAACAAAACCAAAAGGTATATATATATGATCTTGAAAAAGTTTCCCAAACATGTAGACTAGTTTAACCAGTTCCTGGATCCAGATGCAGAAAATCATCCACATCCCAGGAATGGATCATGCTCCTTGCCAGTCATTTTCACACATTAACAGTTACACTCTTGAAACTGAACAGCATAAATTACTTTTACTTGGTTTGGAATAGACTTATGCAAATGTGACCAGGAATTATGGATTCTTTCATGGCTGACTTTTAATTTTACCTAATCATAATTTTGAAAATTGTGCCTATTGCTATTTGGAGAGAACATAGGGTAACACTTCATAGTCTTCCATATTGTGTCCAAAGCCACAATTCATTTATACCTTTGGATGAGATCTTCCATCAGTGGCTTACAGCAAGAAATGATGGTGGCACCCAGTCCATATGTGTATGAAGGAATCAGCTGTGGTACTTTTCCAAAGTGACCACATCAGTTTAGACTGAGATGCATACATGCTCCAGTATATTTATATCCTTTGCTTTCCTTTGGTATTGTCTGCATCTTCTCTTGGAATTCTAGTCATTGTGACATCATCTGTTATGATTTTAAATTGCATTTAGGGGATAACAAGTATATCTAAACATTTTTCTTTATATATTTGTCAGGATTTGACACCATAACTTGGTGTAGGACCTGAGCTTTCAATGTTTCTCTCACCTCGTTCATCTTCTAATATTCTCCAGTACTCATGAAAATCAGCTGTCAGAACTCAGGTTCAGAGTCCATACTGAGGAAGAATGGGATGGAGCACCGGGAGATAGGGCTCTTCTTTTTTCTTTTTACTTTGGAAGTTGGCTTAGGCTGATCTCACACTTCAGTCTTCATTGTGCACAAACAATTCCCAACAGAATGTCTGATGCAGCCAATGAGTGAGAGTATTGTGAACTATGAACATTCTAATAAGGCCTCTCTGGAGAACACACCAACAGGGACTAGATCTGTACTCCCTCTGAATATCTTTATGGATACCTGAAGATGCTCTACCCCTGCCTGCTCCCTACCCCCCACTTATGGATGAGACACTCTCCTCAGATGTTAACCTGGTTAGTGGTAATTAATGTTTCCAAGTAAGTACTCATTATCTGAAATACAGTACCCAAAATAAGGGCTTTGGGCTCAAGTCCTATCTCTCATTAATCATGTTTGAATCTTGGTCAGATTGTTTAGCATGTGAGTACTTTCTTGCTAGAGAAATATCATCCACCTTCAAGGCTATCATAAGGATTGAATGTACACAGATAAAATTCTTTGGCATGCTCTTGGATACTACTAGAGCAGCGACTCTGTGCTGGCTCTTAGTTTCTATATCAGTTCTTGAAGGGTAGAGTTTTGAAATTAGAAAAATACTAATGAATACAATATTATTCTCCCTGTATGACTTTGGGATGCTTTAATGATACCAGAGTTTGATGAGAGACAAATCAACAAAGTAGAAGATGGTATCTGAACACTGCAGGGGACTTATTGTATCTATACACTCTAAGTTCATTATGAAAGCAGTGGTTTCAGTGTGACAAAGTGGTTCAGTGTGATGCATGTCTTATAGGTTATTGGAGGGTCTAATAAGAAAAAAAACTTTTGAAATGGAATGCTATTTCCATATTTCATATTTTCCTTATCATTGTTTATTTCTTTGGTCACTAAGTATCCAACAAGTCAAAGCACCAAAGTGAAGGGGAGGCTTTTGAAATCCACAAACATAAATGTGAATTTTGGTGCCTTGATTCTTATCTGAGAGTCTCTGCACACATCTAATCCACCAGAGCCACAATTTTCCAATATAGAAATTATAAATACTTTTAAAGAGTGCATAGAAATTGTTTAGTCTGATGTTGAAACGTAAGAAATTATTTCTTAAAGGTAGATTTTGTAAGAATAGCTATTCGTGTAGACCAATGAGGGAGAATTGGCAACAGAATTGAAAATAACGGTGCGTATATGACTGTCTCTGCAGATAGGAATGAAGTGTGATTTCTGAGAGTAGAAATCATGTTTGGCAGTTCACTATCTCTAGTGCCGAAGGCAATATCTGCCATAAGTTGTGTTTAATAATTTATAAATGTGTGAGTGAACAAGACTTATGTATAAAACATATAGCTTACTTTGTGAAGAGAAAGGGGAAAGACATTAAATAAAGACAAATGGAGATTCAAGTATAGCCATGCTGACTGTTGTATTAATTGGCATGGAATAACAAGGACAAGCCATGGTGAGATCATATTACAGGCATTGTGTGCTATGTAGTCACTTGTCCTTAGAAGGTAACTGCATGAATGTCTTGTTTTCAAAATCAAACATCCAGGGTGTCTGAGGAACTTGTCCAGGATCACACATGATGCACAGGATCAGGCAGGATGATCTCATATGTCATGTCTGTTTGACCTAAGTTCAGAGGTTTTCACCTCTTTACTTTTCTGTTACATGCTTTTTAGTGATGTACACCTGCATTAGAAAGAATGAGGAAGGGCTGTGTATTGGCTGTTCTGTGTCTTACAAGCTAAGATGAACTCGAGAAGTGATGGCAGGAAAACATTGCAGCCTGGGCCAAAGGTTGAAGCTTAGACATAGGTGGCTCAGGGGAAAGGAGAGGAGGGTGGGAAGTTCAGTGAAACCATATGGAGGGACCTCGAATGTCATACTCAGGAACCGGACTTCAATTTCTAAACACGAGGAAGCCAGTGGAGATGTCTGATAAGCGATAAAGATGCAGGGAGTCATATTTCAGAAGAGAACTCTATTAAGGTATTTATGATCAGAGCAAATAAAGTTATTATTTTCACTACCTTCACTTTTGTATGAAACAAGACTTATGTATGAAACCTATAGCGTTGTGAAGATAAAGGGGAAAGACAGACAAGAGAAGACACAAAAGAGAGATTCAGTTATAACCCTGGGACCATAGCAGATGGAAAGGTACTCCATGTTAATCAACTATCTTTTGACCCTCCGTCTTCAGCTACTTTCATCACTTAAGATAAGAAAGCAATTCATGCTTTTTTTTTTTTAGGAGGATGACTGGGATGCTATGTATCCAGTAGGATTTACATAGACTCTGACATGAGCAGGGCTGAAATTTCACTCCCTGGGTCTCAGATCCCAAACTATAAATTAGGAGAGTGGCCTTGCAAAATTCCCTCTTTGGCAATGTTTCCATAATTAAACCTTTCATCTCTGTCACTAGGAGAAGGTAAATTGGGATCTAAAGGAGCACTTTGTGACAGCCAACGTCAGCTCCACCTCAGAGAGGGCGAGTTTACTCATGGAACACCTGTAGTAGGCTGGATACAGAGGAGTTTTCTTTTTTTCATGGTGACACAGCTCAGGAATCTAGAATTAGAAAAATGTAGCTCCTTATTTGTAAGGAAACCTCACTTCCATTCTAACCACCCAACCCGGGATGAAAGATGAAAACAGCAAAATCCAGTTTCTTCTTCTTCTTCTTCTTCTTCTTCTTCTTCTTCTTCTTCTTCTTCTTCTTCTTCTTCTTCTTCTTCTTCTTCTTCTTCTTCTTCTTCTTCTCCTCCTCCTCCTCCTCCTCCTCCTCCTCCTCCTCCTCCTCCTCCTCCTCCTCCTCCTCCTCCTCCTCCTCCTTCTCCTCCTCCTCCTCCTTCTCCTCCTCCTCCTCCTCCTCTTCTTCTTCTTCTTCGTCTCCTCCTCCTCCTCCTCCTCCTTCTTTTGAGTTTATAGTAAAGATGAGGATAAAGAATGAGTGGGTGTGGCCCGTCCTTAACCATCTATAGCTTGAGAAGCATACTTAACTTCCTTCACTGTTTTTGCAAGGACCAATAAAGATTGAGCCCTGTGCCTTGTATATGTTAGAGAAACGTTCTTCTATCATGGAACAATGCTCTGCCCCATTTTACATTTTCTCATGGAGCCTTGGCTATTGGTTTCTTAGTCCTTATCCTGTGGTTTCTGTTTCCAGTTCCATGAAACCTTGAAGATCCTTTGCTAGGACACCAGTTGGTGTTGGTGGAAGTCTGAAGACCTTCTGTTCCCCAAACTTGATTCAGGGAGGAAGATTCAATATTGTCTGTACAGCCAATCCTTTAAGACATTTCACTCATTAGAATGTTTCATACAGGAAGAGTGGGGGGTTGTAAGAGAGCTAAGAACCTCAATGTTAATAAATAAATAAATAAATAAATAAATAGATAAACAATAAATAAATAGATAGATAGATAGGTAAATAAATAAATAAATAAATAAATAAATAAATAAATAAATAAATATTCCCCTTCTCTCTTCTTGGCTTATTTTCATAAAATTGCTCTAATGTAATCAAAAATTTCCTCATTTTAAGGTTAGAATGGTGGTCAATTTTAACTGTCAGCTTGACACAAATTAAACTCATTGGTGAAGAAAGTCTTAATGAAGAATAGCTAAGTGAGCTGGGCCAGTGAACATGACTGCAGTGATCACCATATTAACTGAGGTGTGAACTGAACTGTATAGGATCATGGAGAGTTAGCTGATCATAGGTACCATGCAGGAAAATACAGAAGGATGATGTTATTTTCTTTTCTTGCTCTTAACTGTGAAATGTGACATGAGCAACTGCTTGAGTTTCTGCCTTGACCTCCCTTGAAGGATAAACTGTACCTTGAAATTGTAAGCCAAATAAAGTTACACTGCCTGCAGTTACCTTTGGCCAGGACATTTATCACAGCCATGGAGTGAAATTAGAACAGACGTGTCAAGGTAATTCACTAGTTGTTTAGAGAGATGCTGAACTTGGCCTTCATACATCTGCTCACTGTGAGGCTCTAAACTGATTTGGCATTGAGTAGTTTTCATCCAATTCAAAAAAGTTCATTTAGAAGTTTGAAGCCTGATGTCTTGGTGACATAGGAAATAAAGTGCCTTTTTATCTCTTGAACTAGAGTATAGCAATAAAAGTCTGCATTGGAAAAACCAATCACCTCTTTCTCAGGAATTTCTATTGCATATTATTTTCTACCATTGTTCCTACCACCTTTCCCATGAGGCTGGAGACCCTGCTGAGGTTTCAGTTTTGCATATGAGAATACTTGGAGTCAGAGGCTTGTCAAAGATTACTTACCCTAGGAATGAGCATCAGATATTCTCTCTGTTTTTTATGTAGCTGGAAAATCACTAAGCCATCTCATATAGTAATGTAGATTTCATATATGTTTTATATGGACTGTGTTTGTACGCACATGTATATGTGGGTACATTGGGTGTATATGTGTGTGTAGATGTGTGTGTTGTGTATATATATATATATATATATATGTATGTATAACCAATGTTTGTCAGTGCCTTGCGTTATCATATATCCTAGATATCCTTCACTCTATTGAGGTCTTGGATCACTACACTTTTCTAAAATTGTAGAACATTTAGTTCATTGTGTTCTTGCTCCATGAAGAGTCAGCATTATGAATGGGGATTGGCAGGTGAACTGTGAGAGGGAGGTGGCACAGAATTGCAAGCTGGTCTTCCCAAGTTTGTTCTGTGAGATTTACTTTGCCACTCTCATAAGCTCTTTGAAAGCTTTATGAGGTTGGCCAGATGGCTCGCTGTGCTGCCACAGTGACACCAAACTCGGGGCTCATTGGGGACCCAGTAGAAAGAGCATGTGACTTTGTTCTGGCCACCTCCTCTTCCAACACTGAAGTGTATTATTTAGGTAGACGTTGTTAGCATTATGTTCACAAGAAAATCATTTTACTTCTCTTCCTTTATTGGATTTACTCATTCAATCAAAGAGACTAGTTCAGCTCTCTGGAAGAAGGATGAACATGGTATGGGCCCTGTCCTAGGTGTGTTCAATTCTTTCAAGAGAAATAAATAAGTTAAAGGCTCCTATGGGAGCCCGGGTCAGGGAACAAAGATCCAAAAGAAAAAAAAATACTTTTTGTTGTTTTTAAGTTTTATTTATTTATTTATTTACATCCCAGATGCTGACCCTCTTCTGGTGCTCCCATCACAGAACCCCTTTCTCCTTCTCTCTCCTCCTCTTCTGAGAGGGTGCTCCACCCCAGAAATGCCCCACTTTAGTGTGTCCAGATTAGGCACATCTCCTACTGAAAGCAGACAAAAAAGCCCTCTTGGAGAATGGAGCCCAAAGATGGGGACATAAATCCAGAAGAAGCCACCCCTGTAGCAAGGCAAGACTCCCCACCCCCTCCCAGTGGAGAGATAAGGACACGAACCCATCCACATAACTTTCTACCCAAAATGTGCCTCGTCTGTAAGAAATCCAGGGACAAAGACATGAAGCAAATGGGAAAATGTTAATGCAGACATCTGACAGGTGGGGGCCACCTCAAAGGCTTTTGGACACACCCCTCTGAATGTGGAGCAGCTCCTGGTGAGTGGAAGGAGAAGAATCTCAGGGCATTGTTTCCAGGTAGCATGGAAATGAACGTGTCTATTCCTCTTATGTCCTTATGGCCAGAGATTTTTCTTTATAATAACTTGACTGCTTTGGATGCCCTGGGGGTGGGGGGAAAGTGAGGATGGGCCTGGGGAAGCGGGATGGTGGAGGGACCTGTGGGCTGAGACAGAGGCAAGGGGGATCTGGATCCACCTATATGAGGTGAGTGGCGCCCAAAAGCAGCTCAGAGAGAAAACTAGGATCAGAACCAGGAGAATCATGTATACAGTTGTGCCTCAGAGACATCTGGTCCACTGAGTGCTGGTTATTTCTGCTCTTGAGCAAACAGCAGCTTCAGAGCAGCGGCCTCTTTGCTTGTGGACTCTGGTTTTTGGTGAGGTTAAGTCATGATCTGGCCCAATTTGACATTAAGGAATTGCTTGGGCTATGATCTTCTTGAGGAAGCTCCACATCCAGGTTTGCTCAATTGTCAGGATTCAGTTAAAGCAGGCTGTTATCCCAAACCTCCCCTTGTCTCCTTTCTATAGCACAGTTTACAAAGTGGAACCTGATTTCTTTCCTTTTAAAACCAGGACCGGTAAGAAGCAAGAAGAAGAGCCGAAGCAGAAGGCTTGTGTGGTGTCTTATCTCAGGAGCGGATTACACAAGTGCTTCTACAGGGTCAGGGTCATTGGAACCGTCTCAGGGGCAGCTGGGTTATCACAGTTCGCTTTGCTTTCAGTAATCACTGATGTCCTCTGCAGGATCCTCCTATGCCACTAACATCAGCTCTTTTAAACTTTCCTTTTTCCCTTGAGCACTTCCAGATAGTATCTGAGCCCCCCACACAGAGAAGGCATGGTGCTTGCTTTCTCCATCTGCCATGCCCATTGAGATAGCGCTGTGTAGTACCCACGAGCTTCTGACCATGGTCCTTGTACCGCAGAGACGGCCATGCCCACGAGCAGCATAAAATACCACACAGCACAACTAGGCTGTTGAGGGAAGACTTTAATGTCAGCTGGGCTTTGACACTTATGCTTCCAGGCTTATGTGAACTCTGCACTGTTGAGGGTTTCACTGAGAGAGGAGCAATCACTTGGGAGCAGCTTCTTGGTTCATTAGGCTTTAAGTGTGGAGGTTTAGCCCTGTCTTTTGCTGATACAGGGTCTAGGACAAGTGTCTGAGATTCACTGTGTCTTGGTTTCTTCATCTTTGATAAAGAACATCATTTTTCCTTTGTGGAAGGACCTTATTTGATCCATGGTGCCTGACTTGAAGATATTTCATCTTCCAAGTAAAAGAAGCCTATATATATATATATATATATATATATATATATATATATATATATATATATATATATATATATATATATATATATACACATATACATACATATATATATATATGTATGTATATATATGTATATATGTCATATCATATATATATACATCTATCTATATATAAATATTTCATATATAGATAGATGTGTGTATATATATATATATATATATATATATATAATATTTTATTGGATTTTCTCTGTATTTACAATTCAGGTGTTAACCCTTTTCAACAGTTCCATCATCCCTCCCCCTCTCATTGCATCCATAAAGGTGCTCCTTCTCCCAAACTCTCTCTCCCACCTCAGCACATTGACATTCCCCTACACTTGGAAAATGAGCCTTTGCTGGTTCAAAGTTCTCTCCTCTCACTGATGCCAGACAATTCTATCCTCTGCTGCATATGCACCTGGGGTCACGGTCTCTCCGTAACAACTCATTGGTTGGTGTTTTTGTCCCTGAGAGCTGTGGTGGGTTTGATTATTTGATCATTTTCTTCTTCCCATGGGGTTTCAGACCCTTTCAGCTCCTTCAGTCCTTTATAAAAAAGCCATTACTTATTGCTAGGTACCATCAATTTGTAAGACCTAGTTGAGTACCACAACTCTTTGTTCCAAGGAACAGAAGCTTGGTTCTATCTGGATGTCTCAAGTATCTCAGGCAGTAGGTATCTAAGACCCTAGCAGTTTAGCTGTGGAGTCTTAGCGCTTTCTCTTTTCTCTCATTTTCTCTTTTCTGTGCATAAGAATGCTGCTGCTGGAAGAATGCTACATTCCCCTCCTCATTCCTGGATATAGCTGGCAACTGTTAGTGACTGGGTATCCTGGATACATTATGCAGGTGTGTGTGTGTGTGTGTGTGTGTGTGTGTGTGTGTGTGTGTGAGTATGTGTTGTGGGGAGGGGCATTTCTCCAAGTCAACCCAGCAGAAATTCCCAGAATTCGGGCTTGCCTTGAGGAAACCCACCACTTACGCCCCCTGATTCTCAGAACTGATGGGGTAAGCTTACCATGGTGGTTCTGCCCTGAGATACATTATCCATAAGTGACACCTTTTACTTGTCAGTTATATCCATCACCTGGACCCAGAGAAAGGACATACATACAGCTCCTTCCGTCTCTACAGGAAACTCTGCATTAAACTGCTATTTTTCTCTCCATTGTTAAAGAGCAAATCAAAAACAAAACAAACAAAAAACAAACACAACAACAGCAACGAAAACCAAACAAATGGGAAACACACCTGACACTGACATTTGGCTCAGTGCCTGAGCCAGTCAGCAATGGGGTCCCTGTAAGCTTGTTTGTATCAGTCTGGATATGAATAAAGTACTGTGCACCTCTTTTGTTATGTAGTTGCATTTCTACAGTTATTAGCTATGGCATGAGTTTGTGGTGAAGGCAGCTAAGCCTTAGAACATGTTAATGATTTTCCTCAGAGTGACAGAGCTGTCACAATCTTTCTCAGTATGTACTTTGGACAGACAGTGCTATGCATTGTAAGAGTTCCACTATCCAAGAAGGCAATAATGAATTCTGTTCCAAGTCTGCTTTGTAGTATCTTTTAGGAAAATATGTCTAAAGTTTTGAGATGACCTGCAATCCAGAAATCAGTTTAATCAAATATCCCCAAAATCTAGCTGAGCACAGCAATCCTTTTATTTTCAAATGCTAAATTATATTTTAGTCTATAATATATCAGATTTACGTCATAAATAAGTACTCAGTTAGGGAACCTTGGGGCTCTGCTTGGGCCCATTTTATGAACTTCCAAGTCGTTCATTAATGTGTCTGTGGAATTCTATCAGCAGTCATTGGTTAAACTCTTGTAAAGTCACCATCAATAGAAAATAAACTGAAACTAGAAAGTTGGCGCTTATGCTAACACTTCTCACACACTGTGAATGTTTGGAACAAGACACAGGGCTGTGAGGATTGTTTGTTTAAAATTAGGGGAGTAGGTCACTTCCTTCGAGACTGGAATAAGTCTTAGGATAGCCCAAGGACAAAAAGCTTTGCCAGCCTCCCAGGTGGCAGGGAGCTCCCTGACTTAGGCAGGCATACAAAGACTGGGCAGCATGCATGCAGAAACTAAAGGGGATCCCACACAGGCAGCTCCCTTTCCCCAGATATTGGGAGTGGGTGTCTGACCTACTTGCTCTTCATTCATCCCCCCCTTTCCTCCCGTTCTTCCAGTCCTCCCACTTGCTTCCAGTGCAGGTGGGTGGGGGTGAGGTTGGGATAAACTAGGCAGGTACTGAGGCACGGCCCATGAGAATAGCACTCAATCTCTCTTCCTAAGCTGACTTGGGGTCACTCTCCCGCGGACCCCACATAGAAGTCTCTAGTACTCTGTCTCAGTGAGGCTCCAGGTCAGCGCAGAAGTGTCTGTTCTGTGGAACCTATCCCTGGACACTTACTTTCTCCACCCAGTTTGCTGTAGTCCATTAGTTTGGCTATAACTGAATATACAAACCCCAGGAATAATGAACAAACGGGCTCTATTCAGTTCACAGTTCTGGAGCTTGTAAAAGCCAGTACTGAGGTGCCTTGTTTTTAATAGTCTTCCTGCTGGGTTATATATAGTATGGTAAAGGACCTCACATGGTGAAACAGAAAGACTAGAAACTTGCATTCCCTGTCTTCCAAAAGCCCTCTAGTTTTATTTTAGACTCCGTTTCCACTAGCACATCCAATCCTAAAGATGTCAAAGGCTCCACTTCTAACTGCCCCCTATAAGCAATCCTAATGTGAATTTTGGGGGACACATTCAAGCTGCCGATTCCCTGGGATTCCAGGAACGATCCTAGTCAAATACTGCTGTACAAAGTCCAGCACTGGTATCCCCACACCCCCATCACCTGTGCATCCACTTGACCTGTGCTGGATTGTTAGACAGTGTTAAACATGCTGCAGGAGCTCTAGAGAACAGATGTGAATGCAAACTAGCTTCTGAGGGACGGCTTTGCTCAGAGCAGTGCTAATAAAAGCCTTCAGCTTTGGGGAAGCAGTGCAAACTGTCCTTGTGAATGACTGATTCACTTTAAGGGGAAATAACAAGAGTGTGTTTACCTAGGCAATTTCAGACGATGCCTATATGTCTTGGCATCTATTTATAACTTTCCAAGATGATGTCTTTGCTTCCGAGGAGACCAAAGACTCCTTGTGAGACAATGGATTTTCTTTTTGTTTCCATGGGTACATCCTGGAGTTGGCCTTGGTTTAATCTGACATGGATATTATGGTGGAGAATGCTGACATGAATGAAATTGCATACCGAGAACTGGTGTCAGTCAATTGCAAATTATTTGTCATCCTACGGAGCTAGTAAGTAGTGATGAGAGATGAGTCTTTTGTCCAACAGTCGTTCACTGTAGACTCTGTGCTATCAATGTTCTAGACGTTTCTGTTACAGAAGGAAAATATTTTTGTTCAGGATTTCAGACATCAGTGTTTTTTTTTCCCAAAGGAACTGTTGCAGAGGTCCCTGCCTGTCATCTATGGAATCTACAGAGAGGATGTGGTGGTGAAATCATAAGACTCCATGCTTCTAACGAAGCATACCAAAATGCAGCTTTTTCATAAGTTCAAGTTTCTCAACCTGTAGGTCCCGGCCCCTTTGGTAGTCGAAGGACCTTTTCGCAGGGGTTACCTAAACTCATCAAAAAAAAAAAAAACCCAAATAGTTTCAATATGATTCATAGCAGTGGCAACATTACAGTTATGAAGTAGAGGTGAAAATAATTTTATGGTTGGGAGGGTCACTGTAACATGAGGGACAGTATTAAAGGGTTTCAGCATTAGGAAGGTTGAGACATACTGCCCTTCGGAAAGCCGCTGATCCGTGTGGTCTGAGCTTAAGGGGTGATTTAGGAATCCTGTTTTGCAAGGAGTGGTTAGTGAGTGATGGAAGCTTAGTCCTACTTTATATGGATTGGATCTGAGCACTACCCTATTGCTCTAATAACTAAATCTCCTGTCACAGCTTTTATTGTTTTGTTTGTCAAAGGAGTTCACCAATAGTGTACGCCTCATAGGGCAGAGTATAAGAGGATCATGCGTGTTAGTTGTGCCCAAAAGCTTCTAAAACAGAAGGGGGATGAGATGCACAAATCTGTGGGAACCTAGACCTTGACTGACACTATGATAGGGACATAAGGACATATATTCCAATTTAAATGTTGCTCTGCAACAAGAACTTCTGTTGTTATATTAGTTGGGAGCCTGGAGTTGATATTCGCAAGCAACCTATGATTATGGAAGACATTTTGTTCTGGAATCCTGAACATCTGTTATCCAAGTTCAACTCTTCCAGTTAATCTTTGATCTTCAAGCTGTCAGCAGTACCAAAGAGAGGCTCAGATTGTAGATATGTAAGTTTGGGTGCTAAACACCTTAAAACAATCACTAAAAATTAAAGCAAGGTGATCCATTATTTTCTCTAATGATCTGGCCATGCCTGTGTTATTGGATGCTACAAGCATATTTTCATCAGAGGTTTAAAACCATGGTGTCAACATGCTGCCTTAAAAGAAACGAATGCCCTTCAGTGTGGCGAATGTATTTTACACATTCTCTGCTCCCTATCAGCCCAGCCCCCTCCTTTGCCTTCAGGATCTTCTGGATACATTGTTCTCATACCAGATCTGTCCTGGTTAGAATTTATTGACAAGTTGGCACTACCTAAACTCATTTGGGATAAAGGAACCACCATTGAAGAATTGTTTTGATTTGATTGTCTGGTAGGAGATTATCTTGACTGGTGCCTGATGTGGGAAGGTCTAGCTCACTGTGGGGACATACAAAAGCTTTGTGAGTAAGCCAGTGATTGCACCATCATCTTCCCTCCATGACATCTCTTCCAGGTCTTGAGTTCTTATCCTCAGAGCTCAGTGATAGATTGTGACCTGGAAGTGTAGGAGGCAATAAACCCTTTCTCCAGGCCACTTTACGTTATTTATTTATTTAATGTTTGAGTGCTGCACAGATTATACAAGCACTTGTCAGAACAGAGCATCAAGATTTCCTTAAAGATTGTCATAAGCCACCATGTAGTTGCTTGGAATTGAACTTAGGACCTCTGGAAGGGCAGCCAGTGCTCTTAACTGCAAAACCTTCTCACTAGCCTTTCTGGATACTTTTAATCGTGTTTATCTCAGCAACAGAATGACACAGACAAAATTTGTGTTCCACTCTCAGGCTGAGTTGAGGTGGATAAGACTAACCTCTTTCCCTGGGGTTACTGAGGTTGGATGATCTTGGTGAATATCTGTGCCTCACCCATATGAGAACAGTGCATCTGCTTTCAGTTTTCTGGAGCCTGCAGAGCAGAGAAGGGAGATTTATATAAATTCATCCATAGAAACCCTGCTATTTTTAACAACATCCCTTTGACTATAGACACACATAAATATCCTTGAAAATCCATTTAGTCATTGCTTTCTCAGCTGGGTTGTTTCTCCAGTGGGGTCAGAAGGAGACCTGCCAAGTGCTAGATGCCATGCCTGAAGCTCATACATCGGACCATGATCCTCTGGCCTCTGATGAGCTCACTGTAGTACAACCTCCCATTTCACAGAAGGCATGAAACAAGCTGTCACAGGGTCAGTGGACCATGAAGAGAAAAATAAAGATATAGAAAGACTGCTCCCCTCTGAGTTTGCATTTCCTGGGGATGAGGGAGAGAAGTCAGCTGAAGTTCACATCTGGGTGAACTCTAGTGCCCTCGAGGAGAGCTCAGGAACTGCTGTCACTTTTTCAGGTGATAAGGATAGATCTAGTTTTCTAAGAGTGTGGTTGCCCCCACTGCTAAAAAGAAGAACCCATGAAGGGCTAAGGGATCTTTTCCGTTAATCATAACAAGTTGGAAAAGGTAAGGAATCAGAGAATCTTATTTTTTGAGGTTGGAAGATGCATTTCTGGTCTGCATAGAAAAAAATGCATGACCATTAACTTTGAATGTCAAACCATTGGGGTTCTGTCAGTGGGAAAGATGTTTGATTTGTGGAGAGTCTTAGCCAGGTCAAAGAACACAACACCAGGCAATCCTGAATTCAGAACCTAGAAATCATATGAAATGATGGTAATTAGTTCTCTGAAGAATTAAAAGCAAGAGACTCATTTTTTACTAGGTTTTGAGGCACGAGTACTTATCAGTTTTCCTTTCTTTTGTTTCTTCTGCTGTAATAAAGCAGTCAGGCAAAAGCAACTCACTGAAAAAGGTTTACCTGCTTCATTTCAGTCACGGTGGGAAAGTCGAAGCAGCAGGAGCTTAAAGCATCTGATCAGATCCTATCCACATCCAGAAGGTGGAAACTGATGAATTCAGGCTCCTGCTCAGCTCTGTTGGTTCACTCACAGTGCAGGGTTCCAGCCAGAAAAAAGGGCCAATTTACAGTGGATGGGTCTTTTCATCTCAAATAACAGATCAAGGCAGTTCCCCACATATATGCCCATGCCAATCTAGGTTCTGCTAATCACTATAGCATGTACTACACAAACATGGTGATGCAGGCTACATTTTAAATTGAGAAAAAGATCACAAACTAATACGAACCATTTCTAAATGCACAATGTACTACACTGAGGATAGCTTCGTGGTTTGGCATTGATGTCCTCTAGCTCCCAGACATTTTCATTGTTTCATATAGAATCTCACACTTGTGAAGGGATGTCTTTGTTTGCTTTACTATTTCTGTGATCAAATGCTGACCAAAAGCAACTTGGAAAGGAAAGGGTTTATCTTATATCGCCCAGGTCACAGTTACTGAAGAAATCCAAGGCAGGGACTCAACAGGGCAAGAACTGTGCCCAAGTCTAATTCCATGGCTAGGAAGCAGAGTAAGCCTAAACTCTTTCCTTGTGCAAACTGGTAGACTGAGGCACCCATACATAAAACATGGTATAATTCATTGCAAGAAATCCTAAGTTTAGGATTACATCTCCATTATCTTTTGAAAGGCATCAACAAATTATTGCCTGAATTTGTTGAACACGAATGTCCCAGTTTCCTTTCCTGTCTGTGTGATAAAAATGTCCTGACAAAAGCAACTTTAATGCAGGAACTTTAATTTTACTTGGCTCACAGCTCCAATTTAGAATCTGTCATTTCAGGGAAATCACAGCCTGATTAAAAGTAACCAGTCTCATGTATTGTTGAGAGTGGAAAGTGAATATGCATGTGTGCTCACACCTGACTTTTTCTCTTTATACAGTTCAAGAACCAAAGAAGGATTCTGTCTGCTTTAGGCTTGGGTCCTTTCATATGAATTAACAAAATCAAACAATCCCCACGGACAAGCTCCAATGCCAACCTAATCCAGACAACCTCTCATTGAAACTCTCTTCCCAAGTGATTATAGATTGTCAAACTGACAAAGCTAACTGTTACAAAGGACTATAATCCTTGACTGTGCTAGAAATTTTTTTACACTATGGTAGTTACCAGATATAGAAAAAGCAACTGTTTCATTTTTCAGGTAATCAAAACAAAGGGCCATGGTGGTTGATATTCTGCCTGACAGCATATCTGTTAAGCAACACTGAAGTGCTTTAGGAGAGACTTTAGGAGTACAGACTTTTCTGCTTTCTCTGCCCATCCTGTAGGTAGAACTCTTTCCCTCCTATGTAAAGACCCAGAGCCAAGCATTTCATTTAGTTCATAGCATGTGTTCGTAAAACAGTAGCTACATGGGACAAACTCATAGAGATGCTCATCTGGGACTTGAAACAATCAAATCCCTCCAAATTGGGTCTAAACTCTATAGCTCTGAGCATTTGGATGAAGGTACCTAGGTAGTCAGTAGCAATACAGTCAGGCAAGTATTCCTGGCCCTCATTTTCCCCCTCTCCAAGAGTTCTTTTGGCTTTCCAACATACTATGTTGGCTCAGAGATGAGGGCATTTGCAATGCAAAATAGGAGAAGACTTTTGGGCTACCCAGGCAGGTGCATCTCTGATCTGTGTTCCTTCTATTTTGGGGTTGGCACATCTGCTAGAAATTTCTCAGAGATGCACATGCTGTGAAAGGGGCTAGAGAGCAGAGATAATGGCAGGGCTGTGAAGGCAAATTTATTGTGTTAGTGGAAACATTAAATATAATTAATGTAACTGCCATCTCATTAGGTAAATCACTCTTGGGTTCAGGACATACTTTTTCATATAGGTTAAAGTGAGAAGAAGGAAGGTGAAACATTAACTCGGTGCATTGGCAACATGCCACTGGGCTAGTCAGGGCGTATCTTAAAAAGAGCCATGTGGCAAGGGGTAGAAACAGAGGTCAAGAAGCAGGAAGCAAGTGGCCTAATCGTATCTGTAAAAGAATGGCCTTGATTGACTATGTGCCCCCCCTCTTTCCTTTTAATGTTTCAAGGTATATCCTGATGTGACTGCTTCCTTGTATGTATAAATAGGAGTCCTGGCTTCTAGCACTGCTACTTTCCTAGACAGATGTAAGTTGAAGTTTATCTACCGTGGCCAGTAGCAATGAGCTTTAGGACATCAGGGCTACTCTAAGCCTGTATCTTTCTGTCCTTTATTCTCTCCAGAACTTTGATATACCCATATCAAGCCAAACAGTCAGATGGTTCCCAGATGCGGACTTAAATGTTCATCAAACAGTGGTTACTTGTCCAAGGTCACAGAGCTGAACGTGGAGAGAAGTGGGTCTATTTCTGAAGTGTTATTTGATTCGTGTCCATTCAGAAATACCCCGCAGGAGTAGCTCGGCTTTGTGATATACAGGAGAACTTCAGGGGGTGTGGGGGGAAAAGGCCGTGGGCCTGGCAGCGCTCATCTCATGGTCCAAAGAGAACTCCAGTGCTACTGAATACATGTAATTTATTCAGCAACTGCTCAGAATCTGTGCCTTCCTTCTTCCTGTCCAATTATTGTCTTCATTTTCACTTTAGTGTGAATTACTCTAATTAGCTAATATCTTCACAGGTAGCAAGTGCCACTTATGCTTACAGCCTGCAGAGTTCCTTAATGCAGGCCCGGAGAAGCAGGGAGGAAGAGAACTCTTAACTTCACGGGAGGGGCTCCTGGGCCATGGGCCAGGAGATTGATGATCAGTTCTATAAAGGCAGTCTTTATTCAAATGAGATGGATCAATTCCAAGACCGATTTAAATGTGTGACTTTCAACATGCTAGGTATATTCCTGTTATTATGTTTAGACCGTTAAGGATTTAAGGTTGAATTCCATTGATTTCCTTTGGTCATGCCCTTCCAGGATTGGTGCCAGTGTGTAAGCATGAAGTAGAAATGCTAACTGGGAGATGTCTCCTGGCTTTGTAAGGAGTCAAGGTCATAGTCAGGCTGTCCTGGATCTGTGATTTATATCTGGGGAACATGGAGCAAAGTCTATTCAATCCACATAGTGATCTGACATAAGTATCAAGTCTACCAGTGTCTAGCCTTGGGTAGCAATGACTTGATGAGTGTTAGCTTATAGGAGCAGGAGCAATGTGCAGGAAGCTGCATCAGTGACAAAATCATGTCTGCACTGGTGATGACTCAGAAAAACTCCATCCCCAGAGCTTTTCACAAGCCAGAACTGGTCTTTCAGGAAGCTTAGCTGGCCAGAGAATTAGTCTTTGCCCCAGAATCTGTTTACTGTTTCCATAACCTTGCAGAGAAGCCTAAATGAATCTTGTTAGCTTCTGCTTTCAGTATTTGAAAAGTTTGCTGGCTTCCCGGGCCTAATTTATTCCTCCCATCATGAAAGAATGTTTCTATGCAGATGAGAAGATCACTACACAATGGCTCCAATTTAGCTTTTTTTCTGATTTAGTGAGTGGCACGCAAGGAAATGGCTCAACTTCTATATACCAGTAAAAGGTGTAATTCCAAAATCTGCTGCTTCCAGACTTTTGGAGGGTAACATTATTATAGAAACATCTTTAGACTTGGTCTTTTCAGGTAATACTGCTTAATATACTTCAGACAATGTTTTTTTTTTTTTTTTCAATGGGATCAAGTAAACCGATGGTTGGCAGTCTTGATATTGATGGCCTATCAACTCATTTGCTTAGTCTGAAGGAACAGACTGACTGACCAAAGAATCTAGAGGAAAAAGTAGAAACTTTTCATGATAGTGATGTTAGGTCCAAACATCAGATAGTGTATCCAAAGTTGAGAAGACAAGAGTTATATCTGGGTTATGAAATAACTCCAGTGTGCTGGGACAAGTAGACTCTTTGTGAGCGGGCCTGTGGCTAGAAGATGACACTTGGAAGAAATACAGAATACATATTGCTACAGGAGGTAGAGGAGAACTTGTCTTAAGGTTTTCAAATCCTTATATTCAGAGTAAAAATCATAGTGTGCATAAACAACGACACTACTTGTGAGATAATCTGACATTTCACCAACCCTTGAGGGTCCAAGATCAAAAAATAAAGATCCCAGCACAGAAAAGAAGGATGGGACTTGGGTTCTAGAGAGAACGTAGACCAGCAGTTGGGAATAGGGTTACTCTTAGGTTTAAGAGTCTACGCTGCTACTGAACTCTTACTCCACATGTGTCCTTTTCAACTTGGAACACAAAAGGAAACACAGTACATGCATTACTGCCATATGCTGCTTCGTATCTTCTGTCTTCTTCATGGTCTGTGCACATGGTAGAAAAGCATAGAGCCATTCTGAAATGTTTACGGAGTGACTGATTACTCATTAGTGAGTGCTAAGACATTGCAACTGGTTGTTATTTATCCATAAAATTGTCCACAAATATTTATTCTGCACCCACTCTCTGCTTGTAGAATAAGGTTATGATGGGTGGATATATAAATGGCACGATGTCCACTTAAATTTGAGTTTCATGCAGGAATATTGAATATACTTTGCTACAAATATGCCGCTGAATTTGCAGTATTATATTTATTTTTGTTGGGTCATGTAATGTTACTGGTCAACAAATGAATTAAGAGTCAATGTAGCTGTATACATCTGTAGCAATGAGTGGGGCGAATGGCAACACACAGCTGACAGGAGCAATGAAAGTAATTACACACAATATCATACCAGGAGCTGCTTTCTGGGTTTTCAGGGGTTCTAGTTGTTGACTTGTCAAAGAAGAGAACTTTCAGATTAGTACAGAAGAAAGGGCTCCTATTTTTCTTTAAGAGTAATTATGTATGTGACAAAATTCACATGGTTCAACAGGGTCAGATATTTTCATAATCATGGCAGTGGCCACAATTCTCTAGCTCAAAGAAACTTCTGGAACCTCAGAAGGATAGCTAATATCATTGGAAGTCACTGTCAATCCTTGTTTCCCCAGACTCTGGCTTCTACCATGTGTTTTCTTTCTTTCTTTTTTTTTTTTTTCTGTACAGATTTGTCCCAATCTACATTTTTATTACAAATGGGTATGGTTTCTATCATTTATTATGTGGTAAGATCTAGCTGCATTTTAAAACTTCATTTTTTTCTGTAGTTAATATTATGGACAGGAAGCCAAGGAAACTGTAATTGTTAATTGTACATCGACTTGACACAAGCTAGAGTCATTTAGGAAGAAGGAACTTCAGTTGAGAAAATGTCCCTACTGGACTGGCCTGTGAGCAATTTTCTTGACTGATGATTGATGTGAGATTGCCCATTTCTCTGTGTGCAAGGCCACCCCTGGGTTGATTGGCCTGAGAGTTATAAAAAAGCTGGATGAGTAAATCATGGGAAGCAAGTCAGTAAACAGCATTCCTGTATAGACCCTGCGTCATCTCTTGCCTTGAGTTCTCAACCTGACATCCCCAAATGATGAACTCATAAGCTATAAAAAAAAAAAAAAAATAAACCCCTTTCTCCCGAAATTGATCTTGCTTTTGGTGTCTTATCACAGCACTAAAAACCCTAATTAAGACACCAATTATGTAACCACGGCTTTCTGACCAAGCCCTTCATAAGTCAAGCTAGACAAAATCCACATATGGAAGATGCAGTTATTAATGATGTCTCATTTATAGTTCGGGATCTTTTGGTGACTGGTGACTTCTAGGGGAAGGAGAGTTAGTTTTCTGCAGAGTTGTCGTCCCAGTAATGCTTTAGAAGACCCTATACCTACCTATACACATACTTGCAGCATAAAGTAGAACTAAATAAGTTTGAGGGGAGACGGAGACAGAAACAGAAAGAGAGACAGAGAAAGACTACATGAATTTGGGAAAAAAAGGTTGTGTGAGGGTACGGGATGAATTGGAGAGGTGCGAGGTAATAGGAGTATATTTAATCAAAACATATTTTATCTATCTATGAAATTCAAAATTCTCAAACAATAAAACATTAAGAGATTAGGGAAACAAAGGGAAAAAATAATACTCCCATGTGTGTACCTGCTGTGAATGTTCTAGCAATTGGTCAGTTGATGAATGAATATCAGTTTCTTTGCTCCTTTGTGTGTTGTATATAATGTGTTTCTGAACATTGACATATGAAGTTTTGTTTGAGTGCCTGTTTTTATTTCTCTTCAGTAATTACCAGGTTTAGAATTTCTGGGTCACAGGACAATCCTATGTCTAAGTCATTGAATCATTCAATTGCTCTGCATTAGTTTACATTTCCATGATCAATGGATAAGAAACTGTTTCTCTACTTCCTTGTTAGAAATTATTAGTTTTCATATTTTCTAAAATACATAGGTATTCTTATTGTTATAAAGTCATGTTACTATATCATTTTTATGTGTGTATGTTGACAGGCTATTTTTCAGGAAAGTGTTTGGTTCATATAAAGACATAGTGGAAGGGATAGAGATTTTCTATTTCTGCTTTGACTCAACACATGCCTAATTTCCCTCACCATTAATAACTCCTCAGATATTAGAATGTCATTTTAAAACTATGGGTGTATATTTTTGCCATTATAATATAAATTCCAGGGTTAACATTAGGTTTCATCTTTGATGCTGTATACCAAATGGATCTTGACAGATGTCTAATGACACCCACCTACCACTAGTATATTACTACTGTAGAAAATATCCACCACATCCCATATGCTCATGGCTTACTATTCCCAAACCCATATCAACCACAGTTTTTGTCAGCTTCCAAAATTTCATCTTGTATGGAATGCAGTAGTTATATTCTCATAGTATGTACCCAATGCATCTCAGTGTCATTCACACCTTTCAACATGTAAGTTTCTTTGACAAACTTTCATAGGATGTGAATCTGGTTTCTCCTTGGCTTTAAATACCATCCCATTATCTGAATGCACAAATGCTCACTTAGCTTTTCCCTGGCTGAAGTATATCTTGCTTGCTTCCATATTTTGCATAATTATGATCAGCTTGCTTTGACCATCTGTGTGCAGATTTTTGTGAGGACAGTAGTTCTAGACCTTTTTGTATATCTACCAAGAAAGATAATTGTTGTATCTTGTGTTAAGAATATGTTTAATTTTGTGTCAAAACTCAAACCTTTTTCCAAAGTGACCCCACTTTTTGCATTCCTACCAGGAATGAATGAAAGTTCTCTTCTCTCCACCTCCTTCTAGCATGTGGCGCTTTTGTGTTGTGGCTTTAAACCACTGTGGCAGGTGTGCAGTGGTATGTCTTTGCCTTACTTTGCATTTCCCTGATGACACACGGTGAGGTGTATGTTCTCCTCTGTGTCTTTCTTTTCTGTATGTCTTCTTTGTTGAAATGTCTGTTGAAGTCGTTGGCCCATATTTAATTGATGTGGTTTACTTTGGTTTGAGTTGGCATCTCCCTAATGAGTAAAGATGTTGGGCTTATTTTAATGGATGTGTTGGCCATCTGTGTTTCCTCTTTGGAGGGTTTCTAATATATTCAAAGTGTGATAGAAAACCAACAGGATTTGGTAGCTGTGGAATTCTAGTAGCCTTCAGATGAAGATGTAGAACCCTCAGCTCCTCTTGCACCATGCCTGCCTATATACTACCTTGCTCTCTCCTTGATGATAATGGACTGAACCTCTGAACCTCCTTGCCATTTCCTGGACTCTAGTCATTCCAGGGAGGACAACAGATGCATTTAAAACTGAGCTCAGGGTCCCTGGATCTGCGCATTTCTGCTCCAGCTGCCCTGCCTTGCCCTCAAGCCTTAGAAAGGCACAGGAGCAGGGAAACCCTGGTGTGCCCCCAGCTCGGACCGATTAGGGACTGTATGAAGAATTGCGCTTGGACAAGGACTTCCCGGACAATCACAAGTGCTTCCCGATGGGCTGCAGCCCTGTTTGCTCCAAGCTTAACGGACTGAGCAGAGAACTCTCACGGAGCAGCAGTACTGCTCAATCAGCCCGCGGTGCCCACATTACTCCACTATCGGGAGGTCATGCTTCCACAAAGGTTGTGACCAGGGCAGGAGGTGACAGATAAAAGCAGGGCACCTGTCCCAGCGTGGACTTCCCCAAGCTCGGTCTCTGCGGGGGCCAGTGCCAGGTGGACAGCCAGTGTTCTGGCAACACGAGATGCTGCCAAAACGGCTGTGGGAAGATGGGCTGCACCACACCCCTATTCTGAGCTTCCGCCACTGGCAGCCTGAGGAATGGAGAAAGGTTTCTTCTGCTGGACCGTGCATCTGTGTCATTCTGTGGCCTCCTTTCTCTATGGCTTTTGCATTTCTTTCTGGTCCCACCAAAGTATCTTTTTCCTTTCTAATCAATAAAGTGATCACTTTCAGCAATGGAGAAGCTATTAAAAAAAAAAAAAAAAAAAAAAAAAAAAAAAGACTCTCTGACTTTTTTGTGAAGAATGCAAAAAATCAGGGAGAACTTCCAATTTATTTTCGGAGTCAGGGAAGGTGGCTTGGCGTTGGGCTTTGTGAGACTGTTTCAGTTTCTTTCTGGTACTGCTCTGCAGTCACATTGCATCACTGGGTCTAAATTACCACTGCTAGCAGCAGTGCCATTCTCTCAGGAATCGATAGAGACTCAGAGGAAAGCTGAGTCTTGAGAACTCACCCTGGCATGACTGTGTACAAGGAGCCCTGAGAAGTGAAAAACTTCCCAGGAGCATCCACCTTGACTACCAAGACTGACAAG
The DNA here is from genome assembly GCF_963924665.1 of Micromys minutus. NCBI lineage: Eukaryota > Metazoa > Chordata > Mammalia > Rodentia > Muridae > Micromys > Micromys minutus. The sequence continues at coordinate 14,171,255 of NC_137962.1, read as the reverse complement.
TCTAAAATAGAAGTCTGAAATGTTGGTTTCTTGTTTGATTTTGTAGTATTTTATTACTGCTGAGTTTCTGTAAGTAAGGTGATAAACAGTAAGCTAAGAGAAAGATGGGTGGAGAGAAATAGGCTTACCAGAGATGAAACTATAGCTTCTGGGATGTGCACAGGTCTGTAAATAGGGGTGCATGCAGGAGAAGCAAGAAGTACTTCTCCCTGGTGGGTATTAAGTCAAGTTCAGGTGTGACATTTCTGACTGAGGACTACTTTCACATTTCTCTACCCATTTAAGTAGCTCCATAGACGTATGTATCTGTAATACTAATTAGTATCATTTAACTATTTACCACTTTTTAATCCTCAAAGTGTAAATTACACTATATATATATATATATATATATATATATATATATATATATATATATATATATATATATATATATTGTGTGTGTGTGTGATTGTGTGTGTGTGTGTGTGTGTGTGTGTGTGTATGTTAGGTTAAGTAGGTGAGGATATCGATATGTACTCAGCTTTGGAACAAGTCTTGGAGGGCAATCTTCATTTCTTTCACCATTCACTTGATCTTATAGGATACAGAGAGATGATCATGTTAACCTCTTAAGGCTCAAGGAAATGACTGGGGGACATCTGTAATCTTGATACAAGGTTCCTGAATATCCTGTTTACTCCTCTCATACCTTTCATCCACCTTACTGGCTCATGATTCTCTGATGCAATTTCTCCATATTTTGAAATATCTGTTGGTTCCCTTATATCTCCTATACCTTAGTTGCTGATACAACATGGACTTTTAGTTAATATGAATGTTTGCTAAATGTCAAATCTATCATCTATTCATGCCTACGAAAGAGGTCTACACAGTATTTGTAGGGACATATATTAAAGAAGATTGTTTTTAAGAAGTAAAAGGCATAAGTTCATAATTTATTCATGACAAAAATAGGTTGATCATTGTCATATAATGATTAATAGCTACGTCAGTATGAAGTTTTTAACTTTAAGTTCATCTGATTCACAGTTGAAAGAAGCTACCAAGATCTTTAAAGTTGGCATTTTTAAAATACTGGCCTTATCTCTTTGTTTTCTCTGAATGTGGCTTTCTTTATCCATAGGTCCCCTGAAAACTTCTGACTCCTGTCTTGTGGGATGTTCATGATCTTCTTTCTTCTCTGGTTAAGAAAATGTGACTCAGTCAATTGATTTGAATACCATGAAGCAATTTCTTCGATGGGTTGTCTTCAGTGCTGTGGCTGTCTGCCTCTACTTAACTATCATTTCATAAAGACATGAATGTGTTTATGGTGATCTGTTAGGCTGTATTTTGAGCTGGACAGAAGCAAGATATACAGCATCACAGGGATTTGTGGTTTCTTTTGCTAAAATCTTGGCCCTTCCTAGCATCCGAGTTATCTGTGTGTTTAGAACTTAGTCTATTCTTTCTTTACTGCACCCAGTGCTTATAGAATAGAGTCTCTGTCCTGAGCCTTATGCTATCCTCTTGGGATACAGCAGCTCAGAAGCAAAGGGAGTTGTTCCTTTCCAGAAATGAAATTTCCTGGCATGACATAGAAACCAAGTAAATAGTTAATTCTATAGAAGGATTGTTGCTCCATAAAATAATCATTCAAGGTGACTTACTAGAGGAGAAGAACTGGTATCAGACAGAAGTTGGAGAAAACTGGCCCTGGATTAAGACCAGAAGACACTTGAGAGCCATCTTGTAGAAAACCTCAGAGGGATAAGAAAAGTTTATTTAAAAACCTCAGAAATATCTGATACAGGCACAGTTCTTGACTAGGAACAATCTGAGAACAGGGTCATCTTTCTTGGAAGGTATTATCTGCAGTAGAGCTAAGAGACGATCATTTGGCTCATTCTGGCCAAGGTAAGGGTATAGATCATGAATAAGGTAGTAGGAAGCCAGTAAGGACTTGCCCTAAGTTTTTAGAGGTAAAGTGCCTAGAGTCATTTCATAGAAAGTGCCAGTGACATGGTATTGCTTAGTAAAGAACAGACTATAGATTGAGAGTTTAGAAAATCAGATGATCAATACACTTTACATAAAACTTAAAATGATAGTGGGGAAGGGGTTGATCAGGTGGCTGTCTTTAAATAGAAGTTTTTAAATATTTATGTGGTATGAGGATTTTTCTGAATATATGTCTGTGCATCAGAGGTCTGTCTGGTGTTTAAAGAGGCCAGAAGACAGCATTAGATCCCCTGGAACTTACAGGAGTTACAGAGCATAGTAACCTACCTGGCATGTAGGTGCTGGGAACCAAGCATAGGTCTTCAGTACTGGTAGCCAGTGTTCTTACCCAAGGCTCATAATCCCTGAGCCTTCGCCCCAGCTCTAGGGATTATGGTGTTTGAAAAACTTTTGTCTCCACTCTCTCTATTTGCCCATGATTCTAATACCATAACATATTTAAAGAAATTAGTAATGTTCCTCAATGATGTAATTTCACTGAGGAAATGAAAACTCAGATGGAATTTTAGGATCCTACTCTTTCGTTCCATAGCTGATATGAAAGTTCTCTGGGTAAGGACTGAGACTGTGCCTACAGAGTTAACTTTTCTCTAGTGCCTTGACATTTAACATTAGTCACTGAATAAGTAAACTGGAGTGGTCAAACTTCATAGATGTCTGTTCAGTAATCACTCTAAAATAAAGTCCAAATGAAAAGTTGACTCAAGGTCCTTTTGGACGTGTAGGTTCAATTTTCAGCATGCACACATGCTGTTTTTAAGCCATCTGTAACTTCAGTTTCAGGAGATATGAGCCCCTCTCTGGCTTCTGTAGGCATCAGGCACATATGTGGTACACACATGCATGAGGACAAAACACTTATATAATTAAATTAAAAATAAATAAATTGTAATTTTTAAAGAATAAAGTGAAACCCCTCCATTTACTTTAAGAAGCCAGTATTTCCAATCCTGACTCTACAGTTCATTACTTTAAAATAACTATTGTCTTTGGTTACAGATATAAGGCTAACAATCACTACCTCAAGTGATTTCTGTCTGTAAGATCCCAAACTGTTTAGATAAAAACATTTTGGCTTTTTTAACAGTCATGGGTAGACAGTGTTATCAGCTACTCACAGATGAGAAAATTGAGAAGTACATCTGCCCTTGCAGACTCACTAGCTAGTAAAAAGTAGGATTTGTGGCTATGTCAGTCTGACTCCAAACTGGTACTCCCTTTATCCCAAACTGCTCTTCAAACCAACAGTTGCTAATGTTTTTATTCTGAGAAACAGAGAGTTGGGTTTGCTTCTGCTCAAAGTCCCTCTAATGTTGTTACCTTGTAAGCCAAAAACTGAAGCTATAAGAGAGGCCTGGGCATCTGGACAAATAGAATGTGTGTCCCAGAAATGGGGTACCTGGGCCATGCTTGATACCAACTACAGTGAGTCCAACAAAGACTGGTCCTATGTTCTGTTTGGATTCTACAAACCTCCAGAAAACATCGATGAGAAACACCTTTGCTTCAGTTTCTTCTTGACCAGAGCCTGCCCAAACATGTGTGAGAAGGCTGGAATTGAGGCCCAGAAATATTGTGAGTGGTCAGTGTGGGAAGGAAATGATGCATGCTGAGTCATGATGCATTTACAAGGCTAATGGCAGATGCTAAATAAAATGTGATCACAAATTATTAAATCCAGGGCACAACCATAGCACAACTGAAACATCAACCTCATCTCATCAGCAAAGTTCATGTTCTATTTTTTTTCCCTCTACTCATAGACATATCCGCTGGACAAAATAAGCACATGGCTAAGTTCTTATGGTCTCTCTAAAACCTGTTTATATGCAGGTTCAAAGGTAAGAGGGATAAGATATATGTAGTTGCCAAGAATAACAACAAACTGGCTCATTCATTCACAGGCACATGCTTTCCTTGCCTATCCTAAGTACTATTCTATTCCCATATTCTCCCATCATTCCTGGTAAATTTGGTAGTAGTCCCATTTTCATAGTTCTATTGCTTCCAAGTGGATGTGCCTTCATTTAATATGATAGGCAGAAATTTTTGTTCAGGAAGGTGGTGCATAGGCAATCTAGGAAGCAGGAACAGGGCTCCCAAGGATAGGTAGCCTATCAGAGAGGTGAGAATTAGCACTACCTTGCTGTCAGTGATGGCTTGGGCAGAAATGTTTTGAGGAGGTAGAGTGCTCAAGTGAAAGGGGTTGAAGAGGAATGGTTGAAGTGTTGACTTGAAGGTAGTGAGAGAATAATTCTGTGTTTCTTGGAATAGATGCCCAGTGGCATAGGTGTGTTTGTCTGTGCAGTCTCATATGGCATCAGACTCTGAAGACTAAGATATTAAAGTTCCTGTCATGATTTTTCTTCAGCCAGTCTGTGTGACAGATTCTCATGGTACTTAGCAAGAAGAGGCTGATTTCCTATCTCCCTGAATTTTCAAGAGTCTCTGAAGTTTTTAGTTTCTGATAAATCCCTCTTCATCTGATTCTTGTCCTGTTTGTTAGCAGTGGGGATTTTGGGCAAGTTTTTTTTCTTGATTTGATTTTTGGAGTTCTTTCTTTGATCAAATGAAGTCATGGATCTGAAATGTTTGCCTACCAAGAATGATAATGATCTGAAATGAAAATTAAGAGTCAGGTTTCCCAAGGGACCCTGAATATAGTGCATGCATTTTTGTAGAAGGCAGGATGGAAACATGGGCATGCAGTTCACTGAATCCCCATGTTTGGTGTATGAGAAACTGGTGCCTGGATAGTGAAGGTGAACTCAAAGGGTTAAATGAAGTAACAATTCTAAGCCAATGACGTCTTCCTGTGATTCAACTTGAATTGGGTGTGCTGCGGTTATGCAAAGGAAACACTTCTGAAACATTTATAGCCATTAATGAATGCAAAAACCTTAAAATTAGACGGTGTGATATTCATAGACTCTCAAAGCTGTCAGGAAGCAGAGAGGACGTTGACTTGAAACTCTATCCTAAAGCAGGAATCCCGTCTTTAGCTTTTGGGCAGACAACATCTGCTGATATTCTTCTGGAGACTGCAAATCTGTGCCTTCTGAGCAGGTGTGTCTGTCACCGCTCTCTTCAACGTGGGTCATGTTTGTCACTGCTTTAAGACCCCCCTCCACACACACATATCCATTAACCATAATGACATGGGCCTTACCACCTCACTGCCCTGGGGTTCTTCAGAAGGAAGAAAGAAACTTCTGTCTTTAAGACTCGGAGAGACCAAAAATCAGGTCAGACTGAGTTCCTATTTGTCCTTGTACTCTCAGTATGCCTCTCTGTGGTTCAACCTAGTCTTTGGATGGCTATTCAGATCTTCTCCAAGCACCTCCGCTCTGCCCAGCACTACTGGTACTTCAGACAACTTTCCAGCCAGATCAATTTAAAGATGGAAGCTTATCTTTCATTATTGTTATGTTATTGCATAATGCATGCATAACTAATTCCTCTAGTATCATTATTAATAGCTATTATATACTCTTGCTAAAATATGCACTAATATTAATTTTAAAGGTAAGTCATTGTCATATACAGGTTATTATTTGCATGATTTTGAATGAGGAACTATGGGAGATCTGAAGCATAATTTGGTAGCCTGTGAGGCAGAATATGATCATCAGATTTGGCAAATGTAGAACCACTGCCATTTTTATGAACCCAGATTCCCCACTCATGGGGAGTATTGGCTATGTGTGAATCGATACTTAGGTGCCTTGGTGTTTTTTTCGGTATTAGGTGCAATAAACTTGTACCTACTGCATTTCAAACTTGGAAGTGCCTCTGAACTATCTAGCATTAACTGAGAAGAAGCTGCATGGATGTGTCAGTCTGGGTTCCATATCAGGGTGTGGGCCTTACATCCTATTAAAAAGTGGTTGGTTACTCATATTTGTGCCACTACTGCAGCAGAGGCTATATCTCACATCTTTCATGTCTCTACTGTAGCTCTAAATATTAGTAGTTGAGTGAGATTGATTGATTTTTGTCCGCTGGTCGTATGTATAGAAATGTCATAGAAACAGTATATTTCACAATAACTTCAAAAATATTTTGGTAAAACTTTGAAGAGTAAAAAAGTCAGTTGCATTCAGAACTTAAAGATATTGAAGCAAGAAACTTGTGAAGACACCAGAAGATGGTAAGACTCCCCGTGCTCATGGATTTGTAGAATTAATAATGTGAAATTATATTTATAATCCTACCAAAAAGGAAGGTACAGATTCAGTTCAATCCCCATCAACATTAAAACACAAATTTTCAGATCAATTTAAATAACAATCTTAACCTTCATATAGACACACACACACACACACACACACACACACACACACACACACACACACACACATGCTCACTTACTCACACACAAACACACACCAAGAAACACAATCATGATAGTGGATAAGCCTGAATAATAAAAGAACTGTTGGAAGTATTACCTTCCAGATTTTAGGGTGTATTACAGAGTTTTAGTAACAAAAACAATATGATACCAGCATAATAGTAGACACATTGATCAATGGAATATCTTTGAAGACATAATTGCACATATCTCTAGACACCTGCTTTTTTAAACAAGTAAAAAAATAAATTCTGGAGAAAATTCGGCATCTTCAACAAATGGTGCTCATCATTTTCATTCTCAATGAGATCATTTGCTGAGGAATTAAGCAGATTCTCTCCCTGCAGCAATGGCATCTGGCAAGTTGTCATAGCACACTTCATTACAGTAATTACTTGGAGTAATTCTCTGGGGTAAATAGAAAAGCATAGATGTCAGAGGTGGGTAGCTGCCAACCATCTCTGCATAGAGTATAGGGGCAGGTGGATAGCACCCATGTTTGTATGGAGTACAGAGTCAAGTGTCAGGAAATCATTTCTTCATGAAGTGCAGGTACAAGTGTCTAATAACCAACCAACTCTGCATTGTGTGCAGATGCTGATTGCACAGAACAATCTTTTCATGAAATATAAGTGTAGATGTCTGCAAAGCAATTCTCCATGGAATGCAGGTGCACACTTTTTTAGGACCATCTTTTCATGAAGTGCAGGTGCATATGTATAAATGATGTTTTTATTTTCTCAGATAATGAGATGCGATGTGAGCCATACCCACACTGTGTGAATACGTGGCTTGAGCTGAGCCCAGAGTGTTTCTTTACCTGTTCCAATTATCCCCAAGCCTAGGACTAGAAGCTTCTTACCTTTTTACAATTTAAACTTCTAAGATGACTGATTCAAACCAACTTTCTTTGGTTTCTGAATGAATTGCTATGCCTGACTTCATATTAACTTTGGCAATATGTTCTAATCTTCTTCCACCTTCTCATTCTTTAGCATGTTCTGTCCTCACCTGTGTCTAGCTTGTCTCATTAAACCTCCCATACACACTGAACACACACCACTATTTTCTCTCTCTTACTGTTCTTAAGTAGCCTCTTCCCTGAGCTGTTCTCATGTGAAATGGGTGTATCCTAGATCTTCCTGACAAATCTTTCTCTGATTCATCACTTTGTATGCCCCTTAAATAGATTTTACTTTCAAACATGGATGGTTTTTTTTCTACAAACAAAACCTTACCTTCATTTTTGGGTATTAAAGGTGTGTACTAAGGATGTGTTTGTATCACAGCCAGATCTAATAGACCCAGAACATCTTTGAATGTGATTCCTTGCCAGAGCAGCCATGTTTCTGGATTAAAATTTTTCTTTATATATGTCACAGATCCATCTCTGCATGTGGTACATGAGCAGATTTCAGAGAGGCATTTGCACATGTCATACAGAGGCAGGTATCAGGGAACAATCATGTTTTTATCTCATAGTTGAGAAGTCAGCTTGTACTGACACTGTGTTCTGAGTCTTAGTATGTGGCTCCATTGCAGTTGTTACATTGTCCTCAGGTGACTCTCCCTGTCCTCACCCTTTTGTGATGTTTGCCCACCTTTCTTTTTTTTAGCTACTGTCTTTTTAGCACACTGTTGCACTGTGCCCTTTTCATAAAGTAAATGTATATAAAGGTCAACATACTTTTCGTGTTAGTTTGAAATACCAAAGAATGCACAACTGTAATATTGAAAATTTAGTAAAAAACATACTTTAATGGAAATCAAGCTTGTTTAAAACTTTTTGGAAAATGTAATTGACTAGTTATGCAGTTTAGACGTATTGTAAAAGTCCAAACAATCACGAACATTTAATTGTCATGGACCTCTGTACCTCAGGGGCTCTAGAGCCTCTGTGATGAGGCAACCTGGTTATTTTGAAATGGTTTGCCAAACAGACTTTTGAAATCTTGTTAAAAAGGGAATCCTGATAAACTGTGTTGAAGAAACAAAACCAGTAATTTCCATGGCTGAGTACAAGCAATCTGGTGGCAGTAGCTGAAAGCCTTGAATGAAAGAAATAATTAGTCATGAGCACTACCCTTCTAGGCAGACGTTTCTTTCCTAAAACTGTGTGAAGATACCATGCTCAGGAGAACTCAACTTGTAGAACTTAGGGAGAGAGATTAAAGTCAGACACAGCGTGTGAATAAAGGTAAGAATCACTGTGTTTTAAGAATAAAAATTCCACTGGTATAAAATACCTCTTGTCTCACACTGAGGGTAAGTAGGAGTCACTTCGGGTTTTGGAAACTGATGTATGTTCTAGAAAGACCCTCACTTTGGTGAGAGTGTGAGGGTATCTTCACAGAAGCATGGACTGTGGCATGTACCTGTACCCAGGAGGCAGGGATAATGCAGGCAGATAGTGACCACACTCCCAGGGTAGTGCTGTAGAAATGAAGAGAGGAGACTGGATTTGAAGAACTGAAGGTGGTAAGAATTGAAAACAAAGTTTGAGAAGATGAAAGAGCAATGTCCAGTAGATTCCTGGACACCTATGTAGGGAATGACAATCTTACATAATTTAGGAATCCTTCAGGTACTTCTGATCCAAAGATGGGATATTCTCTTGGCCCTATCTTAGAGGAGGGAGTTGTTGACTACATTGTGGAAGGAAATGTGCTCATTCCCTACCCTCTTCATGTTGCTCAGTTTTCAGTACCTTTGACTATACCCTCCTGGACAAAACCAACCAACAATCCAACCAACCAACCAACCAACCAACCAACCAAACAACCAAACAACCAACCAACCAACCAACCAAACAAACAAACAAACAAAAAAATGAACAAAAAATCTAAGGAAACTTAAAGGCACAAAAGGGATCATGAAATATGAAGTCTAGCATGAAAAGAAAGCTCAGGTAAAGTACTTACCATGAGGAGGCTTAGATTAACATGTGTTATCAAACTTCTCCTTCCTGTTAGGCAAACTATCTTGTTTATACAGAGAGGGAGACCAAGGCTTGCAAGTTGAATCAAATGTTAAGAATAGGTATGTAAATCCTGGTCATTTATTTACAAACCTTAAACATACATGTATGCATATACATACACATGCACACACACATATAACTATGCACACTCACAATGCTCACCTATGTAAACTCACATGCCTTACATGCATTTCAACAACAAAGTCCCATGATTACTACCCAAACTGTCTGCTTTCTACACAACAGTGCATAAATCTAGACCCTCTACATATCTCTAAAGGAAGGAGCTTGACTTGAGCTTGGAAAGAGAATATGTTAGTACTCTTTCCTGCTGTTACTTTTTTATTCTTTCTTTGGTTGTACAAATAGGAAACTGATGCTGTTATTTATCATGTAGCTCCTTTCTTAGCTCCAGTGCTTCCTTGCCCCATTTTGCTTTAGAAGCAGGTTTAGTAGCTGTAAACTGTACCATGAAAATGTTACTAGGTCTCTTGTAGTGTTGAAGAAATCTGGATGTTTGACCTAATAATGTGTGATGTTTTTAATCTTTAAATTTATAGATGGCTCTTTTGTGGGAGGATATGGCACCAATGCTAAGGGAAAAAAAAATGAATTAGAGAGACCAGATCTTAGGTTCTCCTGAACAATGAAACCTGTCTATAAACTCATATTACATCCTCAGGCCTTTCCCTCTCCTAGTAGACTCTTGTGTAAGGCCAAACTGACCTCATTCAGGTAAAAGCTTTAGTGACCATGCAGTAGAAGTGTATGTATCAAGGACAAGTGTGCTTACTCCAAGTGAACTCAGATGGCAAATACCCACTGATCCTTTGCACTTTAAGAAGAGATTGCCATTGATTACCTCAGACAAAAGCTTAGCAAAAGCCTTCTCACTCAAAGGTTAGTTCTTTAGAGAAACTCTGGGTTTAATAGTAAAATATTTTTCTTCCCTTTGAGCTCCCTGAGTCAAAGTGCAAGGGTCACTAGATTATTCTTGCTCAGTCTGAACATTTTGGGGGAACCAAATTACCTTAAGCTCAGTAATTTTAGAACTCAAGGATTTAGCTTCCAGGAAATGTGGTTTTCAGAGATGAATGTGGCAAAATCAAACCCAAAAGGATGTTTGCAGCTACCAATTATAGAAGGCAATTGGTTGTGCAGGCAGCATAAAGATTGTGTGTTGTATACAAAGTGAGTTTGTGTGTATGTGTGTTGTTTAGACATTCATGGTGATTTTGGTGTTTTGCTATGGGCATCTTTTATGTGTATGTTGAATGTGAGTGGGTGTGTGGTTGTTAATGTGTGTACTAGTTGTTGTAGGTATCATGTTAGTGCCATGGATTGTTTACATGTAGCTATGTCATATATTTTTGTGATTGGTAAGTATTGAATGTAGGTGAAATAGGTTGTGTTGGGCATATGCCTTGTAACTGCTATGTGAATATATAATTTATGTATATATTTTACAGTATACCTAATAATGCATTAAACCGTTAATATTATTTAATCCATTAAATAACTTAAGTCATTAAGGATGTTTTATAGGGTAAATGTAAGTTACAGGGAAAACAGTGAACATGAAGTTCAACCATGATACAGAATTACATGGCTCATAATGTGTTGGATCAACTCAAGTCTATTCAACTTCAAACACAGTATCTGAGTCAGTGGTTCTGAAATGAGTGTGAACATCAGAATTCCCAGAGGATAGAGGCTAAGACTTAAAATTGTTGCTTTCATCACTGAAGCTGGTAGTCTAAGGACCATATTCAAAAGCCCCCAGTCTAAGATCTTCATTAATTTTCAAATAGAAAGATCTAGGGAGAAGGTTGGGATCAATGTAGATAGTTTTCAATTATTGAGCATAAATTTCATATCGTGACCAAAGTAGACATTTAAAATGGATATTGTAAAATTTGAACTTAGCTTCTTCATTTAGTGGCATGTACAGGTTATAATTCATCACATAATATTAAGGAAAAAGGCTCCTGTGTCTGTGTTTTCAAATTCCAAAACTCTAACTATATTAATATGTTTTGAATCACAGGATGTTAACATTTCCACAGAGAAAATGATAGCATCATCTTTTACATTTAGCAAACATTTTTTCTCAATATTTGTTTCATACTGCTTTACTGCCCCAGAAAACATGCACATAAGTACTGGACCTGGAAAAGCAAGGTCTTTGGGATCCTGGGTTACTACTCTTCCCCAAGTAATAGCAGTGTCTTGTGTAAATCAAAATGTTTAAATCCCTTGGCTGCATTTAGCATGTTCTAGTCAATACTGGCATTTCCCCCCTCTTCTCCCTTTCCCTCCCTTTCCCTCCTTCCTTCTTCTCCCTCCTCTCCTTTTTCTCTCTCAGTCTGTCTTTATTTCTGTCTCCTATATCTCTGTCTGTGTCTGTGTGTCTGTGTCTCTCTGTCTGTGCCCCTCTCTTGCTCTCTCTCTCTCTCTCTCTCCCTCCCTCCCTCTCTTCCTCTGTACATATTCCAGGACTAATAGGTCAGAAGACACCAGGGACCAGAGTAATTAAAGGCTGGTACCCACACAGAGTCAAATGACTGAGCCAGCACTGCATATTTGTGATCATTGCATCTGTGGGATGACACAAAAATAGGGAGCATGCAGTGCATCTTTCAGAGTTATAAGCTAATCACCAAGAGAGATATTTGGCCTTTGCTGGACACTTATTACGTTTGGTGTTATGAGGGCAGGTTCTGACCCCAGTTGCTTCTATTGTGTTGGTCAAGACCATAGCTCACTCTGTAGTCCCCAGCATAATGAATAGTCTAGATGGTTCAGTTTTGTTTTGTTTTTGTATGAGAATTCTGAGTTTCAGTCTTTATATATATATACATATATATATATGTATGTATGTATGTATGTATATTGGTTAAAAGGATGTGCAGCATTCTCACTTGATAGACAGTCTTCTATATTTTCAAAAGTATTTCTTGGAAGGGAGCCCTTCTCAGTACTGAAACACAGGATGAAAGCTTTCTTAATTCTATGCGGTGTACTGCTGTTTTTGGGAGATGGCTTAACATTACCCTGGATATTTGGCTGGGGACTAGGGAGTCAGGGGGAGGGCTTTGGAGAATACCCACAAGTACATCACCTTTGCCAGCTATGAAAGTCTATGTGTCCTCTGATTTTATTTATTCTGCTCTCGTTGTCTCTCACATGTAATACCAGCTCCAAGAACATCTGGGCCACAGGTGCATTGCAAGAATTATGTTTGATATCACCCAGAATCCTACTGAGTAGCTGGCATTGTCATCATGACATGTAGTAGTAAACTGGGCCTTGGGAAAATGAGCCTTTCCAAAGAGTGCATTAAGTTCTAGGATGCAAGTAAGAACGTTCTTCATCCTTTTTGTTCATCTAAAAAAAAAAAAAAAGGACAAGAATCTTTATCACAAATTATTGTTGTCAAAACCTAGGTAGTATGTATAATATGATATCCAGGACTATGAGTACAGCAGATGTTCTTTTACTTTGTTTTCCCTTCTTTATTCAAATGTCTCACATCTAGTTGATTTCACGTACTCAACAAATTCAGTCTGCCTGGGGTCCTGTTCTTAATTTGTTTGCAATATGAGATTGTGATTCTATTTCTTCCCATGTGGCTCACCCAACCTTCTTATCAGCTTTTGCATCCATCTGTCAGGATAGATAGCATCTGCCTGTCACAACACCCATGTGTACTGTTGCCACTTCAGCCACCTGACTCTTCAATATTGATGATAGAGTATCATTCTGTGATTATTATGCATTGATATCAGTGCTGGCTAGCATTTATTGAGAATTTGCTACTTATCAGGTGTGTGCAAGAGGATCAATGGGGTGCGTTCAATTTATCCTTTCATAATGTAGCCAAACCAAATGCAGTCTATACTCACAGATGAAACAACACCAAGAAACAGGTAGTTAAATGAGTTGCCTAAGGTCTCCTGTCAGAAAGCAAGTAAGCTCCTGATAGTAATTGGGGGTATATGGCCTCCATGCACAGGTAGATGAAAGGACCACAGATCAGGACTTAATTCCAGCCATAACAGGTACTAACCACTGTGTCTGTTCATCTGTCTTTCTTTCTCTCTTCTTTGTTCTGTCAGCAACATGGTCTTGTCTATCTAAGCATTCCTGATTTGCTCGCTATTGAAATCAGGCTGTATATGTTTTGCAAAAGTCATCTTAAGCAATTAACTTACTTCTTTGTTTTTCAGGTAATGACCCAAAAAGATCATGTCTGAAGTACAAGGAACAGTTGAGTTTTCTGTGGAGCTACATAAATTTTATAATGTGGATCTCTTTCAGAGAGGGTGAGTATAACCCACATTGTGAATGAAAATGTGTGTGTGTGTGGTCAGGTAATAAAACATTTTGGATTAATGAAGACATTTCATTATTTTTCTGTCCAATGGACAATATAAACGGTTAATTCATCTGAGAGTAAAATATGCATTGATTAAGAGCTAATTTACTTAATCGCTTCCACATTTTCTTCTGCATTTGCTCTTCTCTGTCCATCTTTTCCTTGCATTTTAAAGGAAGTGAGTTTGGGGATTTAAGGTGTATGCAAATGTTCTCAGTTCCTGTTTCCGGGTTCCTGCCATGTCTAATTTCTGCCCTAACTTCCGTTTACTATGAATTGTGATGTGGAAGAGTAACCCAAATAATCTTCTATGCCAGTTGTTTTTGGTCATGGTGTTTTGCCATAGCAATAGTAATCCTCACTAAGCTAATGCTTTTTCCTCTTTCTATACAACCATAATTTTCACTCTTACAAAAAACTTAATCAGTATGTTGCTGATAATGGTATTACTCATTGTTTTTAATAAGCTATATGTCCATCAAAAATGATTGAAGACAATGTACACACACATATATGTATATATGTACACATATATTATATATATTTGTGTGTGTGCATGTAATATATCTTTTTTAACCATAGTCATAAGTGCGGTGGGAGGATATTGCATTAGATTAAATTAATTGTATAAAGATAAATAATAGGCCTCTTTGGAGCTGAGAGTAGAAATATCATAGTCAGCTTTGCCAAGTGGATTGGGGAACTTAAGACTCCCAATCCTGAATTCTTTTTTATTAATTAAGCCTGTTGTCTAAGTGGTCTACATCCTTTCCAAAGTGCACAAGAAAAATGATATTACATGTTCAAGTTACAGTGATTTTAGCTAAGGGATATAAATAAATTAAAACACTCTAATAAGTAAGATTTAGTTGAACTATGAAGCACTTGCTTTGTTCCTATATCTAACAGTCCCGAGTTTTGTTCAGCAGTTCAGATGTCAGGAACAAGGAGGCTCTACAGAATAGCAAGGCTCATGGCACATGACACTCCAGATTATGCTTGGATACAGCCATAATCATCGTTTAGGCTTTAACTACCTAAACTCTTACAGAACTCTAGAATTATGAATGTAGGATGATAGTTGAATAATAGCTCCTCCTAGAAGCGCCTGCACATTACTTACCCTCCTTGTACTGAAAGTTATTTGATGTATGCAGTGGAATTTAAAATGACAGTTTAATCAGGTCCATAAGTAAATAAGCTGAGATGAGTTTATTATAAATATGATTTGATATATAGACCCATGAAGAATATTCATCACACAGCCCATCCTAACAGTAAATTTGGCTGAGGTATTTGAGAGTTTTATATAAAATAGTCAATGTTAACAAAACCTTGTAAAATAACGCGTCTCAAGTATGAACAGATCTTTGTGAAGTTGTAAAAAGGGTTGAAAGTCAATGTGAAAAATCATAACTGTTTTAGCTTGTTTGGAATGTTCCTTTTATATTTGAATGTTTGGGAGGCATTGTGTAGCCCAACTCATCAATAAAGGGTAGCATAAAATGAGGCTAAATTAGAACCAAAACCTGTAGGGGACGGAACTTACATGATCAGTAAGAAAAAAATTAATATTAGAATAAAACAATTATCTATTTTAAATGGTCGGCTATGGCAACCTCATTTTATATTTAAATATTTTTTTCTACATTCTGGTTCATCATCTATGTTGTATAGTAATACTTATGTAAGATTTACACAATACACACACATACACACACATGCTTGGTCAAAGATATGCTTACTTATTGATATACAAATTATTAAAACATAGAGATCACTAATGCCCAAGAAGAGCATTTACTTTTACAGACTTTCAATTCTGTTAATAGAAATGTATCCTTTGAACTTTTTTATGGATGTATAATGGGTTTTGCTTGCATATACCACCCATTTCTCTTTCTCAGTCTTGATGAACGGTTTTATTCTCACAAAATATTGACTTGTTAATTTTGTGTCTTCATTCTTTGAATGACATTCTGTATTCCCTGGCATTTTCTAGAGAAATAGGATTGATAGAGATATTTACATCTGTCTTTCACATATCTGTCACTTTTATGTATCTATCTGAGCCAATCTGTATATAATTATCTATATAATTATATTTATTTGAACCAATCTATATAATTATCTTATATAATTAATATACATAATTATATTATTTATATAATAGAATCATATTATTTATATATTTATAATTATATTATCTATAATTAATCTATATAGTTATATTATAAATATAATTATATTTATCTGAGCCAATCTATAAAATTATCAGAGTAGCTTATAGCCTGTGGTCCAACTATTCCAACAATGATTGTGTCTTGGAGCAATTTTCTAAGATCCAATAGATGTTCAGTCTAGCAGGCTGACTGTCCTAGCTGATCTTCAGTATATTCTTGAATCCTGAAGCAGTAGTGTCTAATATTAGGGAAGAAATGAACTGGCCAATTAGAGTGAGAACATTCAGGCAAGGCCTGCTCTCCATATAGGTGCCAGATTTGGATGAATCTTTCCAAATGATCCAATCAAGAAAAAAAATCTTTCACAGTTTTTTCCAGAAGCATGGATTTTAGTTAATTCTAGGTCAGTTAGGGTAATAACCAAGAATAGCCATTACAAACATGAAGTTTAATTAGGGTTGCTTTTATAAGCACTGGTGAGGCATATTTACTGGGAGGTGAGCAATTAACCAGTGCCTACACCAATGAAGAAAAGTAATCCGCCTTTTCTGTCAGTTTCAGTGAGACATAGGGCCCCGGAAGCTCCAGCCCCACATTCATGGTGAGGCAAAATTTCACAATATTTATACCTATTCTTTGTATCTTAAAGTTTTTTTTCTGCAGTTTCTTCAACAGTGTTGTCTCAGTCTTGGGTGGTGTGATATAGATGTCCCATATAGGTCACCGACTAGTCAGTTAATCTCAGTTTTTTCACCTGTCATCAGTCTCTTATTTAAGTAGCAACAGAGTATGAGACGAAATATTCTGAAGTGATGGATAAGTGGCTCCCAGAAGCCATACCTTCCAAAATAAAAATTCTAGTGCCAAGTATGGGATACATCTCTGAGTTGTGGGTCTTAGGGAAGACAGAGGCTCCCAAACCATGTAGGCCATTGCTGTGTTCTTAGTTACCTACCAGAACTGAACATAAAGCTTCCACCTCTTACTGCAAAAATATTTTGGTTAACATTTAGCCGAAGTCTTCATCTATGGATAGTGTCAGGAGCTGATGATTAAAACTATAAGGGCAGAATTCATAGTAACTATATCCATAGGCAAGTTCAGTAAATTTTTAAGGAAAGGAATTATACTTCTTACAAAAATGAGTTTTAGAATCTGTACCTTTGTATCAGCAGTAGCACTCTAAAATAATAATCCCAAAGCCCCTGAATTTGCCCTCAGTAAGTTACAGATGGATTGTGGAGGATGCCAACCAGAATTCTGCATTTGTCAAGAGAGCTTCTGATGTGCACAATCCCTAGAGGCTCAATAGTTGAAGATGCTTTCAATATGATTCTCAAAGGAGCCACAATTCCAGTAACTTATGAAAGTTGAATGCTGCTTCTCAAACCTAGTGGGCAAGATGATTCCTTTGTGTACCCTCTGACCAAAAAAAAAAAGTTAATGGATTTTTGCTGTCAGCGAGGAGAAAAAAACTATTTCCCAAATGTGGTGGACTAGTGGAATGCGAAGATTGATGAGTAAATGAATCAGAAAACACTCCACATATGGTCACTAGGAAGGACTGCCAGATAGAGCCCCATCTCTTAAGCAACTTACAAAATTCTTAGAAAAGGTCAATATTGGTTAACCTGTTTGGAAGATTCAGCCCAAAATATGTGAGCTCCAATATCTTGGATCTAGGACAAAGTGGCACATCACAAAAGTATGTGTGGAGCAAAATAATACATTCTCAGATGGAAAAGAAAGAGGAACAAATATAGAATAAGGATAGAGATTAGATACATAGATACATAGATAAGTAGATAGATAGACAGACAGACAGACAAACAGATAGACAGACAGACAGACAGACAGATAGATATAGAGGGGAAAGGGTGATGGAGAAAGAGGGAAAAAAGGGAGAGGGAGAAATGAAGAAAGAGTGATGGAGAGCAGATCAGATAGACAGTTTTAAGAATCTCCTCAATTATGCTTCCAATAATCTAAAGATTGCCAAAGAGTTTTTATGTTGCAACCATATCTCCATGACAAATACCCAAGAATTAACATGTAGTTATTAAGTAGCTATACTAGATCTAAATCCTCTTCAGACCATAAAAGGCGAAGTGTGTGTGTGTGTGTGTGTGTGTGTGTGTGTGTGTGTGTGTGTGTGCAATCACTATACCACTAAAGTCCCAAAGTTTTAATAATTCCTTTTTCTTGTTAAGAAGTCTTGTTGTAAAGCATTCCTGAGATTCAGAAGAAAGCATTCTCCAGTTGTGTCAGCCTGACAGTTTCAGATTTGTGAAATAGATGGAATTAAAGGGGAAGCACAGCAAACATTCCTATTTAAAAGTAGACAAATGAGGAAATGAGCAACATAGGCTTTTGGGATTCTAGTCCTATCGTAATGAATTGGTAAAGTCCTGCTTCTAAATATACCACATGCTTTGGTTACAGCACACAGACTGCTCTCTCTTGAACTGACTAGGAAATTCTTCTCACTGGTTACTTTTCATCGTGCTGGAAGATGCTATCTAGGTTGCTAGATAAGAAAAAGCATTCATGGTCTTAACCCAAGTGGGGCTCTGCATGTTATTATACCAGTTATCCTGGGAAAGTGTCCCAAATGATGTGATCATGACAAGACTGTATGGGAGGAACCAATAACTTTCTTGATTGGATTTCAGGCTGTTCCACGGGAGGAAGGGATCACCCTGTACTGTAAAAATTGTTGAAAGTGACAAGTGGGAGATGATAGGGAAGTGATCAGGGAGGGCTTATTGTTCTTTTAATATATTATCACATTGTCAAGCTGCCTTCTAAAGGCTTACATTTATATCCATAGAATCATGCAGCTCCCAACTTTGATCAGAGATTTTTTTAAGCAGGTAGTGGTTAATACAAATACTCATTACTGTTTGAGGTACAAAAATAAGTAACAGTGAGTGCTCAGCTATGTATGAGACATCTATATCAATTCTCCTCTCCCAAGACTCAAGGACTCTCAAGGAATAGAGGCAGAGACAGTGTAAAAGCTGGAAGATGGCGGAGAAAACATAGAAATGCAGAATGTTGCTTGAGGATTGCCCCTACTAACAGTTACTTGCTTTTTAGCACATTCCTGGCTTTTCCAGTTTCAGGAGGCAGGATGTCTTCTGATGATGTTTGCTTTGAGCAAACAGTCAACTTGCATTTATTCAAAGTCTATATTGACTGAGGCAAGTTCTCAAAGGGGAACATGTCTTCACCTTCACCACAGTCAATAAATACCACAAAATGTCATACCTACATTCAGCACTAAGACTCATGTAACAGAAGGCAGACACAATCTACTGGGACTGGTACTTGGAAGCTAGAGATGGATTTGAAGTCATGTTCTGCCACCTATGAGCAGAGAGGGTTTTGGATGCCTCTGCCTTGTTAGGCAAATAAAACAAGGCAGATAAAAACACATGAAACAGAAAAAGGACTTGCTGATGTGAACAGGTTTGTTAAGAGTGAAAAGAAAATTAAAAAGAAGAGGAGGAAGGGTATGAAAATGATCAACATATGTTTTTTAAATGTATGAATTTTCAAAGAATAAAAACACATAAAAAATCACATGGAGGGGACTGGAGAGATGGCTCCATGGTGATTCCATTTTGATTTCTAGTAACAGCATGGTGGCTGTACAAGTGTCTGTAAGACCAGATTCAGGCGATCAAATGTATGCCAATGCACTTAGTGGGTACTAGACTCACTTGCAGTTAATAGACATTCATGTAGACAAGACATTACTGCACATCAAAAACAAAGCCTATAAGAGAAAGAGTTAGAGTTGAAAGGGATAAACAGATGATAATGAAACACATGAGAAATAAAGCAGCAAAAGGACCATCTCTGGGGAGGAAGGTTATGTCAGGGAGGAATAGGGAGGTGGTGGGGGAGGGAAGTAGAAGCTGGATAAGAACAAAGTATATTGATATGAGTATATGAGCACATGAAAATTTCATAATAAAACCTATAACTGTGCTAATCAAAAGCAAAAATGATCAATATAGATTAGATTATATGGAGCCAATGTCTTAAAATCTGTAATAGCTAACCTTCTGAGTATGGTAAGCTAAAAATTACAGCAAGACAAACAAACAAATAAAACATGCAATGAGCCAACATGGCAGCCAGTGTCTCTAAGATGTGGTTGACACATTTGTTTTCAGGCTCTTTCTAAAAACATTCAGGAATTAAGAAACCACAGGGTTATCATAACCACTTTGCTTTCTGTTGAGAAGTCTCTGTTCCTTTTCCTTTTATGCTCTAGTTGTCAAATCTTGCATAATTGGATCTTAAATATCTCGGTTCTTACAGTGTCTTTGTTACTCTGGTGCCTAGTACTGCCTTAAAAATTCTACCCTGGACAAGTTCTAGCTCAAACATTTTCCTCACACTATTTTGAATGTCTGATAAAGATTATAATTTTCTCTTAAAGCTGGTGTTTTAACTAATAATATATAAATGGTTCCTTTTCATTTTTTAGTCTTTGAAATTTTCATATATGAATACAATGTATCTTGATCCTATGGATTCAGACTTTATTCCCCTTCAAACAACCCATGGACCTTGCCAAATTTTTGTTGAAACTTTATGTCTTTCTTATCTATCTATCTATCTATCTATCTATCTATCTATCTATCTATCATCTATCTATCTATCATCTATCTATCTATCTATCTATATCTATATCTATATATGTATATATATATATATATGTATATGTATATGTATATATATATATGTTGGATATCTGTTTTTAACCCACCAAGTCCCACTTGAGTTGCTCCCAATAACATGAGTGTGGAGTTATTTTTGGGAGTATGAAAAACCAACTGCCCAATCAAAGAATGATGTGCTCTCAACAGGAGCCATCAGTTAACAATAGCTTTTCAGCAGGCAGTGAGGAATCAAGACATTCCTGCCCCTAAATGCCGAATTTTAACTGGCTTGATCTTCAGAAGATCTTGTGCAGATAACATAGCTGCTTTGAATTCCTATAAGCAATTGCCATTTTATATCATTTCCAGAATATAGCATTTCACAGTGCTTCCTATAGTAAGTCAGCCCTTATATTCTTCCCTTATCTTTTCCTAAATGTTTCGTTTAGTGCTGGCAGAAGGCTGATACTGATGTCCCATCTATTATTGTTGGGCACTCATAGTTGTTTATTCTCAGAAATTTGAACAACTGTGCCTCTATACATTAAGCCCTACCCACTATGATAAAAAGCATTTCTGACCAACATTAGAAAAATAAATCTATTGGTTTGAATATAAATATTTATAAGGCAGCTTGCCAGCATGATCTTTTACTTATGAGTTTTGGCTCTATTTTCAGGACCAGACTTGAATTTGGTGGGGGCCTCAATTTCTCAAACCATTTTGGTAGATCAATACTACACTACAGTATTTAGTTATGTTTTAATAACATATTATCATCCCTACATTCTTACCCCTTAATTCATTCATAAGATATTTTTTGAGGACCTAGATTCAGACAGTCATTGTTATATTTATTATGACATATGTGGAAACATTATAATAAAAAAAACTGTATGATTGACTTTAGGATTCTTACCATCTTAAGAAAGAGAGAAATACATACATGATAAGTGATAAATTATCACCAAAACAGACAGGTAGGGTACTAGGAAGGAGTGCAGAAGTGATAATCCAATCTGTAGGCAAGAGTGAGAGAAGCTATCATGAAGTAATATTATATCAGACTTGAAGCATGACTGGGGTTAGTATCTAAGAGGGTCCAACAAGGCAAGAGCAGAGTGGCTCTGATGTCAGGAAAATGAGCCAGCCCAAGAGAAATGATGACAACTTAGGAAAGAAAAACTGAGAATGGGTGCTATGGAGATGAAAGGAGTCTCCACCTCCTCTTCCTCCTTCTCTTCCTCCGCATCTTCATCCTCTTCCTCTTCCTCTTCTTCAACTTAGGCTATAGGGTACAGGTAATATTATGGGGCATAAAGAGCTGCTCTTTGAGAAATGTAAAGTTTTAAAGAGTGAGTGTCTTCTTTGCCATCCTTAAGTATCTCAGTTTCCAGTAATGCCTGGTGCACAGTAGGAGTGAAGTTCTGGCTTATGCTTAATGGGTTTTAACTTCCTATGGCTGCTTTTTTTTCTCCTTCAATTACAGATGGAGCCTTCTGAATCTTCATTAAATAGCACTAATACAAGGAGGACAAATCACATTCCTCTCATGTTGTTTGAATGACTGGTGCCCAAAGTGTGACTTGTTGGCAGCCCTGCCACCAACCCCTGAATTATTCTTCTTCTTCTTCTTCTTCTTCTTCTTCTTCTTCTTCTTCTTCTTCTTCTTCTTCTTCTTCTTCTTCTTCTTCTTCTTCTTCTTCTTCTTCTTCTTCTTCTTCTTCTTCTTCTTCTTCTTCTTCTTCTTCTTCTTCTTCTTCTTCTTCTTCTTCTTCTTCTTCTTCTTCTTCTTCTTCTTCTTCTTCTTCTTCTTCTTCTTCTTCTTCTTCTTCTCCTTCTTCTCCTCCTCCCCCTCCTCCTCCTCCTCCTCCTCCTCCTTCTTCTTTTTCTTCTTCTTCTTCTTACTTTTCCTCCTTCTTCTCTGTATTTACATTTGAGATGTTATTCCTTCTCCCACTTCCATCTCCCTTCCCTGTCTATTTGCCATCAAGAAGGTGAACTCCCTGCTAATCACCCTCTCCACCCTATTGCCTTGGCATTCCTCTAGATTGGAAAAACATGCTCTCTCTGAACCAAAGGCCTTTTTTCATATTGATGCCAGACACTGATATTTTCAGCTACATGTGCAACTGGACCAATAGGTCTCTCAATATGTGCTCAAAGTTTGGTGTTTTAGTCTTTGGGAGATTTGGAGGGTTTGGTTGGTTGATAATGTTGTTCTTCCCATGAGGTTGCAACCACTTTCAGCCCCTTCAGTTCTTTGTTTTGCACCTTCATTGGAGTCCCTGTGTTCAGTCTGATGGTTAGCTGCAGGCATGCTCAGCTGTATCTATATGGCTCTAACATTGTCCCTAAGGAGTCATCTCTATCTGGTTCTTGCCAGTAAGTATTTCTTGGCATCAGCATTAGTGCTTGGATTTGGTGGCTACAAATGGGGTGAATACCCAGGTAAGGCAGTTTCTGAATGATCTTTTCTTCAATACCTGTTCCTCTATCTGATCATTCATTTCCTCCCATGAGTGTTTTGTTCTCTCTTCTAAGAAGGACTGAGGCATCTCCATTTTAGCCTTCCTTCTTTTTGAGCTTCATAATGTCTGTGAATTGTTTTTTAGGTATTCTGAGCTTTTTGGGACCAGTATCCACTTATCAGTGATTACATACCATATGTGTTAAAATGTAATTCATATGTGCTTTATTAGACCTTCTGAGCCTGAATCACAGAAAACCACAATTTAACCTGTTCTCTGAAGTTTTATGCTTGGAATAAGTAGGAGCACTGTGAATGGTCTATTTATGGAAATCTTATCCCTGGATATTGACCCAGGACTAGAGATGCCTAGAGAGTGTAAACTACACCCTCCCTACGCTAACTCAACCCAATATTTCCACAGTAGCACTGAACAGTTTGCAGTTTTTAAAGTTCCCCAGATAAATCTTCAGATGATTGATTGGATTTGTACGAAGAGTCTACTTGCTTTTTTTGCTATCCTCTTTGACCTATAGACTGAGGTTTCATCTTCCAAATGTCTTTGCACATCATTTAGCTGGAGAAACTGCAGAGACCCTTCAGCTTGCTTTCAGAATGATGCTGGGCACAAGAAGGCAGGAGGCAAGCTCTCATTTTCTAGAGCTGCAATGTTCTCCTAAGGAAATAATTTATATAGATTATAATAGAGGAATGGTTAATTACAAGACCCCTCCTGTTCATATCTGTCTATCCTTTATGTGCATTTTTAGCCCATTTGTACATGAAAGAGAGCAAAAACATTCACTATTTTTTTATTTTAATGTTTCAAGAAACTTAATTTTAAAACAGATCATAACACTTAAGCTTTGGTACACTTGTTGAATGAGTGCTCAGCATTTTAGGGCACACTTAAACAAAAAGGTGAAGAAAATGCTTATGAAACAAATATTCAGAGTTTCTATAGAAACACAGATATACATGATAGATATTTTCTGGTCTTCCACATGGTCACTTTTGTGCCAACTTTATTCTAACAAAAACATTTTCAAAACTAGTAGTAATTAGTGAAAAGTCTCCTTATTTAGTTTCCCTAATGCAAGATAAACTTGCAGGTAACAGTTGCAACAAATGCAAACACTCATTTTAAATATTGACCATGGAGATGGAACTAACATTTGTTATTTAAAAGAAATTTCAACTAAGCCTTATTTCTCAAAGGTTTTAAGCCAGTCTGGTTTTCCTTCTGAGTGATGTTTTTCACCATTTGATGTTCAGATTCATCCCATGTCTTTCCCCCACCCCGTTCCTTTATCTTGTTTTAAAGATGTCTCTTCAGAGGTTTTAGATGAATAACTTCACACAAAGGATGTACAATCAGTTTTGTCAGATCAGGCATAGATGTTCAATTGCTCATAGCCCTGTTAGGATAGAAATCCCCTTTGAACAATTCAACTGCCACTTTTATGCTGAGCTCAAATGCTGAGTTTATAGGTCTAGTGGTCTTAGGAAGAGAATGCCATCTTGTGTTTCTGCCAGATGTTTCCCATTGCTGCCTAATGCCCAGTGACAGCCAGTTCCTGTGAAATTAGGTAACTAACCCTGATGTGCTTTAATAGACTTTGAAATACAATTATCTTGGCTTGCCAAAGATCATCTAATTGATTTGTCTGGTTCTGCCTGAAACAATCTTGTTTTAACTTCCTTTATTAATTTGTGTTGGGATTCTTTTCATTCTGTCTGACACTTTTGAGGGGGTGTGAGGATAATTTAGGTTTGAGAAAAACATTGAACACCCATGTCTATTTGGAAAAAGGGGTAGTGCCAGAAGCATAGTGGGGGCACACTAGAGTAAAGTTCCCAGGGCTTCTTGCAGTAGGGCACTGCAGAAGCTCGGTGGTCCCTGCACATGCTCAGACGCTGTGCAGAAGTGAAGACCTCAATACTTCATTCTAGTCGGGTCTATGAATTTGTTTATTTTTAAAATACATTTCCTCGATTTGGTTTAAACCAATTTGATTTAGGGAGTGTATTACTCTTGGTTAGGCATAAGGAGTAAATGTCAAAATTTCTGATTTTTTTTTCTTAAATGGTATAATTATTATTTTAATAAAGTTTGGTCACCCTCTATGCAATGTCATTATTATCCCTGTGAGGACTGACCTGAATTCAATCACTAGAGTCTTTTTGCACATCTGCTTTGTAGATTATTTTTTTACAGCAAATGCACATGGATAATAATAATAATGCCCCTGACTTTTCTTTCTTTCTTTTTTTTTTTTTTTTTTTTTTTTTTTTTTTTACCTTATTTGTCCTTTAATCTGTGACATCATGAGCCTGCTGCTTTGAGCCTTTTATCCTCTTAACCCCTGGTGAGGACATACTCAGCATGTGTGTAAAGCAAAGTGTTTCTCAGGGGAGGAAGTGTTGAACTGCAGGGGTGGAGAAAGCTCAGAGCCACTCAGCTGGTGCAGTTACCCCCTGGTGGAATCAAAGAAAAGCCGAAAGCCTCTCTGGCGCTCCAGGAGTGTCACCCACTTCTCTCTTTCTAACATTTTATTTTTATTTATTAATCCTGTATGTATAATGTATGTGCAGGAGTCAGAGAACACAGGTAGAGGACAGAGTTCAACTTGTTAAGAGTGAGTCTCTCTGTGAGGCAAGGAGCCTCTATTTGTCTCTACCATAGTAACAGACATCTTCATCTCTTTGAAGTTCTGTAATTCTGCATCTTTAGTACTGTCTGAGCATCCAGACACCAAGGGAATGACTTGAAGGGCCTTAATTCAAGCTCAGTTAAACCTCTCTAATGTGGTTTAAAAGGAGGCTGCCTCCAACTTCTGGACCAGTTTAGGATTAATATTCACTGCAGGTATATCTAAAGTGCCATTCACTTTACTTCCTTCCTTTTTCATTTCTAGTGTCCAGAAGCATGGAAGTGTTTGGTGTTGATGCCGTCTGGCTTTCGGTTAGAGAGATAACTTTAGTGGAGAGCAGGAGAAGAGAGGAATCAATTTAACTAGGCGGTCTTCATTGCTGGTTCTGTGTACTGTGCCTCTTGTTTCTAATATGTGATAATTTGGTTTATCATGTCCCCAGTTAGCTAACATGTACCTAACTAATTAGACATGAAACATTTGATTTACATGAAGGAGACAGTAAAAGATGTTGAGTAGATGCTGGACTTTAAGCCATAGAAGTCTACATGAGCATGTTGAAGGAGTTTGCATTTCTTTTTATGTCCTATCATTGTTAGAGACAGTAGCAAGAATGCCCTCTTGGCTCATTGAATGCTAGCAAATACCTACAGGGGACATTTCCTTCTCATCACAGTCTCATTTGTGAACCATAATACAGATCCAAAATGAGGGCAACCAAGAAGAGCTGGGCTTTACAAACAGAGGAACAAATCCCTTTTCACAACCCTACACTCTAGGTTATATTTAATATTGCACATGGACCACTTGACAAAAAGACATTTATTCTATTGAATAAAAATGTATATCCATTTAAATGAATTTTAAAAAGCATAGAAGCAAAAAAATGAATTGTTCAAAAACATTGCTAATCTTTTAGAAAAATGTATGTCTACTGCATGAGTGGACTTTATACACACCAATGTGAGCATGTAAGGCATAATTAGATTGAATTGTATATACTGAGCCTTTTCTTCGGATTCGTTACTAGTTTATGAATTAATTGAAATTTGTCAAGGAGTTTTATAGGCACTTATGGTAGGACAAACTGTGAATGACATGCAAGCATAAATATACTTCCAAAACAATAATATCTAGATTCTACCTCATATGATGGGTCAATAACAGAGAAATGGATATTACAATCAAAGTGAACAAATTCTGACCACAGAACTTGGCTTATATCTGAGCCACCTACTCAGTCCACAAAAAAAGAGGGATCTGCAGATATCAATCAGGTAATCAAGTTCTCCCCAAAAGGACAGCACATTCTGGCTCAGGATATCACAGCAAGAAGATACTGACTTTTAATATCGTATCACTCTTTTCCTAATCTGTGACCTGAGGAGGTAGCTGAGCATTAGACATTTTGTTATACTTTAGGACAGAAACAGGAAGGAAGGGACAAACATGTTTTGCACCATGTCTGGACAGAGCTTTCAAGAAAGCAAGGGAAAAATGATGTGAACAAAGGTGAGTACCAGGGATTTAGACAACAGAGGTCAGATGATCTACACTCAATTGAAAGTCAGGGAAGGGAAGCTTTCTTAAGAGGTCAAGATAGGAGCCTTCGTGGTGAGTGGAAGGCACACAGGTAAAAATATACAATAGGAAGTCTTAGCAAAAGTCCACATTGCAATACAGAAGAGCATACCACTACTAGGTGGTGGTGGGGTAAACTTTCATGCCAATGTCAAAAGAAAGATGTGTCCTGTATAAGAAAGAAAGATCTGATTGTGCTTCTATCACTTGTTTCAAATTTTGGTGAATGAATACTTTCCTAAAATATAAAATCACTACCCCCCTCTCTGCATGCCATTGCTTCCCTACTTTCAGCTTAAAGCTGTGGTAGGGAAGATTCTGTTCAGCTCCCATTTATATGTCACAAGGTGTACATCCCTTTCTCATTAAATGTCATTACACCATGCCATATCCATGAAAAACAACTCTAGTTAGCTGAAGAGCATTGCTGTCAGTTTTTTATTATTGCTCTCCAATATTCACTAGAGTTCAAAGGTTATTGGGTCACCTCATTAAGGTTACACTCTCCTCTCTTCTTTGTCTTCCATATACTGTACACACCCACTTCTCCAGGTCTACCTCACCCCTCTTTTCTGTCACTTGAGTGCAACAAGAAGGATAAAGAGGAAAATTATGTTCTCTGAAATCAGATCTAGTTCTGAGTTTTAGATCTACCGTGTCAAGAGGAGCCTTACTTTATTTTGTTTTAATATTAATCATTTGTAGATTAGGATACATCTGTTTAATGACATTTCTTGAAGGACTACAATAATGCTGTTTTATGTGACCATATCCATCAAGCTAATAATATGATCATATCAAGTGTAAACATTGTTTTTCTCAGAGACGAAAGCCTTACTGGGCTTCTGAAGGTGGCACAACATTACAGTTATACAGTAAATAGAAATGTGGGCAGCATAAATTGTTCCATTGAACAGCAGACACACATCCAACACCACCCAGAATCATTTACAACACTTATATGCCCTTCTCTTCAACCTACATACCCAGTCTTCGACTAAGACTACAGCATCTTATGGACTTCCAGGAATAAAGTCCTAAGCCTTGTACTTAGAAACAGCTCTCCAAGTACACACTTGAGTCTGGGTGGAGCGCAGGTCTCACTGGGGTTTACAATAGCCAGAGAGTGCTCTCTAGTGCCTCTTGGAATAGTATTTTGTGCTGAGTTGGTCAATTTATATAGTCAGTCTCTTCATTTTAGAATCTACACAGAGAAGCCCTGAGATACTTAGTGACTTGCCTAATGTCATATGTGAGTGTGTGGCAAAGGTGATTTTAATCATACCATAATATAGCTATCTTTTCTCTCAGGACTATCTCCTCATGTTATACCAGGGGTGTCTACCTGTGATAGTGCCCTTCTGTAAGTGTAAAGAGCCCTTGCCTGTGTTCTGTTAGGTTTCTTTTACTTTAGCTTCTATTAGCCTTTTGAAGAAGAAGTGGAAATAAAACCAAAAGCAAGAAAACAAACAAAACATAAAGGGCTGATGCTACTACAGATCACTTAAGATTAAAAACATAATTCATTTTTCCATTGCCCTGGGGTGGTTGTGGCTCTATTGTGTGTTCTTGATTTTGGAAGACCATTCTTCCATGAAAGGTATGATGCTCAAAGTCTGAAATGCTTTGCTGTTAAATCAAGACACAATTTCTTTGCTGTGCAACCTTGGAGAAGCTTTTTGTTTTTTCATATTAATTCATTATTAAGGATCCTTTAATCAAAGACATGTCTACTCCTGACAGTACTTCCTTCTTTTTTGTCATAATTTTTTCATTAGATACTCTGCATTTACAGTTGGGATGTTATTTCTTTCCCCTTCCACTAATTCTCCACTAAACCCATCTGGTTCTGGGTTTTTTTTTCTTTGTTTGTTTGTTTGTTTGGGAGGCTTTGGATGACTGCTTCTATTTCTTTAGGTGTTATGGGACTGTTTAGATGGTTTATCTGATCTTGGTTTAACTTTGGTACCTGGTATCTGTCTAGAAATTTATCCATTTCCTCCAGACTTTTCAGTTTTGTTGAGTATAGGCTTTTGTAGTAGGATCTGGTCATTTCTTGAATTTCCTCAGTTTCTGTTGTCATGTCTTCTCTTTCATTTCTGATTTTGTTGATTTAGATAGTTTCTCTATGCTCTCTAGTTAGTCTGGCTAAGAGTTTATCTATCTTGTTGATTTTCTCAAAGAATCAGTTCTTGGTTCTGTTGATTCTTTGTATGGTTCTTTTTGTTTCTACTTGGTTGATTTCTGCTTGGAGTTCGATTATTTCCTGTGGTTTAACTCTCTTGGCTGTATCTGCTTCTTTTTGTTCTAAAGCTTTCAGCTGTGCAGTAATGCTGCTAGTGTATGCTCTCTCCAGCTTCTTTTTGGAGGCACTCAGAGCTATGAGTTTTCCTTTCAGTACTGCTTTCATTGCATCCCATAAGTTTGGGTATGTTGTGCTGTCATTTTTATTAAATTCTTAAAAATCCTTAATTTCTTTATTTCTTCCTTGGCCATGTTATCATTGAACAGAGAGCATTGTTCAGCTTCCACGTGAATATAGCCTTTTTGTTGTTTTTGTAGTTATTGAAGACAAGCCTTAGTCCATAGTTATCTGATAGGATGTGTGGGAATATTTCAATCTTCTTTTATCTGTTGAGGCCTGTTTTGTGACCAAGTTTATGGTCAGTTTTGGAGAAGGTACCATGACATGCTGAAAAGAAAGTATATATATATATTGTTTCAGGATGAAATGTACTGTAAATGTCTGTTAATTCCAGTTGGTTCATAACCTCTGCTACTTTCACTTTGTCTCTGTTCAGTTTTTGCCTCCATGATCTTTGCTGTGCAAACTTGGGGGAAACTTTTGATGTCACTGTGCCTCTTTCCTCATCTACAATCTGGGATAATCAGAATGAGTGTGGGAATGATCTGTGTGAAGCAGTAACTCTTCTGGCTATGATCCATGATCTCACAGCTGATATACACTGCCTGCATAAGAATTTCATAAGATGACATCAGCCAATGTACCTGTGTGGAATGGGGAGGGGCATGGGCCCTGCTCCTAGCTGGGGGACGATTGGTTCCTGATGGCTGCTGAGAGTAGTACAACCCTTTGTTCTTTGATATGTGTCCCTCATAGGTTTTCTGTGCTCTAGTTGATGTGTGTATAGGAAATGCTAATTGAACTCCATGGTGTTTGCTACCTTCTCTAGCCTTTTACCTGATAACACCACATTCACAATGCTGGCTGCTTTTAAGAGCAAGAACATGATATACTCAATGTTTTACAATTTTATAAAAGCCTAGAGATCAATGACCCCAGTAGACTGAAAGATATCTGGATAGGTGTTAATGCAAGGTATGGATAAACCTTGACCCAAATCACACACATACACACCTGATGTACACACACACACACACACACACACACACACACACACACAAACACACATGTGCATACATGCATATTTACATACACATCTACACACAGTCACATATGCATGTACACCTGTACACACATATAAATATCAACACATATGTACACATGTGTATACACATGCACACACACAAACACACACAGAGAGAAAAACAAAAGAAAAGCAATGATAAAGGTCTTGGTAGAGTTGGACAGGAGGGAGTAGTAGGGGTAAATAAAAGCAATATACTTTATATACAGGAATGAGATTCTTGGAGAGTAAATAAAAATTCTTAAGGAAATAAATGACATACTGAATTCTGGAGAACTATTTTATTTACTGAAAACTATAAACTTGAGGCTTATATATTATTGAGTAAAAACCCTCCAGACTCCCAATACCTTGTATGTATGAGTGAGATGACAAATGTGTGCCCTAAGTATACCTTTTTATAATAAGCCATTCCTGCCCACCACTGCAGGCCCTGGGGTTCTGTTATGTCAGGTCGTATTTTTTGTCACCTGCTCTGTGTTACATGGGCTGACCTGATAAAAGAGCAGTGCTTTCTTTTAAGAGTCTTCTTTAGAACTTGGCAGACTATAGTATCCAAGTCTTGCTCAGGGATCATAAAGAACTCATAGTTAGTGAGGATGAAAGAACTCCATTTTATATGGGCTGCATTAATCATCAGACCAGAGCCTAGGGAGTCACATATGCTATGTAGTTCTCTGAGTTTCACATAAACACCAGCCTGACCATGTTCAGGGGTTCCTAGAGCCTAAATTAATGAATCGTAGTGTCTCAAATGGTGTCATGTTGCAGTGTGCTCATGGATTGTCAAAAGCCCAGAAGGTTAGGAACTTCTCAGACTCTGCTTTTATAGGATTTGGAATTCACTCTTCTTACAAATCAAGATCAGGGAAGGTACAGATGTGGGTTATCACTACCAGAGACTGATCCATTATCTTTCCAGCCAGAATCTTGAACTCATGAGACCTCAACTTTTGGTTAAGGGAGAAATGCAATGAAAGACAATTGACTAATGATAAGAATTGGTCACTTGTATCTGGTGTAAAACTGAGAGTCATAACCTCACTGGAAGAGAATGTGTGTGTGTGTGTGTGTATGTGTGTGTGTGTGTGTGTGTGTGTGTGTGTGTCTGTGTGTCTGTGTGTTCCTTCTTAGCTTTATATAATGGCATTTGTCTCATGATTCTCACAGTATCTGTAGGGAATCCATCAGTTAAAATTCCTGACCGAGGTCTTTTCACACCAATCCCCGGCGTTTTTGGCACAGTCATAATGATCTTATTTGTCTAAGTGTGACTGAAGTTCAGATGCATGGCTGGGCATGGAGCTGTGCTCACACAAATGTCACCTTATTAATCCTCACAGTGAAACCATGAGTTTCCTGCAACTTCCCATAGCTGAGTGGCCCCAGAATGTCTTCTCTACCTGCCCATCACTTCAGCATCGGAGCGTTACTCTGCTGGATCATTTGTCTCATAGTGCATGCT
Source organism: Micromys minutus (assembly GCF_963924665.1). NCBI lineage: Eukaryota > Metazoa > Chordata > Mammalia > Rodentia > Muridae > Micromys > Micromys minutus. The sequence continues at coordinate 14,139,061 of NC_137962.1, read as the reverse complement.
ATTTTGGTTAAAAGACCCTTTCTAATTGTAATGAAAGAGTGTATCTGTCAGTCACATACAGCTAATGGAATTTTGTTATTTTGTGTGAACAAATTTTTGGAAATAAAAATTTGATGAGGTAATGGAAACTTTTACACCTACTAGAATAGCCATTGAAATTTATAGAATGGCTTCAGGGCATTCTGAGAGATTTTATATTCATAGGAAATTAATAAGAGACTTGGGGGTGGACATGGGGAAGGTAAACATGTGGCAGTTCACTTTCTCTTCAGAAGAGAAATGTTCTAGTGGAAGGGAACAGTGACAAGAGCATGCATTTCTCTATTATCTGCTCACTCACTTTTCCTTGAAGCAATCACACCACAGGTCTATCCATTTACCCACACCTACTGTATGCATCTTCTCCTCCATCCATGATCCATCTTATTATTATTTTAAATAGATTTTAGTTGTAACTTATATGTGAATGATGACTAGGTATTTAGTAGGCAACTTTGTCTGAATGTTTGTATAAGTATGAGTGTATGCAAGAGTGTGTATGTGTGCATATGTGTGAACTTGTGTGTGTATGTGTGTGTATATGTGTGTGTGTGTGTGTGTGTGTGTGTGTGTGAGAGAGAGAGAGAGAGAGAGAGAGAGAGAGAGAGAGAGAGAGAGAGAGAGACAGAGACAGAGAGAGAGAGAGAAAGAGACTGGATAAATGCCCTATAGGAAAGAGGCAGAGTAGATGCCATCACCCAAAAGGAAGTTTAGGCCACCCTGTATTTTCAAAGCACACCAAGTCATATCTAAAGACTAACCATTGGTCCATCTTCATTTCCCATTCTGTTCTCTATACCCAACTTGTCTGCATTTCTCCAGTTTTTTTCACTTTGTGAGTTAGTCAAGATGGCATGTGAGCTCTGCCCATATTAATTTGCATCTGTGACATCCTTCCACCAGTGAGACAGGGGAACTCATGCCTAAAGATTTGCAACTTGGGTACAATTTTATTATAGAGCCTTATTGAACCAGATCTCAGTGTCTGTGGCTCAAAGTCTGCATTTTAGCACCATGGCCCACTGGGGGATATAAAAATACTGAACACACGCAGATCCTTCTCCCCTGAAATAGCATGCAGTAAGTAGCTGATGAAAACTTGACTTTAAAGAGAATGTTATTTGCTCCAGAGCCCCTGTTTGTTTTTTTTTTTTTTTTTTTTTTTTTTTTTTTTTGTTTTTGTTTTTTTTTTGTTTTTTTTTTCCCATTGCCCTTGAGGATTTGGGAATGTTGCTACTTCATGTACTGTGAGGTTCGCCCTTATTTCCCATGACTATTTAGTGACATTTAACCTTATAATCAATTTGAAATTGGGCCAATCATCCCACTCTACCGCTCTGTTAACACAGCTCGTGTTCTCATCTTGGTGGGATCCTGGGGCCTTCGTGTGCCAGCAGTTCAGTCTGTCTAACTCGCACTGGGCTCCTTCCGACAGTCACCTCACCATACACCTTTATGTTCTCATCCGCGGCCCTATTGCTATGTCTCCGGCACTGGTCACTGTACAAACGACTGACTAGAACGATGGCTGAGTTCGATATTGAACTTGGAATGGCCTCTCCCGTTTCTTTATCATGATTTTTAGTGTTTGGGTTCTTCATTCAGTGTGAAGTCACTATGGTATTCCAATGCCATTCAGCTGGTTTTCGTGATGCTCTGATTAAAGGCAAAGCCAATTTTCGGAATCCCTTCATCACTGAAGTTTCTAGCCACTGTTTGCATTCTGCTTCTTCTTCTTGTGGGGTGCATATCTGTGAGTAAGGTGCTTTCTGCTTTGGACTTCCTGTCTCCTACAATCATAACAGGACTGAATACAATGATGGATATTACTCAGCTATCATTTGAACCATGTACTTAAAATGTCTGGAATGGTCCCTGTGGCAGGCTGATTTTGATACTGTAGCTGTTCTTGTTATTTGTGGGGTATCTTAAAGGAAAGCAGCAAGCTCACTGACCTGCAAACTGATAGGAGTTGATATTCTGTGTATATTCTAAACCTATGTTGTATCCAGATACAGGAGGGTGATGGGTAGGATGGTCGGGCAGCAATAGCAGCATTGAGTTCTCACACAAACCTTGCAAATCTTTAAGGCATTCTTTCCCCTTTCTTGTCTATCTCATGAGCAAACACACAAATGTGTCCTGTGTCATAGAAGAATAAGTGTAATTATAGGTTCTGCAGAAATTGATACAGATGGTGTCTCACACACAGTGCCAGGTGTCCCATCTATATTACTTCATTTGTTTCTTGGAGCAATTGATTTTTAATGTGAGAAAAACCAATGCTGTGAGACACAAAGTGAATCGCCTGAGGTCACGTAGCATTAGTCACTGACAAATGTAGCATTTAACACGAATCTGTGCGGGTCAATGCTGGAGCCACGGGTTCTGTCATGTGCTTCCATTTCATCCTTTGGAACCCACTTTCCATTAAATATGTGTGAGCTGTGTTTACCCTCAGTGCATTTTCTGCTTAGAACTGGTTGTGCATTCCAGATTTGTCAATTAAAAAAATTTTCCCTGCAGAGACCACCATCACAGTATGAGATTGCAGGGCAGATTTTCTGGTCTGAGGTTTTAAATTACCCGTGTCCTCTCAAGCTGTGCAAGTTCCTTGAAGGGCTGCTTCTCCTGCAGCTCATTTTGTTTTCACAGGGAAATGTTTTATGGAGAATTTCACACGTACATTGATAAAATCCAATTCTCCATTCTCTCTTTAATTCCTGACCTACCTCCCTCCACTTTTCTCCCCAAGGTTGGAGGTTGTGTTTTTTCTTTTCTTTTCTTTCTTTCTTTTTTTTTTTTGGCATTTTTCTTTCTTTTAGAAGCTATTCTCTTACTTAATTAAATGTTTCATGTATTTTGATTATATCCACCCCCAGCTTCTTTCATACTCACATCTATCGATTGGCTGCTCAACTTTTTGTCCTCACTTTTAAACTTTTGATTTTGGTTAAATAGGCAGTCAGTGATCCCTGTGTGCATGTGTGTGAAAGCATCTACTAGACCACACTTAGCTTCTCTGGGGCCACATTACTGGAGAAAATTTTCTCCCTCTCCTTCAGCATCCATCAGTTGACAGTAGTTCCTCAGACAAATGCGAGAGTTCCTGAGTGTCTTCCCTCGTGCTAGCATTTGAGCTGGTTTTGTTTTGTGCAAGTCCCATGTATGCAGTTGTAGGTGCTGTGAGCCCTGAGTTCATATATACAACTCCCTGTGCTGTCAGGTCCAGAAAACCCTGTTACAATTCAGATGTCTAGTTTCTCCTTTACAAATTTTCTGCCTTCTCTTCCTGGAGGATCCTCGAGTCTGTCATCACACACTCAGAGGAAATCCTAAGCCTCCTTTGTGAGGATAAGCAAGGAGGAGCTTTTAAGCATATGCCATGTGCCAGCACCTTGAAGGGGAGAAGGTCACATCTGTAAATATTGCCTCTCTGATAGGACGTGAAAGGGATCAGCCACTGTCCCAGAGCTACATCAACAAATGCCCACTCGCTCAATTCAGAACTCACATCTGGCTGACTCATTAGATAGGAACAACAGGTCCCCCAGGCAACAGGAATAAAAACAGCAGAGGGAGATGTGTGGTGGGAAGCTCCTCAATTTCCCAGCACTCAGCAACTTTTATATACAGTCGCTCCTAATTTTTTTAAAGGGGAAAGCCACTTAAAAATGCAACGATGGTCACGTAATGACTATCTTCCTCCCCAGACCCTATTGCCTTCTTTTATTTATTTTTAAATACACTTTTAATTGAAATGGAAATATATCACTCCCCCATTTCTCCCTTCTAGACCTTCCCAGGTTCGTTCTTTCTAACTGCTCCCATGTTCCCCCACTCTCAAGTTGATAGCCTGCTTTTCTCTATTATTATATATGTCTATACATGTATATCTATGCATGCTATACACATAATATGTATACATACATATATACACATACACATATACACAAGCATATCAACTCCAGTTGCTGGCTGATGCGAGTTCCTTGAAGGATCTACTTTTACAAGTTCACACATTTGTTTCACTTCATACTGGATTTGAAAGCAAGGCTAACAATCACCACAATAATAGCCAACATTTGCTGAAACTCAGTTTTGGTTTACACATTTATTTTAACTTCTGTATCAGCTCTAAAAAGTAACTCATGCTTATTTGCAAAAGAATCAGAGTTCATAATTCAGATAATCTCAAGTTGACAGGAAAAGAAAACAAGACACGCAATGACTGCCATTGCTGTGGTTGATTTATATTATCATGAATGAGGAAGGGAGGCAAAGGTGACATCACACTTTAAGTATACAATCAAAAGACACACATTGGTGCAACCATTCTTCTTTCTAGCTTATAGGAGAATTATCTCAAGGGCCCAATTTTTATCATTGTACTTCATGATTTGTTTTCCTGAGTAATGAAATATTTTCAGTAAATTCTCAAAAGTTGTTTTTTTTAGAACTATTCTAGTTATTTACTTTATGTGAGTTTAAATTTATTTTTATTATAAAAGGATGTAGTGGTAGCACTGATGGGGGAGAGAAGCAGTATTGTGCAGATAAATGTTTAAAATCTGTCTGTTAAAAGATCATATAATGTGTCAGTTTCCATGTTGTGGATCCTCCTCCCACCGTGGTCAATTTCAACATATCGACTTGAAGTCAAAGAGCATGAAGTTGTGTAAAATCAATACACTGCTGCCTGGTGAGGGGAAAAGCACTTAAAAATGCAATAACTTCTAATGAGCTTCTGTAGACATCCAATTAAAAAAAAACCAACTGAACTGAGCAAATGTTTATTTATTGCCAACAACTTAGATTTCCCATTACTAGCTCTAAACTTAATTTTTTTGGCTATTTTATTTCTTCCATTTTTGTTCTTGTGTGTGTGGTGATTATGTGTATGCTTTTGTGTATTACATGTATCTGTGTGGACACACCGGTGCATGTATGCGTAGAGGACAGACAAGTATCATGCTCTATCATTTTCTGTCTTATTCTCTTAAAACTGAAGTTCACATCTTGTGGGCTTGTCTGGCTGGTCCACAGCCTCTGTTATCCTGTCTCTGCCTCTCAGATGTACATGGCCACCCCCAGATTTTATGTGGATTCTGGTACTCCACCTTGAGCCTTCAATGTTTGCCCAGCATGCCTTCTCACTCAGTGAGCATCCTTGTTTCCCAAGATCCTCTCTTCTTCTTTTATTTATTTATAATATTTTTAATGGTTATAGAATTACATCATTTTCTCCCACCCTTTCCTCTTTTCACTTCCTCTTGGGTACCTTCTTTTTACCTGCTCCCATGCCCTGATATTCTCAAGTTAATTGTCTTCTTTTATTTATTACTGTTACATATGTGTGCATGAATACATAAAAAACATTTATAAACTATATTTTTGTTGTTTGTGCATATATGGTTTCAGAGCCCACCATGTTGCATTTAACAATCTATATAACGGCTCATCCCTGTGAGAGGCTATTTTCCTTCTTCTAGCTATCATTAGCTGCCTGTGTAGTAGTTTATCAAGGAATTAGAACCCATGAAACCCCCCCCCCCCCGTGTCGTGAACATGCCTAGCAGTATTACTATTGTTCCAGTCTTGTTTATGCAGCCATTTCTGGAAGAGACTGTTTTGCACACAGCTTTTGTCCCGGTATGCTGGCTCACTCGTATAATTTTTTCAGCCCACTTGTCTACAGTGTTTTCTGAGTCATAGATTCAGAAGCTGTGATGTAGATGTATTTGAGTAGTCTCCACATGATCTGTTAATCTCAGCATTATATCTGTCTGTGGTTCTCTCTGATGATCTCCATTTGCTACAAAAAGTGGCTTCTTTAACGAAGCCTAGTCTCTACACTGACCTGTGGGTGTAAGGATGAGATTCACAACACGTATGGAGTTACACTGGTCTAGGAAAGGGGTGACAGTAAATTCTTTTTACTTCTATTTCTGGTATTTCCTCGAAGCTAAAGTGAAGTAGATGTCATTGTCGGCCGTGCTACATTATGACACTTAGTCTCTTCATTCCTTTTGCTTGAGGTATATAAGGGTCTAGAATTCACGAGGTTATTAAAATCATCCAATTTGAAATTATGTTTGATTGCTATGTATTAATATAATTTTGCAATGTCTGATCTTTATTTCTCTTTTGATTAATTTTTTTTTCACACACTGGTCCAACTATTCTGGTCATAGTTTCCAGTCCTCATCTTCTCTCAGGTCCTCCCTACCTTCCTCCTCATCTAACTTCACATCTTTTCTCTTCCTCTCTCAAGAAACACAGCAGAAAAACAAACAGCCAAGTAAGAGTAAAACAAATGAGGCAAACAACAACAACAAAAGCATAAGAAACATACATACTTAGAGTGGAACCCCTCCAAAACACACACACACACACACACACACACACACACACGCACACGCAAATGCACACGCACACGCACACACACACACACACACACACACACACACACAAAGCCCATTTTAAAAAAAAACTGGAAACCATAATATACAAACACAAGACCAGTAATGTTAAAGATATCTAAAACAAAAAGATTTGAGAGGAAAAACCCCTCTAGAAATATCTTTGAGTTTGTTCCATGTTGGCCCATCTACTGATGGACTTAGGGCTTCCCTTAAGAGTGGCTTGTGTACCCACTGAGAGTCCATTGAAGAAACTAATTTTTGTCTTGCCTGTAGCTGTCAGTGCAAGATTGCTTTTTGGTTATGGATGGGAGCTCATATCCACTTTTCTATCTCTGCTCTGAAACTCCATTTGTGGATGTACTGCCATATTTCACATTTCATCTTTCTCCTCTCCCTCTTTCCCCTTCTCTTCCATTTTCTCTCTTTCGTTCTCTCAATATTTCCCTCACTTCATTCTTCCTTCATTTTTCTTAGCTTTCATTAGAAAAATATCTATATACAAATATCTGTTCTCTACAGTATGTGATTTGTTGATATTAATGCCATGTAAGTAAAAAACATTAATCTTTGTATCTTTTATCTCTGATAGTTTACCTTGAAACATATATATAGTCATGTCATTTAAGATCAGCTTCACCTCCACCTTATTTGAAATATATCCTATATTTAGAATTGCTTTTTGGGGAAGGGGGAATTGGGGTTTAAACCAAAGGTCTTTTTGGGGAAACAGCAGAGTGCCCTGCCCCTACCCAGAGGAAACAACTCAGATTCTAAGTTGTCCGTCCATTTTCCATGTGTTCTTAAGAAATTTTCTCAGTTGTTAAGAATGAGGGATACAGGTTATCATGAGTCTCATGCAAACATACTCATTTAGGGGTATCTTTATAGGACATCTTTATACTACACTTGATCTTAGTCAAAAGGCTAAGACGCAATATGGGATCTCTTTATAGGATGTGATAGTGCTATCCTCCTTACAGGATGGACATGTACAATCCTATAAAATTGTGAATGAAAAACACATTCATATCTTTCATTATTTCAAATTAAAGATTAAGTCTCTGTAAATTTGGAGTCATTGGAGATTTGAAACGAGTATATCTCTTACCAATTGATCTATCTAGTCCTCATTTTGGGGGCTCATGTTTAACAGCCCAAGCTATGAGGCATATGTTGTCATGCTTTCCAGTTACCGGGTGGACAGTAAGTTGACACAATATATTTGGTTCTCTTATTGTTAGTGAGATACCCACAAAACCATCATGAAAGCTGTTCAACAGGAATCTTGTTATCAGCAGGAACAGACAGAGAGGAAAAGGTATCTGTTCTGTCTGCTAGCACAGGGAAAGTATATAGCTAAGTATCTAAGCACACCCATAGAAGCGTCTCATCATAAAGAACCACAGATCCACTCCTATATGGTTAAAATTTGACACCTGAATCACTTTCTATTTTGGCCACTAACCAAAGCTCTGAAGGTGACTACTACTGTGTTCGTCCATTTTACAGGTGAGAAAGTCAGGCAGGGCATTAGATAATTTACCTGAGGTCATAAAGACAGTAGTAAGGCTAGCGTCAGAGTCCCTGTACTTGAAACAATGCTCTACCATTGCAGGTCTGCACAAAAGAGAGTTCTAGACACCTCATCAGTCAGATCATAGTAAATAATCTCCATCTTGAATATAACCATCTCTATTAATAAGAACTAAATGCCATGAGCAACTCTTAGTCTCCTCATACCCACAACATCAACCTTTCTCTCTTAGATTTACCCTAGATGTGCAACTGGAGGTCGGATTATGATTATTGATGTGGGAAATATCTATTTTTTTAATTTTTATTGGATATTTTCTTTATTTATATTTCAAATGTAATCGCCTTTCCCGGTTCCCCTCTGGAATCCCCTATCAAATGCCCCCTGTTCTTGCCTCTATGAGAGTGTTCCCCAACCCACACACACCCTCCCATCTCCCCACCCTGGCATTCCCCTACAGTGGAATATTGAGCCTTCATAGGGCCAAGGACCTCATCTCTTCTTGATGACTGATAAGTCCATCCTCTGCTACATATGTTGCTGAAACCATGGGTGCCTCCATGTAAAACCAATAACTTTATGAAATTATTAGGCAAATGGATGGAACTAGAAAATGTCATCCTGAGTGAGGTAACCCAATCACAAAAGAACATGCTGTGTACTCATGGATAAGTGGATATTAGCCCAAAGGCTGGATTACCCAAGATACAATTCACAGACCCCATGAAGCTAAAGAAGTTGGAAAACCAAAGAGGGGATGCTTCAGTCCTTCTTAAAAGGGAAACAAAATATCCACAGGAAGAAATACAGAGATAAAATTTGGAGCAGAGACTGAAGAAAGGGCCGTCCAGAGACTGGGGAGATCCATCCTATATACTGTCAACAAACCAAGACAGTAATTTGGATGCCAAGAAGTGCATGCTGACAGGTCCCTGATATTGCTATCTTCTGAGAGGTTCATTCAGAGCCTGAGAAATAAAGAATTGGATGCTTTTAACTAACCATTGGATTGAGAATAGGGTCCCAAGTGGAAGAGTTAGAAAAAGGACTGAAGGTGCTGAAGTGGTTTACAACCCCATAAGAAGAACAACACCAATCAACCAGAACACCCAGAGCTCCCAGTGACTAAACCACCTACCAAAGAATACACATGGAGGTAAGTATCTGTTTTACCACTTTAGCAAAGACACCATATCATTGTTGAAATATGGGGTCAGACACGACACATGGGCTAACTGTTCCGGACTTGAAATGTTCTGTGATTATGTGATGCTGGTTCATGTGAGCATCTTTAACTATGATCAAATGGATACTTAGAGGTTCTGCCAGAGTCATACAGATACAGATGAGGATGCTTGCAGCTAACCATCAGACTGAACATGGGGACCCCAATAAAAGAGTTAGAGAAAGGACTGAAGGAGCTGAAAGTGCAACCCCATGGGAAGAACAACATTATCAACCAACCAAACCCTCCAGAGCTCCCAGTGACAAAATACCAACCATTGAGTACACATGGAGAGAGCCATAACTCCAGTTGCATATGTAGCAGAGGACAGCATTGTCTGGCATCAATGGGAGAAGAGACCTTTGGTCCAGTGAAGGTGCATTTTCCCAGTGTAGAGGAATGCCAAGGCACTAAGGTGGAGAGGGTGATTGGGAGAGGAAGCACCTTCATGAAAGTAAGTGGAGGGGCAGGGGGGGATAGGAGTGGGGGAAAGGAGAATAAGATTTGACATGTAAATACAGAGAATATCCAATAAAATAAATAAAATAAAAATTTTAAAAAGCTAGATGTTGAAGTCTATTTGACTTTTGGAACTAATAGTTCCATTATAACCATTGTTCTTTTTATTACAATGATTTTGTTTCAGATCAAACCATAGGGTGAGAGGGTTATTTCATAATATAAAAAATGAAAATGATTATTGCAAAATGTTTTACATTTCTGCATTTCAATCACATGCTATACTTCTGAATTTATAAAAAAGAATTTGTGGGTTCTAGGTCACTTACAGAACTAAATATACTGTGGTTGGGTTGTATAACTCCGTTGTTTACCAGAAAACTCAGTATCTCTGAAATTTTTTTCTATTCGTTTATTCCTTCTTTCATCTAATCATACATTCGCCATAGAGTCATCTATCCCTGACCCATCCATGTCTATTTATTGCTATGACATTCATTGCTATTTAACCATGTTAGTTTTGGGGGGTTTGGAGAAGGATAGAACATGATTTGTCTTCTCTAATAACTGGTAGTAATGGGAATTCTCAATAAGCTGATGAGTGATGGGTTTTATATATCCCTCCCTCCTTGGTGCATTTGTTAGAGCTCCAAGAAAGCAACACAAACCAATCCTATTCTTTTTACTTCTGAGAAAGCAGAATACATGGAAGATGACATTAGAAAATTAGTCATCAGAGAAAGAGTTTGTGTTGGATTCCTAGTAATGAAAAATTCAAGACAATTTTTGATGCTTAACACTTCATGCTTTGTTTTCCTTAAAGTAAGATCCCACATACTTAAATCATCTAGAATTTTAACACTGAAAGCTTGCATTGACTACTAGGTTGTTCACTTTCTGTTGCTATATGTAGTTGATATTTGGGTTAAGTCAACTTTGTTTTAGTCACTGTTCTATTTCTGTGAAAAGACATCATGACCAAGTCAACACTTATGAAACAAAGCATCTCATTGAAGGGTTAGCTACAGTTTCAGAGGTTTAGTTCATAGTTATAAGAGGAATCATGGCAGAATGCATGACTCTGGAGCATTAGCTGAGAGATGATCCTGGTCCCCAATCTGAGAGAGAGAGAGAGAAAAAAAAAAAAACCCTGGTGAAACACTTCTGACCACAAGGCCATACATATTCCAACAAGAAAAAACCTTCTATCAAACACCGTCACTCTCTCCTGCCTAAGGATTGGATGTACAATCAGTGCTACTCTTATTCAAATGACCACAAACTTACACAGACAAAAGATTCATTGTGGTAGATGATATTAAAAGTTTTAGGATATATGAGCCAATGGAGTTCATTCTCAAACTACTACAACCTTATAAAGAGAAACGTTTCATTGTGGTTTAGTGTATTAATCATATTAATCCATGGAATCCTGGCCACAGTGGCACAGTCTACTGTGACTGATATATATGCCAGAAAAGATCTGTTTATCTTATGTTAGCTAGAAGGCATAGACAAGAAGGAAGGGCTGAGGTCCCAATATCCCTTCAATCTCATGCCCTAAATGACTTAACTTTCCTCCATTAGACCCCACCTACTCAAACTTTTCTACATCCTAGTAGAGCTGTAAAGTGATAGCCAAGTCTTCAACATATAGATTTATAGTGAACATTAAGGATCAAAACCAGAACACATATTTCTATATTTATGAACAGATCACACAACTTCTGTGAACCACGCTTATATATGGTAATTTCATTATTTTTATTGGTTTTTGTTATGACTAAAAAATCTGAAAGTTTGCATATGTCACCTAGATAATCATTGTTGCAACACATTTCTATAACCCTAGTTGTTAAAGAAATATATATATATATATATATATATATATATATATATATATATATATATATATATATATATAAAACTTATATGAAGATTCTGAAGGCTGGAGATCTGAAATGCTTTTCACTGAGTTAATACAGAATGCCAATAAGGCCGCCTGCATTTTTCTTTGGAGTGTCTAAGAAAATCTCATAGATCTTTGCGGAGTTTAGAAACTTCAGCATCCCTTGGAAAGTAGGTCTTTCAATGGTATCAATGCAAGGTAGAACCTTTCTCTCCCTGTGTTTCTTTCTGTCTCTGTCTCTTTTGCTTTCTATCTCTCTCTCTCTCTCTCTCTCTCTCTCTCTCTCTCTCTCTCTCTCTCTCTCTCTGTCTGTCTCATTGTCTCTCTGTATGACTCTGTGTCTGTGTCTCTCTGTTTGTCTGTCTCTCTCCTCCGTCTCATATCTTTAACGGACAGACTATAGCCTGGTTATTCAAAATGATCTCCAGACTTCAAAGCCATCTTTCTTTTTACCAGCTTGATTTTCATCAGAAGCCTTAATTCTTTTTTGACTAGTGTATTTTCAGGTTCTGAAAATAAAGATCAAACTAAGGAAAGGAGCAGAGCGTAGCCCCACTCTTACTGATAGACAGTAGTGAAAATAACTGCTAATGTCATTGTTTCTAAAAAGAGCTCTGTGAATTAGGCTGCTTAAACAACTGCTTAAACAACAGCATAATGTCTGATTTTACACCTTATTATGTCTTCACACCTTTGTTTATGCTCATTTGAGCCTCCTACTCCTTTGTTATCCAAGGGTTTGACTTAGTCCTTCACAACATCTTTAAATTATTCTCTTTAGAAAATTTGTCTCTGAGGTCATTTGATTATTAGCACACAACATAATGTCCTTCTTAAAGGTTTGCATACATCATTGACCATGTGAACATGGGTGGGTTTATTCATTTCTCTATGTTAATTTTCTCATACACAGGATAGAAATCATCAAATATACCCCTTAAAATATGAAAGGCCATCTCCTGTGTTATGCATGGAGTGATCATTCATGGGCTTGTCATGTGGCAGAAAGTTCAAATAAAACAAGAGAATTGCCAAAAGAAAACAAAACGTATGTTTTTTAAACATTTTGCTTCATTAGTACAGAGACAAACAAGGAAACCTAACTAAAACTTTTTCATCTACTCATATCTTCAAGGCATTTGACATGAAAAATAATGGTTGGAAAATTCACTGAGGTCAAATGTTTAAAAAAAAACTGTAACTCAGAGTGATTTAAAACCAGTTATAAAAGAAGCCCAATTTATACAACAAATGGCGCTGCTCTAAGATATAGAAAACTGGGGGTTCTTGAGTAGTATGTCCTGGTGCCTTCCTCTAGTTCACTGGTTTTGACAAGGGGTCACATGTTTCTAACTACTCAGATTTTCCTGCTCAGCACTGGGGATGGTGCCATTTTCCACAGAGAATTTGTGGGAACTCAAACAGAACTGCATAGGTACAAGTTCTTAGTACCAATCAATCCTAGAATGGCAGTCATAAGTAAAGCTTGAGTTTGCTGTCTTCCTCCAAGTACAGTGTGATAGGAAATTGATGCATAGCGCCTGGTGATGACTGAGGTGTTATGTGCTCAGACAAGAGGTCATTAGAATATAACGGTTGGTTATGGTGCTGACGGGATTGATGCCACCTCCAGTGATGATGGAATTGCTGAAATATGGGTAAAGGCACTTGTGTCAAGGAGAGGCTGCAATGAGTGGCCTCTAGGGAGTTACCTTGCAAATATGTTCTGCATGTTGTCAGTGCTTTACTGTTAGTGGTAGGGCTACAGATGCTGCTGCTACCACTTTGATATTGATGCTGCACCTGCTGTAACTGATTTATAAACAAGCTTCTAGCATTTTAAAGATGGATCTTGAAGAAATTATACGTCCTTCTCTGACAAGCAGGAAGATCTGGAAATAGAGTGATGTTTCCACATTGTGGTGATAGGCTGCTGTGACATCTCACATACCTCGTAGATGGGATACCTTTTATCTGTCAACTTGACACAACCAGAATCACCAAGGAAGAGCGTTTGAGTAAATAGTTATCTAGATTAAGCGGGCCTCCATGGCCTGTCTGTGGAGGATTGCTTCGATTGTTAATTGAAGTGGAAAGATCTACCCTTGAACTATTTCTGGGGGCTGAGCCATGACTGGTATAAGAATGAAAAAGCTAGCTGTGCATCAGGAACATTGAGGAAGGATCCAAGAATGTTTATAGTCTCTCTCCTCTTCACTGTATGACTAGTACTTCAGTTTCTGTCCTAGCTTACCCTCAATGATGGATGGTAGCCTGGAAATGGAAACCAAACAAACTCTTTCTGGCCCTATATTGCTTTCCGTTAGGCTATTTGTCATAGCAACAGAAATGGACCTAGGACATTGGATGAGAGAGGCATCTTCCTGTGATGGTAATTTGTTATTTTTCCTTCATTTACATTTCTTAACAGCTGTTTTGGTTTGTTTTTTGATGTGTAACAGAATTACTGATTGTTGAGCATTTTTAAGCAATACAGTTATTTCTTAACAGCTTTAGAGCTGTAGAGGCTGGCAAGCCCACCATTATTGGGCCACATTTAGTGAGCGACTTTATGTGATGTGAGGACTCTGCTGAGTTCTGGGTCATGCAAGGCACCAATCACTTTGCAAGACAAGATGTAAAAGAGGGAGAACCAATCTGGACTCTTTCCTTTTCCTTTTTCTTTTCTTTTTCCTTTTTAGCAGAACCAATTTCAATCTACCCATATCTAAACCTACAAATCTACAAATAGGTCAGCTCATTCATGGTAACTGAGATTTCTTGTCCGAATCACCTATTTTTATTTTATTGCTGTTGACTTCATAAGACAGGGCCCAGGCTAGCCTCGAAGTTAGCAGTCCTCCAGTCTCACCCCTCCAAGTGCTGGGATGTACAGGTACCTACCCCACCCCTTCTGCTTCCCTTATCACTTCTTCATAGATAATGATCAGGATTCAATATCAGCACGACTCAGAAGAGTGGCAAGCAGGTATGCTGTTTCTATGAACATCTCTGTCAAAAGTGGAAAAAAAATCTACCTTCAGAGAAATTAGTTTTCTAAATTTGTTTGAATCAACTACCTGTCCCACGTGGGTCCTGACTTACACCACTTGATGTGGCTCCCTGTGATTTCAAATGCATTCAGTCACTGTAGTTGTTGTATTGAACAGGATAAATGCTTTTCTTTTACCCATTGTGTGTGTGTGTGTGTGTGTGTGTGTGTGTGTGTGTGTGTGTGTGTGTGTGTGTGTGACCTGCATGTTTGCATATGTATAAGCCCATTTATGTAGTTTGCTTTCATGTAGAGGGCCATGGTTAAAGTCAGGAGTCATCTTCAATTGTCTTTCTAAGTTATCCTTGAGGAGTGACAGCTTTTGCAAACCTAGAGGTTACAGATGTGGCTAGTCTGGCCACCCAGCTTGTCCTCCAGCGTCCCATGGCTTAGCCTTTTGGGGGTTCTGATCATAGGCAGGCTGTTATGTCCACAGACATTTCAGTTTGATTATGGAGATCTGGAATCCAGTCCTCCTGTTTGCATAGTAAATTCTTCACTAATGATTCATTTTCCCAACCCAGAACAAGTGCTTTTAAGTTATTTTCAATTTTGTAAATAATAATAATAATAATAATAATAATAATAATAATAATAATAATAATAATAATAAATAATGACATTTGTGCTGTTTTAAGAAATAATACAAAGGTCCTGTAACTCTTCATTCACCTTTTCTTAAGAGTGGAAGCCTGCAAAAATGTAGTTCTTTTCACAACCAGGATGTTAAAGGGGTAGTCAAGATATAGAAAGTTTCACTTACATCTAGTTTCCTTTATCATCATCATCATCGTCGTCGTCGTCATCGTCATCATCATTGTCATCATGATCATCATCATTATGTTAGTACAGGAGAGCCACACCCAGCCGCCATTTTTCCCCTACATCTGGCTACAACTGATCTATAGTTATTTCCTATTATTTTGTTTTCTTCAAGAATATTTTGCCAATAAAACCATCTTGGAATGAGCTTTTTTAGCTCAGCCTAATCGTCTAGAGATCCATCTAGATTTTTCTTGGCTTTGATTTGATTTTTGACACTTGAGATTTTCCATGTAGCCAAAGCTCTGCTTGAATTGTCTCCTTGTTCTTGTTCCCTCCTTCCCCTTCTCTCTGGCTTCCATACCCAGGGTGATAGGATTATAATCACAAGTCGTCAGTATTACCAGCACACACACTCTGTTAAACGGGTTATTATGTACAGATTCTAAAGCAATTGCTGATTATTTAATACTTATATTTTGACCACTTTCCCTGCATTTCATATTGGCTTTTACAATTTGATTTTTCACCAACAGTATACAGGGTTCTCTTTTCAAATCCTCTTACAGTTAACTGTGTTTTCTGCATTAGACAGCCAGGGATGTGAGATACCTTCTTGCTATGGTCTCTATTTAAATTTCCATGACAAATTCCTACTTTGGTAAACTTGTCTTTTTGTTTCCTTTGGGAAAATGTCTCTTCATGTCTTTTGCCTGCATCTTGTTGATATGCCTTACATTTTTACATTTTTATTAAGTAGACAGAATAATGGGTTTGCTATGACATTTTCTTACATAGGAATCACTGTACTTTGCCCACACTTAATTGGAGAATTTTGTTTTGTTATTGCTATTGAGTTTTATAAGCTCTGTATATACTGCTCCTATGGGCCAATTACCGGACATACAGGTATATGATTTTCAAATGTTTTATTCCATATGAAGGATGCTGTACATTTTGACTATTGTTTCTCCCACTGTGCAGCAGCCTCTTTGTCTGGTGTGCTTCCTTCCTCTCGTTTATGTGTCACCTGTGCCTTTGATGGCAGAGTAACAGCCAAATAATTGTCCATACCAAATTTGTTTTGATTTAGAGTTTCCAAGTTTTAAGGTATTGTGTTTAATTCTTTACTATACTCCAAGTTACTTCTGTGAATGGTATTGGATGGATTTCTGACTTCATTACTCCTCAGGAGTACATTCAGTCTTAGTCTCAACACATTATTTTCTGATGTCTTTCTACATATATATATATATGTAGAAATATATATATATATATATATATATATATATATATATATATATTGTGAGTTCCTCATGTCCTTGGTCAAGAACGAGCTGAATTCACTCAGTATTGTTGTTTTCCCCTCTTGAACACATTCTACTGGTCAACGCCTTTTTTATGTGAGTACCATTCAGTGTTTATTACTATAAATGTATGATGTAATTTGAAAACAAGAAATCTCATGTCTGCACCTATAAAACCTATTTTAACCCTTTGGTATGTATGAGACTTTTTTGTCTATTTAGTTTTGTTTTCTTTATCTCGATGAAGAGGGTAGTGCATTCATCCCTGGATTGTTTTGAATCTATATGTTGTTTTGAGTAAGACTGAACAGAAATCCAAGCATATTTCTAGGTTTTTACTCTCTACCTAGTAGATTTTCTTCCTTTGGTAAAATGTTGGTTTATATATTTGATTTCTACCATTGTTTTTAACTCTTCATTTGTGAGAATACCTTAACCTAGGTAATAAACCTTTTTAGTTAGTCAAGATAAAGTATTATTAAAGCTGACTTCTACAAATTTATGACAAAATAGCAAATACTAAATAATTCTTCCAAATGGAAATGTTTCTTATAAACCTCTCCTTACATTTTCTTCAACAGTTCAATAACTAACCCTGGGCCAAGGAGATGGCTCAGTCAGGGAAATGCTTGCCTTGCAAGGACCTGAGTTTAATCTCCAGAATTCATGCTAAAACCTAACCTTAGAACTGAGAAGATAGAGACAGGAGCTCCTGGTCTGTTTATATGCTTCCTCTTAATATTAGGGATGTGATTTTGGAGCACTGATCAGCCACACATCACCACCCAGGCGTGGGCATGTTTAACAGCAAAATATCAACCAAAAAAATAGCACAACAGCACCAAATGCAAGTGTGTGCACACGATCATTTCCTCTGTCTTCAATGCAGTCTAAATGTTAGATAGGACTATTGATTGTAGCCAGATCCATGTCTGTGAATTAGCACAAAGGAAATAGTTTTGAATCCAAAGTTAATAAATGTCAACATATAGGGAAGCCTACAAGGATGGCATTCACAGATAACAAATGCAATCTGCATGAGATTTGCAGATGTTTTCTCCCAAGGCTTCAACTGTGATCCTCCACTTCATCTTCTATGTTACAAAAGTGTTTAATTTTAATGAAATTGGATTCACCCTTATTTGCTTTTATAGACCATGCCCTGGATTCAGAATCTAAGAACTTTGCTTAGTACTATATTTAGAATATATGTAAAATGTTTTCGGTTTTTTCTAAATGCATTAAAAACTGGTATATTATTTTTTAATTAAAACCACTATTTTTTCATAGGACATACTTTGATTATGATTTTCTTTCTCACCTATCTTCCCAGTTCCTTCTTCCCATCCTTTGATACAGATCCATTCTGTTTCTTCTCTGTTTAGAAAACAGACTTCAAAGGGAAAGTAATAAAATATAATAGGATAAAATGAAACAAGCAAACAAAAACATCACAGAATAGGACAAAACTAGCAGAAACAAAAGAGCCTAAGAGACAAAGATGAAGATAGAGATGTAAATACCCACTTTTTTTGCATACTCAAAAATCCCATAAAAACTGGAAAATTGAAAAAATATATATGCAAAATCTATACGGTAATAAATAGGTAAATAAATAAATATATACATGATAAACATTAATATTAAAATTACAAACAAAGCCTTGACAAGACATTACAGGAAAAGGAACCTCAAAACTGCCATTGAGTTTGTTCTCTGTTGGCCAACTACTGCTGAGCACTCACACTACCCTTTAGAGTAGTTTGTTTTCCCAGTAGGACTATCTTGGATAAAACTAACTTTTCATTTGCAGGTGTTTAACCAAATGGCTTCTGGGTTAGGAATGGAAAGCTGTGTCTACTTCTTCCTTTAGCTCTAGGAGCCCATCTTGTACAGACCCACACAGGTGCTGTGTATGCACCTGGTGCACTGCATGCTGCCATAACACTTGTGAGTTCATATGTGTAGTGGTCCTGTTGGATTTAGGTCTTGTTTACTTGGTTTTATTTGTTTCATCTGGCCCTTTCAATATTTTGTCTCCTGCTTCTTTTTCCTTAGATTTTTCTGAGCACTGAGGGGAGGGTTTGCTAATGACACTCCATGAAGGGCTGAGTATTTCAAAATCTGTCACTCCATGTCTTGCTGTGGTTCTCTGCATTGTTTCCATTTACATTACAGAAGGAAGACTCTCTATTGGTAGTTGAGCAAAGTCCTTATCTATGGGCATAACAGAATGTCATTAGAATTCATTTTAGTGCTATATTCACTTTGTATAGCAGTAGTATATGCTTTTCCCTTTGTCCCTGAGCTATCTAACCTCATGTTCTTGGTCACTAATGCAGTGTCATATATGGGTACCATTTCAGGGACTAGGTCTTAAATCACTTAAATTGAATCAGATGTTGGTTGGTTGCTTCTACCGGTTTTGTACCACCATTGCACTAGAGAATCGTGCAAGTAGTATATCATTATAGAGAGAAAGGTTTGTAGCAGGGTTGTTTACATTTCTCCTCTGGTAGTATGCAACATACCTTCCAGTACCAACATCAGTAGTTAGTAAGGTACCATATAGGTACCAGCTAGACTTCTCCATGTTAAATTAGTTGTGTAGATGTTGTTGTCTTCATAGACTTAAAATTTTCAGTTAAGTGAAAGACCAGGTTGGATACAGATTTTACATGAGGTGGTAGATTTAATTTGAGGTTTGTTTGTAATTATTGCTTTGCCTGCGGGTATTCAAATGCCTCAAGAAAACATGCTGAGAAAGTGCTTTATTTCTGTTCTGTACAAGGTGTGTGTGTGTGTGTGTGTGTGTGTGTGTGTGTGTGTGTGTGTGTGTATGTGTAAAGCAATTATGAAGGAGTTGGGGAGCTCTGAAGAAATGGAAGGGGGGATAAATCATGCAAGTACATTATCCGTGCACGAAATTCTTAAACAAACAAATAAACAAATGTTGCTGATACATTTATATTCCAACTAGTGTGGGCTGAAAGGTGGATGTAAGTCTGGATCTCAGTGGAGATGGAATTCTGATCTTAGTGAAGGATCAAGGTAGAGCTTTGTTTCAACCTGAAATCTGTACCATCAAATGTGTGTGTAAAGGTGCTGCTGTTTTTCTGTATCACTCATGGGAGGCAGACAGCTCTTATCTAAGGGATTCTATTTTGTTATGTCCTATGTGTGTGTGTGTGTGTGTGTGTGTGTGTGTGTGTGTGTGTGTGTGCCCCTTGTCATTAGTGTTTCTGGCTTGACAGATAAGAAACTTCCCAATACCCAGTTTAGGATACAGGAGGTAAAAGTGGAAGGCTGGAAAGTTACCACTGTGGCTTTCCTTCTCCAAAAGTCCGTAGCTTGTGTGTCTCCCCATCTTTGTCTTTTTGTGATTTTTTTTTTTTTGTACCCTTGGAGTTTTTCTTTATTTCTTTTTATTTTCTTTTTCTTTTTTTTTTTTTTTTTTGAGAAAAAGAATAGGAAAACAAACATGGAGTATTTCACTCTTTAGAGGCAGAAGTCATGCCAGATAGTGACCTCCCCCCCCCCCATTGTTATATTTCTCCTCAATTAGGGGACTATTATGGCATCTTAATTCTCATTTTATAGAATCACAATAGGTTCACAAAATTACACCATAGATTGAAAATCACTCAGCTCATACACTTAAGAGAAGTTTCATAAATTACATGATAAACTCAAGTTGGCCAGCTTTAAGTTATCACCCAGACTCTAGTCATATGGCCATGGCCAGTGCTCTGAGGACACATGTCCTTTGTTCATAGTGTATACATCAAAATCACAGCCTCACTAGCAATATATTGTCAATACTCATGATGCCCCTGACATAGTTGTGCAAGAATCCCCAGCTAAGGGCACAGTGAGCTACAGGGGTACTGATCTGGTTCATGGTCCATTTACTTAAGGTTCACCTTGTGATCTACATTTCACTTCACTGTGGGTTTGAGATATGTGAAAGGAGGGGAAAGCTAAGCCAGGTATATTTCCCAAGTGCTTACAAGTGCAAAGATCATTAATAGCAAAGCAACAAGGGGAACACAGGAGAGGTTACCAAAAGTCTGGGAGCCTGCCTAGGTGTACCAAATGTGGATGTGATGGAACAAAAAGTATGGTAAAATAAGGACATGGCTACACTGGGAAAAGTGGTGAGCAATATACAGCACGTGACAACCCATGTTCCACGGGCAGCAAGATGTGTAGAAGAGGGCGCACACACAAGCACATAAGCGTAGTTTACAAGTCAGTAAGTCAGTTCACTCAGGGATTTCCAGCTCTACATTGTGCTATCTTCTTGTGACAAAAAACAAACACAAAAACAACAACGTGTTTATGCACTGATTTTCATGTGACCTGTTTGTGCCTTTTCTGTATTTGCATCAACCCAATCAACTCAAACCTTGCTCAGTCTAATGCAATCTGAAGTAACATAGTTTCCTGCCTCCCTCTAGGTCCTGTCCCTTCTCCTCCAACTGCTCCAGTGAAATGTAATCTTTTTTTCCTTCCAGATATCTGTTAGACATCTAGGACCTTCAGTTTCTCTCCATGGTTTTCCATAGTTAAGTCTAGATAGTTTTAGGAGCCATGTTAAGCAGTCATATCATCATGGCCTGGTCTCTGTTCTCTTTGTAGGTATTACCAGATCAGAGTGAACTTGAAGGTGTCCTCAAGGATCCCTCACAGACTGAGTGCTTCCATCGTTGGGCAGTCAGGTAAGTGGAAAGCAGGACTCCTGCCTCAGGGGTAAACAACCAATGTGTCCTTGTGTGTCATAGTCTGGTAGAATGCAGTGAAATAGTCACTGTCAACCCTTAGACAAGTGGGTTCTGGAAAGGCAGACACAGTATTGGAAGTGGCTCCATGTGAACAGCATCATTTGTTAAGGACACTTGGCTGAAAAAAAATCATTCTAAGGAGTGAATGGTAGTTGGCAGAAACTGTCTGCGGCAGGTTGGATAGCATTACATCCTGGATGAAATGGATGAGAAACATTATCCAGCAGATAGGTAAGAAGAAGCCTGTTGCTTCAGGGGACCAAGTAAGTAAGCAGTTGTGCTGGAACTTTCTAGGTACAATAGTGGGTCTGAATGTCATCATTCTGTAAGGGACACCAGCCCCTCAAAGTCTGTACAGGACCAATGCAAGCACCAAGTTAACAGCACAAAGGAAATGTATTACCTGGACCAGTAATCTCTGGTTGAGAGGCAGCCTCTGGATTGGGCAGAGGCAGAGAGCAAGAAGCAGCATCAGTAGCAGCAGCAACAGAAGTGGGTTTTTAATGAGAAAAAGGGGGAAGTCTGTGCTAGAGTGAACTGGTAAGTGTTGATCAGATGGAAAGGTTAGCTAGAATAGTGAAATAATGAACTTTGACCGTTAGACCTTGGTTTTCCATCATAGCAATGAGTAGGTAGCCAAATAAGGGAATGGACTTTAGGGGACAGCTTTAGAAATTTAATCTAATGATTTTTAGCAAGGGAGAGGAAAGGGTGGAGAAAGGGCAATACCTGTCGTTGCCATGTTTTTCACACCCAGTGTAAAAAGACTACCAAGAAAAGCCCAGAACCTAATAATGATGATGGAGAACTAAATGGGGAGCCAAAGGCTTTAGGAACAGTTTGTTAGGGCTGAGTGGGAAAGACGGTTTTCTGTAAACGAGAAAACCATGTGAAAGTCGAACTCGCTAACGAAGTAAAGGGTAATGCAGAAGCAAATCTGGCAGAACCACATCTTCTAGCAAGTCATAAAGAAAATGATTCTGCCTTCAGTGCAGAGAAATAGGAAAGAAGTGGAGGAAAAGCAAACCTCAAAGCACCCATTGACCATTAGAAGTAAGAGTGACCCCTATTGTCAGAAATGAGAGTTGGAATAGTGCTGGACCTCCGCACTTCATACAACCCATTGGGATGGGTGGCAGCATTGGGGCAAGTCAGAGCATGTGCAGTTGAGACCTTACAAGTGAGGTGCATAGACATCAAGTAGAGTTGGCAATTCTTCCTGTAGTTCAAGGCCTAAAGAGAGACTCAGTTGGCCACCTGCCTCTTTCTCAAGTCTGAGCTGAGCTGGTGTTAGTTTATCAGTGAATCACTATGGCCCCAAGACATTTCTTTTGTCCCTTCCCCTCTATTGGGAGCCAATTATGCAGTTTACAGGAGCAAAGGAGGCTTCCCACTCTACCACCATTATACTCCGTTCAGTAGAGACTCAGTGTAATTTAGGAACCATTTCCTCCTTTCTCATCCTCTAGTCTTTCTTCCTTCCCTGCTTCAGCCCACAACATCCACTAGAATAGGAGGATACTTGGGTCTGCTTTGAATAAACTGACTATACGAACTGAGGTAAATGATCAGTACGTTGCCTTTATTTCTTCACTTGAAATATGAAGGCAGAAATTCACCTCTACAATGTCTTTCTCTGTTTGCAGAGATGATACACAACAAATATGTTTTATAGAGACAATAAATACAAGCGTGTTTGTGATGGGAATAGCCATAAAGTAAGGGCCCATGCGTCTTCTCTGTGAGAGGTCATAAGTCAAGAGTTATGAACCAAGGTCTTGTTCTTAAAATCAAAGCAAAATTCTGGAGTGGGTTGGGGAGGGAAAGTTGACTGATTGATGAGAGGCATCTGTAGGCCAGTGTGGACTTGGTCCCTTTCCTCTCTGATGTTCTTGGGAGCATGAACTCAGCTCCTTTCGTTGATGTGCCTTCTCTGGAGTGGGCAGTCCTGCCTGTGAGAGCCAGAGGCTGATGAGTATGCAGGATCTTTTGGAGCTCACAGAGAAGAAAGCAAGTGAGATGGAGCTGCAAAGACAAAGGAAATTAGCAAGATATACAATATTAGATTATAGCTCTTTTCCTTCTCGGTCTATAGTTTGGCAGAGCAATGACTGATACAGTTCTCATGCCCTTGAGCTCTGTACTTAAATGCTGTGTAGACCAAAATGCCAAATATGCTAGCAAGAACTTGTAATTAGCTGGTTTCATGGGTGGTAGATACAGGGAAGATTTATTTACCCTTCAAGGAAAATTTTCTAATTATAACACATTCCTCTGTGTGTCTATATTGCAAATGATGCCAAAACTTGATACTAAAAACAATGGCCTAACCTGCTTGAGTTTTCAAGTGAGCTGAGCTTGCCACCCTTGGTGATGTGCTAGTGTTACCTGAGCTCTCAGCTAGAACAGAGCACTCAAGACTTCTTCAGCCACAGTTCTGATCCCTCAGCTCACTGCTTAAAGTATAGCTAAGTTTTGCATCTAGCTGGTGTACCAAACTACATTACATGGTAGTTCTGCTGCTCAGAGACATAACAAATAGGATTCTACATTACTTCCTTGCTCTGTGTGGAACAGGTAAAGGGTTTTTCTTCTGTATCACATTGGTCAAGTCTAGGACAAGGCTGTCCATTTTTACCTGGAAAGAGAACCCAAGCCTTTCCTTCCTGTAATACACTCCCTTCTATCCATGTGTTGAGAGAACCCTGACAGCTATGTTTTCAAACAATTGTCCAAACATACTATCACTTAAAGGTATTTTTGAATAGAAAATAATGAATATAGATGGTTTGGAAGCAAAGTATGAGAGAACTAAAAAAATTCAGGAACTACAAAACAGGGCCAATAATGTCTTCAACGCTCCATTATTAACCTGTCAATGTAGTATATTCAATGTGCTTTGTTTGCTTGTTCGTTTGTTTCAGTTGCCTTTACTATGGTCATAAACAAAGCTTAGTGAGTCTAAGGAAGCAGGATTCATTGGGAGAGAGTATCATGGGCATGGAGAGGCTCATATTTCAATCCTTCCTCCCTACTTTCAAGCCCTTATGTACTCTGGAGTTATTTAAACAATTTTATTTCTAGGTTTTTATCTATATGTTGGGTTCAGTGGATGTACTTACCTTACAGGTTTGTAGCATGGACCAAAATTGTGTGAGGAAGATAGTTAGAAAGTAGCTGGTCTCAGAGAAAGTGTAGAATAATTGTTCACAGCTAAGCGTGGATATGATGCATAGTGTGGAATAATATTTTGCTCTGTGTGGAATCCTGGTGTCACCACTGTGGATACAGGGGTTCATATCAGGTGGTCTTACAGACAACCTGTGAAATAAAAGTCATGGGAGTAATGCAGTAGGGTGATAGTTTGCAGATTCCAGATGTAACAAATACTTAAGTAGGAATAGAGCAGCATGAAAGGGGAAGGAACTGACAGTGAGGACAGGAAGGTCAAGAACCTGGCCAAAGATGAAGGTATGGATGGATGATCAGGCATAGGTCATAGTATGACCCCAACCACTGCAACCTGAATGGGACTTGGATTCTTAGATAGATATAGTGTATTGAGAACTGGGACAAAACAAAATGTCAGACCTGCTGAATTTGTATCATAAGATGAAAAGTTTTTTCTAAAGAGCACAGAGAAATGAAGGGAGATGCCTCAACCACACCAACCCAGTGCTGTTCAAATACACAGTCTTCATTCAGCAATTAAGTAATGGGTATGCTTTCTCTCTCCTTCCAACATTCTGGCTTTTAGTATCATACAGAAGCATGTTCCCATGGTTGAGAGGGCTTCAATGCAGACACTTTAGGCACAGAACAATGCCACATCGAGTTTTGCAAGAGAGATTTTTCATGGTTAGATCCTGTATTGCATGGGTATCACCCATGTGTCCCCTTGTCACCTGTCATAATAGTTTTAAAAAATAATTTTAGGAGTTATTTCTCTGGAAACTGATGATTTATTCTCATATGAATTAGCCGAGCATCTCCTTGAGTGGATTGTGACAAGCTCTGAGCTTTTGCTGGTTAGGAACAATCCTTCCCTTGGGCATATTGATAAATCCCAGTGTCAGAGAAGTAACAGGTACTTTATTAGGTGAGACCTATAGCTATATTAGACATGCTCACAGGCATGGATGTAGGATACAATGTGGGACACTTCTGTGTGAATGCAGGGACAATCAAAGTTTGGCTCTAACATTATGGTCTCTATTATCACCAGAATAAAATCAAAATAGGACCAAAGCAGGGGATTGTCTAGTGTCTCCCTTAGGTGTTTGACAACCTAAAAGATAATAGACTCCTCATGCTATATTTCTGGTCTAATTTTGATGTAGCTATAACTGGAAAATCATGAGTTGAAGGACTATAGCTATTTGAGAGGCAGGTCATCTGTCCTCTGGATTCATTTGGGTTAAGATTCCACTCACCCAACTCAAAGTCCTCAATTTCTAAGGCATAAGGATTCATGAGCTAGAAGGGCATGTGGGGCTCCCCTACTATGATGGATATGTGATCTAAAAAGGCCAAGCAGATTTTTTTGTCCATTATCCATGAAAACTCATAAATGAAGCCAACACACGTGTTCCTAAGGCAGAGCCGAATTAAGTGTGAGACAGAAAGAACTGCAATGTGGATTAAGAGAGGCAAAGCTTTGACGGCGGAAATTGTGATGTGAACATCTCTTCTGGAAGTTGTGTTGCCATGAATTTCTTAAGATGTTTAACCATCCATAGGCCAAGGTTGTCCAATTTTGTTTCATCCCCTCCATAATATGGCTTAATAGCAGGGTGTGACTTGCCTTTGGCTAGCTAGCTAAGCAGAAAGGCAGTGGAATACACCATGGAAGCTTTTTTTTTTCTTTTCTTTCTTCTTTTCTTCTTTTTTGTCATGAAATAGGGACTCTTATAATTCCCATCGCTTTCCTCACTACTCTAAAGGAATACTGATTTCTGTATTATTGGTATGTAAGACATGGCACTTACAGGCTTGTCATGCTAATTTGAGTTTAGGTTGCATTTGTATACTTATAAGTGCCTATTGTATTAGTCATGGCCTTTAGAGGAATAGAGCAATATGTATTGCAGAAGAGATTTACTAGATTGGTTTGCATAAATGCATATTGCATAGTTCAACAATGGCTGTGTGTACACTAGAGAACCTGAAAACTTGTTAGGTGCTCAATCCACTAGGCTGGAATATGTATCACCAATTCTAATATATGTGTATGGCACTAAAGGCCAGGAGGATCTCTGGAGAGCCATAGGTCTAGAGGTCACTTTGTTAGGCCAAAACAGTGGCAGCTGCAACCAAAGAGTTAGCCATGCAATGAACGTAGTTACTGTCTGGGAGCAAAGGCCCTAGGCAAAAACAACTGGTTTTCCTCTCAGGACTGTTCTGACACCAAGATTGATCTTCCCCTTCTTGGAAGTGCCTCAATGCTCCACCCAGAGACACTTTACTTACTTGATCCTATATACAGTTAAATGAACCATCACATCCATACATAAAAATTTACATACTGTAAATGCCTGGGTTTGTATGTGTAGAAAGACTAATACATTATCTGTCTAAAAATACTATTGGAATCTACAATGTCAAAACATTTTTTCTGCATCCAATGAACTGTTCAGATGCCTTTTAGAAACCAGGAAACCTAAATAATAAGGAGAGACCCAAATGGAAATTAATTGAATTGTGGGAATTAAGGTATTCCATCAAGGAACGCTAGATGTAAGGCATTTCAAAAATCAAATTATTTCCTTCAAAGCATTTTTCTCCCTCTTTTGAGTTCAGGGCTTCAGCATGCCCACGACAAAGGAAAGACATTAAAAATACTTAAACTTGTGTATTTACCTCCATTAAAGGTTCTGTTTAATAAAATCTCTCATTTCTTCCTCCTCCTGAGATGGTAAAGAAAAGCAAAATGTCATTTCCCTGGGTACTGATCAATTAGAGCAGACATGGTAAGGAGGAGCCCATCAAAGTGAACCGAGGCTGTAGAAAATGATTAGGTTAAGAACAGGCATCTGCTTGTGTCTGCTCATCAAAGCAAAGGAAAAGATAGCAGAGTAAATTGTGGAAATGTACAAAATCTGCAATGATTAGTTTTTGTAATGTTTTGAGAGGTAATTTCCATTTCCACAAAGTGGAAGCACTTAAGAGCTTCACTGTGTAGGGGCGGGGAGAGACATTTATTTCTCAAATGAATCAATCTAATTTCTTTTCATGGTCCATTAAAGTGCACCTAAATATCAAATATGCCTGTTTTCCTGGAGAATGCTAAGCAGGTAAAACACTTAGGCTCCGATCCAGCTAGGGTCTGAGGACAGCCAGCTCAAGGTTGACAAAGTGGCTGCCTGCTTTCATCCTTGGAAACTGAAAGAGGCATTGCAATCCATCACCACTCAATCTATTCAGCTGCAGCCAAGTCCAAGCACAGCTTGGGACTAACAATGGCCAGGGTTTCCTTACCTCTGCCCCCACTCACTGGGAAAGCCTGCTCTGCCAGCTGCCCAGGGTCTCAGCTTTTGTGTCAAGTTAGCATCGCTTTGCTCTTGAGATAGCATCTTAAAGCTGCCTGGGTTCAGGGCTTGCTTCAAGAGTTAAATTACTTCATCTGTCATGTCACCTGCTTTGGTTGACAGTGGTCCCTGCTCATTTTGGATGCCTGTCTCTGCCTTTCCTGTGTTCCATCTTTGCTGCACTAGAGAGGCAGACGTATTGCCTGTGGTTGTCATGTACAGATTGCACAAGAGTGAGCAAGCATCCTGTTAGCATGAATGGCCCTCACTTCAGTGTCCTTCACACAATCTGTAAACACAGCCTTGATCCCTCTCACATGTGACTGCTCCTTCTTCACCACATCTATCCTACTGAAGCTTCTTTTCTCTAACTAGAAGCCATGTCTTTACTATGGAGGACCTTATGCAGAGCACGCACTTTCTTCTAAGAACTGATTTTTCCAAGAAATTTGAATCTCACTCCATTGCTTCTCTAATGCAAGCTCTGTCCTGGCTCAGTGGTTATTAATGTAGAAGCTCAGAGGCTCAGTTCCCCATCTTCTAGAAGAAGACACAAATGTGACATGAAGCACATACTGGAAGCTTAGAGAATATGCCAGTCCTGATTTTTGTTCCACCCAGCTTCTCATTGCCCTTGTAACCTCACTGATGGTAAACCCTTAATAAATTCCTGATACCCACAGCTTTGCCCACCATGTTATCAACAGTTTCTCAAAACTGCTAAGTACAGAGAGCTGGGAGTTGCCAAATTTTAAACTGACTCATTTCAACCCTGTGACTTTTATATACCTCCCTATGTAGAATAATACATAGGAAAGAACCTACATAGCCAAAGATCCATTAAGTTGGTGTATGTAGGTGGTAGATTTCATGGGAATCCAAATATTCATAAAAATGTACTAAGATACCACATCTGTATATCACCACCATACATTACCAAACAGGAATGGGTTTTCTCTCTCTCCCTGACACAGTTGTTGTCAATTTTTTTAAAGGTAATGTGAAGGTCTCAAATTTCTAGCTCCTCAAAATTGGATGTGTATGGAGCACTGTTAACACAAAATACAGCGACACTTGGACATTTGCTGTGAATGGGAAGGAAAGTGGTGATCATTGTAGTGGACAGAGATTCAGGAGGAGAAACCCAGTGTTCTGCCGTCAAGGAAAGACCATCTGGGAAAGTTTTTGTGAGGGACAGCTTGTGCTGGTGCCCAGTGTCAGCAGTGCAAACTCCAACTTTTTGGGAAATGAGGAAGGTCCCTCAGTGGGTCTCAATGATATTAAATATGCCTGCTCTGTTTATGTAGTCACATTTGGAGCTTCCTAATGCCCGGGACAATACCTGATCCTCTCCTGAAAAATGTCATCTTGACTTATAGGAGAAAAGCCTACATAAGCTAAATTGCATTTAGCAAAAAAAACCTAGAAAGACATTGAAGAAATTGGCACACATGTCGGGAGATTTCAGCACGGGGCTTCAAAGAGCTTTTTTTAATGACAGGTGAGAAAAATTAAGAAGAATGTCTCCAGAAACAAGGACTTGGTTCTGTTCGACATACCTAAGTGATCTTGAAGTCCTCATTACCTTCTCTGGGCCTCAGTTTCTATCTCTGTGCAATGTCATCAACAGTACTCTGTGAGGGTAGAAGGACACACAGCATTGCTATCCTAAGCCCTCAATTAGCACTGGCTACTGATAACTTTCTTTTAGAAATTGATTTTTTTTTCATGGCAAGCAAGAAAGCAAGCAAGCAATCAAAGAAAAAGTTTCCCAGGCACCGAAGTATTAGTGCACATTGTGTGTGTGAGTGTGTGTGTGTGTGTGTGTGTGTGTGTGTGTGTGTGTGTGTGTGTGTGTGTGTTTAAAGTCTCCTATGGACCAAATTCTGAATGCTGAAGCTCCCTAAATACACAGGTGCTCAGCTGCAGGTGCCATTGACAGTGGAGGAACATTCCACTTGGGAAGATTCCATTAAGTACACCCTATGAAACTACATGATGGTTAGAGGGATTGTGTGCCTGTTCAACATCTTTATAGATATAAATATATGCTCACTAAGCAGGCACATTACATTATCCTTCTGGGGATTTCTGTTTCCAGAATTATCAAGCAAAAAGGGCACTTTTTAAAATTGAAGCCCTTTGATTCGTTGTCTTATTTATCAGTACCTAGTACAAATTAGGTCCATATGACTTCAGGAAATCAAATGAACCCATCTCTTTTATCACTGAGACACAGTCACGTGAGCAGGATGCATTTTGAATGGGTTGCATTATAGAATGCAGTTGGTAGCCTAGAGTTCTCATAACCTGTCTTTCATCCAACTGTACATACTCCTTCCTGTGGATGTGAGTAAAAGAAAGAATGTGGCTGATGTCAAAACTCAGGAATGAAAACTAGGCTAACAAACCTAGTTTTCAGGACAGTCTGAAGTTCCAGAATTATGCTTTTCTTGAGGGTGGGTTTCAGCTAATTGGAAATATTTCAAAAGCGTAGTGAAATTATGTCTTTAAAGCTACTGCTTTTGCATGGGATGCTCTTGAAGTAAGATAATACATTTGTTTTCCTTTTTGTTGTCTTAGAATAGTCCATTAACTTTTCTTGAAGGTTTTACTTATTTCCAAACAGGGCATATACATTCTTGAGGAAATTGAATCTTAGCGAAGTTGAAATGTAGAAATGAAATCTCCATGCCTAAACCATCCTGCCTATGACATCAGCTCCTTTTTAAGGCACTCATATGTTCTTACTGCGTAGAGGTAGAAGAACTTGAAGCCACTAATTCTTATGGGGTTACAGATGAAAAAAGTCCCACCGTGAAACCAGGCTGGCATTTGGATGGACAGTATCAATTATCTTGAGTCCCTGCTAAATCTATGATTCCTTTCCTGCTTCTCCTCTTCTATTCCTTCTCCTCCTCTTCCTCCCTACTATTCTTCTTTCCTTTAATTTCCTTTTGTCTTCTTTCATTTTTTTCTTCCTATTTTCCTCTCCTGTACTTCCAAACTGTTAGGACAGTGACAGCAATAGCTAATGCCTGAACCATGATCTCTCATCCAGACTCTATTCTATGTTCTTTGCACTTATTATGCATTGATTAATAGTAGGAAATTTTGTGAGAAATGAATTACTATGTGATTTTTGTCTTATGTAAACATCAAAGTATCATGTTCTATCATCTCAGGGGATTGTTATCACATATGAAATATATCCTTGACTGAAATGTCTTTAGATGATATATCACAGCATTTGGGATGAGTCCTATTTCTATCTTCATTATGAAGTAAAAATACAGATGTACTCACAGGAATTGAGAGCCAATATTCTAACCTAGGAATTCTTGATCCAACCAGAGTAGTACAACTGTTGCTTTTTGTTCACTCTAGAGCAGTGTGTGTGTGTGTGTGTGTGTGTGTGTGTGTGTGTGTGTGTGTGTGTGTGTGCATGTGTGTTTCCTTTATTGGGCTGCAGTGTTCTCTGCACCATCAGCTTTAACAGTTTCTTAGAGTCATGTCTAAACCCTCTTTGTTGGGTTCACTCCTAGGTCAGAACTTTTGAGCTGGGACATGACTCCCTTAACAATGTTTGTTTAGTGTCCCATCTATTAATACTGGTTTGGTTCAAATGTTCCTCCATCAGAGAGGCACTTTTGCATGAACTATTTTAAAAATTGATTCCGGCTTACCCATTGTCACATGATTCTTTGTTCTGTTCTTCAGACCATTGTAGCTAACATTACTATATATATCCCTTTATTTACTTAACGTCTACCTTTCCTCTTAAATTTAATAATAATGCTGCTTTCAGTAAATCATGACCATTTTCAATGTAGGGAAAGCAGTTTTAGCATTTTATATCCAAGTAAATATAAACCTTTGTACTTTTCCCATGATGTGTCCAGAGAATAGGACACTATGCAATTAGAAGTCATAAGACCAAGACTATTATCATAGATAAGGCAAACTTCCTGCATTGTGAACATCAATTCACCCTGCCAATTGAAGCTAAAGAAAGCTAGCCCTACCCAGCAGTAATACAAAGAAATCACTTGGCTTTGTTGGCTTATTTTTGGAGACAGAGAATTGTTTGGTGATTGTCAATTAGTCATAGACACAGCATCCAAAGATGTTTTAACTGTGTGCACAAACATCTTGGCTTTGTGTTTGGTACACAATTGAGTCATGCCATCGTCCAGGAAATGTTGAGTCTCTCCTGTTGCTGTCATCAACTTACATAAATGTCCTGGTTTTTTAGCTACTGACAAAGGAGTGGGGCTGGGTAGAACACCCATATACCCCAACAGGCAGAATAGGTCAAGGTAACCTTGTGTTAGTTATGGACAAATAATTTCTCAGAAGATCAATTTACCTATACTTAGAAATGAGCACATTCTGACTCAAGAGATTAGATATCTAATGGAACAATATGAATGCAGACATGCCAAGCCTCTGATCTTGTCTGAATCACCGATCAGATTTCTGCAGGTGATAACTGACTCGATGTCTTTAGCAAAAGTCTGCCAAAGAGCCTAAGCAAATGCTGTCAGAGTGCATATGTCAGAATTGTTATCAAGGATGAAAGGATGCTTATACTGTATGGTTTAGCTTTGTGACCTCAAAATGGAGATCCTTAAGTCAACAAAAAGCAAATAAATCCATAACAATATTCACTCTTGTTTCTCGTTGTCACTTGTATAGCTCCCTCAAAGCTCACTGAAGTTTGTCTGTTTTAGTCAAGAGCAGCTGTAATAATTCTGTCCTTGTGGCCATGAGGTGGGACTTTATGACAAATTTGATGAGAGAACACAGAATAGGTACATGCTAGAATGGGTAACAGAGTAAGGGCTCAATGACTATTCACCTTTTGTCTTACTGTAGAGATCTGCCTCGATGTAGTAAGGAAGGTATGTGCCCAACTTATTTAAGCCTCATACTACCTCTGGGGCAGTAAAAGGACCCACAGTACAATACATGTGAGATGAAGGAGCCAGCCAACTTATGAATCTGTGGTCTGGTTACCTGACAAACACCACACTGTAAACCTGTACCACACGCTGAGATTCCCAAAAGCCCCAAGTCCATATAGAGCAGAATTTCAGGTCTTATCAATGGGCCTTTTCTCTACTTTCTTGAATCACTTGCCTACCAGCACGTCCAGGGGCAAGGCTCTGGTGTAAGGCTCTGATTTCCTGTGCTCAGCTTGTCAGGGAAGTAATAGCCACATCCCTTACCAGATATCAAATTGACCTGAAAAATTCCTTAATAGTTTTGTGTATGAGCTTCCTGAGCAATGAACATACTGCAAACACTGTAACATTGTAATTTTACATTTTAAAATGTGCAAGAATAAAAGAACTAGGAGGTTCCTGCTATTATTAGAGTATGAATTTGTACATGGATAATTTTTGTAAAGGACAACTAGTGTCTATTGAATTCAAGCCCTGTCGCTTAACAACCAATTTGGTGAATATTTGCTTTATTTTTTTCTTCTAATCATTGTGTACTTTTAGATCATTCAGCTGTTCCATTTTAAAATATTTATATATTTTAAAATGAACATGAAAATAATTTTATTATGTATATGAATATTGTGTTTTCCAAGCCATTTAATAAAGAGACTATCCTTTCTCCTAGTTTACTTTTCACATCTCTGTAGGAAGTCAACTAATTGAAAAGCACACAGCTTTATTTCTGGGTTTCCAACTTTTTTCAGTTATGTGTCATAGACTATATAGAAGTCTATAGCTTTGTGTATATTTTAAACTTAGATATTGTAATGGCTCTAGTATTATTTTATTAAAGAGTTTCTTATGTGAAAATTACTTGTAGCTGTATATGAATTTTAAGACACTTAAGGTGAAAATGGAATTTGTAATTTGGATCAGCATTGCACTGTGGCTTTGGATTATGTTTTGCAGTGTTATGTGTGTATTTTAATGATTATTAATTCCTCCAACTCATGAACCTGTAGTATGTTTGCTTTTATGTTTGTCATTTTTGATACCTTTCTTCCATTTCTTACAAAAAATAGACTATTTACCTCTTTGGTTAAATTAATGTTGCATTTGCTTCTCTCTCTCTCTCTCTCTCTCTCTCTCTCTCTCTCTCTCTCTCTCTCTGTGTGTGTGTGTGTGTGTGTGTGTATGGGTGTGTATGTTGGTAGGAATTATTAATTACATTGTTTTCTTTATGTCTTCTTCAACATTTTGTCATTTTGGCTGAAGCACTATTGATTTATGAATATTGCTTTTTTAAAAATGAGGTTTTGTATTGTTAGTTTAACAATATTTGGTGGAAGCCATTAGAGATTATTTACATAAAATCATAGTATCTACAAAGAAAAACTACTAACTTTATCTTTCTGATTCTTTTTTTGGCAAATCTCTTATGAAGAATTTGCAAATCTAAAAATTATCACACCCTGAAACTAAGCAGACCAGGAACTTCTATAAATTAAAGTAGTCATCCATAGTGGAGCTTCAAATGGATCTTGCATTTTTAGCATCAAATACATTTCTTTGCAATAATCCACTACAAAACAACAAATTTTTGAATATTTCTTTCGTTCCTCCTTTTCCTAGTTGGTATGCCTCACACTTTTATAACTGTGTTCAGCTGAACTGGTAAGATTGGACACTCTTATTCTGTTCCTGACAGGAGAAGAAATGCTTTTGTTTTCTTACCACTTACTTCAACTAATGGTGGGCTTAAGACACACAGACTATTCTAGGTTAAGCTGTATAATTTCTATATTCCATTGATAATTGCTGTTTTGAGTCAACAACATGAGTAGTGAGAACTGAGCTCAGGTCCTCTTGATGTGCAGCAACTGTTCTTAACCACTGAGCTATGTTTCAGTCCCTACAGATAATAAGAAGAGGCGGTTTTGTAAGAATTTAATAAGCCAACTTGTTCTGTCCCTTAGGAAAAGCATCTGACCCACACACAGGATGCCTGGAATTCAGCTAAACTAGCAGAACCATGCCATACTGCTGTGGATGGCTTAGCTTCCTGGCTGAGATGTAACTCATCTAATGGTTAAGTGAAATAATTTGGACATGGTAATAGGTCCCCAAAGGAGACCTATCAAAGAGGATGTGGGCTTGAGGGCTGTGTATGTATATAACCAGGCTAATTCCAATATATCCAAGAGACTGAGGGCTTTCTGAATGTCATCACTCAGCCGTGTTCCTCTGCCAACTCATTCATTCTGCCAGGTAAGCTCCTTCATTAGAATGTTGCTTCATTATATTAAAAAGACTAGAGCTGTCTTAGACTTTTACTCAAATCTGAATAAAGAAGCCATAGCTAGCTTGCTGGCTTGTATTCCCTGTGTGTCTTGTGATTTATCTATGGAGCGGTCACATTGTCCCTTTCTCTAAAATAAGCAGCTTGCATAAGTTGTAAATACAGTTAGCTTGTAGGAGCTACGGGAACCGACAATGGACAAGGTTGCTCACTTCCACTGTTGCTTCCTTTTTTTTTTTTTTTTTTTTTTTTTTAGGAAATTATGAGATTTCCCTCCCTTACCTACTGCCAAGCATACTTTTGAAAGTCATTTTTTAAGCATATTACATAGAATATGTTTGTATTTTTTTCTTTTAACTTTTTAAGGTAAATTTTTTATCAGATGCGTTTTAAAGTTTTAAGTTCAGTTTGCTAGAGCTTTGCTCTTCAGGCTAAGACTGGGTTTCATATTTCTACAATGAGACTGGCAAACAGCATGATGCTGGAAACTCAGTGTTTCCTTTGTTGGCTGGAGTACTTGAGATGCAGAGATGTAGGATGTGCTGATTTGTGGCCACACTTATTTGGCTCTATCAATGTGATGTTTGTTGAGGCACTTCCATGTGGCTTCACTGTTACACCCTAGAGGCTCCCCAGGAGTCCTCACGCTATCCGATTGGTCCATACCTCAGCTTTAGTCTTCTGTTTGCTTATGAGTTTGTAAGATATTCTGGCTTCTTTCTGTCAAGTCTCCATCAAAACAATGCAGAAATATACTCACTTTCCTTTCTAGACAGTAAATTTTTCTGTCCTCAACTACGTGTCTGTATTTCCTCTAAGTTTTAATTTTGTAACAGTTATAGCCTTATAACTGAGAAAATTCTCACTATGTTCTTTTCAGAAAGTGTTTGCCTTGTATGTAATGTGGCCTATGGGAACCGAAATTATCCTCCTTGTTGCCAGGACTGAGTGCTTGGGAAATTCAACACCACACCATACTTATATTTCAGTGAATACATAGAGTCTGAATAATTACAATATGCAAGTAGGTTATAAGGATGGTTTCCAGACTTCATTGAGTTACCCCTTTTCTTTTAAATCAGCCCTGCTGATAACCCCAGAATGTGTCTTCCACTATCATTGGCATTTGTTTGAAACAGTTCAGGTCTACACTGTTAAAGTTTAGGGTGCAGTAAAAGCCAGAAGCCCTGGAAATGAATGTTCTAGTTTATCTCTCTTGAAATCTATATAGTTCACATCAGCCATCTGATATATGTGCCAACAGCTGACCCACACTTTTGGGGATTGGTAGCACTAATAAATTTCTATTGACTCTACAACTATGTATACCAAGACTAGGTGTATTGTAAATGCTATTTTACACATAACCATCTTGAAGAAAAGCCTGTTCTGCTTTGTCCAAAGAAGATCTGGAATCCGGAAATTGGTTTCATGTTTGAATCCTCCTGTACTATCATGTCACATTTAACTTGTACCAAATTTCACCGTGTAGGTAAGATTTGGAGAACATATAAGGAAGACATGTTTTCTTCTCTCAAAATTTATTTCTGTTCTAAGGAGAAGTCAGTCAGTACAAGCCAAGTGGTATCATACTTTATGCACAGCTGTTATGGGGTCAAGCACCTGAACTTACTGATGTGTGACTGACAGTGAGGCAGGGGAATGCTATAAGAGACCTGAAAAATCAGTACAGTTCAATGCCAGGATTAGAGGGTATCTCAAAGAAAGACTTGATAACCTAGCTGTTCAGTATGAACTGGATGATGCCTTGATGATTTAGAAAGTTGTAGGGTAGTAGCCACTTGGATAGACATGTATTTAGGCAATAAAGGGGGCAGAAGTTAGATTAGGGGGTGCTGTAGAGTGTACGGCACACTGAAGGAAAGAGAAGCCAGTAGAGACATCCTTGTAGCCAAGTACTATTTCCTGAAGGAGGAAGTGGAGATGGTCCACCTTGGTTTTGCTGTTTTCTTTCTGATGAGAGACTACAGAGAGAGTGCATTTAAAAAAACCACTGAAAAATACCTTACCTGGGGGGAAGGGGAATTTATATGTAAAATTAGACATTAAAAATAGATAGGACATTTTAATCATTAAGCATGTGCATTTTCTCAGGCTTGGGGGCAGGTATGATGAGCAACATGGCCCATGCAGACATGTGAGATAATTACAAGATGCTGGAGGTCATGAGAAAATATGTTTGTCAGCTCAGTATTGGGCAGGGTTGACCCCTGGAGATGCATATGGACATTTAAGCCAAGTGCTTAGTTAATCTGATCAGCATGACCAAAGACCTCAGAGAAATTGCATGAGAGAAAAAATACTTATTTGGGTTTATGGTTCCAGAGAGTTTTAGTGCACCATTTCAGATAATGCATGGTGAAACAGCTTGGAACATGGTGGTACATGTTATTTACATCATAACATACTAGAAAACAGAAAATCGGTAACAGTATGTAACCCAATGTAAATCAATTCTAGAAACCTATACCCAGCAACCTGCCTCCCCTTGATGGGTTCTACATCCTAAAGCACCACAAGCAGCTAAGAACTAAGCACTCAACCCGTGAACATGTGATGAGCTATATTAGCAAGAGTAGGTGATACCCTGATCCTTGCCCTCAATAGCTTACAAAGATGGACAATGGATATGGTGTGTAATAAAATAAATAATTCTCTTTGAGTCATTGAAACTTTGATATATAACAGGAATACTTTAGGTGGGGGCTGTTTTGTGTTGGCTCATGGTTTCAGATGCTTTGAGTCCACCATGTTGGAGAAGCATGTTTAGAAGCTCTGTTCCCGATAACCTTGAAATAGGTTAGAGAAATAGGAAGGCACCAAGTCCTGCACTTATCTCTCTAATTTCTGCCATTGAAGTGGGGACATAGTGAGTGGACATTGTCAAACATTCCACTGTTCCCAAAGACAATTATAGCTTCTTGGGGGTAAGGCAGGAAGTACAAGAGTTGAGAACAAGAAGGGTTCCAGAGTGGACAGCATGGGTAGTAGAAACTCTTCCATTCTCTGCCCACTGTGTCCTATAAAAAATAATGGTTTGGCCTAGCCAATGACAAGGCTGAGGAAAGTGACTTCAGAATCTAGGTTGCATACAGTACCAGTTCCCTAAGACATGTAAGCTGACAAGAAAGGCTGAGGGCATCAAAAAATCAGAATGGTCTGGCCCTAGAGGAGCTCTAAATTCTACATTCAGAGCAACAACATATCAAAACTGCCATTTAGCATCTCATGTAAGTAGTGGGAATAAACCCTGGTAGCCTCCCTCCACTGTCCTGAAGGTCAAGTGGCTAAGGACACCTTGTAATTTAGAACAACATAAAAAGTCGAGATGAAGCTATATTGCAGGCATGGAACAGTAAGATTAAATGACCTTGGCTTGGACAAGGCCTTTCTTATTTTTAACAAGGAGCAATGTTCAGCAGTAGCAGGAGGTATAGACAATTGTAACAATTTTTGCTCATCACTTTCTGTATCTCTTTCTTGTTAGCCAAATCTCTTTCTCTCCCCCTCCCCCCTCCCTCCTTCCCTCCCTCCCACTTCTCAGGGCCTCAAGGTTTCTTCGAACTCATAAAGGATTTGTGTCTAGCTGATTGATAGGATATAGGACTCTGTTTTTCACCATGCCTAGCATGGATTATGATGAACAATAGTATATCTAATGCCATATCTTTTGATTATCCTTTTTTACTATGTAATATACAACTATTCCTCAAGGTGGGAGGAGCAACTGAGGAAAAATGAGGCACTGCAGAAGATGCCAGGAGAATATAGTGATGGGACAGCTCATCCAAGGCTTAGGTTGGGCCAGATTATGCTCAGCCACTACAGAAAACCTTTGGGCTAATGACAGCTACATGATTCTGCCTGCTCAGCAGTAGCTGTGGGAACCCTGCCTATTTGTCTAATAATCCATGATTCTTTATTGGATTCTGTGACCTAGGGCAGAGTCACCATGAGCTAGAGAGCAACACTGTGTTCCTTACAACAATCATGATCAAGCAGGGACACTGCAGCATTTACAAATGTTTGATTAGCTGCAATTGCAGCTAAACTTAGTTCTCCTTGGGAAGCATATGGCTGTGACAGATGGTCTAGGAAGGCCCAAATCACATAAGCAGGCTCTTTGTTTCACATTTGCTGAGTTTTCTGATCACTTATTAACAAGAATGTGCCTCTCTCTCTCTCTCTCTCTCTCTCTCTCTCTCTCTTTCTCTCTCTCTCTCGTGTGTGTGTGTGTGTGTGTGTATGTGTGCATGCACTTGTGTATATGCATGCATGCATTTGTATGTGGATGCCTGTATATACATGTATGTGTGTGCATGTTTGTACATGTGTGTATTCAGATTTAGAAGTTGGAATTTTAGTTATACCATCCTCAAAGGGTCCCACGCTGTGGTTGTAGGCAGACTGCATACCCATTGGATTGTTTACAAAGGAGCATATATTGATGTGGAGTGTAGGTCAGCATGACAACTTAGTTGGAAATAGAATGCATCATCAAGTTAGCTTCTCCATTTGACACTCCCACAGATGTGGTAGAACAATGGGAGGGTCGGCCTTAGGCACAGTAGGCTTATGCTGTCTTTGACATAAGGTCAAGCACATGAAGCACCATCCTGTTCAGAAAGAGGTGGGACTACAATTCTTATCTCATAAATAAAATAAACACTAACTCCTGGAGTCAACTCAGATTCTCCGGAGAGGAGAGTATAGTTCACACAATAGAAATAAATGGATTAAGGAACTGTGGTCTGGCACAATGAGGTAAGGGGTTATTGAGGAAGCCAAGGGAGCCTGAATGGAAGGGGGCAGGCAATGTGAATATAAATGTTTTCTGTTCCAGAATGATAAAGAATGTGTGCAGGTGTGTGTGTGTGTGTGTGTGTGTGTGTGTGTGTGTGTGTGTGTGTGCATGTAAGCTCGGGAGACAGAGAGACAGAGGGAAAGAAAGTAGGAGTGGGAACTGCAGTGCAGAGCTGACATAACCCTAGTGATGGTTGTGGCTGTGAAGGAACTACAGATGTGACATATAAAAGTTTTCCCCAGAGTCCTCCCTCCAGGTGTAACTAGAGAGCTTTTCTCTGCTCCGTCTGAGCAAAGTCCACTGTGCATTTGGTCTTCTTTCTTTACAATATAAACAAATGGGCAAATGAACGAACAAAGTTCTCTAACATACCGTCCCCATTCTCCCATGGTAATTCTATTGTCCATTTTTAAACCACACCATGAGCTAATTTCATCAAATAGCATGTCTGCTCAACCATTCTGGCTACCCATCATATGTTACACCCCACACCAACAGTCACCATCCCTTCCTGCCACAGTGGCACTCTGCCAGTCACGGTTCACACCTGAGAAAAACTGAGGCTCAGAGTGGAAGAGGCTTCATGCACATGTACACACACTATAGATCCCAGTGCCAAGAGCAAACCCACATTTTCCAACTCAAATTTGTGCTTTTTTGTTTTTTTTTTTTTAAGGGATGAAAGTATTCCCTGGACTCTGCTGCTGAAATGCAAATTGGAATACTTGAGACTGCTCAGCAGTGGGAACCACTTTGGAAAGGATGGCTAGTGGGCTGTAGGGGGGTTAGAGTGTGCTGCAGGCTTCCTGCTGTCCTTTCACCTTGGTGAATGCTAAGTGCATATTACTGTCCAATGAAGTGTTATCCAGTGCTGGAAAGACTGGGTTCCATCTAATAGGCAGGTCATTGTGGCTTATAATTAAGTAACTAAACCCACTCAGTGTTGATGGGAGAACACCCCCTAGCAAACTGCTGCACCAGCTCTTGCTTGTTGCCAGATGCTTAGACCGTGTCTTAATTCGACCCTTGGTTTTAGTTGCCCTCTTGTAAGAATGAATTTGTGTCTGCGTTCTAACTTGGAGTTTCCTTGCAGAGTAAGTTAGGAGTGAGAGACTTGGAACCATGGCTCTGGTTTGGGAAGGCTCTGTCAGTTTGTTCTCCTCCTGTATTGTGCTCATTAATAACTAGCATAGTTATTAACTGAGAATGTATAGAGCTGTGTGGCTCTGACACCTAGAGGCTACTTATACACAGGTCTAGAATTTTG
Source organism: Micromys minutus (assembly GCF_963924665.1). NCBI lineage: Eukaryota > Metazoa > Chordata > Mammalia > Rodentia > Muridae > Micromys > Micromys minutus. Next base: position 14,097,698 of record NC_137962.1, on the reverse strand, counting down.
ATAAAACAGAAGAGATGCATAAGACCACGAGAAGTGAAATGTAAGAGATAAATAAAGGGATATGACTAAATGCAGTTAGGAGTCATCATACATAGTATTGGAGATTATCCCCTACCATATATTCTCACCAACAAGGGAAAAGGCTCTAGCATTTTGCCAATATGGTTATGTAGCTGAATTGTGAAAGATCAAGTAAGTATGTCAAGAAGTAGGAGAACTTGAAGCAACACCACTAGCACAAGTGAGCAAACTAGCTATTAACATTTGACATTGAACTCATAATAAAATACATGTTCATGAATTTCTTTATGAAAAATGTGAAAACTCATATAATCAGAAATCTTAGGGTTTTGTTGCTATGAATAGACAACATTACAAGGCCACCTCTTAAAAAAGAAAACATTTAATTGGGGCTTGTTTACAGTTTCAGAGGTTTAGTCACTACTATGATGGCAAGAACTATGGCAGCAGGTAGGCAGACATGGTGCTGGAGAAGGATCTGGGAGTTTTATATCATGATTCACAGGAAGTAAAAGGAGACTGTGTCACACTGGGTGTGGGTTGAGTATAGGAGATCTCAAAGCCTGTCCCCACAGTGACTCACCTTCTATAACAAGACCAAACCTATCCCAACAAGGTTATGCATCCTAATAGTGCCACTCCCTTGGGTCAAGCATATTCAAACACATCCGTCTATGAGGGTAAATTCTATTCAAACCATCAAACTTAAGGTTATACAGAAGTGATACACACAGAGCATGTAAAAACCTAGACTGTGGGTGACTAATCTAAAACTAGCTCCTAGCTGTGTGCTAGAACCTGTAAAAACTCAGTCATAAATAGGGTGAGTATCAGGTTTGCCCCTACCAACCAAGTTGAACAAATTGTAGACATTACTTAAAACAAGCTATCTGACAACAAAGAAAGGAAGAAAAACAGACATTGGGAGAAAAAAAAATCGTTTTCTCTTTATAACATATTGTAGTAATAGTTTCGTAACCATATAGTTATTTAAAATGTCTGTTTTCCAACTTAATTTTGTGTACATAAAATGTCACTTTTATTAAGTATTTTCAATTATACATCATGAAATGTTGCAAATAATGTACCGTCATAGACAATAGTGCATTCTTTAGTTGGAAATCATGCACAGCATTGAATCAAAGATCCCATTCACAGACTTTAAGTAGTGTGAAACCAACATACACCACAGGAACCCTATAAGGAATCCCAATGTTCTGCTTAGACCTGGTGTGTTTGGGTCAGTACTAAATAAAGTATATGCATGAATGGATCTAGCTTATTAAAAGTCATAAAATACATTAATCGGGGGACATATGAGAGGCATAAACTTACACTCATACCTATAGGTATAAAATACTCAGCATCATGTCCACAGGGGAATACTTTAAATAGAAAACAAAACAAATGTTCACTACTCATTGAGGTATAGTAAAGCATATGTCACAAAGTATAGCCATGGAAGTATACTAAAATGGCAATCTATTATTGATATGTTACTAATGAGGTGTGTTTCCCAAACTGCAAGCACCCATAGAACGACATGGATTCAGTATTTCAGATAACAGCTTGCTATAAATGCCTTGTTAACAGAAATACTTCCCCCCACCCTGCATTGTGCAGAAAGCCCCGAGTTTACAAAGTTAAAGTAACCACTCTCCATATACTGGATTTGATCAGCTTGTCATTGCTATACATTGCTCTGGAAACCAAATCTACAGAGGTGAGTATCATCAGAACTCGTGAGGATGCTCATGACTTAGCAGTGAACTCCTTGCTGGTCCAAGCAGCTGTTTAGGTCTCTGGAGACCCTGCTCTAGGCACTTTAGATATCACTGTGATCTGAATGTTTATCTTCTCCAAACTGACAACAAACTTTAGTTATTATAACAGTTTTGTACCCTGGGATTTAGAAGACAGCAGAGCTAAGGCTCTACGGGAATGACAGCTACCACTACAGAAGGGCCCAGTGTACCATGTGCCATGAACTCCAAGCCAACAAATTCCTGTGCACTCTAAACCTCCCAATTTGTGGTGATTTGTAATTGTATCATAAAACCTGCTGAAACACCTTCATATATTAAGCTGTGGCTCTACACAATGCAAACTTTCTATCACACGAGGACAGGTCCTAGTGCAGTGACACCAGCCTTTTACCCTGGAGGACCTGGGCCATAGATTATTGGGAGTTTTTCATGCTGGCCTTTAACCTTTCTGCTTACTTGTACTTCTGGGAACCAGTAGCCCCTCCCTGGTCCACAAAGTATGTGGATATCGTTTGGGAACATTTGCCCTTCCTAATGTTTCCACAGTTTACATACACAGAGAAGGAGAAATAAAGGCACAGGAAAAAAGACAAAAACAAACAAACAAACAAAAAAAAAAAACCAAGACAACCAATCTAACAAACTAATAAACAAATAAATAAAAAAAAAAACCACACCACCAATAAAACAAAACACCTACAAAACCCAAGCCAATCCATGATCCTCATGAGTTCCTGCTTTTCCACCCATGTTGCTAGTTCAATAGTCAAATGGGCACCTGTCTCATTTACAGCGGTGGAGGGAGTATGTGCCCTAATGCTAGTCAGCAGCATGTGAATCACATTTCAAATTTACTTTTCAATGTGATTTTGCATCGTGTCTTCCTTGAAATGTTTGAGAAAAACGTAATCATCTGGTTTCAAAGTAGCTTTGCATGTTCCTGGGAAGCAGGCTAAAAACGAGCAGCCCACAGTCACCATTGTGTTTACCCTGTCCCGACTTGGAAATCAGAGTTTTGGAAATTTTACTGTTGAAAACTTTTTTTTTCCTTATTCACAATTTCCTGGAAACTAGGAAGGACAGTTTCTTGTGTTGTTTGAGCTCAGATTCAGTTCCCTACCCCTGTCTAAACATTCAGAAGAGTAGTCGGTGTGGGTATAGAAATAACTAAATAAAACCCTGTTCTGAGCAGTGTTTCTTCTTCTGCAATTCTAGAAGGACTCACACCCAGTGGGGAATTTCCCAGTGCTGTGTTTTCTAATGGTGGTAAGCTGCACTCTCCCATAGGGTATGGGTTGAATTCAAGAAAATTGAGAGATGGAGTCTCCGTATTTTATTTAGTGCATGTCATAGTGCCCACTTAGCTGGATTTGAGCCTGGGGATCTGGTGGGTGTCTTTGACTTTTTGATCATTTTTCACAACTTAATTTTTATGAAGGTACTAGGTTCAAGCAGAGCCAAGGCCATATTCTGAAATGGCATTGGGGCTCACAGCCCATGAGTAAATGATTAGTATGTATTTTGTGGCTTGAGTTCTGCTAGATAAATGGAAGTTCCACCTTGTCATCCATGCTCACAGAGCTTCCCCCTCCCCCAAATGTGTGTGTATGATGTGTGTATAGGCTGTCTTAGCAGAGGAAGACCATAATCTGAATTTTAAACATTAAAGTGTCTACAGAAATAATAAGTATTCATTTCATTCATAATAGAGGGGAAGAAAAAAATTAAGTCATAAAACTTTTTCTCTTGTTCTTTGATCTGAATGAAGGTATTACTATGCCCTGTTTACTTTGATAAATGCCACTTTCTTTTCCCAAATATCATTGTCTTCTTTCTCCTCCTCCTGCTCCTCTTCTTTTTTTGATCATTTTTTTATTCTTTTCATTTCTTTTTTTCTTTTTTTATAAATCGAACAACTTTATTTTAAAAAAACAAAGATAAATGTACAGAAGTTAAGCATTTTTGCATAAAAGTATAGAAATATATTTTTTTCAGTACTTGATTTTTTTTAAGGTCTGATCATGTGCAATAAAATCTTACTAGTTACAATGAGCATAAAGTACATGTAAAACAAGATGTAACCTGGAAATAGTCACTACTGCTTCTCTTCTTGTTCTTCTTTTTCTTCTTCTTCTTCACCTCCCCTTCTTTCTCTCCTCCCCTCTTCCTCCTTTTCTTTCTTCTTCTCATTCTATGATCCTTCTCTCTCTTTATCTTCTTCACCCTCATCTTCCTTCTTCTTTAAGTACTTCTTTCAACTTGTCCTTTTATTAATTAAAGCCTTTATGCTTCTCATACATGGTGCTAATTCCTGACATTGAGTAGGAAAGAAATATTTGGGAAGACTTGAGTGTTCATTCTCTTGTAGTATACTCAAAGTAGGTCCCTTGAGTGATGAAATTTTAGTTTTCATAAATGCATCTAAAGTGATAATAGAGGACAGCTCTCTAATATGTGCATTATTTTTCTTTCTTCTCTTCTTCCTTCCTTCCTTCCTTTCTTCCTTTTCCTTCATTTTTCTTTCTTCTCTTCTTCTTTACTTCCTTCCTTTCTACCTTTTTCTTTCTTTCTTTTCTCTTTCTTTCTTTCTTTCTTTCTTTCTTTCTTTCTTTCTTTCTTTCTTTCTTTCTTTCTTTCTTTCTTTGGTCTGGTGGTATGTATCATGGCTTTATATAGTCCAAGTAACTTTTCTACAATTTAGGATGTTTCTGGTTCTTTTTAAATTTTTGCTTTGACATAAGTATTAACAAGTTACCCAATGTGGTCTTGAACTTACTCTGTAGCTCAGTCAGGTGTACAATTATCCTGATGCTGCCTCTTGAATAGCTGGAGTTATAGACCTTTGTCACCAAATCAGGTCACTGTGTATTAGGTTTCTGAATGATATAGACGGTATACTTTACCCATTTCTGTGTTCTGTTTGAAAGTAAGAAGATGCACAGATCATGTGAATGGAGCTCTCCAGTCTTATAAGGAAACAATCACAAAAAGAGCAGAGGATCAAGGGTAAAATATTTTAGGAAGTACTTTTTCTGAGAAGAGAATTGCTTTCCCTTCATATTTCAAGAGAGCAAGAAGGGTTGGAGTATCCATAAATGGATTGTCATCACTGAAGGGGAAAGGATCCCAATGGACTACTATATAGGTATTGTCTCAATGGTGTTCACGACTAAGGAGGATGTCTTGTGATCAGTGTAACTTCCCTTATAAATGAATATACAATCCCTTGTTGAGTGATGATGGAAATGAACACAGAGAGCCTCATGAAGCCTGCTAAATGCCTGTCCTGTGATGAAGAGGGTGTTGTGGGGCTTTGGGATCTTCAGTGATGACAAATGGTATCCTATAACCTCATTTGCCAATCATATCTCTATGGCAGGTGACGTTTGTCCTTAAAGACCTGTGTAATGTCATTGAATTCAACTGAAACAATTCTGAAAGTCAATATACAACCTTACTAAAATTCAAACACCGTGAACCTACCTGTCCCTTGATGTTCCAGATCATAGGATCCTGGTATGGCTGGTCATTATGATACCCACAGTATCCACACCCCCATCAGTGTGGTTATAGCAATTTTTCATAGGAAAAGCCGCTGTTTTGAGAGATGATGTCACTTCCCCAGAAGCAGACAGTGCTCCTTTTCCAGCTGTCCCCCTTGGCAGAAGGCTGCTCATGCTGCTCTGACGTTCAGGGTAGTTACTCCATCTACCCAACTTTCAAGTTGTTAGTTTGACTTTTAGATCAACCAGGCTCTGACAGCGGAAATAAAGGAAAGTGGTAAGACAAGAAATAAAAACAGAGAAATCTATACACAAAGGAGATTCTGTGTAAAAGTGTTATCAATGTGAAAGCAATTTGGTCTCTGTGGAACTTAGAAAACAGAGAAGAATAAATTTATTTTGGCTTACAGTCCCAGAGGGTTAGATGGGGTATAGTTTGGCAGCAAGCTCTGATCATGGTAGGTAGAGCAGGAATCAGAGAGCTCACAACTCTATGTTCCACAGACCACTATTTTCGAGTGATATAATTTGAAGTTTATGTTTGACTCCATGAATCTGGAATAACCATGAGCGTTGAAATGCTCAATAAGGAAATGGGGAGGCACTGGTCACTAATTTGTTAGCATATTATAAGATTCTTTTCTCTGAGGATTACAAAAGAACATATTTAAGATTCCTTGGAAATTATTAAGATTGCTTTATAGCTTTATAGATGTATGCTAGTACAAGTGAGTCATCATTGCCTTGCATAAATATTAACATTATTTATTTTAAATTATTACATACCTTTCTTCTCTGAAATATATGTGGTAAGTATAGGCATGTACCTATTTCTTGCACATCATGGTCCTGGGCAATGGCTACAGAAAAGTCTTTTAATTTTGCTGTTCACTTGAATTAAGTTTAGCATTGAGATATTATTTAGAGATTATGATATAGAAAACAGAACACACTGAAACTCCAACATAATTTGCTTCATTCATGTGCTTTATAAGAAGTGTGATTAGAATCTGACATTTGTCTGAATTTCTCAAGTCACACAGGCTATGGCAGCATTTGTGGGGGTGGGGGATGGGTTCTGTAAGCACTAGGGAGTCTGTCTAGACAGGACACATCTTCTACTTCATAAACCACACTCCTTGTGTCCTGGATGGAGGTGCAAGCATTCATGTGATAAGGTGAGAGATTGTGAAGACACTAATTTCCAGACAGGGATACTTCTCACAGCAAGAGTGACTTTACCAGAGTTGTGGCTTATAAGGCACTGATCAAGGCTCTTCTGAGAGACGGTGTACTCCAATAAGCACAGATTTTTTTCCATAATGGGATCTCACTCATTTGCAGTCTTAAGCTTTAAATCACAGTGTCCCCATGGCTAGAAAGACACCTGATGGCACTGTGGTTTCAGCACGTTTATAGAGTTCATGGCTTCCTACTGTTTTTCCTGTTTTGCAGAGAGCAGCAGCCTGCATTCAGCCTGTGTCCATGAGAGTGCTGTGCACAGTCGTATCTTCCAGATCTTATATAGAAATGAAGAAGTTTCCATAAATGATGCCATGCTCTTCCGAGTTCATTTGCTCTTGGATGGTGAGAGGGTAAGTCTTGATCTGGCAATCATAACAGATTTTCTTTCTTGACTAAACTGTTCCTTCTCATTGCTAGATTTCATGTGAATGAAGGAGAGGCTACAGACCAATTCTGAAATCTGATAAGAAATAATGGTTCAGATATTTACCTACTAATGTATTTGTTTTCCTTCTTATTCAGATGCCCACTAATTCCATAAAACCTCAGTTGCATGAAGTCACTCCTCTCTTGCTTATAGGTACCCCTACTCAAGCATAGTGCCCAGGGATTCCTCAAAAGATGTCTTTGATTAACTGCTCTTTTCAAGCTCTGGGTTAGGTCATTGGATAAGAAACAGAAGTTGAAGAAGGCTACAAGGACCCCTGTCTTCAAGGGGCTGATATCTCAGTTAGCAAGCAAACTTAGAAGCATTGTCTTGCTTAGCAAGACTGGCCATAGCTGGTAGAAAAATCAAGGGCCCATTAAAGGAGAAAGAACTCTGGGATGATCAAGCTGGTGCTGGAAATCATTCACAGAGGCACTTCCTTTCAGAGGTACTAGTGGAGTCCACCAGACAGAGAAAGGGAAAGGACACAGCAGAGGGGGAGATGCAGCCCTGAGCTTAGAGACCTTAGCACACTGTTCTTTTGAGGGGAACTTGACTAAATTGTTTACCTTTCTTAAATTAACATAATTTGAAGGTCTTTAGAATTCATTTTTCTTATTCCTTGCGGCAACAATGTGAAATATTGTTGCCACATTCTGGCTGATTATTTTACAGAGAAAGAATTTATGCTGTAAAGGAGGACATTACTTTAAGTAAATTAGGAGCACTCTGGCTAGCAACCCCGTTCCCCGTACCTGCTATGTAGTAGACACCTATTGAGTACCGCTGAAACTGCCTGTACTCAAACCCTTGGCTTCCTGTACCTATCTTTTATGATCTACGTAATGATATAGGTCCTGATTTACAGCTGCTACAAATTAACTCATGTAGCTCTCCAGGGAAGGTTTCTGAGCACTCATAATGTCTGTACTATATGCTGGAGAGGAAGGGAGCATGTGCCTGGTGCTTTGGTGTTGGTCTTTACCTAGGAGATAAACACGTGCATTATCTAAGCATCATTTCATTTCTGTTGCATCATAGTCTGCTCCCATCCTTAACAGTTTAGAGCCCCTCAGCTTCAACCTTGTGAGCTACAGCACACTGACACTGAATACAGAGCTTGTTTCTCAGGACATGATGTTTTCTTCTGCATGCCAACTTACTTTTCTCTATTAACTGCTATTTATTATTGTCTTAAGGATAATTCATATGTTATGAAGAAATGTTTCAGTCAATCACTATATCTGAAGTAGTAGTGACTCAAGTGGACAGGACAAATCTGAAATACTGCATTTGAGGTGGACATATGAACATATAAGTTCTATTCAAACGTGTGTCTATTCATTTATGGAAACTAAAGTGCTGCTTATAGCCAGTGGCCAGAAAATGTACTGTCAGGTGCCCGAGGCAAAATACTGGACAACACTCATTTGAATATGGGTGTTTATCCAACAAGCATATTGTAGAAGATAAGATCCAGTCTTTCTAGTGAGGTCACAGATGAGAGCCAGGACCAAGTATGGAGTATAAAGAGAATTAACAAGAAACCAAAGAATCTAATAGGATGTTTTACTGTAACTGTGGTAGCACTAGGATATTTTATTGTTATATGTTGTAATGATGTAGAAGATATAAGGAAGATTACAAAATAATAAGACAGAATTTTGGTAGAATGAGCCAGAGAAAACAGACCCAGAAACAGAAAGGAAGCCACTGTCAGGGTTAATCTGCCAGAAAAATATGCATAAGCATCTCCTGGACATTGTCTAATGGTAGTTCACATGTGGAGAGCTATGTTCTCATCAGCCAAGTAAATGAAGATGTATAGATTATGAAAGGAGATGCTTAGTCCCAAGGAAAGAATTAAAACCAAAACAGATAGCGAGCAAAATTATATTATATAGCAGAGTTCTTATCCTGTGGATTGTGACCGCTTAGAGGTTAAATGACCTATTCACAGGGATGACCTAAGGCCATCAGAAAACACAGATAATTACATGATTCATAGCAGTAGCAAAATTACAATTATAAAGTGGCAACAAAAGCAATTTTATTCTTGGTGGTCACCATGATATGAGTAACTGTGTTAAAGACACAACATTAGGAAGGTTGAAAACTACTGTTTCATGGGCATAGAAAATCTATAGAGGGAGATTCCTTTGTTCACCCATAGGACAGAAGCTAGGTAATGCTTATATAAAATGCTGGTTCCCAAACTCATTGCTGACCTAGTGAGTGCTTCAGAGACTAGAAGGGTAGGAGCTAAACTGATTCTGCCAAGTAGGCTTTGATAGTCTTCCCACAGTAGACACTTGGAAGTTTTAGGACTTGGGACAGCTTACACTAGAAAAATGATAGATGAGTCAATGGTAAATTTACGGTGACAGGGACTGGTTGCAAAAGTTTTTTATCAAGTGGCACAGAAAAGCCACAAATGTGAACATCAAAGAGATAGTTCAGGATATGCTGTGCTGTACCAGAGTTATCTCGCTGAATGCAGCTGTTTACCTTGTTCTAGCGACAACAACCTTGGAGATTTAATTCAAAGGAAAGGAATAAGATTGACCAAGGTACAAGTATTGTAAATGAGACCTGGGACATGAAGGCAGTTTCTTCTGCTGGCTTTGGGACTGCAGACAAAGATAGCAACAGCTGAGTAGAAGCAGAGGAAGTCAATGTTGATCCACATGACAGCCAGAGGTAGCCCAGAGAGCTCAGTTCAGTTATGCCTCGAAGATGGAAGACTCCATGTATGAAAGAGTCAGTAGAGATAGACGATTGGGGTGTGTCGTACTCCTGAAGATAATAGTGAGAGTCCAGGATATTTGAGGGAAGTTCAACTCCTTTGGAAAAGTGAGAGGAACTGGGTCTAGCTGTAAAGGCTGTCCACAGATCTTATCACCAGGATCATCTCATATTTGCTAGATCAATTCCATTGAGATTTTTGCTGAATCTAATTTCTCACCGAGTTCTTACGGTGCGATGAGGGGCTTTCTCAACTGCATTTGATATATGAGCATGCAGACACTTAGAGCTGTGACTTGTCTCCATCACACCACAAGAGAAGTGGTAATGCCATGCTGTAATCAAGAAATTTCCAAAGAACATTCTGGACCACCATGTAGATGTGTTGGAAGAACCAATCCTCCGTATTTCAAACTCAGTAGTAACTTAGAAATAACAAGAACTGTAACAAATTGTATTATTTAAAACTTGGTCAACCCATTTTGTATACTTTCTTATTTAGTTCAGTGAGTATTAAGGAGAGAGAGAGAGAGAGAGAGAGAGAGAGAGAGAGAGAGAGAGAGAGAGAGAGAGAGAGAGAGAGAGAGAGATTCAATAAATAGTAGATTCAAGATTTGTTCTCTTGCATTCTGACTTCAGACTCTGTTCCCTCAGCCTTCAGGCTACACCAGATCTGGGGGATATGGGCAAAAGTTACTGTGATAAACATACATAGGTAGAAATCTTGCATTATAATATGTAGGCTTCCATAAATATATATGTGTAGGTATCTTGCAACTAAGGTTTATGGAGAAACCAGTGAAAGTCATAATCAGGCTCCGTGTAGTCTCAGTTCTCACAGAATGGCAGCCTGTAAAATCCAGTATTCACAGGAAGCTCTGGGCACTCAGTGCTTGCTCAGAAGGTTAAGGGATTTACTTCTCTCATTTTATATCCATGGAATCTGTGGTGAGCGCTTGAGTCCCTTTGGTTGTGTATGAAGCAGGATTTGTGGTTATGCAAAATAAGCAGAAGTTATTTATAGCCTTTGGATTTAGGAAAATGTTAACTTTTAAATAATTTTTTAAAATAACAAAATTTTTTAAACTACAAAGGCCCAAAGATAAATGCTATCTGTATGTCTCTGCTTGAATTATGCTTATCCAAGAAGACATTTACAAAGAAGCCTTTGGATGGGCGATATTTGTTCCTGTGGGATGAGGGTGTTCTTGTAAAGAAAGAAAAATCAAAATATGTGGGTGTGAAAGAACAGTTTTATTCCTCAAAGATGCATTGACACACAACTTCTACTTCAGGACATTCTTCCTGGAAGTTGGAGTCTACAATGAATCAGAACTAATGTATTCCTTAATGATGAGGAGATTAGGGGGGCATATGGCAAGAAAATCGTCAGGGTGTTTTGCCTCAAGTAGAGAAGCACCTTCAGGGAGTGTATAAACCAATGGTATTTGAAGGATTTGCCTGATCCAAACAGAGCTAACAAATGTCAGCCTTGCCTTGCCAAATCAACAACGTTTTTCCCCAGCAGATATAAACCCACAATGTGAATGCGAATGTGAAATTACCTGAATTTTCAACATTTGCAACTTGTTCAAAACATTTTTTTAAAATACCTTGGGGACCAAACAAAACATGCCTGACTCACAGATTTAGCTCTTGGGCTTCCAGTTTATGAGCTCAGAATTAGCTATTGTACTCAGAAGTGCTGAATGTGAAGACAGAAAGGAAGCGGCTCACTGTGAGTTACAGAGGGAGGCTCCAGCCAGCCAGGAGGAAGACAGCAATCTAAACCCGATGGCATGGGGGCAGTGCCAGTACCGAGGAAATCCAGAGTACAGATCACAAAGACTGGTGCATAGCATACAATTTCCTTATAATCGGGAGAAAAGAAGACTGAAATACTGCATTTTGGGGGTACATAAATTTTTTCCCTTGTTTTCCTTTTTTTTAATGTGAAAATAAACACATGGATAAAACAAAAATTAAGGGAAAAGGTTCATAAAGTTGGAGGATCTTGAGTCACCTTGGAAATTACTTAAGCAGAGCGAATGCTAGCCTGTGACCTGTGGATGGTGCTGTCAGCCATGGGTGGGGACATTTGAGTGCATGTGGTAATGTCATGCATCACTGAACAAGGTTTGTTTCCCTGAAAGGTCACCATTCTTCCCATAGCAGGGACCACTCAGTTTCTTACTCAAGTCTGGAATCCATGTTAAACCCATTTAAAGATGAGACTCAACATTCTTGCAAGACAGACTGTGTTAATTCGTTTTTCTGTTTCTGTGATAAAAATAAGCTGACACAAACAACTTAAGGGACAAAGGATTTATCCCAGCTCACAGTTCAAGTATAGCCCATCACAGCAGGGAAATTAAGGTCACTGGGAACTTGAAGGAGTTGGTTACATTGCAACCACAAACAGAAATCAGGGAGCAATCAGTACATGCAAATGTGCAGCCTGCCTCTCCATTTCATATAGCTCAGGATACTTGTCCAGGGAAAGCACCATTTCACACTTATGATAGGTCTTTCCATATTAATTAATATAACCAGGATGATCTCATTTATTTGGCAGAGGTTAAATACACCCTCATAGATATGCCTAGAGTTTTACTTCTTAGTTGATTCTATATTTCAACTTGATAATAGAGATGCTTGTTTAATTGTTGTTGAAAATATACTTTTACCAAGATGGCTATATGAATCTATTGCTTCCATTTTTCATCTACTGTCCCTACATACCCTGATTAGCTGGAACTTCACCATGATATGCAAAAAGATTCTACACATCTGTGGCATTTTCTACCACGGTTCTGTTTTTCTGTTTAACAAAAGAGTCCCAATAAGATTACTAGTTGACCGCTTGGTCTTTCTCTTTCAGGTAGAAGATGCACTGAGTGAGGTGGAATTTCAGCTCAAGGTGGACCTGCACTTTACGGATAGTGAGCAGCAGTGAGTGTCACAAACATCCTTGGACGGTCTTCCTTCTTCCACCACTAACTCACACATGGGTCTTCCTCAAAGACAGAGTCCTCACAGTTTCTCTACAATAACTAGTTACTAGTAATCTGGGATGTCCCTCAGTTGTCCAAGTCTTCTTGCTATAAGTAAACTGATCAAGAAAAGCCTTCACAGGTGTGCTTGGGTATCAGATGATTCTTGATGCTGTCAAGTTCACAGCCAAGATTAGCTATTGCTACTTGTCTGCCAGAGCAGGGACAAGGTCACTCATTTGGAGCCAGGTTGCTCAGGTACTGCACATAAAAAGCTGCCGACTTGCCTTACTAACAGGTATCTTCTACTAGAAACACTTCCCCCCCATGTGGCATGGATTTGGGGGATTTAGAGCTATGTCTCTGTGAGGCTAGACAAAGAAAATCCCTTTTAAATCATTCTTGCTGCATTACCATGTGTTCATACTGAACATCTGCTATTGTTCTTCAACTCTCTGAGAACTGAAAATCTATTTATGTAAAACTTGCAGAGAAAATAAGCAGGGGCAGTTCTCCTTTTTATAACTGCATCTTCCGAGTGTGTTCTAAGACTTCTACCATCTACCCTGGGATGACCTCCACCCTCTACCCTGGACTGCACTATTTACTTCTTAGCTTTCCTGTATTCTTTCAGGAATTAAACAAACAATATTTCTGCAGCATATTAAAGCATGTGACACACACACACACACACACACACATACACACACAAAGAATTTTTAAGCTCTTCTCTCATATAAGGCATTTTTTTAAAAATAAGGCCTTTTTTGTGTAGATGTTCTCAACACACATGCACACACACACACACACACACAGAGAGAGAGAGAGAGAGAGAGAAAGAGAGAGAGAGAGACAGAGACAGAGAGAGACAGAGAGACAGAGAGACAGAGAGAGACAGAGAGAGCAGTTTCTTTCTTGACTAGAATGTTTGAGATGGGATTTCCCTGTAATGGTGGAAGTCCATTCATTTACCCCTCAGCATCAAAGCCCAGTTTCTTCTTCTCATGCCCCGCACCATGATCTGAGATCTCTGTATTTACCCCTCCAGCAGATAACCAGTTTGAGGCTCCTACACCTCTCAACTTCATAAATTCCATTCATTTCACCATGGGTCCAGTTTCCTGTAGAACCATACTGTCAATCATTAGCTTATGCCAGAAATTATTGAATGACAAGACCGTCTAATAATTTTCATGACATTTATCAGTGGATGCTATTAATGAGTTTCTGCTGCCAGCAGAAGAGCAATTAATGGAGAGCAAGATACAAAAACCTGGTCATGTAAAGCATATGAAACATCACAACTTAAACCCAGCACTCTTCAACTAGGACATGGGCAAATTCTTATGTTTATTGCAAAGTATGCAGGATAATTCTGTTGGGAGGGCTGTTCTTCCTGTGAGCTATTACCCTTTGCTGTTGCTTAATTATTTTGTTTGTAGGTTCTTTATGAGAGCTTCAGATGTTTTCCTCTCTCTAATATTAAAGTTTACCTGCATCTTCTCTCCACTGAGGTTCCCTAGGAAGTATGCTTCTTCTCCATGAATTGGTGCTGTTCATTGCACAGCACAGAACAACCATTATGCTTCTCTTGTATTCTTCCTTATGAAGGAGGCTCTTGTTATGCTTAACTTCTTGTTCTCACTGTGAGGAGGTGATGTCCAAATGGCCTTAAAGCAATGCTGTGCTGTAATTCAGCACAGAAGAGAGTGAGAAAGTCCTGGTTTGGTATGGCAGTTTTTCTTGTGACTGTGAACAAGGTAAACAAATCACATTCGTTTCATATATTCATTGAAGGATAGAATATGATTAGCAACCACATTATATGAGTGTCAAGTCCTTAGATCATTGTCATATACATAAATGTGAGCCTGAAACCAACAGTTGCTGACACCCATGGCGGGAATGTCTCTCTCTCTTTATCAGGTTTATTTATGATCAAAACAAAATGTGTGTGTTGTATGTAGTTACATTTGCCACTCAGGGCTAACTAGCTGGTGCTCCTTTGCACACAAGCAGCAAGGATCACAAGAAAGGACAGTCTCTTGGTTGGCAGTGAACACCTGCTCCCTCTACCTCCCCATCTTTGTTTTCTATATTCTCATCATCTCTGGAGGAAGAAGATATAGTCTATGTTACATTCCTGGAAGATGCTCAAAGTGGTCATTCCTCAATCAAGCTCTGGCATAATGCAACTTCCAGAGTCACAGAGACTTTTTTTCCTCACTTTTTAAAAAAATCTTCCTTTTCTATAAAAAAGGCACTTTTGGGTTTGGCTGTTTGTGACCTGTCCCTTGGGATTAGATATACACTGATTACAGAGTGCTAGACTACATGTAACTGGTGACTTCCTAACACTGGTCAGACTATTTCAGCAGTGTGTTCTGGGAACCCTTTAGTCTCTGGCCATTCAGTCAGTCATTGGTTATTCCCACAAGCACAGGCTTGATCATCTTCTCTGTTGTGCCCTGTACCAATGAAATGCTAGAGCCATAAAGATGAGTTAGTTTCAGCTCCTGCCCTGTGGGTTAGAAATCTAACAGCAAGTACAACGTCACAAAATCCATTCAGTGTTTTAAGAACAATGACCCTCCTATGAGCAAGAAAAGATTGGGAAAGGGTCCAAGAGAGTTTGGCTTTTGAGAGGAGCCTGGGAAAGATCTGGTCACCTCCACAATCTCAGATGTCAGGTTGAGTGGTGCTGCTGACAAAGGAGCTGAAGCCCAGAGCTGCTATGAGGTCTTCTTCATCCTACATTTGCCAATCAAAGGACAAATTCTTTCAAGCAGACAGCAATATTGCAGAACTGAGGCTGCTGGGATGACAATAGGGCTAACCATACTATTCTCATGTGAGCTCATTCACTTGCCTTTCAGACTGCGAGATGTGACTGGGACACCGATGATCAGCAGTCGCACACTTGGCCTGCACTTCCATCCCCGGAGGGGTCTGCATCACCAGGTCCCTGTCATGTTTGACTACTTCCACCTGTCAGTAATCTCAGTGGCCATCCATGCTGCGCTGGTGGCTCTGCATCAGCCCCTGATCAGGTATGGAGTTAGAAGTAGCCCTACCATTCATAACATACATCCCTGAGAGACACTTTGTTGAAATGATCAGAACAAACTCTGGTTGCCGGCTTAGGCTTGGGTTTCACTGTGTCCCACAGAAGAGGTGGGAGAAAGTTGGAAAGAGCTTCAGGATCCCACAGGACATTTTGGGATCCCAGGGATGGGTGACTTATAAACTGTAACCCACACCTCAGTGACTTGGATTCTTCTCCTGGCCTCAGGTTTGCCTAGCTGTGACTTGAGTAGCTCCTTGTGTATCTGAGCTACATAGTCTCTGTAAAATTGGGAACATCAACATGTATCTAAAGTTGCTTTGTTTTTTAAATTCATTTGACATTTTTTAGGATATTCCATGTTTCCAGCTCTTTTTATTCAATATTCAATTTAAGTCTAAATTATTTATATTTTGATACCATCAAATATAATTTTGCATTCTGTTTATTCTTAGACCCTCTTTTTTCTCTCCATTTCACTCCTGCCAATTTCCTTTCTTCCCTACAAGTCCTTTTAACACATTCACGTCTTTCATTATTTGGTGACACACTGAGTTTAATGAGGGCCTTTCATGTGAAGGTTTAGTGAATCACACTGGAGGACAGGACTCATACATTAGAGAGGCACACATCTATGCTTTTCTCTAGTTGCTGTTTTCTCAAATGAACATTTGCTTGGGATATATTTTCCTTTGCCCTTCATCGACTTACTCTAAAGCATCCCTAAGGTGCCAAAGAGAACTTAGTTTTACTTCACTGTACAAGTGGAGGGACAGAGCTCATATGAGCTATTGTAGCAAGCTGTGCAGGGCCATTCAGCACTGTCCCTGAATGGCTGGATTTGCTTATTTATATAATTTTAAAACACAGAGAACACGTCTAGAGCTAACTATGTATTCAGTGAAATATTTGGGTTAAATTCTTTTAACACAAAGGAAGGACATTTGTCCAGTTCTCTGTTCTAAAAGATTCTAAGAGTTTTCCTGTGTGAGAGAAAAGCAGGGTCCTTGGTGATTTCAATGTACATGGCCAAAACGCTCTGGTCCATGTTAGGATCTGAAAATAGAAAATGAGTTATTTGCTTTTAGCCATGAGATGTGGCTGAACCCCGTGATCCATTTTTATGCATCTGCTTATTATTGCTTCTCCTGACCAACAGAGTCGGTTCAGAATCTCAGTGAACCTGACAGAGATGATGTACGTTGAGTATCTAGGATAAAAAGTATCACCCAAAAGCTGACAGGCGAGATAAAATGATTCTGAAAAGGCAAACCTGGATTTCAGGGAGGAAAGTTGGGGGAAATTCTAGCACTGAGCAGTTGGGAAAGTCTGCAGAGGAATTAAATCTGAGCACACAGCAAAGAGCAGAATGAAGGGGATTCAGAGGAGCAGACAGCTAGTGAACAGCATGGTGAGCATGGAGCTGAAATCCAAGGTCAAGAGGGTCATGGCAAACTGAGTCTAGAATTTTTATGCCCAGACCTTTGCTAGATCCTAGATTCAAGATCCTAGATTGAGGAGGGTCATGCATGGATCAGGGGTCCATGGTTTTCATTCACTTCTAATGAGTGTGTATGGACGAGCTAGGCATCAGGACACATACAGTGAGTCTGCAAAGGACACGCAGGGTCCTCAGAACAGACCTTTGCTTCAGAGAGTCTAGAGCTCTAATGCGGGTATGCTGCATTAGATACGGCATTATAACAGAATGCTAGAGAAATGTTATAACACAGGAATATGGGAAAACCAACCCTGGCCTTGGGACGCTGCCACTATAGCAAGAAGAGTACTGGTCTCCTGCAAGGCAAGTTCCCAGCTGGGTAAGTGCTTCTGTGAATGTCTCAGGAATGGATGTGTGTGCCAAGGGTGAGGCATGGCAGCTGTGCCCTGAGATCAGCAGAGACTGCTCCTCTGGAGAACAGGCAACAGTCTAGATAGGAAAGGAAGTGATCTTAAGGGGTCTGGGTCCCAGAGTCAGGAGCATCTGCTTGCTTAATTCAGTCACTTATTTACTGGGAGATCTTTGAATAACTTATTTCACATCTCTAAATAAATGTTTCACCACATAGACACATACATTTACATGTAAAACCAAGAATTTTGTAATAACGAACCAACAGAGTTTATGGCTCTATATAGTAAAACCATGTAGCCCATCTCATATGATGAATATATATTTATAAATAAAAGTTCTTGAGACAAATTTAGTAATAGGGAAACTAGCAGTTCTGAGATACATGTATTTTGCCTCTGGCTTTAGGAGACTTAAATCTGTAAGCCATCCAGGTGCTCAGCTTCCAAACAGTTCTGTACAAAATAGTGGGTCCCCAGCACCCAACATCACCTTCTGGCTCAAGTGTTGCTAAGAGCTTTGATATTGTCTAACTTCGGGCTTGGAGCCAGGATATCTAAGCAGAAAGTTTAACCTTTTGATTAGAGCACACTTTGCAAGTTTTTCAGCAGAAGCCTTCCAGATGGGAGTGTATACAGTTGCTGGAGAGTTAAACTTCACAGATGGGGTAAAAATAGAACCGCCTTCCCATCTCTAGGTTTTGCAAAAAGAATTTCTGTCTTGGCACAAGGTAGCTAGAACAAAGGGAACCCTTTTAGCTTGTGGGAAATACCTGTCAAATAGGGCAAGCACCAGCTTTTCTAGAAAAAGAAATTCTCATAGCATCAGTGAGATCCAATAATAATGCAGCAGGTGTGGCACCAAAATTTAACCTCAGAAGACTGTTAACTTTCGCCAAGAAAGACCAAAGAAAATATAATTTTTATTCTTCAAATAGATAGAACCGAGTCCTTCACAGGGGTTCCTTTCAGTATAAAAGCCACAATTAAATGACAAGTATTTTAGTTTTGTGTTGGCAGATATTTCAGAGAAGGGGTCACAATTATTTATGTACAAGTATTTCTTTATTCTACAGTGCACACACTATCATCATGTATTAGCATGTTGGATGACAATCGTAATTTAATCCCCTAGTTTTAATTGTGTTAGCATAAATAATTTGAGGATACTTTAAAACATGTAGGGATAGTATATACTTAGGCTACAGAAAAAAAATATTATTTTATTTATTTATTTATTTATTTTACCTTGAGCTCCTGGGTACTTGAGGGTGCCCTACCTTAGTGAAGGACAATTGCATTAAATAGAATGAATACTATGTGACTTTTCTTTGGTTTGGATTTTTTTTTGAGACCGGGTTTTATTTATATATGCCAGCTTGATCAAGTTCCTGGTCCCCTTGCCCCTACTTCCAGAGGGCTGAGGTTACAGGTGTGTACGACCACATCTGCCTTTGGATTTGTATTGGACCAAGAGTTAAAGTAAACTTACCATTCAGCCAGGCAGAACTAGTGGGAGCATTGTAGAATAAAGAAATACCTGTACATTAATAACCATGACCAATACATATATACATATATGTATATAAGTGTATATATGAATTACATATACACATATGTAATGTGTGTGCATTTTTATATTTATATACACACCTGTACATATATACATACAACTGCTAAGTTCATTTAGTATTGTTCATAAGTATGGGACTGACCACTTGGTACTGCATAACCTATCAAGTAGCCTGTTCCTGCAGAAGAGTGATTGTTTTCCTCTCTCAGCAGCCATTAGCTGCCTGTAGCTCTTCAGCTAAACCTTGTGCAGTTTTCCCCCTGCTCAGTTGCAGCCTCCTCACAGGGGGCAGCGTTAACAAATGACCACTTACCTTCTGTTTGTCCCTTCTACTTCTTTCTAGTTTCACTCGCCCAGGAAGAGGCTCCTGGCTAGGCAAAGGTGGCCTGGACACAGGACCAGAGCAGCCCACCATTTCTTTCGAAAACTTGGTCTTTGGAGCTGGATACTGCAAGCCGACCTCCTCAGAGGTAAAGTCTGTATGGGGCCATGTCCCCATGACTCGCAATTCTCACCTTGCCAATTGTGTACCTGTGATGTTCCTTCTTCATTCAAATGTTTCCTTAGGGAACTGTTTGGCTACTTCCTTCAAGGACCATCTAACCTTTCACTTCTAACTAATCATCTCTCAGATGAACTGTGTGTGACAACCCCTGGGGTAGTTGTAAGAGTGTTTTATCTTACGGTTCCTCAAACATGTGGTTGTTTGGGAGATAATACCTCTCTAGAAGGTGGTACTGTTGTGAAGATGTTTCCTTCATAGTATGTGATGATAACCAGTATCTGTTGGCATTGAGTCATGCCTGCTTTCAAAACATGGTTCCACCTTCTGTTTACTCACTTTCTGTATCCTCATACCTAGGGTGGTATCACTAAGAACCACTAATCTCATGTGTAATTATGTGCCCTAGATAGTATCTCAGGTGTGAAGTTTTATCCAAGTACCTAGGGCTTAGTAGCTCCTTAATAAGTAAATGTGTATCTTTTCATTCTATTTTCTTCTTCCCAGGAGGTGCCTGAAGTTTCTGGTCTCTCATCACTGCCTGTATTGTTCTTTAATACATGAGACATTTTAGACATGTTCAGAAATGACTAGCCAGTATTTCTCAGGGTTGCTCAGAGACACAGAACCAACAAAGATGATCCCTTCCTTGTTTTAAGGAATTAAGTCACATGATTCTGGAGGTTGAAGAAACTACAAATATTGATTCATCGAGCTGGAGACCCAGGAGAGCTGAGAGCAGAGTTCTAGACCAAATCTAAGTCCAGACTGTGGATGATTCTGTCACTTATGAGAAACAACTGTTTGCCTATGTGTAGTCAGAAACTGAGTCTATTGGAATAGTTTTCTCACAATGAGGAGGGAGATCTCTTTGATTATGGCAGGTCTTTTGTTCAGTTCCAGAAATTTTCAATTAGAAATATCCATATTGACAGTCATCTCAATGATTAACCAAACATCTGCATGACCCATGGCCCAGACAAAGAAACATAAGAAATTTATTATAGTAAAGTCAATTAAGTGAATGTGTAAGAGTGTGCCTAGCCAGCACTGTCCACCTCTGCTAAAGCAGACTCTTTGGCCAGACTGTTTAAAATACAAAGTAAAACATTTGCCTTCCTTCTCTGGACATTTGAAATCTAGCCAGGAGATTTGGCTGCAAATGTTACATCTGTTTATGGGCTAAGCTGCCGTGTCACATGGTTCCTGGCGACATCGAAGGGGAATAACCACATTTTTCCTGAAAGGATTGGAAATTGAGTCCATGGTCAGGCTTAGACTCATGCATGAACTGTTGGCTTTAGAGAACAGTAAGAGCAGAATGAATGCACACCCTCAATACCTCTGACACTTACCAAGCTTCCAGGAAGCCAGTGTGCTTTCCTCCCACAGAAGAACCTCAAATGAGTAAGGTAGAGAAAGCTAAGAATCTGCCAGCATAGTGTGGGTGTCTCACGTATTCCCTATGCATCACTAAGTTCATGTTTTAGCATGGAAATGGCCAGGATAAAAGACTCTCCTCTCCTACAGTAGATGTGTGGTGTGTCCCTAAATCATCTGATAATTTCTTTGCGACTGAGACATTGACAGCTGATTCCTACACAGAAATTTTACTCTGTCCATCTTTCTATCACTGTATAGCTTTGTTGTGCCAAGATTTGCCTGTCTTACACCATTGTGTGGTAGCTTTAAGGGTTTCTCTGATAGACCTACCACCTACAAAAAACTTTAGCTCAGACTCCTCCTTAGGGAATATGGCCAAAGACATTGGTAATTGGTACCATTCACTGCCCAACTCAAACATCTACAGCTGGTACCTTACACGCTGAGGTCCTTAGCCGATACCACTGAGGAGCATGAAAGGGCCGTGATGCTCCACCGATTTGTGAGATGCTCTGGTGCTCAGATCATTCTCATCAGCCAAGATTATTTGCACTAGCAGTGCTGAGGTGTCCTCTTGGATTTCTGAAATGTTCTAAGTATCTTAGACTCTCCTAAGCAGGGGCTGTGATTAGTTCAAAGTAGGGAGCATCGTATTTAGCTTTTTCACCTAGGATCTAACAAGTTACCTACCCTATAAAACCAATGTTCAAATGATGTGTTGAACGGATAGTTGACAAAACTGTGTACACATGCTGGTGCAGATTGAACAGCTAGAGATTCCAGAAAGAGGTTAGCTACTGCAGGAGATAGAAAGTAAGGAAGAGAGCAATAGTGTGATGGGCCATGTTGGGAGATTGCACAAGGCAGGACTATAAACACTGTAGAACATTCTGGTCCACTGGTCTTTTATACATGATCTAGCATACTGCCTATTGCAATGTATCACCCTCTGTGGCTCCTTACAAAGTAGGAAAATTGGTGCTTATAGAAACTCAGTCTGCACAGTTGTTAAATGGGTAATGTCTCTTAGGAAGATTTCAGAGATTTCTTATGCATACTTTATAGAGAAGGCCTTGGAACTTAGATCATGGAGTATAGTGGGGGCTTGTTTGTTTGTTTGTTTTCCTTTTTCTTGGCTGTTTCTGGGGCTCTGTGTCAAATTACATGTGACTGTCTTTCATATGTTCACAGAGACAGGCGGATTTGTGAGTCTTGGCATCGAGCTTGTTCCCAGAACTTGGCACGATAAGTTGTTTTCAGGGTTTGGTTCTTTTTCTGTATGTTTTCCACTTGGGTCCCATCCAATTATGTGGAGTCAGAGCTGTGTGCCCACCCTGCACTTTCCCACCAGGCAAGGCTGCCAAGCCAAGAATCCAATCTTAGTTCTACATCCCCTTGGGGGCTTTGCATGCAAATCTCAAGAAGCCCAGAGCATTAGCACACAAAATTGAATCCTCATGGTCTGTGCATCAGCTTGACGCATCAGAAAGCACATGCTCCTCCCAGTAAGCCCGTCCTGTCAGAGGCCTGTGAAAAGACAGAGACTGGTGCAAAAATCTTTGTGGAACATTGAGCATTCCAAAAAGGAGAGAGTGGATGAATCAATTGAGTCTGTCCCTATTTCTCAGATCCCCATGTCCTGTGGCTCAATTTCCTCCTGTGACAACGTCGAAATTGGGCCTTTGCATTTGGAGCTGTGGCCTGAGGTTTTGTGTGTCTTCCTGCTCCAAATCATAGGAACACTAGAAAAGTTATTCAACCTTTTTAAGGTGACACTTATCCTGGGCATGATTACTACTAGTACAGCCTTACTGGCTTCTAAATAGATAAAACGGCACAACCCTATAGTGCTCCAGAGAAGAAAAATTCCTAAGAAAAGCCTCTGTTGACATATACATACATGTATATCACATATATCATACTAAAATCATATATACACATACATATACACCTATATTCATATGTGTATATGATTTTTGTATGATTAAATCAGTGTAGTATAACAATTGTTACTGTGCCATCTGTGAAATATTAAAGAGTTTTGCTCATGGCTGCAGTATGAAACTCCTGTGTGACTTTGATCCTGTCATTTGACCTCTCTAGATCTATTTTCTAGCAAGTGGGAAGAATACTGAATCTTTCAGGAGAACCCCTCAGGGCTTTTCTGCTGTGTTTACTATTATATCTCTGTCACTACCACAACTGTCATTGAAACAGTTGAGACATACTTGAGTCTATAGAAAAAAAATCTGATGTTGATTCCTGGCCTCTACATGTGAAAATAAACCCTGAGACAGACAACCGTACCCCGCCCCCCACACACACACACCATCACTGACACTATCACCACAAAGCCTTCTCTTTCACTAGAAGTGTGGTGCTGGCCATTTTAGTTTACACCTTTGGTCATCTGCTCTCCCTTACAGTATCCAGCAAAGGCACAGGAACCTCCAAATGATGTAATATATGAAATGACCAGCTTATAGTTCTCATTAGAGATAAAGACATTAAGACTGAGAGAAGGTAAAATACACACCCTGCACTGTCCCTCCTAGCATCGTACAATTAGGCAGTAGGTAGACTGAAGTTTTAATGAATGAGCATCTTATTCTTTCCCAGCTGCCCCCTGACTCCAGCTGAACTGATCCCCAGATAACATATATCTGTAGGTGTTCCATTGACTCAGTTCCCCTACGAAAGGCTCATAATATACTTGTGTGTGTCTGGCTCTTAAAGTGTTTTCAGACAGCATTTGTTGAGTTGCTATTTTGTTGTGCATTTATTCCACATCTCACCGAAGATTACTAGCACCGAACACTTTTCATGTGCACATTGGCTCTTCCTACATCCCCTCTGGAGAAATGTCCATTCACACAATTTGCCTATTCGTAAATTTGCTTATGTTCAGGATTCAGCTTTGGTTGTTGTTAGTTTTAGGAATTCCCTTTACATGTTGGATATTTGCTCTTTGTCAAATCACACCCAAGACTGTTTTCCTCAGTTTCTTCCAGTGTCCCTTTGCAGGGCAGTGGACTTGGTTGATGCAGCCCTGTTGCCTCTTCCCTTCTGGCTATTGTGCAGCATCATTAATATAAATGTCTTCAAGTCTTTCTTTACATGTTCTCCAAGGCTTTTATCATTTCAGATCTGACATTACATTCTTCAGTACATTCAAGGTGATTACAGTGTATGGGGTAAGGGATGAGTTCATTGTTCTTTTACATAACGATGTACCATCTTCTAATACCATGTGAATATTATCCTGCCCTATTACACAGCTTTGGCACCATGTCGTGGATTTATTGATGAGACTTCTCTCTTTTTAAAAATGGCATATTATGGCGATGTGAGTTCTTTGAAAATCATAGAGCATGCTTACTATGTTTAATGATCTTCGTGGGCTTGCCCTTCTCCTTAGTTTATATGCCAGTGTGTGTGACTGTGACTCAGCATTGTCATCACTGTAATTCCATTTTCCATTTTAAAGTCAATGGCCATGACCTTTCCTGATTGATCCTCTTCTCACAGTTTGGGTGCTCATACTCCTTAGTGTCTTTTAATATTATGTTCTATGACAGTCACATGGATAAAAGTACTAGGCACATTACCCATACACCAACACATAGAAAAGAATGGTAGAGTGGTGGTCGCAAGGGCTTGTGGGGAGAGAGAAGAAGCGGCAAGGCCGGTCTTATGTGATGAGAGAGGTCTCTGGAGAGCTGTTGCACAGCCCTGTTCTGCCCTGCATTCTGTCCTGTGTGTTTCCTTGAATTATTACAACTATAGAAAAATAATGTCACAATTGAAGAGATCAGGACAGAAACCATCAAAACACAGTTATTTTTAAAATGACTGTTTAAAGGGTAACAAATTTTAATATTTTGAGAACTAAAATGATAACCATTGCTATGTTTTTCCGTAGTGATATGAAAAGGTTGGCATTTTTCTTATTTACATGGCTGTATGGGTTATTAAAACCATACAGAAAAAGTTTCAAGTTGTTGTATGGGCTGTGTGTCTGCAGCTGACTTAATTCAATAGGATTCATAATTCACCTCTGAAAGAGAATATGCATCTGTGATAGCAGACTTTGCATCTAAACTGTAAGGTATTGCTTCATTTTTATTGGATATTTTGTTTATGTACATTTCAAATGTTATTCCCTTTCCTGGTTTTCCCTCTGGAAACCCTCTGTCCAATCTTCCTTCCCCCTGCTTCTACGATTGTGCTCCCCTCCCCACCCATCCACTCCCACATCCCTGCCCTGGCATTTCTCTATACTGGAGCATCAAGCCTCCACAGGACTAAGGTCCTTTCCTCCCATTGATGTCCCACAAGGCCATTCTCTGCTATATATGAAGCTGGAAACATGGGTCCATCCGTGTGTAGTCTTTTGTTGGTGGTTTATTCCTGGAAGCTTTGAGGGTCTAGTTGGTTGATACTGTTGTTCTTCCTATGGGTTGCAAACACCTTCAGTTCCTTCAGTCCTTTCTCTAACTCATACATTTGGACCCTGTGCTCAGTCCAGTGGTTGGCTATTAGCATCCACCTCTGTATTTGTCAGCCTCTGGCAGAACCTCTCAGGAGACAGCCTTATCAGGCTCTTGTCAGCAAGCACTTCTTGGCATATGGGATGGATTCAAAGGCAGGATAGTCTCTGGGTAGCCTTCCTTAAGTCTCTGCTCTATACGTTGTCTCCGTATTTTCTCCCTTAAATATTTTGTTCCCTGTTCTAAGTAGGATTGAATCATCCATGCTTTGGCCTTCCTTCTTCTTGAGCTTCATGTGGTCTGTAAGTTGTATCTTGGATATTTTGAGCTTCTGGGATAATATCCACTTATTAGTGAGTACATACCATTTGTGTTCTTTTGTGACTGGGTTGCCTCACTCAGGATGTTTTCTAGATCCATCCATTTGCCTAAGAATTTCAAAATGTTATTGTTTTTAATAGCTGAGTAGTACTCCATTGTGTAAATGCACCACATTTTCTATATCCATTCTTTTGTTGAAGGATATCTGTGTTCTTTCCAGCTTCTAGCTATTATAAATAAGGTTGTCTACAAACATAGTAGAACATGTGACCTTGTTAGATATTGGAGTATCTTTTGGGTATATTCCCAGGAGTGATATAGCTAGGTACTCAGTACTATGACCAGTTTTCTGAGAAACCAGACTAATTTCCAGAGTGGTTGTATCAGCTTGCAATCTCACCAACAGTGAGGGAGTGTTCCTCTTTCTTCATATCCTCACCAGCATCTTCTGTTACCTGAGATTTTGATCTTGGCCATGCTGACTGTGTGAGGTGGCATCTCAGGGTTGTTTTGATTTTCATTTCCCTGATGACTAGGGATGTTGATCATCTCTTTAGGTGCTTCTCAGTCTATCTGTCTTCCTCAGCTGAGAATTTTTTGTTTAGATCTGTATCCCATTTTTAAATAGGTTTATTTGCTTAAGGTATTGCTTCTTAAGTGTAATACTCTTGTTATCAGAGGCAACCCTCATTTCGTAAGGCTGCCCCAGGACGCCTTGTTCCTGGCTAGTACATATCACAGAACACAGAGAGGAAACTGCATCTTTTCCTGACCACCGTGTTGCCCATCACCCCACTGGCGCCCAGCCTATCTCCTGACACACATGTCAGGTACTTAGCAAAATATTGCCAAATGGAGGCAAGGCAAAAGCTCAGCAAGGATACAGGCAAGAGCAGTAGGATTCGAGTGAGCTCCAGGTTTGGCATGAATGCTGCATTTCCTCTGAGACTACCATATGTGTTTGCCTCAGTTCTGCCACTGCTTTAAGTCTCTGGTTCTCTCTGGGGAGGGTGGAATCTGCTTGCTATGTGAGGTTTGTCTGCAACTCATGATGGTAAAGCATTTCCCATCTCTCCCCAACCTCTACCATATGCATTTTTTGGTGACTATTACAAGACAAGTGTGTTTATAGTAATCCCACGAATCCTGTTCACAGAAGTCTTTTTGGTAAGTGCAATTATTCACATCACCTGGACTGGGGAGACTAGCAATCTAATAACTGAAGCAAACCAGCCAGAGTGAGGATGTAGTTGAACTATGCAGAGCTCTTGTATTCTCTGCATTTAGACTCATCTTTCCCTGCTCACATCCTGGGTCTGCAGTTCAGACCATGTTATCACATTCTCCATCCAAGACTGATTGGTCAGTCACAGGCACCTTCTCAATAAGTAACCATGTGAGTGCATAATCCTTTTTGCTATTGATGAACCTGCATTTTATCCCAACAGTCACATGGTGTGCAGTCAGCTGGAAAGTGTTCATGTTTAATGTTTCATTTGGAAACTCTGAGGAGGTAAGTGTGGCAAGTCCTAGGACTGAACATGTACCTGAACCTGCTGATATGCCCAGTCTCTAGTGCCTCGAGGTATATAATTGGATCAGGAACACATGCCTGCTGGAAATTGAAACACGGGCAATTTATTAATAAAAATAAAATTCCCAAGAGAATGCAGTAGAGTAGTGGGCTGGGGGAAAAGCGGGTGGCGGAAACACCACACCAAGTTGGGAAGGCATGGTACTTTACAGAGCATTTACCTGCTATCTGGATTTGTATATTTGGGCTTTTCTTGAGCATGCTCTGTTGTATGAAGCCCAGGTGGGAATGGGCTTCCAGACTTTGTCTATCTATTGGTTTCTTTCATATTTTATACTTTATGTAGTTTTTCCAGCCTCTGTTCTCTTGCCAGAGTCTGATGGTTTGATCATAAATAGGCTATAATTGGGGCTCACGAGATCCTCTTTCGTATTTGTGCTGCAGAACACTGATTGGTGGTAACTACAGTTTAGGGCAGAGAGGTGAGGGTGAACATGGGTCGCAGAGGTATGACTACAGTAGAGGGGGGAAAGCTGCAGTGAGGTTGCCGTGAAAATTTTCCGTAGTACTTGCATACACAGAGATGCACACACAGAGAGCTCTCATAGGTCACAAGGTTTTGATCATGTGCTGACTCCTTACTGAAGGAGCTTGATTAAGCAAGCTTGATTTCCACTGATGTGTGAATGGCTTAAACTATTCCTTTTGAATTCCTATAATTTACTTATTTTATCTCTGTCTCTCTGTCTTTGTCTGTGTCTGTCTGTCTGTCTGTCTGTCTCTCTCTCTCTCTATATATATATATACACACACACACATATGTATATATATATATGTATATATATGTACATATATGCATATATATATTCATGATTATTCAGAATATATTTTAAAAATTGTTTTATTTATTTATGTTCCAAATGTTGACCCTTCCCAGTGCTCCCTCCAAGATTTCATCACTCCCTTCTTTCCTTTTAGGGGTGCTCCCCAACCCGGGCACCCTCTTTTGATCACTCACCCACCTAACTGTAAGATAATCTTTTCCTGTATCTTTTCAGCCATCTTTAATGTTCTTTTATCCTCCCCCATAGCTTTTCCTCCCAGCTCCCCAATAAAGCACGCCTTCCCGATAATTTTGGTAGAGTAGCACCTGTGCCTACTCCCTCATTCTCTGATGCTCCTTCTCACCTCCCGTGTTCCCATTATAATTTCCTGGTGTGTATGTTTACTCCAGCTTATATACTTTCATGTAGAAATCTAGTATCCCTAAACATAAAAAAAAAAAAACATGTGATATTTGGTTTCTGGATCATGGTCCCCTCCCTCCATATGACACTTTTAAATTTCATCCACTTACCTACAAATTTCATTTTTATTTGCAGGTTAGTAGTGTTATGTTGTTTATAGATATAACTTTTCATTATCTATTTAACAGCTGAGAGAAGTATAAATCCCCCCCCCATTTCCCAGCCATTATGAATAAAGTGGCAAGGAAAATGCCTAAGTAGGTACCTGTAGAGTAGGATGTTGAGTCCTTTGGGCACAAGCCAAGAAGTGGTATAGCTGTTATATATGCTGTTAACTTTTAAAAATTGGTTTTAATTGATATAGAATTACAATTCATCTCACTCCACCTTTCCTCCCCACAGGCCCTTAGGTACCCTTCCTCCATGTCCCCCCTCCTCTTTCTAGTTGATAGCCTCTTTTTCTTTGATGATAGTGATTATGATGATGATGATGATTTGTGAACAAACACATAAATACAACCCAGTGAGTCTGTTTTATTATTTTTATGGATGTGGTTTCAGGGCTGGCCATTCTGCACTGATCAACTCACAAGGGGGTACATCCCTGAAAGAGTCGAATTTTTCTTCTCCCAGGATCCTTAGTTGTCTATAGTTCTTTGTCTAAATGTGGGACCCTGGGGAAAAAAAAAAAACTTTCCCTTTCACATTAGCATATTTATTGACACTACCATTATTCCAGTCTGTTAATGCAGGCTTTTCTAGAACGACTGTTCCACAGCTAACTTTTGGTGTTATTATTCTTAGAATCTCCCCACTCTCTTCTGCAGCAGTCCCTGAGACAGAGACAGGAACTGTGATGCAGGAGCATCGATTGATGCTGGGCTATCCCATACATGTTTGCTCTGAATTGTGCCCAACAGTCTTCTGTGATGCTTTCCACTTGCTTTGATGAGGGGATTCTTTGATGAAGGGTGGTAGTACACTCACTTGTGGGTGTAATGAAACAATTTTGCATTAAAAATATAATGCTCCTCACAAGAAGCATAGACAAAACCAAACCAAACAAAAACAAAAACCAGTGCCAGGCATAAGAAATTTCCTTTTTGATGACTGATTAGGATATTCCAAATGACTCCTCAAAGAATAAATACTACTGAATAAATACTTATAGGGGCTGAGGGTGGGGCCTTATTGTTGATGACAACACACCCAGACAATGCATGACTGTATCACTTCTCAGTCACAACAATGATGAGCAAGAAATGTGTGCACACAGTTGGAAGAAGTGGCTCTCACAGGCTTGTGCGACCAATAACTCCTAATTGGACTTAAAGTTTGCTCAGCAAAAAGAAAATCATGCCTGGTCCTAGAAATATAGTCAGCATCTCAGAGGCAGTGAGGTCATATACCTTAGAAAAGAATCTCACACCACCACTTCACTTTCAGCCTTTTGAAGAATTCTATACACCAATTTTCAGACTGGATGCACCACTGACAGGATGATGACCCTACCAACAGTGATGCGGGTCCCCCTTTGCTCCACATGCTTCCCAGCCATTTGTTGTTAGTTATTTTCTTGATCTCTTGTCTTAAACTTCATGTGCTTGGTTCATTTGAAGAACCATTCCAGCATTTTTGGTCTACAATATTTATAATATTTATAGTTTGCACTGAGTGATGGCTGAATTCATAAGTTGGGCACTGGTACCAACTGAACTTGTCTTCAATGACTGAGGTCAGAATATAAATTCTGTGATGAAAGCTGTGAGGGTCAGGTTTCCAGCTGAACAGTTCTAGCAAAACTGAAATTACAATATACAGTCTTCAAGTTTCAGCCATTCCCCTCATCAGTGTCCCCCCTTTTCACTGAAAAAAATCAGCAGGGCCAAAGAAACATTGAAGACCTCTGCTTTCTATCACCATTTTTATGAATAATTGAATATATTTGATAGTTTCCATCACTTTGAAAAATCCTCTTTCAAAGACTGAAATAATAAAAGATCCATCTAGGAACAGGGATGGGACATTACCTTCTGTTTCTATGGAGACAAAATTGCTAGTGTTCTCTCTGTAATTTTTATTGGCAGCTGCTGAGTCCACACATACTGGGTTAGCCCAGACAGTAAGTACTTTTTTTAAAATTTAAGATGAGTTGCTTGTTGTGTGTGTTGTATTGTTGGTTGTAGTGTGTGTGTGTGTGTATTAAGGTATTAATCAAGTTGCATGTCTTACCCCATGCTCAGGGTTTACAAACAGTATCTCTTCTAAGGTTTTACTTTTTGATTGCATGTTTGGGATGCTTTAATTAGTTTATTTTTTCACTGTGTAGGGAAGGAATAGACCATGTTTTTTATTGTAGTACATGCTGGCTTTGAATTCACAGCAATCACTTTTCCTAAACGTCCTGAGTTCTGACATTACAAGAACATTAAACTTGGCTCTTCTGGGTCCAGGGGCTTCCATGAATATCTGTCTACACATAAGAAAGTATGGCTCTGAACAATAAGTGTGATTCTGTCTAAGGACCATGAGTTGAGGTCAGATGCTTGCTGAGCACAAAGCTCAAATGCTTGCCCCTTTTGTATGTGAACACATTGGTCTGTGATAGTGAACAGACACATTGCCAGATGTGAGATTTTCATGATTGTCCTAATAGTTAATGCAGTTATGGTGACTGACACAGTAAATATTGCAGAAATCACAGCTTTTTTTCTCCTGTTTCTTCTTCTGATGTTTTAAATTTTCTTATTCATTTTAGTTAGTTATAATTAGAAGCCCTAGAAATAAAAAATCCTACTAAATTTTTTCACATAAATGATATTAACTCAAGAACTACACTTACATGAATTCAGTTTTATTTTCCCCCAAAGTCTCTTTTCTCATGTATTTGGAAATAATTAAGTTATTATATCACCATGAACACTAAATATTCCTCTATTAAAATATGATTATGCTAATATGGAGGTTAGATGCGCCTTCATTACCACCCTCATGGTTTGAAGTGGAGCAGTAATACTTGGGAATAGGATTTGAATTACTTACATTTAAAAGGCTACACTAAGAGGGAACTCCCAAACACTGTGAGTTTCTCTCATGGGTGTTTGACAGCATCCATCCTTTTGTCTCACACTTTATCTAGATTGTTTTCATGCTTTATAAAGGAAGGGGCTGTGAGTTTTCTGAATAGTTTAAACTTCATAGCTGTATTTTGGTTCCAGCTTCACAGGCATCAGAAAATTGCATTTATAGATACCACAGTCCAAGAACCCAAGGAAGCTACTAAGTTATGTGGCATATACCTCAGCTTCACCCTTGACTGTAGTTAGGACTGTAACTCTCTTCTGAAAGGGTAGTTTTATGTCATTTGAATATTCTATTGTGAAGACCACCATGTCAAAGTCCCTGTGGAAGAATCAGAATCTGGAAGGTGGATGCTCACTTCTGAACATCCACAGCATCACCTACTGTTTAGCTTAAACCAGAAACAGCCATGCTGCCACCTCCCCACTCAGCATGAATGTTAGTAGTCACTGTTTGCTTTGTAACCCATGAGATAATTCCTTCTTCTTACTATTGCTTCTTCCCATCCCTTTCCTTTCTAGCTAGTGCAGAGATCTTCTCCCAGCAAATGTTGTATACTTTAATGCAAACTAAAGGACTCTTCCACTATATTCATCATTGTCTACTTGAAAATGTTTTATCAATCAACAAATACTCAGTAATCAAATGACACTGGTTCTCTGAAAGTTCCTACCCCTAAATTCAGAAGATACATCATCTCTTACTTAAATTTCTCTTGTCCTCTAATGACCATAAATCTAATTGTTTTAACTTTATATAGAGATTTTGGTTGTATCCATATTGTACTTATCACATGGAAAATATGTTTTTATTGATGTATGTTACTTATATAGGAATATATTATGATATTTTTATATATTTATATAATATACATTTATTATATTCAAATCTTTGTCATTTTGTGGTTGCCCCTGTAGACAGTCTCCTACTTCTCAAAAGATTTTGTTTCTAGTTAGGTTTAATTAAGTTGAATCTTAAAATTTGTATTTATTATTAGTCTTTATTTAGTGTCTTAGTCACTGTTCTATTACTGCATAGAGTCACCATAATCATGGCAAGTCCTATACAAGTATTTAACTGGGGGTTTGTTTACTGTTTCAGAGGGCCAGTTCATGATCTTCACTGAGAACATGAATGGTGATAGAATGGTAGTGAGTTATATCCTGGTCTGTAAATAGAGAGGGACCAAGAAATTGGGCCTAGAATAGGCTTTTGAAAAAAAATCTCAAAGCTCACCTCCCAGTAATGCACTTCTTCCAACAAGGCCACAGTTACTCCAACAAGGCCACACCATTTGATCCTTCTCAAATATTACCACTCCCCGATGACTAGGCATTCACATATAAGAGCATATGTGGGCCACTCCTACTCAAACCACGATAATTAGCATATAAAATTATATTTCACTATGACACTTGAGCATCTATGCACAGTTATGATTTGCTCATAAATAACCCCTTCTGAGTCATCTAGTTTAATTGACAACAAGTTACCTATTTTCCCCCAAGACCTCCTATTTCTAGAATAGGCTTGAAGTGTGACCCTATTGGATCCATGCATTTAGATCATTCCCACTGCAGACACTGGAGCATGTCAGCTGTGCTATTCAGTTGCACAGTCCGCTCCAACATTTATCACTAGAGAATGGTCTAATTACTTACTGTTAAGAATTAATCCTGCCTCCTTGAATTGCATATCAGGGTAGATTGGAGAATCATGTTCCATATGGAGATCACTTTCATTCCCAAGAGAACTTGCACACAAATCAGTGTTTGCTCCAAGCTATGAGAAGTAGTTTGGGTCTCTAAAGAATTACTCTAGACTTCTCTCAGTATGGATTATTCAAACCTGAGCCAGTTTTAGAAAGGAGGCTAGGTGAGAAAGTAAGGAATCCAGGTAGCTTACCAAAGGGCATCAGTTGAACTTTCTGCAAATTAACCTTGATGCTTCCAGTGAAGATGACATGTGACTTGGGTTCTAGAGTGTGCTCTTAGTCCCAAAGTGTTTACATCCTCTTGCTTTATTTAACTGTCATAGCCCTCCCTACACATTGAGAACCTGAAAGAACAGTGGGATAAGTTGCTAAGAATTGTCCTTTATACTAAAGAATAGAATTAGCTAAAACATAGTATGAAATTTTAACTGTCTTTTGACTTCTACGATGTTAAGCATATTTAGACATATTCTGATTTATCTTGTTCTAGCACTCCACCAGGAGGCTATTAGTATTTATTTTTCTATTTTACAGATAGGAAAAAAAAATGTCCTTGATAAAAGACCTATTATATGTGGATATGGATGGCGACTGCTAGACGAGAGATCTGTGTAGCTGGGGAAATCTCAGGTTCTGAATATTCCCTTAGGTATTAACTGCTTCACCCGGAACCTCAGAGCCATCACTAAGCCATTTTCTCTCACCTCTGAGAAATTGATTCCTATTAACATACATATTTGTTTTCCAACCTCATCCTCTCTGTCCCCTGCAGCCTGGGCTCCAACCTAATTTTTACCTATAGGATTACTCAGCAGTCTCTTGGCTTACCTCTTTGCTCCTGCCTCTGTACTTGTACTCTGTTTCATTCCCATGATGGCTAACTTGTGGTGAAACCTCTTGGAGTTTTCATCCCACCAAACAATGGAGAATGTCTTATACCTCTAAAGCTAACCTCAATTTATCTTCCATATATTCAAGACATGCTTCATCCTACCCCAACACTGGAGTGGTCTTTCACTCCCACAAAGGCTTCCATCCCATCATAAGTAATTGTAACAGCCCATGTGATTACAATTGTCAGTGTGACCTATTTCTTCTAAACTGCTTCTTAGAACTTTTCTTGACATCACCAATGTGTTATAACTGTGTCTATCTGAGCTACAGTAAATATTGTGTGTCACATTGTTATAGAACTTGCCAAACCGTGCTAAAAGGTATGTGCTGCCTAGATAAACTAAATGGGCTAGAATGCAGAAATCATGGAAAAATTATTTTTCTATTTCTTTTTCTCACCAGTACCTTAATAGAAGTGATATTGGATAATTTATTCTTGCACCGACACAGATGAGACATATATATTCTATTTAATTCTGAAATATGACTGCTTTAGCTAGAATGACTCATGTCCTAAATCAAGTTATTAGTGAGTGCAGCCTTTGAGGGAGGAAAACAGCAGAGCCATTCTGGAAGAGATAAACTCACATGTACTGGGGTCTGTCTCTATGGAGAAACACTGTGGCCCTGACACCTAGCCACCTGGAATCTAATGAGATGGGGCAAAAGTTCAGAGTATTGGTCCCCAGTAAGGAAAACACACTTATTATAGAACAGAACATGCTTATTTGGACAATGGTAAGGGCATAGAAAGGAAGAAAAAAAAAAAAGAAACAGGAGAGATGTCCAGATGTGGATTTTTGTTCTTTGGTAGAAAGACCTCTAAACAAATCCACTGTAGTGTACAGGAAGGTCACATCAAGGCAGGTTGAGACCAGACCTAAACCTCTGATCTCCAGGGCTACGGAAGGTACAGAGGTTCTATGACTCCCTCCTATCCTAAAGTAGATAGTGAGATATCTACTACCTACTCCCTCCTCCTCCTACTTGTAGTAGCCTCTTCCCTGCTGCTATGGTACTTAGTTAATTAGACTTCCATGATTTATGGACTTCCATTATATTTATATATTGTCTATTTCTCTACCTTAAGCTGATCATTCTTAGACTTAAATCTATAAATGGAAATTTGTAAGGAAAGTGAAGTTCCTTCAGTTTTGATAATTAGTAAGCTAAAATACAGTTCTCGGGTTTTTCTGTTGGATATGAGAGCTAATGCCTAAAGCACTAAAAGACATTTAATAAGTTTGATGCTGCAACTCATTGTAAATAAAGAGGTGTAGTAGGAAGAAGAGAAATATGAGAAGAGGCGGAGGGATAAAGAAGGAGAAAGGGAGAAGAAAGTGAGGAATACAAATATAATAAGGAAGAGGAGGGAGAGAGAAGGAAGGTTATCAAGGCAGGAGAGGAAGAAGGCTTAAAAGAGGAGTAAGGAGAAGAGCAGTTGGACAAATTGAAAATGACAGGTGTCATTCTCTCCTATTCCAACTTGTGCCTTCCTCCTCTAACTTATAAATATAATCTTAATGTGAGGGAATATGAGACTGTGTATGACTAAAATTATTATAAAGAATACAGTAGATTATGACAGTCATCATTTTTGTTATTCTATTCATTTTGGTTATATTGTGTTAGATTTAATAGGTACACACAAGGCCTCTGACAGATTGTATAACTGTATAATGTTTCAGTTTTCTTACGTACAGATGGCATGTGATTCCATAGAGCCAGTGTTTCCACATAAGAATTTATATGGGAGGAATCGTTTCTCTTTCCGTTGCCCTTGATCTCAATTTTATGAATTTTCAAAGAGTTTATTAATCTAGGTGGAGGCCTGGCTTATTGCACTGAACACTCAGTTCTTGGATCTCTTGCACATCCTTTGTGGTAACTGTTTGATTATATGTGTGTGTGTGTGTGTGTGTGTGTGTGTGTGTGTGTGTGTGTGTGTTTTAGATTTAATCTGAGAGTTATAATATTTTTCCATAAAATTAGAACCTTCCTTCAAGCAAGAGTGTAAATAAAAAGCCATTAATCAAAATGATGTTTGTGGTCTTAGGATGATCTGACAACTAAATTACTTGTTTGAGTTAATAGTCGTTCTCACTTAGATTGAATATTAAGAATTCCATTTTCAACAGTTAATAACAACTGAATGGTGTGTAGTTTTGGGAATTGCTACTGATGAACAAATGAAAAATACCAGAGAATCAAAGAGAGGTGGCTATAAATGTTTTGATAGGTAGGTTCAGTTCTTTCAGGCATAGATTGTTAATTATTTTCTACACTGCAATTTTGTAATGTCATCAGCCTCCTTAATGAAGTCATTTACTATCCTCAGGGTCACCATTGATAATTCTATTTGTAAAATGGTCTATACATATCATTTGAATTTATTTATTTATTTATTTATTTATTTATTTATTTATTTATTTATTTATTTATTTTAGATTCTGCCTGACAAGGGCTCTATCTTCAACAATGAAGTTAACTAGGTAGAAGGCAGAGAGCATTTACAAGACTGTAAAACCTTGGTTCTAATTCCTCTTTACTGTTTTTCCTCCTGTGGGGTTGGGGAGAGGACAAATCTGGTCTCTAGTACTAGCACATCATATTCACTGGGAACCAGTTTGAAGATAAACATTTCCTTCTGCTTCCCTGTCCCACAGTCAGATAAACTCTCCATAATCTATGTGTCTTAAGTCGAGAGACCTAAGAATCCACCTAAGTGTGTGTTTGTGGGGTATCAAAATAAATATTATGTTTTCAATGCTAGTCAGCTCTGATATTCTTTTCAGATTCCCTGAAGAATGGGTCACATGTCCAAAGTCCATCAAGGGTGTCAAGGATTCATACAATAGGCCACAGAGCTCCTCAGTAGACAGCAATTGTAGATGATAATTGTTTCCTTGTGTAGGGCATATAAAATCACAAAAGTGTATAATGTTGACTCATTATGTTACTGAATTGAGCATTGGCCAGTATGAAGACATACAATGGCCACAGTGTGTTTAGGGGTGGCCTTCTGTTGTGTAGAGCTATCTGGAATTACGATATTGAAAGGAGCCACTGGCACATGGAGTGGTCTCTTTTGGGCCTTTTATATGGTACTTAACTAATCCTGCTGTTCTGGTGGCTATTTCTTCTTGTTGCTGCTACTTTAATTATCTCTGCTCACACTGTCTTACTTCTCAGTCAACTTCAGAACTGTGACTTCTGGGGAATATAGATCACTATCTTGTGGGCAAACCTTTGGCTTTAAGCTAGGATATGGTTTGAAAGTCCAGATGTGTCTCTTAAAATTATGAAACTAGAGGTCTTTTACTTGGCGTCTCCAGACCTTTAATACGTCTGTAAATATACTGCATAATTACACCTGTCTTAAGCATTGAAAAGAGAAGCAGCAGTACTGGTAGAAAACCAGTCACAGAGGAAAAAACCTGGAGATGTTTAGCTAACAGTGTTGGTTAAGGGAACACATGGATATTAAACCCTGTATTTTACTAGAGAGATGCCTTGATAGTGACCAATATGGTCTCCACTAAAGAAGGCTCTTACCTGAAAGTTAGGGCATTATCCAGCTTCTTTTTCAATGCTCATCCTTTATTTAATAAACAGAAGAGGCTAGGATTGTTATTCTGATGCTATGTCCTTTTTGGAAACGTATTAATAATGGAAAACTGGTGTGCCCACCCACATGATGTACATGATATTTCCTCCTCTACTTTTTTGCCCTGGTGGCAATTCCACTCAACCAGGGTTGTAGGCTATAAGTACATAAGAACCAGTAGAAAGCTGAAGACATCACGCATAGTCCACTGAAAACTCATTCTTTTAAAGTCTGTTTTAATCAACCACACATAAACACAGGGTCTTACAATGTGTAATCCATATATAGAATAAAAAGGACAGAGAACCAGCTTTGCTACTGCTTTGGCCAGAGCCATCTCTATCCATGGTGACTGCTTAGCAGTCATTCATATGATGATTCACAAAAGGAAAGATCATTGAGTAGAAAGACAGCAGGAATACATATTAACTTTGGGTTAATAAATAGAGAGCTTTTTAAGTCATGAATAGCTAATCATGGCTAGTGATGATAATCATAAGAGTGAGGAAGTACTAAATGAGTTGTCTTAATTTGTTTTCTGTTACTGATTTAAAAAAACAACCAACATGACAGTTATTTTAACTAACAGTTTATGGCACAGTTTATCATGGTGGGGAAGTCATGGGAACAGGAGTGTAAAGCAGCTGCTGAATCACATATAGTTAGTGCACAGAGAGCAATGAATGTACTTTAGTATACAGCACACTTTCTTCATTTTATACAATCTAAGATACCACACATGGTTATGGCCTTGCTCATATTTCAGATGGATGTTCCTCATCTGTTACTGTGATCAATGCCCACACAGACATGTCCAGAGGCCCTTCTCCCAGGTGATTCTGGGAAAATCAATTAACAGGAATAATTAGAGAGACCTCAGCCATGTGTGTCTGACAGAGAGGGCATTGGAATCTGGAAAGGGAGGGTGATTTTCCCAAATTACAGCTGGTTAGTAACAATGACCAAGGTAGCAAGAGGAAGCTTTATTCTCTTTGTCACTGGTGGAACAGGTATTTTCTTTATTTTTAAAATATTTTTTCATTGGATAATCTCTGTTTTTACATTTCAAATGTTATCCCCTTTCCCCCAATCCAATACACACTCTCCCCCTCCCATTGCTTTCATAAAGGTGCTTCCTCTCCCAACCACCCTCTCCACATTAGCGCCTTGGCATTCTCCTTACACTGGGAAAATGCACCTCCACTGGACCAAAGGCTTCTTCTCCTGTCAATGCCAGACAATGCTATCCTCTGCTACATATATAGCTAGAACCATGGGTCTCTCCATGTGTGCTCACTGGTTGGTGTTTTAGTCCCTGGGAGTTCTGAAGGGTTTGGTTGTTGATAATGTTATTCTTCCTATGGGTTTGCAGACACTTTCAGCTCCATCAGTCCTTTATCTCTTTCATTGGGGACCCTATATGTTCAGTCTGATGGTTAGCTGCAAGCATCCTCAACTACATCCGTATGACAATGTTAGCTTAACATTGCCAGTATTTTTTTTTTTTTTTTTTTTTTTTTTTTGCTCTGTGACTGGTTTTCTACCAGTACTGCTGCTTCTCTTTTCCATGATTAAGACAGGTGAATCATGGTGAGACCAGCATGAAGCCTCATGGAGACACACAAACTTTACACACACAAAAACGCACACACACACCCACACACACATATGGAGTTGGCTGGTTATAACAAGAACAGTCAACTCTAAACTTAAGGCTATATTTTTGCAAACATCACACAAATGTGGAATTACTCCAAAAATAGTTACACAATGGATAACATCACTGTTTATTTTGGAGTTTCTCAGACATCCAGTGCTGTCCATTTAATGCTGACTCACAGCCCCTTACTGTCCAGAACTAGCCATGTTGGCCCATGCTTGATATTCTTAGTAGCACCAAGTTTTCCAGTATAGTCCTTTGTTCCCATTACCATGAGAACTGAAACCCTTTTTTCAGATAAAGCTATCAAATAATACAGGCCATTTGATAATGGTCTAACAATAAGTACTGCTTAGTAATGTTTTATACATTGTTAATGGTGTTTTTATCAGTCCAGATTGAATAACAGTATAAAAGTCCCGAATTGTCAGAAAGGGAACATGGGTTTTAAAAGTCTTATCACCTACACTACAGTTGGGAAAGGAATGGTTCATATCTTTTGTGCTAACCAAACTTAAGTTTTCATGGCACAACTCAAGATTCCGCACACAATGAAGAACTTATTTTTGGCTCATGGTTTTATAGGTGTCTGTTATCACCTGAGTCCTTTTCTATCCCAGGATATATGAAACAGAACTTCAGAGTGAAAGAGCCTGGGAGATCACAGGTGCTCAGGTCACAGTAGTAGAAAACACAGTATAAAAAGGGCCAGAGTAAAATACAACCCTCACCACATGCCTCCTGTACAATTGCCTCCATCCAGAGCCCAGCTTCCATGACTATACCCCTTCTCAACTGTTCATCAAGTTTTCAATTCATCAGTGAGTGGACCACTGATTTGGTTAAGGCACTCCTAATTGGGATGCCTTACACAACACTCAGGAGCATGCTCTCCTAATCCCCTAGGTGTTCTCAGTCCTGTCAATTTGACAATCAAGGTCAACTATCACAACATTCTAGACTAAAGTCTGATTGAACACACATATATGTTTTAAATAAATACCTAAAACATTAAGACCATTCTATGTATCTATTTTAACATAATTGTAGCAGCAAATTTGTTCATACATCTTGACAGAGACCTTACTGATGTGGAAATGCTTATTTCATAAATTGATAGTATTTCATATAAGACAGTTAACTTTTA
The DNA here is from genome assembly GCF_963924665.1 of Micromys minutus. Taxonomy (NCBI): domain Eukaryota; kingdom Metazoa; phylum Chordata; class Mammalia; order Rodentia; family Muridae; genus Micromys; species Micromys minutus. The sequence continues at coordinate 14,056,930 of NC_137962.1, read as the reverse complement.
AAAGAAAATAAAAGTGATACAAAATACACTTCTAAATGGTAACTTATCAAAGTATACATGCAACTCATATTAAGTCTGAACAAGTATACATAGTATTTTCTTTGCTGTGGGAAATTCTAGTTCACATCTCTGAATTCATAGAGTCCCACAATTATGAAGAAGGACATGGTTAGAGTAAGTTGGAACTTAAGCCATAGGTGTGTGCTAACCACTCCATGGTATCTTGAGCTTCAGTGCCCCGAGGATGCTGTGTTCTCTCTTTAACTTGACTATTCTTTGTATTCAATGGCTACCAGTGGGTTGGATATTCTGGTTCAGAGACAGCTAGCACAGTGTTTTTACCCTGGAGATGTTGAGTCAATGTAGAGAGGGCAAGGTGGTCTGGTCAATCAAGGTATATATGAGGGACTGCAGAAGGCTTGCAGTGCAGGTTACCTTGGGTCTTACACCAGAGAATTTGTAGTTTGACTTGTAAATGTGTGATGAAGGAAACTAGTGTGTAGTCTATGGTGCAGACAATGGTGAACAATGAGCCATTCTAAGAGACCTTCTCTTAGCAATTTGGTTGAGACAACTGAAACTAGAGCATAGAGCCAGGAATACCAAATATAAAAGCCTAGAGTAGCAGATTCTTGAAGTCATAAAGACATTTGCTTGCATCCTAGAACTTCCTGGCTTTCCTGGGTGTTGGGTAAAGTGGGATCCAGTAGAAAATGCCAGATGGAAAGAAGCAGGGGTTATATAAGGAAGACATAGTCAGCTGGATTCAAATGTCTCTGTGAACCTGGCAAGGTGCCCAATCAAAAATCTGGATCCCAGCCCTTTACTTAGATGGAACAGTATATATTTGAGAGGTATGTATACACATAGAGGTGGGATTCAAAGCACACAGAATCGTTTGACTTTTGTCTCTTCTGGCAAGTAGTAAATGTGAAACAATTAAAACTTAACATCAAATCAGTTAACTATTTGCAACATCCTGTTGCAAATCCTACTTCTTACACTAGGACATTGCCTCTCTGATACTAATGGGAAAACTCTGCGTGGTTAATGAGGGACTAATTCAGGAGAAGAGACCCATTTGCATCCAGGATCTCTGTCTAAACTATAGTATAGCTGCAAGTTACCAATAAATACCTATTAACTAGGCTATAGTTATTCAGTTTTTAGTGGGTTAATTGTTAGGCTTCACTATAGGTAGGCATGTTCATGAATCCATCAGGGACTGTGGTTCTGAGTGTGTGCAAGTATCATTTCAACAGGCACTGTTACAAACATGTTACCTGAATGCCCTGCCTTGCTCTCTAATAGCAATCCTGTGGTGCCTGTCTTGTATGTGACCCCCTTTTAAATGTAAATGAAGTGCCTGCAGTACTCTGTCCAATGTGACAGTGGCACTGAATAGAATGGAAAACCCAGACAACAAACCTGTCTTCATCATTGACTTGACCAACGGGTCCATTTCACTTCTATCCACCTGTACGAATATTTTCTACTCACACGGAAGTTAGTTCATCTCTTGTTGTGTCCCTACTTGTGGACTGAGTCCAGTCCAGAGGATGTCACCATGTATGAGTTCATGTTCTCACTGACAATGTACCTGTCCTGTTTGATTTCTCTTCCACTATTAAAGATTTCATCCCAAACTTGAAAAGTTGGCTTCTAAGTGCTTTTCCTTATACTTCTGAGTACTTCGTGAAGCTCTGATGAAGACATATTGGCTTTTGAACATACACATGGGTTCTGTGGGCTTGCAGTGCTGGTTAATATGATTTTCTATGTTACTTTGACCATTTTTCAAAAAGTTACACCCATATGTAAGTTAGGGACAATGATTTATTTTTAAATAATGCTCTCCAGTCACTTTTAAGGATATAAGCTTAGGATAACATTTAATCTCCTTTCCCACCTCTGTAATGAGAATGAATCAGATTCACCAAAAAATGTTTATGTCTATCTTCAAATGTCCAGATGACATCAAGGCCTATTTTTAAAATTCAATTTCATTACAATTCTCATATCTAGGAAAAAGCTACTGCTGCACTCTTTCCCATCCTTCATCTTTCAATATCCCTTCTGCTCCCTCTTCTGAAATAACATGTAACACAGACGTCATATTTGTGGTCATGTAGTCACTCTAGTAGTTGTGACTACCTGTGTGGGGTTTGCAACAATAACCAAAGCAAAGCAAACCAAAATACCATTCCCACTAGGGAGGGAGGAATGCAGTGGGGGGGGGCAGGGACTTGAGGGTCAGAGGAAGATTAACTGGGAAGGGATTGGTAGGGATGAAGAGATATGAAGAGAATCAGGGTGGGTGTATGAGTGTGATAATAGCATATTCCATTTAAGTATTGGCACTATTAAGAATTAAAAATATAAAATAGAAGTCAAGTTTAACAAATATTAAGGATTCTTTACCCACCTCACTAGTTTCTGGATTACTTTTGAAAAGAAGGCCATGGCAGAAAGAATATAGAACTTTGAGAAGGAGGAAGGAAGAAAGACAGGTTTTTCATGATTTCCAGAGCATTGTGACTACTTGAGTTGATGCTTTTATAATCCTCTTTCAGCTTTTATTGCTGCTTAGTCACAGTAAATGGAGACACTGCAAGAATTATTGTTAATTCCTCTGTCAAAGCAAGCAGACCTCTGTCCATAATCTGTTGTCTGAATGCCTCCCTTTCTCTTTCTGTCCGTCTGTCTGTTTGTCTGTCTCTCTCCCTTTCTCTGTCTGTCTGTCTGGCTGGCTGTCTCTCCCCCCCCCTGAGTATGTGACTTTGCAGCAAGCCCTTGTTTCAATGACTCAAAGTGCCATTTCTGCCACTAGAAAGCAGAGTAACTTTAAATCTTTGAGCCCCAGTTTTTTGATCCATGAAATGGACATAAGTGCTCTTGTGACTTAGTCTTGGTCTAATGCAAAGTATATCCAAGTGACATTGTTATAAAAGAAATCCCAGAAATATTTGAGATCATTCTCTATCTTATGGTCATTTTTCCATATGTTGTAAAATATACATTAATGTAGTAAGTGCACGTACCTCTACATATGTGATTTCTACAAATATCTACATTAATTTGCTGAACTCTGGAGAATTTCACATTATATTTGGTTATACTAAATTTTATTTTTCCTCTTTCTGTATTTGTATTCAATTTTGAAAAGAGAAATGGGAAGACCTGCTTTCCAAAGTGCCTGTAGGAAGTCAAATTAAATCAATATAGTGGAGATGTCTTTAGGTTAAACAAACAGGATTTCCTAATGCTCCATGGGCCTGGGGATTCTGGAATATCTCTGCTATATACAAGCTCTTCCAGTCTTTACTTTATCTTAATAGAACAGAGGAAACAAATGAGTGATTCTGACAGCTAGGCAAATGGACACATTCTACTTGTCTGAATTTTATGGTAAACCCTTTGATTCCATTTTAAATTATTCTTTAATGAAGTCATTTATTATACTGATATTCTATTACTACAAGCATAATTATGGATATACAACATTTATACTTGGCAAGCAATAACTAGAACACTTTTAATTTCTATGGTATTTATAACAATCTATGTAGCTTTCTGTAAGTTTTTTCCAAGATGAGTTACTTTTCACAAGTGTATGTCAGAGCTCAACCATTACAGTGAGGAGAGATGCTCAACTGAGGAAGGCAGGGGTGATGTAATGGCTGAATACAGACATGTTGGAAGGGACTACCCATGCTGAGCCAGTTCAGTCAATTCTGTCTTTCTTCGCTCTGTGTCATCCCATTGTCTAAGCTATTTTGCACTGAGAAATGAAGACACCCTTCCATTTGATTCTTTTTTTCCATTAAAGAATTTAGAAAATATATTGTCCATGTGGTATTTTTACCTTTTTGAAGAACATCAATCAAAGCATTTTATTCCCTTGTTGCAAACATTTGACAAATTAAATTACTTTAAAAATCTTCTTATTCTTAGAATGATTTCATTATGCTATCTCCTTCATTTCATCTACCCTTTCCTACTCCATATTGCAACATGTCTATAAACTACTCTCAAGGATAATGTGCTGTTTCTGTTAAGTTCAAGTTGGAAAGACCAGACAACATCATAACAACACAAGCGTCTAGTCTTCCTAGTGTTGTGACCCTTTAGTACAGTTCTTCATGGTGCAGTGATTCCTCAGCCATAAAAGTATTTCACTGCTATTTTGTAACAGTAATTTGCTACTATTCTGACTTGTAATGATAAATATATGATAGCAGGATATATGCTATTGGATCTCTGTGAGTGGATTGTTTGAGCCCCAACTCCATCCCAGAAAAAGTTTTCCACCCACAGTTTGAGATATAGTGGTATAAGGCAAGGTTATAGAGCTCAGTAAGTAAAGGCATTGAGAAGTAGATGCTGTAACAGAAGGTGTTTGTAGTGAACATGCCAATTACATATGTTGTTCAGGTGTTACCTTAATCCTAAGCTAATCCTCCTATGTTGGGATTTTGTAGCCAACTATTGATGGCTTTTCTGGAAAGACTTGGTTGCTCAAGGTTTCCTCTTTTTCCCTAGGATGTCTCATACTCACAAGAGTTCATCCCATTAAATATGTTATACCCTTACAAGTTCAATTCAGCTCCTTAGTTAGCAACAAGAACAGAGACTACATACATTTAAAAGAGTTCTCAAATTTATCCAGTGATTATATAGATACTACACATTGAGCTTTTCCCTTTTCTTTTGGTTGGAGAAGAGGTCACAAGGGGAGAGGATTGAGATGTGAAGACATGGAATGTTGGAGAAGTGAGAGTTATTTGTATGTATGAAATGAAATTCCCAAAGAAGTAATAAAAATATTATGTTGAAATAAAACCAAAGGTTACATGGGATAGGATACTGCCATAATCATCTACCATGTAGACCCACATACTGAAGTGTCACCCATCCCAGCTGAATCTTCCTTCAGATTTGGCAGGGCAACACAGGGAACTGTGAAGTGCCAGTGCTTGCTCCCATGTGACCAAAGGGTAAGTAAATAAATGTGCAGGTGTGTAACACCACTAAATTTCCCTACCAGTCCTCCATATCTCTTAATTTTCATTCCCCACAACCTACCTCATGTTTCCTTTCTCAGCTTTTAGAAGACATTACTCTTTTAATTTGCTCTGGAATATCTTTATCTTTTAGGTTGGAGAGACAAATTGTCTTATTAAAGATAAACAAAACTGTCTTATTTAGACTTTTACTCCACTGAGGCCACCATGTATTTAAGCAGTTTTCTTTTGCTTGGACAAACCTCATTTCCTTTCTTCCAGTTCTGTAGCCTCAACCAATTTTTTCTATGTACAGCTTTCTGAAACTGTGCTCATAGATGAGTTCACACTGGACACATCAAGACTCAGCACCAAACTGTATGCTTCCTTAACATTTTATATAATAGCTTTATCTTCTCTTTGTAGCACAATCTGCTGCTCACACAATAGTCTTTCTCATCTTCCCCACTTGCACATAGGAGATTCTACGTCTTTTGTTTCTTTACCTCTTCTATATTCCATTACATGGGAACCAGGGAAAGTGACTTCTAAATGGACAGCAGCTGCTGATGACAAACCTTCTTGGTGGGGGCTTTGTCAGGTTCATCTGCTTCTGATTCATTATTTTCTACAGTTGTTTTTAATACTGTAACTGTTGATATCTTAACTTGAACGTTGTACAGGAGTGGCATGCATACCTATCGTTTTTCCTATGTGAAGGGATACAGAAGTAACTGGATCAGCTTTCTTCTTGGGGAAGTATTCTTATTTTCTATGAATTAGACCTGAAGCTCAAAATATTCTGTGAATGTCAGCTGGAGGAGAGAAGTTTTGTGATCCGAGGTCAAGACATAAATTCCTCAGCTTTCTTCTGTCTCTTCAGGGAAGCTTCTATGTTCCTTCAGAGAACTGCATACAACATGCTCACAAGTGGCACCGGGATCTCTGTCTACTGCTTCTTCATGCCTATCGGGGTCTCCGACTCTACTTCCTGGTCATCATGAGAGACATTCCTGAGCTGCCCACCATGGAGCTGGGTAAGGGGATAGTAGCAGAAAAGTCTCCTTCCAGGAACTGACATTCCTCAGAGTGTGAATGGAGAAAAGGTGGTATGCTTTTGCAAAGTTCATGGTGAAAATGTGGTTGGTCACTGAAGCTGTTCTGGGATTTACCCCATTGTATTATAGCCAGAACAACAATGTCAACCAACCAGACCTTCCAGAGCTCCCAGGGACTAAACCACCAACCAAAGAGTACACATGGAGGTACTCATGGCTCCAGCCACATACGTAGCAGAGGATGACTTTGTTGGACATCAATGGGAAGAGAGGCCCTTGGTCCTGGGAAAGCTTGATGCCATAGTGTAGGAAAATGCCCTGATGGGAGGCAAGAGTGGGTTAGTGGATAGATGAGCATTCTATTCTCACAGAAGCAGGGGGGGGGGAGGATGGGATAGGGAGTTTCAAGAGGAGAAATGAGAAAGGGGATAACATTTGAAATGTAAATAAATTAAATATCCAATAAAAAAAGAGATACTCTTTGGACAGACAAATGGAGTGAGAATATATATGGGTATTCCAAGACACCCACCTATTTATGTATCAAATTAATGTTTCTTAAAACACCTAGTGCATACTTGGAATCTACGAAATAATATTCAACTGCTTTCGTTAGAAATAATCTTGGTCTTACGCAAAGGAACACACAGACAAAGACAAAGGTATCTCCAAATGTCAATTAGTTTTGCAAAAGGGTTGTTTCAGGACCCAAACTGGGCTAGCAGTACACCAGGGCCACCGTGGCTTCTGCAATTCATCACTAAAATAGGTAGAGATTGAATCTTGCATTATTGGTGTGAGTTCAACTTCATAACCTAAAAATGATTGTCCAATCAAGTAAAGGGGAGGGTACTTGAGTCTTTCAATCTTTTCCAGGCTATCAACTACCATTGATTATAACACACACACACACACACACACACACACACACACACACACACACACTTTTCTCCCTCATTTTCTAGAATAATTTTCAAGTTTAATGTCCTTTGTAATTAATATGATTATAGAAATGCAACTAATAAACATGTATAACAGCTTTACAAAAGAGTACTCTATTCACAGAAAGGAATCACACATATACATATATGCACACATATGGTCATTTATATCTATTATATTAGTATGTATCTAATTTTTTCCTAGTTTATAAAGGGCAAAACATGTAATGACATGCCAAATTTGTTTATGAGGACAAATAAATGTTTTTGAAAACTATGTATCATGGAGATTAATGATTCAAAATTCCTCTTAAGTGATAAATAAGAGAAATGAAAAATAGAAGTAAAATTACTACATATAGCAATAGGTAGCCATGAGAGAAGTATAGAGATCCTACACTGACACCCTGGAGTAGGGACCTTTAATCTCCAAACACACATCAAACCATACCATATGTTGAGGTTCCTCTCAAAGTACTTTGGACCAGAGGCTCAACCCAGAGCTCAGGATTCAAGGAAAATGCATATTTCAGTGTCTGAATTCAACTGCATGCTAATTCTCTCTCTGCTCCTTTGGAGTACTTCTGTGAGAGCCGTATCATTGGTAGTGCTTGTGACAGTGCATTATAAGCAGGTCCCATGACAATGCTATATTTACAAGTTGCTTTTCACCATCAGACTATAGGGTCTGTGAGAGCTGCTTACCTTTAAGATTCTTTATCATCTGTCTCTAGTCAACAGAGCAGAGGAGTATTTGTGATGCTTATGTTGGATTTCAGAGCTAATGTTTAGTTTCATCAGCTGTGACAGCTGGTCAAGCAAGTGTCTGGAATTATTAAGCATTCTCTGAGTTAGATTTTTTCTTCCAAAGTTAATCTTACACAGGTTGTAAAGACATACTGGGGACTCAGGCTATGACCCTTTAAGACAGCACTCTCTGTGCATACATCAAATTCCAGATTTGACCTAAAGCTTCACAAAACAAAATAAAAGACAGTATGGAATCAGAGACCAGTTATATTGCCCAAAAGAGAACAAATTTTATTCAAAAGCATTTAGCAACAGAACCTTTTGTTTCATAAAAAACCAGAGTTTATTTACTGAAATGAACATTTTTTTTTTTGGTTAAACTTCTATACTTTGCCATAGGGCTAAACACATAAGATATAGTTCTATTCAAGGGGAATAAAGTCTATTATACTCGTGAGTCATGGACCTTAGTTCATTCGTCAGATGGAAGGTCACCAGGATGCAGAGATGCCAAGAGATTGTTCACATTTCCTATGCAGCATAGCGGCATGTAAATGACTCACTTTGACACTGGGGAGCTAGAAGAGAGTTCAAAAAATATCAATATTCTGACCATAAAATCACAAATAGCTGGAGATCGCTGGTTCAGGCTGACAAGCTGGTGCAGAAGCAAGCTGTACCATGGGTAGCCTGGGTGGTTATGTTGCCCATTTGTGCCATTTTTCCCTGGAGCCAATCAATGGTCTACTCAACTCTGGCACTCCTTTTTCTTGAGCTTCTGCCTTTCAGCTCCAAGATGGAGACACAAGTCTGCATTCTCTGTTAGAAATTACATTGTGAGTCTCTCTCTCTCTCTCTCTCTCTCTCTCTCTGTGTGTGTGTGTGTGTGTGTGTGTGTGTATGTATGCTTGTGTGTGCTTGTGCATGTGCAGAAATGCATGAGCATGTGCATCTGGAAACAAATAAATATAGACTCATTTTTGGCATTCAAAGTATTAGAGACACTAAGGAATCAATTATATTATAGTTCCAGCTAGACATTCACTATGGGTTTCATCTTGCATCTAATCTATGGTTCCAGGTGAGGCTGATTCTCTTCAAAGTCTCTGGAGTTGCCTTTGTCTCTCTTTCTCTGACTTTCCCATTTAGAGCATGAAATCCAGGCCTTTTCCTAAAGTTAGCAAGGACAGCATATATGTAGGGTCTGTTTAATTGTGTGTTTTTTTTCTTCCTTCCCAGAGGCTCTTGCTGTTGAAGAAACACTTTCTCAGCTGTGCTCAGAGTTACAGGTAATTACAGTGCAGATCCCGAGTCTAAACAGACAGATGTACTTACAGTGCTGGACCAAGCTGGTTTTGCTGGCCACACAGTATGTTAGTCATTGAAGCCACAATTTTCCCCAAAGAGAATAAAGTGAATTCACAGGTACTAATATGTGAGGATAAGGGATGGGCCTGGCCACAAATCTGCCTATCGGAGAAAAAGGTGGAGAAGCTTCTGTGGTACAAACACAGAGGGTGTCTGAGGCCAAGCTAGGAACATGATTGACAACAAGAAAAATGAATCATGTTTTGAACATGTGCAAGAAGGTTCCTGGCTTGTTCCCAGGCAGCAGGCTGAGAAATGGCAGCCTTATCATTGTATGTGGGTGGAGTCTACAGATGTCAAAAGGTCATGCAGCCAACACTGTGCATACTCAAGGGAAGGGGTTCATGGCTTCAATCCATTTAAGCAAGACAAAGCTGTCTTCAGATTCCCCAAAGCCTAATCGTCCCAAATGGACCATAGGTCAGGGCATTGTGGGGAGTGAACCTGGTGATGAGTGTGTTAGCTCACTGTTTACTCTTAACATTCTGTTATTGGAGGTCTAACATTAGCTAAGGATAGACAAGGACTCAAGAAACTTGAAACAGGACAAAGCTAACTTTGTATTGGGAACTTGTCTCAAGCTTTTGTAAAGCAAAGAATAATTGGAATGTGTTGCGGAACGAGTGTAAGTCTGTTGGGTCACCTGCTGTGAGTTACAACCCCTGGGTCACTTTCCTTGGTAGAGTGGGACATCCACTCTCCAGAAATGAAGTGAGGAGCACTGTCTGTTAAAAAGGAGAAGAGTTTAGTATTGCAAGGAAGTTGCTTAGCTTGGAGAGTGATGGGGCTCTTCACTGTCAGAAGCCGCACTCAGAACAGACCTGTGCACCAGTGCTGACAAGTTAATAAATCTTTATGATTCTTGGCTTTATCGTCTGTGAAGAAGGAACAGCCCGGGAAGGTGGCTCAGTGAATAAGCTGCTTGATGCCTAAGTATGAAGAAGGCACTTCAGGTCTTTAGACCTCATTTGATAGGATGGGAAGGCCAGACCCGGTGATAAGTAGGATCCTGGAGGAAAGGTGACTGTTAGATGAGTCAGGATTCCCATGATCATGGACCAGCATGAGATTCTGCCTCAATACATAAAGTGGAGAGCCAGTAAGAAAGGTACTCAGTGTCAACTTTGGGTTTACATAAGCAGAAACATGCATAGATGCCTATGCACATGTGCACCTATCCACGCGAAGACATGGAAACAGCACAGACACAGACAGAAAACGAACATCTGGCTTTCTCTGGCCCCTCTTCCATACAGCTACAAACACATGGTGGGTGGGTCTGCCAGTTACTGGCTGCTATTTAGTGCGCAGTGCCTAAAGCTTCACCATTTAATCAACAGAATTTCCTAGAAGACAGGTCTTACTGTGTTCTGTGAAGGAGGGACTAGGGATCAGTCACAGAATGAGTGATTTTATCAGGGATGCAGGACTAGTGGAACAACCAGCCAGTCTCCATGTGGCAGAATCTTTAACTCCCCAGCACAGAAGCTATCCTAAAAAAAAAAAAAAAAAAAAAAAAAAAAAAAAAAAAAAAAAAAAAACTGGTGACAAAAGAAATAGTACAATTTTGAGCTATGCACATGGGTTCTGGTGCAGTCAGTGGCTGCAAACAATTCCAACCATATTATTTTGCCACAAATACCATAAGGATCTCTTCTTCACTGGCTAATTTCTAGTATTGTTGGGCTCCTTGGCAGGTGGATTGGTATAAGAAGAGCCAATCACCCCTTTTCTCTTGGATGTCTTCATGAATGTCTCCTGAGGAGCTATGGTACCTCTTGAGCAGGTGAAATTTGATTCATTTAAGTCAGCAGTTTAAGGTTCCCATGATCTGTGAGCATCCAGGTCAGTTCTGGGGACTTAGTGGCGATGCCTTTCCCTGGAGCACAAGGTTAGGCATGGAGTCTAGTTACTTTTGGGCCTTCACTGCTGAGTTGCACACAAATGAACCAGTGTTTGGACAGGGATACTTCAGTGTCAGGACCCCAGGTAGTGTGTTAATAATTCTTTCCAACAGAAAGTGAGATTTTAGCAGGTTTAAAGGAGACTACTTTGAAATCAAGGATTAAGAGAAGACCATAGCCTTGTAATTTTGCACTAGGGCAGTGATAGAGATCTAAACTGGGAAATTCCTTAGTACAGGGTTTCTGGAGGGCGCAGAAGGCTGAGCTTTGTAAGTACAAGGTTGTCTGATGCACCAGGGAGCGAGCTGAGCCTCCTAATCAAGAAATGTTCTACTCAACATGTTGCCCGGATGAGTTCTCCACATCGCTAGGAGTCATAAAGTGGGAGGAGGATGCATCCTTTGGAGCATGTGAAGAAGAAAGAACCTCCAACATAGATCCACGAGGAATCTTCTCATCTCCATCCATTCTCTGATACGGAGAATGGATGCACACAAAGGACATCTAACTTCATGCCCAGCCACACTGTTTCTCACAGTGTCTCCTTATAGTCAGCATCAGCTCCCATGGGTTAAATGCTCAGCCTTACAACCTTTTCTCTCCTTCAGAAGCAGCTTCTGGAACTATCCTCATTTGACCAACAGCTATAAGATAGAGGTTTGTCAATCATACATTTTAAGGTTAGATGATCACATTGTCTTCTCAAATTCAGGAAACAAATTTCTAATCGTCACCAGTCTATTATAACAATAGTACAGAGGGCATGATCAAATCGCTAGATATAGGTCAAAGTTGGGAAAGGAGGCTGAGAGTGGAGCTTCTTTTCCATGGGTTGAGCTAGGCCAACTTCAGGCGACTGGGTGCAGTCACTATGCTGGGAGCTCTCCAATCCCCAGAACATTGTCACACAGTCCAACTTATATCAGCAAGGCAAAGACATTCCACTTCTGAGGAAGGGTTCATTTTTACAACACATCAAGCGGGCAAGCATACACAGTGGGGCCTTCCTGTTTTTCCTAATGTAAAGGATCCTTTATCTCACTGCGTAGTCAGAGCTTGACCTCACTTTAACAGGGCTGCATAAGTCACACAAGAGTGCTGGCAGGCTAAGTGCCATTCTGGAGAGATCATGAAACCATATATATATATATATATATATATTCCAAGAAGTGCTGGCCCTGGAGGAATTTGAATTTCTGCCAAATCACTTCTTCACAATTTTAAATGAAATTTGTTTTATATAACTCCTTGATAGAAAAGACAGTACTAATTTCCCACACACGGAAATGCCAGGAAAGAAATGTGATTGATGGGTTCCTGGGCATTGGTAATTCACTCTACCCCCAACGCTTCTTTGGCTCTTGATATCTAGGAACAGTATCCACTTCCCAACCATTAGCTGATTTGCCTGGCAGCAGTCTGTAGCCCGTAGCTGGCTAGGGGCCAGTAAGATCCAGCTTATGTGTTAGTTAGAAAAGATTTAATAACAAAAGTCACACAGGCTATGAGTTTGATGGGGGTTGAGGTGTTCCTCACCAGGAACTCAAGACTGAAATGTGCCTGTGACCTCTGGGGCAAAAGAGATAGAAAGTGGGACAGTGGTTTTATCCCATTATAACAGTGAGGTTCCCAGGGCAACCTCCTCCCAGCATCCAGGGGACACTGAAGGAAGTGCTCACACACATGCACAGTTGCAAGTGGATACAAAGCAGTGGTGCCCCCTTAAAGTTCCTGAGCCACTTGCAGCCATTGGATGAGATTATCAAACTGGACTAGGGCCAGTGGCATCCTCCACTTGATAGTGGTAACACTGTGGCCCTGGCCCCTGGGACACGTTCATCTTTGACAATTTGTCAGCTCTGGTGACTGCAGTGATTTATGTGAGAGATTTGAAGGACAGAGCTTTCAATAACTTCATCAGGCATATTTCTCAAGAGACCTACTGTTCGCCTCCAGCCCTTGTGGTAGAATCCCAGACTGTGGGAAGTCTTTCTTAGAGTTTACTGTTTGATTCTCTGACAATCTCATATGTGTATATAATTAATTATGTCTTTGTTAACCCTGTACTATCTACCCTCTTTCATGTCCCTTCCTTCCCTGGCTGAAACTTTTCTTTCCAAGTTCCTCTTCTCCTTTCATTTCCCGTGTGTATATGTGTGTTTGTGTTTTTATCTATGTGCATGTGTGCCCCATTGAATTCTATAGTTCTCCTGATGCTACAAAAAATGTTTAACTACATTTTCCTGCAGAATTTTATTGTATAAGAAACTATGATAGGTAATGGTGTTCCAAGTATTAAGGGTGAAAAGAGTGGTCCTTCTGCTTCTTTCTCTTGCTCCTAATGAATGGACTGGCCTGAGTGAATATTGCTGGATACTCGGTAAAGGCTCCAACTCTCAGCAGTGGGATCTGGTTAGAGATGACACAGCGCCACCTTCTGGCAAGTGGCAAGCAGTGGAGAATGTGTTCATCTTAAGCATTGCTAATGTGGATGAAGGGCTGGATGGTTCTAAGTGATTATGACAATGGAAAACGCAGAGGTTTCTAGCAACAGAGTGCTTCCAGGGTATCTTTACTTAGTGTGAGAAACTTACAAGTTAAAAAGGATGCTATACCATCAGGGAAGAGACCACTTGCAGCCTAATGAGAAACTGTTGTGTTCACAGATAAATCAGACTCTGCCCACATGGCCAGTGCAAGAGGTGGGGAGGAGAAAGGAAGGGAAGCAGAGCATGGAGGAGTGGAGATCCTGGCTCTGTCTGGGAAATCAAAGTGTCATCCAGGAACAGGGAGGAGGGTGTCAGGTACATGGGAGGGAAGGGTGCTCCTCCAGGCACAGGCATGTGAGAAGCACAGGTCACGCATGTGCATATGTATTAACTTCCTGAGGCATGCGATGATGAGGCCCAAATATAAATGCTAGACTGGGAGTCTGGGTGGCGGGATGCTGAGGGACTTCCCAGAATCAATTAATCAAACAGAATACTGTGCCCTTTACCAAGGCACTGACAAGTCTCCTGACACCGCTGAACTGCACTGGGACTGTAGCTTCCTTGTTAGTGTTAGCTCCGTTTCTGAGTAGAGCAATTTAAGATGTTTCCCTTGTCTTTATCTCCCTGAACTTGTGGGAATTATTCAACCATTTAGTCCTTGTTCCTGGAACTGTCCTTTTGTATTGAGACAGACCCAAATTCAGGACTTAGCAAGAATGTGGATGTTGGGCTTTGTTTTGTCTTGGCCAACTTTCTTGTTAGAGGGCAGTCTTATCTGCTTTTCCCGTTACCCTAATAAGGCACTCCCATCAAGAGCAACTTCAAGAAAAGAGTGTTTATTTTGGCCCACGTCTTCAGGTTAGTCATTACTGTGGAAAGTCACAACAATAAAACCTTGAGGTCAAGGAGCAAAGGGTGATGATTGCTGGTTATGCATTTTTGCCTCCTTTTGTACAATCCAGGATCCTAAGCCCACAGAATGACGCTGCCCACACTAGGTGCGTTGTGTTTCCACCTGGATTGACAGAATCAAGATAATTCAAGACAAGTATATCCAGAGGCCAGTATCCCAGGTGATTCTAGCTTTCACCAAGTTGCCAGTTGACATTAACCATGATAGAAGGTTTGGAAAATTATCTTGCTTCATGCCAGGAAGCAACCTGTGATGGTTGCTGGCCTGAATGGATGCCCTGATCCAGATGGGCAAGATGAGACAGGTGAGAAACCAACATTGAGTTCAGTGAGACAGAGACAACAGTAATGCCCCGGGACACCCCTTCATTCACAAATATGCATGAACTCATGAACACTCGAGAGTGTGCGCACACACACACACACACACACACACACACACACACTCATACCATTACACTCACTTTCTTGCTTCACACAATGTAACATACCCTGGAGCACAAAATGAGCAAGGAAAAACCAAAGTGAGCAGAGGTGTGATTGTGGTTTGAGGCCAGTTAGTCAAGGGTCTCAGCAATGGTCAAGGGAGGTAGCTGCTTTGCTTCGGAGAATATACCTGTGAAAGCCGAGGGCCAAGATCGCTTGCTGGCTTACTAGCAGGTAAGGCCCACCCCTCACCTGTGGGGAAAAGCCATCCACACCTGTCATGTGTAATTATACAGGTCCACGTGTCTGCAATGATAGGAAAGTCCTCCTGCGGCTTAATTAGACACCTCTGTAACCTCAAATGAAGCTGTTTCTATAATCAACTAGGGAGGAAATAATTTTCCCAAAGACTTACTTAATGAATATCTTTCACTTTCCCCTCTTCTCTTCTGGAAGTTGAGCTTAGAATTCATGCTGTCCCTGCCAGTGCCACTCTGAGGGAGGAGGTGCTTGGAGGGCAGGATCAGAAGCCCAGAATGTCAGGGCTACATGACTTAGACATGCGGCATCTCTCACGGATGCGATTCCACCTATTTCTGTACTATAGAGTTTTTGAGTTCACATTCTCAGTTACCTACTGTGCCGGAAGTAAAGATGCTGAGAGGTTAAACTCAGAATGCAGACAAATTGGGACAGCGGCAGTAAAGGGAGCCACAGTTGTTAGAAGGAGCAGGAGTAACTTCTGTGATGGTCGAGGGAATCTTTTCAAGAAGTCAAAAGAGGGGGATGAACCTTAGATTGATAGCATAGAGTTTTGTTGCCATTGATAAGCAGAAATAGAACTGACTCCCATTGCCTAGTTGATGATAGAGCATGCCAAAGGAAGATTAGAGGGGTGGACAGGGCATTCCAAAGAGAAGATGCTGTCTGAGAAATGGTCTAGTGTTTCAAACAGACAGGCCTATACATGCTGCTTAAAGGAGTTCAGCCAAGCTGAGAAAATGATTGTACATTAGGTAAAAGGGGAATGATTTCCAGGGGCAAAACGGTGCTGAGTGTTGATATAGCAGGTTAGCTGTTGTCATTAGTAAAGATTCTGGCCGTAGATTTAAATGTGAGCTACTTGGATTGCATTGAAAAGCTCCTCTTTCCAGTCTGGAGTTTCCCTAGCAATACATCCTGTTCCCCAGGTAAATTCCCCTGCACCATTCCTTCTCTGTCTCTGAGTGCTCATGATGCTATATGGGACTGAGCAGTAAGTGGTCATCAAAGGATACACACACCTCTTAGAAGATGTTACATTTAAATGGAGCCTTGCATCTGGAAGCCATTCACAATAATGAAGCGGGATTCTCTGAGTTCTAAGAGCTTCATTGTACAGCAAACATCTCCTTCACTCTTACTCTCAGACACATCCCTTTACCTGCTCTGCCTTTATCCAGTACAATAAGAACCATGACTGTGTCTAGACTCAGTTTCCTTTGTGTATTTAATGAATAAACTGAGGCACGGGATTAAGGAGGGAAAGAGACTGGGTTTGAGTGGCTTTGGCTTTGTATACCACTTGTGCCTTTCTGCCATTCTAACTTAACACACGTTCTTCTTTTGTTGAACATGTTTTTGGGACAAGGAAGAGGCTCTCTCATTGCTTGCTGTGTATTAAGAACTGGGGCTCAGTGGGTGGGCTTCTTGTTACTCTTTAGTGGAGCATTCTATCATCTGATTTTTCCAAAAGTGAAATTATACACTTAGAATGTGATTTTATTCATTTTAAACCACAGTTATCTATCTGTCATGCTCTTTCTCAAAGTGTCCTGGCCCACTGTAGTCTGACTGGCTCACACTGTAATTAGGGCATCCGGGAATCCTCCTTAAGAAGTGGGAAGTGATGGTTAAGAAGATAATAATGGGTCAAAGCCACTGAAAGCCTGCCTAGTGATGCTGCTAGTTAAGTATTCTGGGGTCATGAGACCTGTATTATCTCTGGAGGTACAGTCTGTGTTTTCATGGTTAGGTAGTACTTCGGTTAAATCCTGGCTGGGTGAGATTTTTGGATGCTCTATTAATTCACTGTCAGTTTCCTTTCTGTGAAAGGGTGGTTCTAATATTCTACCTAAAAGAGGATCATATGGATTGAATGTGAAGCATGTGTAAAATTTCTAGTCCTTCACTTGCCAAATGGTAAGCATTGGTAAGGGGACACACTGTGCTTATACAGAACTAAGTTCAGAGTTTACTCCAGTACAGAGTAGATTCTAGCACCAAGATCTCTGCTAACTGTATGTGTCTGAGGGACAATGCTATGGCTGATTCCCCTCCACTGGAACAGTGCAAAGACCATGAAGAAGGGATCCCAGACTTGGAGGCGATTTGAGAAAATTATTATTTCTTCTAAGGTGATGAGATTAGAAGTTGAGGTAGAAAGGAGAAAATGGGTAGCAACTGCATATAAAACAAGAGAAGATCCATTAGACAAAGCATTTGTGGAAATATAGAAATAAGTCTCACTTGAAACAGACTTGAAGAGGAAAGACATAGCCTGGGAATAGATACAGGTTAACCTTGCATGGGACCATGGGATCTGACTGTTAATCTGTGCACAGAAGCTGCCAAACAGATGATTCTCCTCATTACTGCCTCTCTTAGCTCCTCCATTCAAAGGGACAGTAGTACACAGGAATATATTATATAGCATGAGACGTGCTTCAATATTACATGTTATATAATAATTTGGTATTATAGCATGTGTGGAATGGGTAAATGCAAACCACTTAGTAAAGATCCCATGAGGAGGACTGGAGCATCTCAATAGAGCTGGGTCCTTGGATGACATCTTTTTACTCCTCCAGATGCTGAACAACCCAGAGAAGATAGCAGAGCAGATCAGTAAGGATCTTGCTTGGCTGGCTTCCCATCTGATGGCTCTGTGGACCCAATTCCTGGACACAGTAACCCTGCACTCCCAAGTGACTACTTATCTTACCCAGGAGCATCACACCTTAAGGGTAAATTGTAAAATGGTCTCAACTCTTGGACTGCGTGCTTTTATACTTAAGGAGAAGCTTTGCAAAAGATGGTTCATTGATAGGAACAGAATTGGGCATGATGCTGATTTGTAGATTTCAGCACAGGCCCCACCCAGTGAATGAGCATTGTGACATCAAACAACCCAATTAGCTATTCAGCCCTATTCTGTCATTTGTAAAACATCTCTCTTGTCTGTGTCTGGTGATAGCTGAACTTATAAAATTGACAATTACAAGTGTCTCAAAATACTTAAGAAAAAAATATTTTCAAATGCAAAGTGTTGCCCTCATCCTGGAGAAATATATATATCTCAATGTGAATCTTCTCACTTTGGACAAGAGAAATAAGGGTCTGAGGATCAAAGTCTACATAGCAAATTCCAATGACTTTAGGAATTCTCCACAATACATTTATTTATTATGCCAGCTTGGAGAGATCTCATATTCTCTTAGAATAAAGTTTAACTATAAAAATAAAGCAGAACGGAACTACTGAGTTTATAAACACGCACTATACTGTTTGGGCTCTGAGCTGTGTGGGCAGCCGTGGGGGGTGGAAAGCCTCTTGTTTCAAACCTCTGTGGGTGGGAACAGCTTTTCCTTCAGACTCTCAAGTTTAGAAAATTGAGGTCATATACACTTGAAAAATTAAGCTGTTTATATTGTCATCCCTCAGGTCCGAAGGTTTTCTGAAGCTTTCTTTTATATGGAACACCAAAAGCTTGCAGTCTTGACCTTTCAGGAAAACCTGTGAGTAATAAATTGCCCACCTACTTCATCCTGTGAAAATGGCCACCTAAGGCATTTAGCTCTCTTTCTTTGTTCCAACTTCCCTTTCTTTTCGTCTCTTGCTGTGAAACAGATACTCTGCTTCCCTCTGCAGACTACAATCCTGTATAGGCAAAGAAAGTATTCACACTAGGGAGGTGGGAGCCGCAGGATGCAGGGAAGGTCAATAGCCAAATGTTTCTTTTCCTCCATGACATTCCGGTTCTATTGAGAAAGAAAATAAGATTTTCTAAGTCTCTGCACACATCTGTGCTGAGTCTTCTGCAAAATGAATGGAAGCAGGTGGTATGGCCACAGACTATGTCAGAAAATTACTATGGTGCAGTAGCTAAAACATATATTTAACAAAAAGCCCATAATTTCTAACCAGGACTGATGCCTGTCTAAAGCATCCTTCTTCCAGAAAGAACTGAGAAGTACTCCAGAAAGTTAGAGGAGTGATGTGAGGGGAGGTTACTTAGGTACCCCGAGGAAGGTGGACAGAGACCTCACTGAGATCTTTTGGACACCAATATTTTATGTTTGAGTAATATGTTAATTTATGTTTCAGAGGCCATATTGTATCAGTCAGTAGAGGCTCATAGAATATTTGTGTTGTATAGGACAGACCTGAAATTTTTTTCATCTTTACCATATAACTAACACTGGAAGTTTCACAGGTTTCATTCCATATGCAGACAGTAACATTTAAATGTTTGCTCTTGGGGTCTGAAAGTGAGTAGGACAGCAAGAAAAATGTATCTGCTTGTGAAAATGGCTTGTTCTGACATTACTGTAGTCTCCTATAGGAATATCAAACCATTCATTCATTCATTCATTCATTTCAACTTCAGGCTAGAACTGGCTAATTCTAAAACTAGCACTAGAAAAAGAAATCTGTCAACATTAAAAATATTTCTGAGGGCCTCTGAGCAAAATACAGAGACTCAGAACTATAGGGGAGAAAGCATTCTTGCATGTCTCAACAAAACAAGGAAAACTTGGAGTTTGTGTTATGTGTGAACCATGTTTCTCAAGTTAATAAACACGCGTGGAGGGCTAGGGAGATGGCTCAGCAGTTAAGAGCCACTGACTTGTCTTCTAACAGTCCTAAGTTCAATTTTCAGCAGCCACATACTGGCTCACAAACATTTGTAATGGGACCTGATGCCCTCTTCTGGTATGTCTGAAAACAGCTGCAGTCTATACATACATTAAAAAAAAAATCTCAAATAAAAACCATTGCTCGATTTCAAAAAAGAAAGAAAGAAAGGAAGAAAAGACATGAGGAGAAGAAAGCCACAGAGGTCATTGATCTCCACATTAATTAATTTTCTCATCACTGCTATTAAAGTACCAAAGAACAACTACTTACAGAAGTGTGGCCCACACTTTCAAGGGTCATGCTGGCAGAAAGTCATGGCTACAAGAGAATGAGGCAGCTGGTCCCGTAGCATCTAAGTCAAGTAGAAAAAGAAATGCTTGTACTCAGCTCACTTCCTCTTTATGGCCCATCTTATTTAGTCTCGGAACTCACCTTATTGAGGGGGCCACATTCAGAGAGGATCTCCCCTCATCAGTTTTGTCTGGAAAATTGCTGATAGATATGTCCAGAGGTGTGTTTCCTAGGTGATTCTAAATCCAGTTTAGTTGACAATGAGCACTAAGCTTCACATTCCTAGTGCACAATTTGGTTGGAATGCCACCAATGCAAAATGCTCATATCACAGGGTATGTAGAGATATATAAAGACTGAGTACTTGAAAAAATTATCTCAACTATAGCTAGTTGTGATGGTTGTTTGTTTGTATGTTGTGGGGTTTTTTTTGGGGGGGGGTCAAATTTTTATCAAATTCAGAGTCACCTTGAAAGGGAGTACTGATAACATATGGGCTAGATTTAATTGGCCTAAGAGGATATCTATGGGGATTATCTTGATCACAATGATCCATGTGGGAAGACCTGACCACCCACCACTCCCTGCACAGGGCATCCGGCATTATAGATGAGTGGAGAAAGTAAGCTGCACTCTGATCTTGTCTGTGAGTGAACAGTTGCTTTCATTTGCTGCTGGGACTTCTCTGCAACAATAGACAAGAACCTAAAAATGAGGCCCAAATAAATCATTTCTTCTGGAAGCACCTTTTGTGGAGATTTTAAAAATCACAGCAGCAAGAAAGGAAATCAATAAATATATCAATATTGGTTTCCTTTACCATAAAATGGTCAAAAGTCACAAGTGAAAGGATAAAGTGGGAACAACCACACACGGTAGAAACAGTGCAAGCCACAGACCCTCTTGTGTAAATAGTTATGTAAACCGGGGATGGTGATTGATGGCCATTAATTGTCCTGGTGTACTGTAGATGTGGTAAAGAATAATTGTGTTTTGTAGGTGTTTTATTCTACCTGACAAATAGAGGGCATAAATTCACTATTCCACCGGTTACAAGAGTCAAAAAATAGGCAAGATAAAGGCATACGAAATGAAGAAGGGCTCTGACTAGTGTTCTCATAAATGATTAACCACTAGTTTCCAGACTCCCCAAAACAAATAGTTATTGGTTTTAGTTCTGTGAATTTCCCCCAGATGGTATTTCAGGTTCTTTATGAGTTAACATGAGTTACGAATAAAGAGACACATACAGTTTGCATCAGCAAGCAGAAACATCAACTGTCCTTCAGGCAAAATTGTGTGTTCTATTTCAGTTGTGGGCCATTTCGCAGTGAATGAAACAGACAACATCTCTCTGTACAAATGAATAGACATATTGACCAAACAGTGATGAGAAGCATCTGCTTAAGAGGAGTTGGCAGTGATATGTTTGTCAAAGATGGTCTCCCTGGGCACCGTACATAAGAGTCGAGGTCTGAATCAGGTTGAAGTTCTCAAGGAGACATGTCTTACACAGTAAATAGATTGGACACCAGTTTTAACATTCAATTGACAAACAATATCAACACAAAGCCTCAAGTAGAAAACAAATTACAGAGAGATTCTGTTTAAGAGGAAGTAAGCTGTTGTCCAGCTCGTCAAGAACACAAAGAAATTTTATTTCAGAATGAGAAAACTAGAGGAAAGGTCATAATTGTTGCCAGCAGGATGAGTCTTGTGCTAACATATTGAACAGAGACTATGTAAGGCTAGCAGCGATGCTGTGAGACACAGGTGCTGGTGTGGACATTCTAGCTAGGCAGATCAGTCACTATAGACAATCACCTGTTCACATGAGAGGCAGAAGTAAACCCCAACATTAGGACTGAAGATGCTAGCATGCAAAGGCATGGATGAGTTCCTCTGTAACAATCCATCATAGTCTGGCCTGGAAGAGGTTTTGCATCATAGGTGAGTTTTAACCACCTTTAAGTAGCCTGTGAAATCAGTGGATGTATTTTGGAAAGATCTTTATGGGTGAGAGTGTCTGGGACAGTGCAGAAAAAGATGAAATGTTTGATGGGAGGAATGTGATTACTTAGGCTTTTGTCAGTGTACATTGGTCTGAAAATGTCTGTCATGAAAATGACTAGCCAGCCATTAGGAGTAATTTGTGAAACATGTTAACCTGAGGTTTAGTCTGTCCTTGTGGCAAGACTGGGTGTGGCTGGCCCTCTTCTGTGTTGTTTCAATATCTCAGTGATGCCCTTTACATGATAAAGAGGATACATAGCTGTGGATAAAGACGATGATGCAGAGATTCAGAGTACTGTGCCATGTGCTACAGTGGGAAGTTGAGGTCTCCCCTCAAATTTACCATTTCTATGCTAATAATTATAACACCATTTAACTTAAAAATAGTCTTAATAACAATACCATTTTATCACCTTTTCTCTTTTCTTTCCTCCCTTTTCCTTTTGCTCTCTCTCAATTTTTACACACACACAAATTCATTTCAGCCACGGCAATATCTAAGTACAATCCCAAGTCTGTTTAGTGATACATGTACGTCTGTGATTTCAGGCCTAACTATGTTTATGGGACAACCAATTAAAAAGCTCATTTCTGGGGGAGACTAATTCTCCCTCTTTTAGCATTCATTATTTTTATGTAACATGTGCAACACGGTTTAATAGCTAAAAGGCCATTCCTTCTGGGGTTGGGGAGATGGCCCAGTTAGGAAAATGGTGCCCATAAAACAAGGCGATCTGAGTTCAGATATCTAGCCCCCACATAAAAAGCAAGGTGTCCCAGCATGCCCTGTAATGCTAGCATTGCAGAAGAAGCAACAGTAGGATCCTTGGGGCTTATTGAGTGGCCAATTTAGTTGAACTAGTGAGCCTCATGCTCAGGCTGACAAGCTCCAGTACTCTGTATGGAAGCCAGAGAGGCTAGGGGTATAACTCAGCTACATCTGAAGATCTTTAGTTTCATGTCTAAAGGCCTGAAACCCTGAAGTTAGAGGTGCTGCTATGAACCTCCTGGTCTAAAAATTGGGGAGCCTGGAATTGTGATTCCAAATAACAAGAGAAAACAAAGGTACTCTGGTTATAGAAAAAATTATGTTCAGCCTATCAGATGGTGCCAGGCCACACAGAAGGTGAATCTGGCAGAATTATCACCAGCTCACCTGCCAGTGTCTTCTGGCTACACCCTTACATACTTAGGAGACCAAAGATGCTATGATGTTCAGGACTGACTGAAACCATTATATATAAATATCCAGATATAATGTCCAAATAATTAAATATTCAAAGAGGTGTGAGGTTTCAAAACCTCTGTAGGGCTTTGGATGACAGGAAATAATATTCACTTTACTTTTATGAGGAAACTGAAAAGTAGAAAAAAATAAGGTAAACATTTAGTCTATAAAATTAATAGGTCTTATCATAATTAATATTATATATGTATATATGTACATATTTGCTATAAATCACAAATGTGTATGTGTTAATCTTATGGTACTTCTGGTAATGGTGATGACATGATACTTAGAAAGTTTGTTTTGAATATAGGGAGGGTTATACAGATACAGTTGTTTTAGAGAGGTAAAGGGTCCACATGGCTGGGAAATGAAGAGAGAGTATCAAGCATTTATAGGCTAGGATATAAAGACCCACAGGCAGGCAGGCAGGCAAGACAGACACATGTTCAACATTCTCTCAAACTTACAGTCCTATAAGTTCTTCTGTTACCTTTGGAAGAGTGACTGAGTCATTATATATAAAAACACAAAATATGAATTAGGTTTTCATAAGCTAATAAGAATTTACTCTCTTAGTAAGATATTAGAGTTGCATGCCCCTCCCAACATTTAGATTGTAAAGGGTAATCGCTATTCTGGAATCACATTCTTATTGGCAGAATGATGTTTAGGTTATGGAGAATGAATATTAGCTTTTGATATTGTCCTACAGAGAAACAAAAGGCATATCATCCTTCCTGAATTATATTAGCTTACTTGCTAATAAGCATTGTCAGTAATGACATAATATTTTGTAAAAGCTACTTCAGGTGGCTTTTAATTCAGTGGTATCAAAATGTGACTCAGACTCCAAGTACTTTAAAAGTTAAAGATGCCAGAGTAATCAATGAATAAATTTAAGTTTCTCCTCCAATGCACTAAATTTAGATCTGAGGCCATGTCTTAGCCAGTCTTTTGCTCACACAGCATTTATTATCTTCCACTAACTGGCAAATGTAACCTAATCCACAATCCACTGCATCAGCACCAGTACCCAGATCAGTTCCTCAGCAAAGCAGGCTACCCCACTGGGGGATATCTTTGTTGGGAGATGGTCGTGGCCTGCGTCTGCTCAAAGCACTGTTAATGTTTTCTTGGGGTTAGAATGGCAAGATTCTATTGAAAACTTCCAGTCTTGTTTGGCTGATTACCTTTCTGTGTGTTCCACAGGATACAGACTCACAGCCAGCTGTCCCTGGACATCCGGAACTCAGAGTACCTCACCAGCATGCCCCCATTGCCCGCAGAGTGCCTGGACATTGATGGTGACTGGAACACCCTGCCTGTTATCTTTGAGGACAGATATGTGGACTGCCCTGTCTCAGGTTTGTCATTCTCTGCTATTTTGAAAGAATTAGACTTTCCATGTAAGTATTCATGTACTAACAGATTGTGGCACTAGAACCCTGGGGCTCACTCTTCACAACAATAGGAACAGTCTGTTTGATTGTTTTTTGTTTTTTTAATGGGAAGAGTTAGCATTCATAATTATCTGGCCTCTTCTGGGTCAAAATGTTCCTGGTACTAGAGTTTTTACCTACAGGATAAGATACAGACACAGGCATATACAGACACTGTTTTCCCTGGGGCTTGTGCTTTTACCTATAGAATAAGACACAGTACAGATAGACACAGACAGACAGACAGACAGACAGACAGACAGACACACACACACACACACACACACACCCTAGAACAATCAAAAGTAGCAATGTTCTTTTGTTATTTCAGGTATATAGTTTTAACTACAGTCATTCTTTTTTTTTAAAAGCATTAACGCTACTGTGTTAGCCCCTCTCTGTGTGGTGGTAAGTATGGTCAGTCTCTTGGGTTGGGGCTTTGCTATATCATTCTAGCTGGCCACTCACTGTATAATCCAAGAGCCTGTTTAATGCCACAAGGCAGGTCAAGGACTTGAGAAAATGAGCTGTGTAGCTCATGAACAAATAAACTGCATGAGGGAGTAAAAGAACACATGCGTGTACCTATTTGTTTGTGCACCAGTGTTCAATATGGCTATAGAGTTAGGGAACACACAGGTCAACTGCAGAATGACCAGACAAGAAGAAAGGTTTGTCCCCTTTCTGTTTGCTCATGCAATTTGACCTTAGGAACCCAACAGTCATGACAAGGAAATGTCAAGCCCCAAGTTGGTGGTTTAATCAAATGGTTTATTTCTTTTATCTTTATATAACATATGTAGCTTTAGAGAGGGAAACTGAGGCATAGATAGAAGTATATGTGAAAGACCATGTGTCAATAAGCAACCAAATCTAACTCCTCGACTCTAGATCCCAGGCTCTGCTCTATGATCTCCCGGGGGTGGTTTAAACCAGGCATATCATTTTCTTGTTGCTGTATATCATGGATTAAAATAACTACATTTCAGAGACTCTGCAATCGGGAACTTGTAGTCTGGAATCTAGGTGACTCATAGGGACAGAGTGAGTTGGCACACAGGAGTTTGGTTTCCAGTTCTGCTCTGACATCTAGTGTCGAGTAAGTGCATAACAAGCACATTGTGTACTCAATTATACTCAATCTTCAGCCCAACTGGTAATTTGAGCTGTGTGTATGTGTGTGTGTGTGCAGTTGTGTGTATGTGTGTTTAGATACTTATGTTTTGATTAACACATGCCTCTTGCATAATTTTCAGTAAAATTGAACAGTTAAAGAAATTAAACACTAATTATAATAACCTTTGATATTATCACTTAAGAATAAGATGTAGATTGTTTCCCGGTCTTTTAAACTTCAGATATTGATAAATATTCCTTGGAGCATACATTTCAGTCTTTATGTATCATGCTCTTTTACTTTTTTGTTTTATAAATCACCTTCACATATTTTTAGCCCATAGCATCATCTGGAAAACATAGTCCCCCCCCCCCCACCTCCAGGGTTTCCCTGTCTATACTGCATGCTACCCATGTGATTCATCTGGACCTTGAGTCTTAACATGATGAGATATGGCAGAGTTCTCTTCTTCTGGGGAGATTTGCTCATCCAGGCTCTTGTAAGTCATCTATTGCTCAAATTTCATTTCTGGCACTGCCGTAATATATCCTGACAAAAGCAACTGGAGCAGGGAAGGGGTTGCTTCGGTTTACAATTCTAAACTAAAGTGCATCATTGTGAAAAAGTCAAAGTAGGAACTTTAAGGAGCCAGTCATATCGTACCCACAGCCAAGAAAATGACTGCATGCTGTACTTCCTGCTCAGTTCTGTCTCCACTTCTCCACTCACATACTCCAGAAAACCCGCCTAGGAAATAATGGGCTGGGTTTCTACACCAGTTAATTAAAACAACCCTCCACAGATGCAGCCATAGACCAACCCAATGTAGAAAATCTATCATTAAGACTCTCTTCCCAAGTGACTCTAGGTTGTATCAAGCTGACAATTAATGCTACTTGTCACACATAAGTAATATTTTGGTATATCTTCTCTGTGTATTGTTGGTCATATGCTGTGGGCCCAGTGTTGTAGAAATTATTTTATTCTGACCTGGGGTTTCTGCCCTACCTTAGATCATTTGGTTCCAGGATAAAACACACACACAACCCTTATATAGTCTTTTATAGTGCACATTGCATTAAACAATGCAAAAGCTAGGTAGGTACCTAGCCTCTATGCTATAAGAATCTACTCTCCTATAGATAACCCCAAGATATTACTTCCCAAGTTTCATCCCGGGCACTTTAAACTCTAATTGCCCAGCCCTCAGGGCCATGTTCACTTGACTCCTAACCAATGACATCTCTCTTTCTTCCTCCTGCACCTACTTCTCTTTGTGGTTCTCCTCTGACCCCCAGCTGGAGAAAATTCTGCCCTACCTACATCTCCTCTGTCCAGCTATTGACTGTTGACATTCTTATTTACCAATAAAAACTAACTTGGGGACACGGGTGCAGACTCATCTCCGGGACAACATGTCCTGCTGGCCTGCACTTAGCATTACAACAGATAAAAAAAGACCGAAGCTCATAAGATGAGTGCCAAATTTGCACTGTCTTTTTTTTTTTTTTTTAGAACAGGAATCATTAACTCTTAAATGTCTCTCACATTGTCCCCAATAAAGCCCTGACCTGTTATGTTATTACTGTCTCGTAAGCATTACTGGCCTGCCCACTTAAACCTTTTCTTGTCTGGTTTGTTCTTTTACAAAGTCTTTTTGATGGCTCATTAATCCAAGATAAAATATCTTATTACAACAATGAACTAGTTGCTCTTGGTGCCACAGCATGGTGTCCTCAATAGTTGTGTGTTGCCAACAGGTTATCAAACATATTCTTAGTACATTCTCTCAGTGTAGCATCAACTGGATGTACATGACTTTTGTTTCCATCTACACTGTTTGTCTGCACTTGCAGTGAGTGCCAAGGCAGGGACATGTGCTGTGTCAGAAATCCTAATTGCTTTCCTAGGAGGCTCTACCCTGTTGCATGACCACTGAGTTGGTCATATTGTCTAGTTTTAATTATTTTCCCCAAACTCAGTGTGTAAAGTTGAAAAAACACGCTCTTCTACAGGGTTATTACAGAGGGTGGGGCAGACAAGTTTGTAAAACTTGGAAGGACTAACAGGTAGGAGGCAGTGGGTACGAACAACAGCTGTCACCAGTGTCTGACTCTCTGTCTCTCCGAATAAGAGACTATACACTCACTCTCTGAGGAAGCTTTGTTTTGCTCACTCCCTCACAGCTTTAATGACAAACCCAAACTGTAATGTTGGTAATAGTTTTGTCACATTCTTCTTGGTCCCTGTCTCATGGTTGAGATTGGGTCCGATAAATGTTTTGTGTTCTAAGAATTGACAGTTTGTTGCCTATAACAGTCAGGAATACTCTCCCATGAATCTGGAATATGATTCACCTTCCAGATTATCTCTACCTGTTCACAGTTATGCCCTTCTGTTTACTCTCACTTCATGCACTTAGGGATGAACTAGGTCTGGACAAACTGCATACCTCAGAATTCTAGGCTTTGCTTTCAATGTCCCTGTGTCTACCACAACTTTCTGTCTCCTATTTTCAGGAAGATTCATACACCTCTCCCAGAATACTGCCTGTGCTATGCTTTATTTACTTGTGTTTACTTTTGTAAGTTATTCTTTGTAAAGTGTTTTTTAGATTCCCAGCAATGAAAATATAAAGAGTAAGGCTCAGAAGTAGCGCATGTACTCCTTGGCCCTGCACATGCATGATCCTCATCCCTGCACCATCAATATCTTCTACTGAGGAGAACTTGTGTTATAGTCCATGCCTCTGTATTAGGTCAGTAATTATCATCTGATTTTTACTAGCATAGGTGATTTAGTACTAGCACTATTCTGAATTCCTTTTGTCATATGCCTTAACTATTATAGCATATTATGGCATATAGATAGTTTTCACCACCTTAAATCCACTCCGTGCTTTGCTCATATTTCCTGTTCTTGCTGGTCTGATCCCTGGAAACCATTCATTATAGCTTGGCCACAGCAGACACACTATTTGGCAAAGGAGTTGCTTACCTTGAGTTCTCAATATTTTAAAAAGTCCACCAAGTCAAAAGCTCCTTGGTACTTATAATGACTGCCCACCTTATTGATTCTAATCACAAATGCCTACTCTTCATTTTACCAGTCCACTGCCTAGTATGGAGATATTTTTCACCAAGTTAATTCCAGTCTAGTTTTTATTGTACTAAACATCATTGCCATAATTATATTTAAGCCAATACAAGCAATCAATGAAGATAATAATCTTAGTTTTGCTAGATTTTTATTCTTGGCTTAGTTCCTTTCAGGAACATAGTTCATCAAATTGAAACTTGACAAGATGTCAGCCTGTGGGCTATAGAAGTAAAACACAAACTGGCTTCTCCAGGGAGACTAGTGCCTACAAGTGGGCCATAACATGGTGGTAGGATGTATCACACTGCATGTATGTGGGAGGGATGTTGTGAAATCCTCAGGAAAGTGCATGCTATTCTTGCTGAAGACAGAGGACAGATCTTCAGAAGAAAGCAAATATCTCCCATATCTCCAGGTTCACTGAATGCACACAGGTAAAAGAGCAGTTCATTCCTCCCTCAATCTGGTTACAAATTACACTGAAAATTATTTGATAATCATGTATCAAAGCTTTATGTGGTTTGTAAGTCATGTATGTATGGCTTAAATTCATGAAAATGTTTAAGATAAGTTGTATTGATATAGCTCTTTAAAAACCACATGAAGCCTTTTAAATCTTAGTTTGATTTTGAAAACATATGAACATATAAATTGAGGTGTTTATTACACTTAGTGTCTATTATTTTATAAATTCTTTGGAGATTTCAGAGTTTTTTTCCATCATATTTGCTTTCCCCCAACATCTCCCTAATATCCACCTCATTTTCTGTTCTGTTAAAAACAATAATACACATTCATCAAGTCCTATTTGTGTTGCTCAAATGCTCTTGGGAAAATGTGGAGCCTATCTGGGAGTGTAGCTAACCTCCTTTGCCTCTTTCGCCCTCCCTTGTACCCCTGCTCCTCTATGGATATCCTCCACCTTTTTGTTTACCTCCATTGTTCCTAGGTATATAAACTGGTACAGTCACTACAGGAATTAAAATGAAAGAATCTTATGAAGCTGAAACCAGAACTATATGATTTATATAGTCCTAATCATGGACATGCACCCAAAGAATTTTAGATCCTACCACATAGATGTGTGTTTATTGATGCATTGTTCATAATAGTCAGGGAATGAGACCAGTTTAGATATCTGTCAATGGGAGGCTTATACCTGTAAAAGAAAACACAAACAAAAGAGCCTCTTATTTATATGGTGTGTGTGGAGGGGGACGTCACCTGCTGTATCTCAGATCTTGGGTTATGATGGTTATACATGGAGAATGGTTGTTACTGTCCAGTCATCAGGGGCAGAAGGAGAAAGAGAGGATTTAAAGTCAGAGAGAAAAAAATGGAAGAAAATGGCTTATAGAAAACAGCTAAGGAAAAAAGAAAAGATGAAAGGTCATGCTTTAGTTCCTTGCTATTAGCCTCTGAAGATGGCTATGATCCTGGGAGCTTCAGTCTGGTGTTCCTATCACATGGACAGTGTACTTGACAATGGAGTTCTGTGTTTATTCTGCAGAAAGTAGCACTTTTTACCCCACGCATGACCTCAACTCACTTAATGACTTAGGGAAGAGCAAAAGGCTTGTGGGTTCATAAAGATCTGCCCATTCCACAGTTTAGGAAGTTGCAAAGATATTACTGAAGTCTGCAGTTCACTAGAGTGCTCGTGAGTGGCAATGTTGCAGTTCACAATCAGACCTTCGCAGCAGAAAGTCGCCCTCTTTTCTTTACTTTGTAATCATGGGGTTTATGATTGATCTTGCTTGTCACACTGACAAAGAAGAGATACCAATTATATTCTGATAAATAAACCATAAGTCATATGATAAGATAAATAGCTACTTTTTCTATGGCACTTTTTCTCCTCATTTGTTTTATACAATGCAAGTCAGGCACTAACATTTCTCCACCGAAGCTTTGTTTCAGTTTCTACAGGCAAACTGACAGTCTGCGATTATGGCCACTGGATACAAATTCTTGGCTTATGTTAAATTTTCAGTGTCTAAGAATTTGTCCAGATGACTCATAGAACTCAAGAAAAACTGTGTTCATAATTGAAGTTTTGTTGTGTGAAATAAACAGTGGCCATCTACTCACAATAAGAACTTGAGGTGAAGGATGGGGAGAAAGACGTGGAGGCATTAGACAGAGACACACAGAAACAAAGAAAGGCAACAAAATAGATGAGAGACAGCGATACAGATGAGAAATAGAGGAGGTGGGATCTATATGTTGAAACTTAGCTAGAAGTTTCTGTGTTCTCAGGTTTTTTTCCTCTCTTGGAGCTTCCATGTATGCTGTCAACCTGTCAATCTGAGGCGTTTCCTGGGCCATTCAGTCCTGAGTGTGAATTGGTGTTTTCTTATGTGGACAAGATTGAGGGAGTCACTGGTCTAACACTGAGATGAAATGTTTTCAAAGAGGTTTAATGGACATTTCTTTTTCCTTCGCCCAACCCTCTAATACATGCTGTGTCATGTTTTTGTTCTTATTTGTCTCATCAACATAAATTATTTGACACTTTGACATGAATCACATGCTTAACATGAAATATCTCTACATCCCCAAGTAAAAAAGGTATTTCTATAACAAAAGAACTTTCACAAGTCTGAAGGTCATATCACTTCCAAAAGATACTCATAAAGGCTAGTTGAATTATTTTTTTTACAGGGAGACATTTGACTACTTTATATTTTTGATTTGTAAGCTATAATACAATTTTATTCTTTTGTTATAGGGCATAACTTGAGTGTTTATCCTAATTTTGATGTCCCAGTGACAAGCCCAGCGATAATGAATCTAAAAGGAAAAGAAAAGAATCTTGTAAATCAAAAGTCATCTTCAAGGAAGGACCTTCCGTTATCTACTACAGAAGCACCCCAGCTGGGCTCTGATGAAGATGTTATTAGGTGTCCAGAGGCGGAGGAGAATGTCTCCACACAGAATCCTGTGGATGTGTGCTCAGAATCTCAGGTGTACCTGACCATTGGTGAATTTCAAAACAGAGCAGACATGCCTGAAGATGATTGCTGGACTGGCCCAAGGACTGATGCTGTAAAAGATTCACTAGCAGATGTAAACATATGTAGGAGAAGTCCAGGCCCAGAGGAAGGGCAGACCCCAGCACTGACCTACATTGATGTGCAATCTAGCAATAAGAAGTACCCTAGAGCTGAACCTGTGCAGGGCTTTAATGTTCAACATGAACACAGGAGCCCTAGGGACAGCTATGGGATTGTTAAGACTATGCCAAGCAAAGTTGTAGCAGGTATAAGTAAGAATAATTCTGTCTCTTTAAACCAAACAGCTGCTCTTGAGTTGAGGACTCTAGGGAGGGGAGTCGACCAGGAGGGAAAGCCTGTAATGCTAAGCTTGAAGCTCACCCCTGCTGAGCCCTGGGACCCACAGAGCACTGCTCTGAGGGAAGCTTTGGACACCAAGCCTTCCCTGCTAGAACATGCTGAAGAGCCGGAAGACCTTTTAGTGCTCTCTGGCATTATCAAAAGGTCAGCCTCCATAATCTCTGACTCAGGCATTGAAAGTGAGCCAAGCTCTGTTGCCTGGTCTGAGGCCCGAAGCAGAGCCTTGGAGTTACCCAGTGATCGGGACGTCTTCCATCAGGTGGCTCGAAGACATGCCCACCACAGGAACTCTTTGGAGGGTGGTCACACAGAGAGTAACACTAGCCTGCCCAGTGGCATTCAGGCCTCTCTTTCCTCCATCAGTTCCTTGCCCTTTGAAGATGAGGAGCGTGAGTTGGCACTTACCAAGCTCACCAAGTCTGTGTCTGCACCACAGATCAGCAGCCCCGAGGATACTGCTGAAGGGTCAGACACCATAAAGAACACAGCAGTATTCTCTGAAGACCTGGACCTTTCTAACAAGGACAACAGTTCACCCAGACACAGTTCTCCTTCTCATGGTGGGTCTAGGGTCCAGGATGTTAGGGCAGGGCATTCCCTTGCAGACATAGCTTTAGATTCGGACAGACCCCAGGGTCCTGGGTACATGGACATCCCTAAAGGCAAAGAGAATCATCCTGATCTTCGAGGACCCTGTGGTTTGGATTCCATGGCTGAGAACACACCACATGTTGAAACCAAAGGTCTTAATTTAAAAATGCCATGTACTTTAGCGCTTGAGAATTCTAAGGCCAGGTCTTTTCATAGAGCAGCAGTGGAAACTGCAAAAGGTAAACCGAAAGAACTGAGCATGAGCAAACACATACTCTCCAACAACAGTATCTCAGAAGTCAGGGCTGCATCTCACCACAGGGTGCCTGAAATCAGTTGTGCCCCAGCTGTTGAAGCTGTCAACCTGAATTCTACAGGTGTACAAAATGGTTCATTAAGTGTCAATGATACCATGACATTGAACAGAAGACATAATGCCTCTCTGGAGGCCAAACATGAAGCAGGCACTGTGTGCCCCACTGTGACTCACACTATTGCCTCCCAAGCATCACGAAACCAAGAACTGAAGACGGGAACTTCCATCTCTGGGTCCCACTTGAACTCCACAGAGGCCTTGTCTCTGGATAGCCTGAAGGCAGTGGAAGTTGTTAACTTGTCTGTGTCTTGCACTGCCACGTGTCTCCCTTTCTCATCTGTACCCAAGGAGACCCCTGCTAGGGCTGGACTCTCTTCCAGACAAAGCCTGGCTCCTATCACGCATCAACCTTTGGGTTCCTTTGGCGTTGTTTCTACCTACTCCAGCCAGGTGGAAGAAGAAGTCAGTGAAAGGATGTTTAGGTAAGCTTTCAGGTGCTTTATAGGTCCTCAAGGAGTCACATAAGTATTCCCAAGGTTTTCTCAGCTTCGTGCATCCTATTTGGATATGGAGGTGTTTGTTATTTTCACTTAAACAAAGCAATAATATACTTATCATACACTTCACAATGTCTAAATAATTCAAAGAATTACAGATGAGCTCATCTCCCAACATAACAGCACAACAAAAACATTCTATACTGAAGTTTGTGCCCTAAATATATTTATCTTTTAATAAAAATATGACTATTTTGACACTTGTTGATTATTTTTTCCATTTTAAGATAATAGAATATCTTTGTATATAAGTCCATTTTCACTCTCTATTTTAATGCTTCCATAGTAGTCCATTTTATGGATGTAACACGGCTTATTAAACAAATTTGAATGGGCATATATGAAAACTCTGCTTGGTTTTAATTGTGATATATTATTTTATGAATATCATTGAGACTCAATCTTTTCATATTTTGCAAAGGAGATTTTAGGACCTTTGAGGGAACTGAACTTCATCAGATTTCCCTCCTATGTTCTCCCTAAGATTGTGCACTTCTCAAAGCAACTATTTTTTTTTTTTTGCAGTAGCAGAATATATAACTTTATCATTGGCTTGCAATTCATTAATTTGCACCTTCAACTATCAGATACATCTTTCATTGGACACATAATAGAAGTATTTTGTTAGAGTACCTCATAAGCATTCTTCTCTTGCAAATAGCTAATAGTTGAATACCTGTCATATTAAACTGTTCACCAGTTCAAGAAGTCCAGATAGACACTGTACAAAATGGGGTCAGACTTTTTCCAGCTCTAACTATACTCATAGTCTTACAGAAAATCTGGCAGTTGTTAACAAAGTAGCAATTTAGGACAGTGTTGGACAAATGTGATAATTCCTGCATGCTCAGTGGAGCCAAAGGTTTTATCTCGAAGCAATGACTATGCATTGGCTAAACAGGGAAATAGAAACAATTTAGAGGAGAGAATTTTTTCACCGAGGGGAAAGAGATAAGGATACATAACACTAGAACATCATTAACTTGAAAATCCACACTTATACGTTATATAAGATCCAAAAGTTTACATGTTTTTTTATTGTTCTAGATCAAAATTAGGATCTTGCTAATATTGGGCAAGAAATCTACAATTAAACTATAATAACATACTATTGAAATATAAAATATTTTTGAAATACAGTGTGACAAAACCTATGGAGAATTTTGCACCATGAAATTTTCTTATGTTCAGCTATAATAAAACTATTACATTAAATTGTTTTACCTTTATGTAATGGGCTTAAGCCATACAGAAAACGAAACCTAATTCAGTATATAGACTCAAGTTATCAAGTTATAGTATATCAGCCTCAAGTTATCTCACTATGTACATGTATATAGCCCTAAATCTTAAAACACTGAAACTTGAAATTGTTTGATCATTGGCCTGCATTATATTCATTTGCACATAAAACTCTTCTAGTCCCAAGCATTTTAGATAGCCAGCAGTTATCAGAAGTGTTAAAACCAAGATTCTAACCTCGGGAATCTCAATATTGTTAAACTGTCTTCTCAAGCAAGCACACAGACAACATCTTAGCTCAGTATAAAAATCATGTAGAATTCTATAACATACATAGGCACCAAGAAAGCAAACTATGCCAGATCAGTTTATGGCATGAACTAGAAAACAAAACAAAACAAGAAACCCTGAACCCCCAAACCGGTGATGCTCTTCGGAATGCTGGCAGTTAGTACTTGAATAGCAGGCAGAAGCTAAGCCATGGTAGGCCTGTAGGAAAGGGACTTTTATCAGGAGAGAATTTTAATGGTATTCACATCCTGTAACTCACAGGTTCTTGTCTCTTTACTCAGTTTCCAGTTCAGAATTAAAATATAAATCTGCAGAATCAAAACTCTTGTGTTTTTGTTTGTTTACTTGAGGATATTTTCCTGCCCTTTTATTAAGAACAGCATCTTCCTTAAGCTAGATTTAGTTTGTGATGTTAAGAAGACAGTTTGGTTGTGAACAATCATCGGTCCTACATACCCATTCAACTCATTCCCTGCTCAACATGGAATCAACAGTATGGCTTGTGATTAATTGGTATATTCTCCAGTTTTTATCAGGCCAAAGAAAAGTTTAAAAAAGAACTGAAGATTGAAGGATTTCTGTACAGTGACTTATCTGTACTAGCTTCTGACATACCATATTTTCCACCAGAGGAAGAGGAGGAAAACTTGGAAGATGGCATTCACCTGGTGGTCTGTGTTCATGGCCTGGATGGTAAGTTCTAAAGTTTACTCCTCAGATTACTCCTTCATTCAGTTTAGTTTTATGAAGTGATTTAGACAGACACTCAATCTACAATCAACTAAATATAAAAAAAAAAAAAACTTAACATCTAAGGAAAGAGCATGGCACAAGTATATGTGTGTGTGTGTGTGTGTGTGTGTGTGTGTGTGTGTGTGTGTGTGTGTGTGTCTATGTGTCTGTGTGTCTGTGTGTCTGTGTCTGCATTTGTATGAATACTATGTATTTGAGTTAATTCACAATTTAAATCAGTGCTGAGGATTTTATTGATAGAATGAACTAATAATTGTATAATTTATGGAATGAACCTGTAGTGAATGAGGAGATGGATGCATAAATATCTCACTGGGATGCAGGAATTGGTGACATTTTGAGGTCTATAGAGTGGTTCTAGAAGGAGAATTTGAGAGAGAGGATTAAAGGATGCATTTTAAGCACCCTGGGGTGAGTGTTTGTAAGGACTTGGCTATTGTTTCCATCTCTCACTTATGTGTCACCTTTTGTTTACTAGATACTACCATGCTCTAGGATTTGTAGAGATAAAAATTACCTTTTCATTCATCAGCCCAATGTCACTAAAGAGAGATTTTCACCTATTATTTTGAAAACTCTAAAATGTTTTGTGAGTAAGAAATCAGGGAACCCAGAAAAAGGCACAATGGTTGAGAACACTTGGTGCTCCCCAGAAAACCTGATTTTGCTTCTCAGTGGCTGTAATGAATAAATGAGTTGGAGACAGCAGCCTGTAACTCCAGCATCAAAGTAATCTAATGTTGTTCTCTGATCTCTGAGACTACTTGGATACCTGTGGAAATCACTCCCATAGACATACATATGACTGGCAATGATAAAAAGAAATCTTTAAAGCAAGAACACTGGTTAGGCAATAGACCTGTGATTTTTTTAACCTCATGCATATTGAAATAGAGTTGTCCAACAAAGGTAGAGGTGATTTACGAGTATTGTATTAATTCATAGAGCTGGGATGCCCATAGCATCATTCAGAACACAGGTCAAAAGAAGTAACAAGTATTAACAAAGAGGGCTTTCACACTATTACTTCAGTGTATAACCTCTTCAGAATATTACAAGGCCTATTGTTTAAATCTGTCAATAGCATATTTATATCAAGAACTGGATATACTGAGATAAGTTATGAATATTTATATAGTCTCTTTGTTGTGCTGAAAGCCTAAAATCTATCTTCTTGTCAATGTTTTCAGTCTAACATGTTATTAAATAAAATTGTTTTAGAAAGATTAGGCTCAGCAACGTCTTTTATTCTCAGTATCTTGAGTAGAGAAGGATGTCTTCTTATTCGCAAATGTTTCATGTTAAATGTGAACATCACCAACTTTTTAAATGACCACTACTAAAATATCTTTCAGGACATTTAAGCCATAATGTAAGTGACTACAAAAAGCATATTTATTGACAAAAATAGAGTAGAGAGATTTAACTTCTGAGAAAATGTATCTCTCCTAAAAGAAGATAACCTAGAACCTACAGGTTTGATTATGTACTAGAAAGATCTAGTCTCTGGGAATATTCACATAAGGTTGGTCTCAAATTTTTAGTTCTTCCAAATTTTATGTGATTCTTTTATACACCTTTGAATCATTGGGAAAATATATAATAAATAATATAAAATTAGTTGTAATTTCACTTACAGTGTATAAGTTCTCTGAAACCATGACCTATAGGGAAAGCATAGAAAAACACACCATCAAAATATCAAATAGCCTGCAACTCCTATTTAACTCTACAGGGATCCAGGAGTGAAATAAGCATACATTAAGTAATGTAGGTACAATGGAATCCCCATGGCCCCTGTAAACTATGTGCCTAACTTATTGTGTTATAAATTTACTTTCTTGTGTTACTTTTTATGTCAACAATGTGCCTCTCATCCTAGCACCTTCCTGGAACTGCCAACTTTTAATTCCTTGGCCCACAATAATATGCTTGAACATTTGTAAGCTTATTGATTACCTCTTGATCCATGAATATATCTTTCTTTGTTTAGTCAACATGGTAGACTTTTTATCTCTTCCTACTTACCTATAAGTGATAAGAAAATAATTTATTGAGGGGAATTGTACACTGTGACAATAGGTAGCCTCTTCCAAAAAGCTAGTGAGAGAATAGTTTTCTGGGACAGAAAGAAAACTGGTATGGCAGATCAAGGAATAATTCTACTGAAGAGGGGCCATTTAAAAGAGCACCCCTGTGTGTGTACATTGATTGTGATAACAAGAGAAGAAGATGTAGAATTACTTCAGTTATTTTTAATATCTGTTTAACAAAAGGAAAATTGAATTGTAATCTAAGAGAGGGATACAAAGTAATCCCTTGTGATGTATTTTGATTAATTATATGACTGCTGTTATCTGTCATTTTCAGGGAACAGTGCAGACCTCCGGCTGGTGAAGACATTCATAGAACTGGGGCTCCCTGGGGGAAAACTGGACTTCTTAATGTCAGAAAAGAATCAGGTATGAGGACAGAAATGTTGGGCTGAGAGAACATTGGATTTGAAGGAACTGCTTAAAGGTTCCAAGACACATGAATAAAGGGGCCCATTGAAGAATATCCAAGTGCTTGGTTGGTTTGGAGGGAGGAAAATCCTTTAATGTGTTACTTTGGAAGTTTGAGGAAAAGTATGAAATGGATAAAAGTTGGTATGTATCCATTAACTGGAAGCTTCTGGCTTCACCGAGTATTGCAAGTATGGCTGCTTAGAGTACCAACTATGTGGGCATCCATATAGTTACAATGGGGACAGGGCATTGTCACATACCAATAAGGAGCCAGATTATGATTGCTTTATAATCTGATGTGGCAGACTGATACTGTGACTCTAAAGAAATGTTAAGAGTCAAAGAGACATTAGTGAATCTAAGAGCAAGAGATGAGGATGGGCAGAGAGTAAGACAAATGAGTCATAAAGATGCTTCAGAAGAATGCATTTGTTAATAATAATTTCAGAGATCTCATGATTAATGAAAGTGATAATTATACACTGAACCATCAAAACCTGAGAAAGCATAATTTTGCCAAGTCGAATAGCTTTAGTCAATCCCTGAGTCCTACATACTAGAAAGTAAGAACCAACACTCTCAAGTTGTTCAATGACCTTGCCAACATACATTAATAAATGTATAGGACCTGAAAAGACCTAACTCATCCATCAACAGCTAATGCCTGCATTTGGCCTTGTTCTAGGCCTGTGACGTGCACTAAAACATAAGGGAAAAAGGTAGGAGAACTGTCATTCAGGGGCTTTTTGTTTTCAGGGTAACTGTTGTAGTTTCCCCATTCAACCTTCAAAGCAGTTTAACTACTAATTACTGGTACAGCACAGGGCATCGATCCCAGGAGCTCTGCAGAGAATCCCCCTTTGATCCAAAGAACAGGATGTCATACAAATTTTAAGATCACTTATGTGGCTATGTCTTGAGGTAGATGTCTCAGAGAGATTCAGAGAAGGGCGAAGAATGAATGACCAGTGTTCCTTGACCTTGTGTTGGCTTTATCCTAGTGAAGTTGACTTTTCAGGGAAGATGGATGTGGTTAATAGCAGAGGTCCTGCCAGGAATCCAGCTTTTATGAGAGATCCCTTCATGTACTCTGTGATATGTACCAGGACATCTGGCATCCACATGGGTCTTGCAAGCTGGTTTGAACAAGG
Organism: Micromys minutus; assembly: GCF_963924665.1. Lineage (NCBI taxonomy): Eukaryota > Metazoa > Chordata > Mammalia > Rodentia > Muridae > Micromys > Micromys minutus. Next base: position 14,017,223 of record NC_137962.1, on the reverse strand, counting down.
TCTCTGTGCAAATCACTAAAGTGGAGAGGTCTCTTCTCAGTACTAATTCAGTCCTACTGTGCTATTTCACTGAAAGTTTTACAAAAAAAAAAAAAAAAATCAGAATGCGAAGGTCCTTTCTAAGCACTCTGACTGTGAAGTTCCTAGGATGCTTTTGTACCTTAGTGTGGTTTTCAGAGAATTTCTCATCATAGTGAGTACAGGCTTCACTATCATACAATTGTAAAATAATGAATATGGTAGTAATTTCAAAAGGAGCAAAGAGGCTCTTTGAGACTAGAAGGTCTTGATAATTGTAGTACCAGTTTGAGGTGTGTTAATGTTTCCAAGAGTCTTTAGAAGATGGTGAAGAATATGCTGCATTCTCTTTTCAGCCCCTTCCTTAAGTATACTCAACTCTTCACCACCAAAATGAATGTTCTTGAGAGATGTTGGCTGGAAGCTCAGGTGTTCCACGGTGCTGTTGCTCCTACACTGTTCATGAAGGACAGTTTTGCTTGAAGATGTTGAACTTAAATAGACTTCTGTGTTGCTCCCAGTCACATTCCTAAAGTTTGTTATATAGACCAATATTTTATGTCTTCAAGTACTTAGACATGTATGGGACTTCCCCGTCTTCTGTCATTTGGCCATTCTTCATAAGACATAAATGGCTTTCAAATCTTTCCCAAAGCAGATGTCTAGGCATTAACTTATATAATAACCTGAAGGCTGTGCTAGTTTTAAAAGCAAGAGCTTTAAAGTCTGCCAATTTTTCTTTCTATTGCTATGATAAACACCATGATCAAAATGTAATTTGTGGAGCAAATGGTTTATTTCACATAGATTTCCACATCACAGCCCATCACTGCGGGAAATGAGAGTAGAAACTCAAGGCAGGGACTTGGAGGCAGGATCTGAAGTCTTCGAACAGTGCTTATTGGCTTATTTTTCATGGCTTGCTTAGCGTGCATGCATTGGGATAGCATAGCTGAGAGCCAACTGTGCCTTCCCAATAAATAACCAGTCATGAAAATACACTATAGGTTTACAAACAGATCAACCTAGTAGGAGCATTTTTTCAAATGGGATTCCTTCTTTCCAGGTATCCTTAGCTTGTACCAAGACGACAAAAACAACAAAACAAAAATCAAAAAAGAAAAAAAAAATCAAGCAAGCAAACAGACAACATAACAACAGCAACAGTAACAATAACAACAAAAAAGTAACCATACGACACAATGGTCAAGCATATCTTGGTGTGATTCCTAGCTCATACATAGTGAGCAAGTTCTCTCCCCTAGCAGGACCTGCTTCCTCCTCTGGGAAGTAATGCCAGCAGATACAGTAAGCCCAAGCTTAACGGCAGACACCACATGCCAAGAACATGCACTCAGATATTCCACCGCATTTCCTTCACAAAATCCTTCTTAGCACACAGCCAGTTTCTTCATTAGAACCCCAGTGGATCTTTTCCTTGAAGTTAAATCTCAAAGTATAACACGTACAAGAGGCTTAATCGCCTTTGCAGAAAATATCATGCTGTTTTGAATTCAAGAGGATTCTTGATGTAGAATCTGTAACTTCTTCCAATACCTTCTCCCTTTTCTTCTTCCAGATGGACACATTTGCAGATTTTGATACCATGACAGATCGATTGTTGGATGAGATTATTCAACACATCCAGTTGTACAACCTCTCCATATCCCGAATTAGGTAAAAGGAAACCACAGGTAGCTAATGCTGAGGGAAGGCAGGTGACCCAGTTTTGAGTGTTTTTTTTTTTTATATGAACCTTGAGCGACTCCTGTAAGCCACTGCAATAACTAACCTTTTGGCTCTTAATGAATCTGGATACTTTCTGGAAGGAGCAAATGTGTACCAAGTCTGGGTCATCACCTATATATCTTTCATAATATGGGTGATAAGAATAAATATGTCGCTACTCATCAGTAGCGTCTTGAAACTAATATAACAGTCTCTAGGTTTGAGTTCATGTTGAAATTCTCACAGGTTTAGGATTTGCCATGTACTGAGTGTATAACTTTTTTTAAAGCGTTTCAAATATTTGAAAATGCACTTTGTCTTCTCTTAATTGGATTGTCAGGAAATGGCTGTACTAGAACCCTAAATGAATTTCCTGTCCAATTAGAGGTTCCAGCCAGTGCCACCTTTACTTCATATCCTCACAGTAGGAAATAAACATATGTAGAAACTCGGGATAAAAGGAGCAGCTTGTACTTTTTTTAGCATATAGATGAACCAACATAGGATGGAGGTCAGAGGACCAATTATTGTTTTTAGTCTTCAGAGTAGGATATATTTATTCCATAAGTAAGGAATCTCTCTTTAGAGGTTTGCTTTTAATGATGGGACAGTCTAGGCCGTCCAATTGTGTAGGCTGACACCTGTATCTTCTTACCTTGCTGGTTTTATATTTACTGTAAGAGGAGATAAGTCAGCATACCTGTCAGACTATAGGGTTTTGATAATTAATTGAAATCTGAATGGCATATTGAATGTATGGATCAGAAGGAAGCAGGGAGCTTGAACAGAGCATGCAGAAGGATAGCCAGTCCGTATAAGTGAGAGCAGGCAGCTCTATACATGGGCAGAGAAATGAAGGGGTGAGTGGTGTCAGAACAATTGTTGGAACTGAATTAATAGCCTCCTGGGAAAGTGTATGGGACTGGGATTTCAGTTAGGCAATGACCAGGATATCACAATATTTAGATATATGGACTTGAGTAAGGATGCTATGCTGTCCCCAGATGGGCTGAGAGGAAGCCTGGGGATCAGAAATCAGGGGGGGCTGCTTTACTAATAGAGATCTGATGTAAACACCCCACTTCTTCCACACCTCCCAATATTGGCATATAATTCCTACTCTCATGTGCCAGAAAATATTGACCCCATAGTCATCAGTCATTGTGTATTGTGTTAGGGCTTCTGTATTGGGGAGTGTGGGTGGATAGTGCTAAGACCTTGGTGTGTCTCATCACAACCCATCCCTGAGCAACAGTCCTCTGCTGTCGTTGACATGTGTCATTCCTGCTTCTAAACAGCTTCATTGGCCATTCTCTTGGCAACATTATTATCAGATCGGTCCTCACGAGGCCCCGGTTCCGGTATTACCTCAACAAACTCCACACATTCCTGTCATTGTCTGGGCCTCACCTGGGGACTCTTTACAACAACAGCACCCTGGTTAGTACAGGTAAGTCTTCTCTACCCTCATCACTCTCCAAAAGTTAGCAGAGGCATCAATAATTTGGAACTGGAGACAGAAATTACTGATGGAATGTTATATAACTCTCACAAATGGAGGATGAGGGATGAATTTTGGTATGAAAACATGGTACAGATACACAATGGAGTTTTTATTACTACAAAATACAGTTAACTTATGAAATTTGCAAATAAAAACACACATCTGAAAAATGACATGTTAAGCTAATATTCAAGGCTAGACAGAAAAAATACTGTATGTTTTCTCTCATATGTGCAGTCTTTTTGTTGCATTTGACTAAGGCTTCTTACTTATAATATTCATTAACTTTCTCTGAAATCAAGACTATGTTTGTCTACATGCATGTTTTCATATGTGTATGTGTTTACAGTATGTATGTTATATGTATATATATAAATAAACATGGTATTTATGTTTTGTATATATGTGTAATCATGCATAGAATATATGTGTATATTTATATTTATATTTCAGTAACTATTGCTGATTGCTTCTATGACCTTCACAGATACCAAATGTTTTAAATTCTTAAGTTTGTCATGTAATCTCCCATAGTTTTTATATGTAACCTAGACAAAAAAATTTCATACTTTATATCATCTTCAGGCTGCTTTTAGTTCCTAATAAATTACAAATGTGATACAAAAAATTGAAATACAATGTTATCTATGGGTAAAAAAAATCCGCATGTGTTCAGTGGACATAACTATTGAAAAAAACTTGTTGACCCTGCAGATGGGGAATTTACCTGCACAGAGTGACTCACTCATGTGGGTGTACACATGCTGTATGCATTCATGGTCATATAAGTGCATGAACACATGTTGAGGATTCAAAAGGAAAATTACAAGGCAAACTCACCAACCCTTATTTCAGGTCATATTCAATTGAAGGAAATTCTATACAGCTTGCTTTCCCTTCTCTTTTGAGGGCCCCACAACTTCAACTGTATTGTATGAGAGGTTGGAGTTATAGAGGGAAACGGAACAAGCCTAGGGCTGTATTTTAGGGTACAGTGCTTGCCTAGTATTCAGAAGACCCTGGGTTTGATCCCCAGTACCACAGGAAGGATGGAGAGGGGGCAAATATCTAAATGGAAAAGAAGGAAGGAGGAGAAGGGGAAGCAGAGAAAGGGACAGGAACCAGAGAGGAGGAAGAGAGGGACTTGATGTGTTTTGGAACACAAGCAGGGCTTCTAAGGCAGTTGATGGCAGGAAGGTTTGCTGTGTAGAACGTCTGGTTTATAATGGCCTAGGAGGCTGGTTTAATCAGCAGCCTGATAGACACTCGCAGGGATAGGACCACAGTACTCCACAGTGTAAGGTGGATGCAGCGACTGACGACAGCCAGATAGTAACTGACCTTACATAATGCAGCAAGATGCTAGAAAAGCATGCACACTGCATAGGCAGTATGTGCTCATCTACAATAATGGTTAGTATGTCAGAACATACCTCTTTTAATGCAGGTTCTCTTTGATTATTTGAAAAATTTATACATACATACAATGTATTTTGATCCTATACATCTCCTACTCCCCAAGATCTACCCTGTCACATCTTATAGAGGGGGAAGAATATATTTCTTAGCTATACTTCTGGATTGATAGCTAAAGCATACAAAGAAATAAAAGCAATGAACACCAAGAAACTAAACAACCCAAGTTAAAAATAAAGACAGGCTCTAGAACTGCACAAATAGTTCTCAAAAGATGAATCAGGACTATGCATTTATTGCTTATCAAGATCCATTCTGTGGCATTGGGGCCATCTTTTAAGAGTTCTCTCTCCCCTCTCATTCTTCAGTCCTCCCTGTATTGCCCAAGAACTCTGGAATTTTCTTCCAGATGTGATTCAGATTCATGACCATCCTCTCAAGTATCTTAAGGATGATCCAGATGCTCATGACATTATTTGGTACTTTTATATGTAACAAATATAAAGTCTTTTTGGCACAAACCCAAAGCCATATTTGAACAAAAGTAAATTAATTTAGGGTCTTCACCTCATAATTATAAACTTAAAATATAAAAGTTTTTTTAAAAGATATATTACCCAACTCATCCAACCTGTAATACTTAAAGTAATTCCACATGGTTCACACTATTTCTTTTTATATGATATACTAATATAATGTAATATAATGTATAAATTATTATACACAGTACATTGTTATATTTTTTACATGTTATATATCATATATATTTCATTGTATTATTTTATAAATTATGTTCTACTTCATAATTCATTAATATATTATTAATATATAATTTGTAATTTATATAATTTATGTTTCATCATGTTATATATTTTATATATAAATTAGATAGAATTTATAAGCATATCTAGTTATAAATACATTGATATTATAAACCTTACATGGTTACAGTTATTATAGAAATATATTACATGAAATTAAATTGTAATTATAAATATATATTATATACAATAATATAATATACATTATAGATACCACCATATAGTGTTCATGTTTTTCTGGCATTTATTCTTTGGTTGTCATACATAGTATACTCTTGTAAGCATCTACTTAAGTATTGCATGGGCTCTGTTGGAAATAACTGTTCTAGTTTTCCAGTCTCTGGACCTTTCTTGGGTACTATTTATTTGGCTTTTTTAATTGCAAAAGCACAAGCAGATTACCGAATGCCTGGTTTCATGGACTAGAAGCCTATAGCATTTTTTAGGGTAATTTTATACTTCTGTTACCAACACTATGAATGTAAATTTGGGGACTGGGGACACTAATCAGTAGATAAGAACCTTGGCTGCATAATTTTAAAGATGTGGATTCAACTTTCTAGAACTCTCAAAGAAATCTGTATGTGCCCCTCACAGCTGTAACCTCAATGCTTAGGGGAGAGCATATGCAGATGGTGAGGTTTCTAGGGTCTGCTTCCCCCAGCTTCCCTCAGTGTTCAATGAGATAAGTACCTGATATGCATTAGACACCTGATATTCTTGTCTATATGCACACTCAGATATAACACCATACAACCATAATTAAAACAAACTATACAAATCTAACTCTTAATTTTCTAATAAAATTTCAATATCTCTCTTCATTTAAAGCTAGCTGAAAAATGCCTTCTCTGGCTTTGTTTTGCCCTGCTTTTTAAATCTTCATTTTCCCTTTTCCTAGGCTTGTGGCTCATGCAGAAACTGAAGAAATCCGGCTCCCTTTTGCAGCTGACCTTCAGGGATAATGCTGACCTGCGCAAATGTTTCCTTTACCAACTTAGCCAAAAGACAGGTCTGTGATTTGCTTTGCACCTGAGTTTGAGACTTGTAAACAGTATAGCCCTGATGCTGTGTGTTCATTTGCACATTGTCTACCAGTGTCCCTTTAACCTGCTGAAGGGCAAGCATGTCAGCATGTCTCAACCATACCCTGTGTAGCACAGGAGCCACCAAGTGTTGGATCTCAGCAATGCCCAGAAGCTGTGGCTTTTATTTTCTGTCAATCATACATTCTACTATGTTGGCTGTCCCAGTTCTGTGTTTTCCTCTCACCTCTATAGATTTATTTCAAAAAGAGTTGAGCATTGTATGTGTTTCCATATGAACACATTGCATGTGTTCCTCGATAATATTTTCCCTCACCCTGTGATGAAAATGAAAAGAGTAGTGTAAAAACTCAGCCTAGATCATAGAGACCACAGCTGAGAAAAGCATCATTCATGGATCAGTTGTCTCTGTCTGGGAAGGGAGAAGAGCCACCAACTGATTGGCCTACCCAGTACTGCTGCAGGAGCAAGCCTGCTCAGACGCAGTATATAAGCACATATTGATACCCCTGGATCCAATTCATTTACAGGCTCATGCCTGTACTTTTTTATTTCTGTCTTGCCGGGCCAAAAGGGAATACTTAGTTATTTCCCTTGGGAAGAAAGAGAGGTGAAACTGGGCATACACATGTGGTGTGTGACAATAATTTCAACAATGATGTCTCAGCTTGTTTGAGCCATGGGGAGGTGAAGAGCTAGGGTGCTGTAACAATGTCATACTGAAGTTGATTATGGGGTTATCTTGTTCCTACCTGGGCCCATATCAGACAGCCATTGCCCTAGATTCTGCCTGCCCCATTATGAGATGCTGAGCTGTGATCTTGGATATGGACTGGGGACCTACATAGAGAGGATCAGCTGAGAGCCTTCAGACAATATCTTGTTCACTAAAAGGTATGTTAGGAAGAGAAAAGTTAGGAGGATAGGTAAATGTAGGACAAGAGGAAGAGCTCCATCTGAAGGTGAGGGCTGAGTGCCGTGTGCTATGCTCTGTTCCCAGATGTCCATGATGAACCCTGAAGGCTACATCTCTGTGCCAAGCTGACATTTGGTCTGAAAGATCTGTATTCTCCCTGTGGGGAACAATGTAGGAAGGAAATCTGGGAGGAAACAAGACTAAAGGGGTTGAAGCTGGAGGAGGCAAGGCTGGAGGTGGCGAGGCTGGAAGTTGTTTTGCTGCTGCATGTGACAGTAAAATTAGGAATCCAGGAAGAGGGAGAAATAGAAAACATTGTTCCCATGGGCTTTATGAATTCCTAGCCCATGGAAGCATGGTTTGCTCTTATTGCTAGCCACTTTTCCTTGCTTTCTTTCCAGTCCACAGTGAAATTCCCATGAGCCTCCTTGACTTTTGTTACTCTTGAGGTCAAGAAATTTATCTTATGTCCAAACCACGAAAGCCTAATATACTGAGTTTCATTCACAGCCTTCCAAACTGTATGTGGTGACACTCAGATCAACAGGCTGATCAAAGGCCCAAAACTCTCTGTTGGGTTTCTCTTCATGCCACTCTCTGGGAAAGACCTCAATATGTGTCAGTGTGAAGGGCTGAGGGAGAAAATGTTCACCTTCCTTTCTGTTACAGGGCTGCAGTATTTTAAAAACGTTGTTCTGGTTGCTTCTCCCCAAGACCGCTATGTGCCATTTCATTCAGCCAGGATCGAAATGTGTAAAACTGCCCTCAAGGACAGACACACAGGTAAGCCACAGTTCCTCTGGAAAGGGACTTTCTAATTTTCAAAGTGAAAGCAGATTTATGAAACCCTGAGTATTTTTTATTAGCAACAGCTGGGCTCGTGCTCAGATTAGCATACTGCTTCACTGGTTCTAGGATGGAATAGTGGTGTGAGCACACACTCTGGGTACACACACACACACACACACACACACACACACACATACACACAGAGAGACCTGTTAACAGTACAGATTATTTTCTTCATGTGATGTGAGTAGCCTTTTGCTTGTCAGACACCTGGAGATGGTAAGCTCCATCAGTGTCGTCTACGAAAAATAGAATGGATACAGACTTGGGAAATGGGCTCTGCCCTCTACACCCTCTATGGCCTATACAGGCTTATTTTCCAAGTAGAGCACCAGAGAAGCAGGATCGCTGAGAGCAAAGAACAATGGAGAAAGGAAGTAAATACTGTGTAATGCATTCAGGTGTCATGGGAGGTAAATAAGGAATGGGATGGAGTCTATTGGTGTTTCATGGAGATGTCAACCGACTAGGGTGTCCAGCTGCATAAGCAACCAGGACCAGGACATGGGCTAAAATTTCTTGTTTCCTTTTGTTGATTGGTTGATACATATACTTTGTTGTATCAAATATAGTGGGGTTTTTGTTTGTTTTAGTTTTTTTTTTTTTAATTTAGTCTGTCAAAGGTCTAGATACTCATATAAACATTCAACTTTTCTACTGAAACTAACACAAACTGAACAAGAACATGGATGGAAAATTACCTAATGATTTAGTGCAGAAAATAGGACTGTGGTATTTCCATTTTAGTAGTATTCTGGAAGGTTGTCTAAGCATGTCTAAAAAACAGAAAGTTTTTTAATGTTGTTTGCTTGTTTGTTTCTAAAAGTATTCTCACGATGTGGCCATGGATGATGGCCTGAAGTCAATTTGTAGACAAGGCTGGCTTTGAATTCATAGATTTCCTACCTCTTCTACCACATGTAGCCAGAAAATATTCTTAAAAATAGAAAACTATTAAAAACAAACCTTTCCAAAAATTTGGAGAGATAGCTAAGTAATTAAAAGCATGTACTGCTCTTGCAGAGGACCTGAGTTCTATCACAGAACATATATCTGGTAGGTAGCTACTGACTACCTATAATCCTAGCTTTAAGGAATCTAATTCCCCCTTCTACTCTCAAAGACACTCAAACACAGATGTTATAAACACACACACACACACACACACACACACACACACACACTTGAACAAACAATATATAAGTATCAATTCATAGAATATTTAGAAAAGTCAAACCTACTTTTTCCAATTATGAATATAACAATTCATCTACTCCCCCTTATCCCCTCTTCATATTCTTCCATCCTCTTCTTTTCTACTTTTATTTGATATATTTTATTTACATTTCAAATGTTATCCCCTTTCTAGTTTCACCTCCATAAACACCCTATCTCATCCTACCTCCCCCTGCTTCTATGAGGGTACTCCCTCAACCACCCACCTACCCACCCACCCACTCCCACCTTCTTGCCCTGACATTCCCCTACAATGCAGCATCAAGCCTTGGCAGGACCAAGGACTTCTCCCACTGGAGCCCAACAAGGCCATTCTCTGCTACATATGTATCTGGAGCCATGTATCTGTCCGTGTCTATAACTTGGATAGTGGTTTAGTCCCTGGGAGCTCTGGTTGGTTGGTATTGTTGCTCTTATGAGGATGCAAACCCCTTCAGCTCCTTCTGTCTTTTCTTTAACTCCTCCATTGTGGACCCTGTTCTCAGTTCAGAGCTTGGCTATGAGCATCCACCTCTGTATTTGTCATTCTCTGGCAGAGCCTCTCAGGAGACAGCTATACCAGCCTCCTGTCAGCATGCATTTCTTGGCATCAACAATATGTCTGGGTTTGGTGGCTGTATTTGGGCTTGATCTCCAGTTGAGGCAGTCTCTGGATGACCTTTGCTTCAGTGTCTGCTCAAACATTGTCTCCATGTTCCCTCCTGTGAATATTTTTGTTTCCCCTTCTAAGAAAAACTGAGGCATCTGCACGTTGGTCTTCCTTTATTTTGAGCTTCATGTAGTCTGTGAATTGTATCTTGGAAAATCAGAGTTTTTTGGGCTAATATCCACTTATCAGTGAGTGCATACCATAGATCGTTTTTTTTTTTTTTTTTTTTTTTTTTTTTTTTTTTTTTGTTATTGGGTTACCTCACTCAGGATATGTTCTAGTTCCATCCATTTGCCTAAGAATTTCACGAAGTCGTTGTTTTTAATAACTGAGTAGTTCTCCATTGTGTAAATGTACCACATATTCTGTGTCCATTTCTCTGTTGAAGGATATCTGGGTTCTTTCCAGCTTCTGACTTCTGGGAGTTCAGCTCTCTCCCAGCAGGGTCTGGGTACAGAGAGCTGTGGCAGGGTTAGATAGAAACTTGAAGGATCCTGTCCCAGACTGCTCCTTGGTTTTTGTGTCCTGAGTCCTCCAGGTGGGTTCCTCTTGGGCCAGGAGTTTGAGCAGTAGATGCAGTCTCACCTGTGCTATCAGAGGTTTCAGCATCCCTGGGAGAGCAGCTTTCTTCTAGCGAGGCTTAGGTACAGAGAGTACTTCTGTTCTCTTTATAACCATGTGTCAACTGACAAGTGGTAGATTCCAGTGCTTCGATGGTAGTTTTCTGGCTAAAATGCTTCTTGCAAAATCTTGAATACCTAATGGTAGGAATATATGATAATGTCATAGCTTGTGGTTGCCAACTTCACCACTGAGTCAAGAAGCCACTTTGGCCAGCAAGATTATCAGAGCAATTGTGCCTGAATGGCTGTGTTTCTCAGCCTTCCTCATGCTGGATCCCCTTAATACAGTTCCTTGTGTTTCTGATAACCCCAACCATAAAATGATTTTCATGGCTACTTTATAATTTTAATTTTGCTACTGTTGTAAATTATAATGTAAATATTTGATATGTAGATGGTCTTATATGGCCCTGAGAAAGGTGCTTCAGTCCTCCCACGAGGGTCATGACACACAGGTTGAGAATCAATTCTTTTTGACATAAGTTTGTCATGAAGATGCTTTAGAAAGAAGCAGATGAAGGAGATGTGAACTGTAGACTCTGGCGTGCCCATCACTTGTTGCTCCATGATTTCTGTTACTGTATGCCTCTATGGCCCCACTATTTAAGGCAAGTGCAATTGAGCAACTTTTTACACAGAAGCACCATCAACTATGGTCTTTTATTTTTAAAAAATAAAGCAACTCAATAGCAACATAACTGCATTGTCCGCTCATTTCTGTCAGAACTGGGGGTCATCAAATGCTGCTTGGCTTGAACAACTGGTGATATTAGGAAATATCTGCTTCCATGATTTATATACATATGGATCTAGCCCCCATAGTTTTCAAAAGAAGAAACTGAATTTCTGTGGACTATTTCTTGAATCTTCTTTCTCTTAGTACCTTGTTGAGAGAAAGCGTTTCTTTAGGAATCTTCTCCTTTGTGTTGTAGCTTCTGACACCAGTCCACTATATGTCATTGTCCCACCCACCCCACTCCAGCCTCCAGAAAGGCATACTATCCTACCAATTGCAATCTCTTCATTTATTTGCATATTTTCATCCATTAGTCTGAGGTTGGAACCCAGTCTATTGTGTGTTCTGCCCCATACACATGCAGTGCTGTTCTTTAGACTGTAGTACTAAATTCCACTCTTATTTATTTCTCTCTCTCCAGGGCCAGTGTATGCAGAAATGATCAACAACCTCTTGGGCCCTCTGGTAGAAGCCAAGGACTGCACTCTGATCAGACACAATGTGTTCCATGCTCTACCCAACACTGCCAACACCCTGATTGGCCGTGCAGCTCATATAGCTGTGCTGGACTCGGAACTCTTCCTTGAGAAGTTTTTCTTGGTTGCAGGACTCAACTATTTCAAGTAGTAGCCTCCAGGGAGCAGCCTGGGTGTCTAGCTATCTAGAGATCAGTTGAGTTCTTAGCTAGGCCATGCTTTCACACACCTCTGTATTCCAGAGTGAAGTAGAAGGAGAGTGGAGCATGTGGAAGGATGAAGCTGGAGTGGGACTGGACACCAGAGATGCTTGTATTGGAGACATTGGGGAAGCTAAACAAACAGTACAAAAGATAACAGTGTTGTCTTGAATTTGTCTAGCTTCCTACAGTCTCATTCAAGATGCTTCTAGGGACTATATAAGAAAATAAGAAACAGACACTTGCCAATGGTGAGCCCAGCTTTATAACTACTCTGGCTCAAGGGAATTGTTGCAACTTAACTAGAGTTTCCCAATTTGTCACTAGGTCATAGCTTTATCATGTGTTGATTCAATTAAGTGCACACACACATTTCAGAACTCAGGTTAACTTCTTTGTGGAAGTGAGACATCTTCCTGTAAATAGAACCCATAATAGATCAAACATACCATTTGTTCAAAAAATTATTCTACTTATGTTCCCATTATCTTTGTGTTTTCTAAAGACAAAGGCAAGTGTGATAAATCCACATCTTATTATCTTCTAGCAGCAGTAGGTAGGGTGACTTAGGGAAAAGAGAGCTAAAGGTAGTACTGTTGATAAATACAGGTTTGGTGTAAACAGAAAGAGTTGTAGGGAGCATACTGAACTAATTGCTCCACCTACTTCCTTAAACTTTTTCTATGAATAGTTTGGTCTGCAAATTGTTTTATTTAAATTTTGAATGCTTAAGTTACTTTCTGAATTGGGGAAGACAGAGAGAAGGCTGTCAGATGAATGTATTTATGTGTGAAACTCCTGCTGATGCACTTCCAAAGAAATGTTGGATTATTAGCCTTGAATGCAAGAGCAAAAAAAAAAAAAAAAATCAAAACCATTAACATGGCCAGCTGCTGCTCCTCTCCTTGGAAGGAGAAAAGCATCCTAGAGAGGCATGCTGGATAAAGAACCTCAGGGGAGCTCTAAGAAGGGTGCTGTTATCTTTCAATAGTGATGTCTTTATGCCTTAGGAAAATAAAGGGCTAGGAAAGACCACATTTGTAGAAACTAACAGAGACCAGAGAAAAAAGTAAGATAGAATGGGAAACAAAAGCCAGACTGAAGACCTGACTTAGAGTGTTATTGGTAAGTGACGGATGCAGAACTTTTAAAAATAACCAGGATATTTAAAATGGTCTCTAAGTCTATACACTGTGTAGGCTAAAAGGCAGACAAAGGAAAATTTAGCTGTATAGAAGCAATGAATGAACCAGGTCCAGGTCCGCACAGATAATCACACTGGAGATAAATCCCATAATTTTTGCAAAAGTATCCTGCACTGTATGGAAACCTAGCTCACTGATCCCATGAGAAAAAAGCCATGGGAGCATGGATGCATGTGACAACCATAGTTTCAGTAAATTCAGACCGTGAAAAATGAGTCCAGACTAATAGCTTGCAGGACAGTGAATTTTTAGGTGGTACTGAGAGAGAGCTGACAGCTTTGCAAAGATAGACCTCCCTACAGTGTGTTCAGGGCTTCTCCCTGGATCATTTCTGCATTTCTTCATATCCAGGTCTTACTGCATGCATTTATCATTGGGCATTCTCCAGAGATCCTGAGTCAGGGTTTGGCACAGACCCCACCTACTCAGTGGCACTGACATGTTGGCTTCGTTTCTTGGAGAACATTGTTATTTCCTAGCCACACAACCCAGGATCTTCTTACTCAGACAAGTGCTGCTGCTTACAGCGGCATGGTCAATACTGTAGCAAATTCTTTGGCTATATGTGGAGCCCTGCTTGTCTGGTCTGATACGCTTGTTTCGTGTTGTGTTTCTAACCTTCATCAGCAGCATTTGTCAACCCCTGGTCATTTTGAAGACCATATAGCATTTATGGAGCCAGAGTGAATTTGATGATCATCATCTTTTCCAATAATCAGATGCCATTTTTAACTTCAATATGCTGTCTGGACATAGTGAGAACTAAAGGCAATAACTGTCCAGCTGCATGGCTCACCTCTTTTAGGTGTCCTGCTGTCTTTGTAAGCCCTATCTGGCCTCTGGGCATTCATTATCATCCTGTCAAAAATGTACTCATGTATTGTAAATAAGAGTGTCAAGTATTAAGTGTCATGCCTCATTTGAAAAGGCTTTTTTTATGTCTCTTTCTATTAAAGACTATATATAATATAATATATATCAATATACATAAATAATATATGTATAATGTAAACATGGATATTCTATTATTGGTTATAAAAATGATGAACAAAATGCCTGCCAAGGTAATGACCCAGTATGTTTCCATCCTCAGTTCATTTTTTGGGTTTTGTTTGTACAATTAGTAGTTTCCACAAACTAGTTAGAAATAAACATTACTAACCTTGAGATCATTTGGAATTTGTTGATCATGAACCAAATAACTTCAGAGAAAGATATAGAAACCTAAAGCAGTATGGGGTCAACTTATAACCTCAGTGACAGCAGAAATCACATGCAGTTTTGGGAACATGGGAAAGAATGAAAGCAAAAACATGTCTTACAGACATCTAAAATTCCATAACTTTCTGAGCTTCTATCTATGCCAGACAGAAGCTCACAGACAGCATGTGAAGTATGGCACTTGAGAACTCAAGAAGAACACACCTGTTCATTTGATCTTTCTAAGAAGAGCTATGCTAGAGCTCTGACCAAGAGCAGAGTGTTGTAGAATTTTTATCTCCATTGTCCCCATAAGAGCAAACAGATAGCTGTAAAAGTGTGACTATAAAGAGGAGAACATACATCCATATGCACAGATATAATTGCCCTCTCCCAGAAAGACATTCCTCAACTAACTACATATGTATGAGGGTCATTTCTGTGCTGAGATACATTGGTACATCTGACAGCTCATGGATTATCAAAAAAAGAAAGTGAAAATTAAGGTTGGGGACCCTGAAGATGTTGGAGTTGGTGCTCTGAGGCAGTACTCTTGTCTATATCAGAAAATTGCCTGCTCTTAGAAATTATTCCCTGAGGACATTTGATGTTTGAACCTTACTATGAAGGTTGAACCAAGTGCAGATCTGGTGAAGATCTGTTTGAGGTAGCCTCTAACAAAGGGAAGAGAATAACCAAAAAAATTAAGGGATGTAGAGGGATAGGTATAAAGAAGAACAGGCACATTAAAGGGCAGATGGAGAATTTGAGCAATAGTGACAAAGAAGTATGAGAATTTTCCATTCATGCAACATTTTCTTATGTCAGGAGGAAGTCACCATTACCTCCAAGTCAGGAGGGAGGAACTGTACTTGGAAATGAGATGCCCAGGTGGCAAGTCTGCCCTTTATCTTACTATACCCCTTTCCTATGCCTGCATTAGAGAACCTTGGTTTCCCACCCCCTGCCGCAGGCATGTTCTTCCCAGCAGTTGTTATTGAACTTTTCCTTTGTAGGTACATAGCAGAAATATCTGCTGCATTTTCTAATTAGTGACTCGAGAAGATGATATCAGACAGCATAATTTAAAACATGGAATAGCTGCTTGAAATTAGATTCATTCTTTTATTAATTCTTTAAGAATTTCACATCTGCATACAATGAAATATGACCATATCCATCCTCAATCCCCCTTCACACTTATCTCAGATCATCCTGCAGTTCATTCCCTCTTAGCCTCATTAAGTACAGTTAATAGTAGTACCCATGTATGCCTGGATATTTAGTCATCCACTGGAGCAACAGAAACCTGTGAGTAATCACATACTTAAAGAAGAATTCTCCTTTCCCCAAGAAGTTAAAAACTGGCATTAGCTCCTTGGTAAGAAGTGGGGGGGCAGACATCAATCTCCCCATCTAAGTGGGAGCTATAGCTGTCTTTATGTTGTGTAGGTCTTGTGGAAATGACCAGAATTGACGTGAATACATGAACATGATAACCCTGTCATATCCCTAAGACACCGTTTTACATTTTGTATTCCCGGTTCTTATACTCGTGTTTCCCTGCATTTCTGGAATGCTCTGGAATGCATCTTAATCCTGGTCAGGGTGGAATATTGATATAGACATCCTGTTTCAGTTTGGTACTCTGACCAATTATGCATCTCTGCATTGACTTCTGCCCACTGAAAGAAGCTTCTCTGACTGAAGTTGAGAGCAACCCCAGACTATGGGTATAGGATGTATTTAGAAGGCAATTTGAAAAATATAACCTTAAGTAAGATAAACATGTGGATTCTATCCTAGTGTCCGTGACCTCTCCAGACATCAGCTTTTGACAAGCACTGAATTTCTACACGCGAAATTTTTTCTATGGAGAATGTCTAGAACCCCATCATGATGTGATCACACAGTGTTGCATACACTATGTTCAAATTATATTAAATATTTATTCAGCTATTCTGGAGTTGAGGCTTAAACATTGAGCCTTCACTTTATTCTTTTGTTATGGTGCCTTTAATACAGAGTGAATGGGCAAAGATATAGATCAGAAAATTCAAAACCAAATTATATATATATATATGTGTGTGTGTGTGTGTGTGTGTGTGTGTTTATGTATGTATATATGTATAACCTTGCGAGATTCTATTATAAGATCCTGTATAAAACACCTACCTAACTAACATGCTAGATGACATAAAATATTTTTTGTTAACAAAGGTACCACAAATCACTATCAGTGAATGCAGCTGGGGGATAGTTGGAATGTACCAATATTGGAAGATCATCCATGTTGCTCCATCTCTGAGTCTCCAAGTTGTCTTTTCTCCTTCTAGTTATAATATCACTCCTGAAACCATGGTCTCTGTACTTTCTGTCATTCACATCCAAGGCTAGCAGACATGTCTTTGTCCACATAACAAGTTCTTATACAAAGGGGCATGAAACACCACTCAACTATTCACAGAAGATATATCCCTCTGTACAATGAATCCAAGTTCCAATATATTGCCATTAGCTTTGTTTTTATGAACTTATGAATTTATTCACTCTTAAAATTTCTATCACATTAATATATTCCCTTGTGTAACTTGTGGCAAGGACCATTTGTAATGCATTCATGAAAACTTGAGTCTCAACCTCTTGCTTGGAAGAGAATATGGAAGGGATAAGGGTGATTTTATAGAATGTTTGGTTTGTAAATACCATTTTTATGCTTTCTTTCTTCAGTTTTTAATCTCAGCCAGAACAGCTAAAATTGATGTAGGAACAATTCAGTACTAGATATGTTGAGGCCCCATGCTTCTGAATTCATGGACACAGTAGCATCATGGAATAATAAATTACAATAGAGTTTCATGTCAGGAGAAGAGTCTGTCTTCTCACTTATGAAACAGGCTTTGAAAATGAATATTGAAAGGCAGTTCAGAAATGAGTTAAACAGAAGAAATGAATCTGGAACAGAAATTTCTAGGTCAGGTATTTGGAGACCTGGGGAAGCTTGGAAATATTTTGTAGCAAAAAGTTTCCTGGCAGTAGGAGGTCAATTTTGTTGGAATCAGAAACACGCTATGTGACTTAAAAGTGATTTATAGAATGGCTTGAGGAACAGTTCCATATCTGAATCTTTAGGCTTAGGTTTTTATCAGTTGAAATATTCCATCTTGACTCCCAAGTGTCTCTACCCTGCATATATGTAGATTGTTAACTCAGTATGTGAATGATTAGATTTTCTATAATATTTCTACTCAGGGCATATCATCAGCCATTACTAAAAGTTGAAGAAAGTATGCAACTTTGACACACATCTGAAAAAAGAATTGCATCTAAGGGTATTTGGAAACTGAAATCTGTAAATGTCAGACTGATTCCTTTATACTTCTCCCAACTGCAGAGATATTTTTAAATGTCTTTTAGCTTAAGGCTAAATTATTACATATAGAAAGCAATATTTTCCCATCTCATACCCCCCAAAAACACACATGCACAAAGGAAAAATTACATTATTTTGCATCTAAAAAGGATTTCTCATGGAGTCATAATAATTTTCTATGTCTTGCTAAAATGTCTATGACTTTTATCCATTATTTCACCATAATTCACTCTCAAATATATTTCTCTTATAAATATCATTTCTTTGATAGCTCCTTGGCTCTTTGCTAAATCTAGTTGGCTATAGAAAGTAGTGTTAGAATGCTTCCTTTTATCTGATGGGAGGGAAAGATGGCTACATGAGTAGCCCAGGATAGATTGAACTATGAGTGCTGGGGGAGTGGAGGAGGGATGAGAATATAATCTTGTGGCTCTAACATTGGACCATACTCCCAATCTTGGGCTTTACATGGTCTAAGGTCTGGTTACAGATGACTGATTATACAGGAGATGTCACAATGATGTCAACTCTACATCTCAGGTAGAATTGCAATACTTCCTTGCATATAGTCAGCCTTTCCTTCATCACTGTCAAGATATGAGATTTTAAGAAGTCAGTGATCCATGAAAACATCCAATTTGCCAGGGACCTCTTCCTGCCAAGAGGCATAATAGGTGGCTGCAATGTGTACCCTTTGAATGCACTAAAGACTCTAAGGGATGCTTCTTCTTTTTTCCACTTCTCAGATATAGTTGTGCAAGCACATAAGAGGCTCATAATGGGTTCCATAAGCATGGCCATGCTTAAACAAGGAATTGCCTTGGACTAACATCTACTGATAAGATAAGGCTAAGAGATTACTTATTCTAACTTTTATTTATTTTTGCAAATATTACCTACTTTCCGCTGATGAAGAGAGGTAAGATATTTTGTCATGGTCTCAAAGAGGGGACTTGTATGTATAGCCTGATGCCACTGTGATTTCTAACTCATATTTACTCTGCTGAATATATATATATATATATATATATATATATATATATATATATATATGTATATATACAACAATTTCCTAAACAACCTTGCAAATTGTCTGTCACACACACACACACACACACACACACACACACACACACACACACAAAACATAGTTATAATACAGTCATTTGTGCCAATAAGTTAGACTATTTTTCTACATTTGCTTCTTGGTTGCCATTTTGTGTAATGTGATGTGCATAAATTATAAACAAAATAACAATAATAAACCCTTTTCATTCCTTTACCATAACTTGTGTGTATGTGATATCGTAATATGATAACACCTTT
Source organism: Micromys minutus (assembly GCF_963924665.1). Taxonomy (NCBI): domain Eukaryota; kingdom Metazoa; phylum Chordata; class Mammalia; order Rodentia; family Muridae; genus Micromys; species Micromys minutus. Next base: position 13,997,901 of record NC_137962.1, on the reverse strand, counting down.
TTGGTAGTATGGATGGACTTTGTGTGGGTCAACATTCCAATGATCTAGCAAAGTACTAGAAATAATGAGTTTAGTGTGAAGAAAAGCTTTACTATGGTGCAGTTTCAGATGTTTGAGTCATTGGTCCCCTGACTATTTTGAAACTGCAGTGACATTATGTGGTAGAGCAAAGCTGTTCACCTTGTGATAGCAGAAAGAAGGGAAATTGGTACTCTAATAGTCACTCTAACTATTATATTATTAATACTTTAAGACATAAAATTTTAAAATTATATATTATGTAATGACATAAACAAATTTATTCCACTAATCTGCATCTGCAGAAAGCTTTATCACTTCTCAAATAATTCCAAAGATGGGTGACTAAGCCTTTAACAGATGGCCATTTACAATGGACATCATTTTAGAGCTGGAACACTTTGTTTCATGGTTGGTCAAAGGACATGGGCAGAACGCATACTACTGGGGATACCTTCCATTCAAAGGACTTGGGGTGTTCTGGTGTGTCTGGTAGTACAGTTAAGAAAACCCCTAGATGTGCCCCAGGAGCATGTGGCTGGTCATGGCATCCAGTGACTGAAGATTCTAGTATGTACATGTCTGTTGTAAGAACTCAATTTTGCAGAAAATTTCACATTCAGAAATACTCATAGGACTCCCTGGAGCAGTGCCTCTCGTCCCTGGCTGGTGACTGTTGAATGCACCACGTGGTAGAAACAAGTAGATCTGCTGTTTTTTACCCTACTGAAGGCCAGCGGGACATTTCCAGTCCTAGGAGAAATTACCCATGACAATAGCCTTGGCATGCTGTCTATGCCTCTTACCTATAACATCTCCATCTTAGCTCAAAGGACATGGCTGAACAACAGAGATAAAAACAGAGGTTCTATGACCTGGATCAGTAGGTTATTCTTTAGTGATAGGGTTCTAATGGGGGAGGTGCCAAAGGATGAGCAAGAGAGAATGGTAGATGACTGAGAATAAAATCAAGGGTCAGGGGTTCATGCATAAACTATCTTATGAAAAAACAATTTATTAGAAATTACAAAAAGAGTACAGCATCTTATATCTAAAAAAGTCTAAAAACCTAAAGAATTTTTTTTTTTTTTTAATTTCCAGAAGACTGGGCTTCTTAGAAGGAGCCACTGGCAGTGGACATTTAGACCATGAGAATCCTGAACTAGGAAGTATAGCTCCAGAGCTCCTGGAACTCCTGGTCAGAGGAGACAGCAAGGCCAGAACAGAGCTGGTTTCAGAAATCTTCCAAGGTCTCACCAAATGTGGAGAAGCTAACTTAGTAGTCCATCAAAATTGTACTAATGTCATGGCTTTGCCCCCTACCAGTCATATTAGAGGTTAGCTAACCCTTATGGAAAATCTTCCTGGTCCTTCATAAAAGAAGAAGTGAGAGTGACTCAGTTGGTGGACAATTTGAGGAATGGTGACCCCTGTGCTGGTAATTTCTGCAGAATAAACTCTCTTTACCTTTGCATTCTATTAGAGTCTGGGGTTCTCCTTCATCGATTGTTGGACTCTAACCATATTATTTGCAGAGGGGAAACCGAGTCATGGTCAACAGAGAGCTAAGGCAGACAATGTTAGCAATGAAAACATGAGATACTTCAGATACAGCTGACCTAAAATTAATAACCACAGCCCAGGGGGAGGAATCATCCCTAGTGCATCCCAGGCTCTTAACTGATATTTCTATAAAAACATGGGGGAGGTCATGCTGGGTATCTGCATTCATGTCAGGTTTCAAATGATGTTTCAAAATGTAATGAGACAGACAGCTATGGGCATAAACTATCTGAGTAATCTTACATTCTGACCCTTTCATGGTTTTCCTTCCAAAGATCTTTTATATGTATTGCTCCGGACAAGAATGCAAATATTATCCTTCTTATTTAGAAAGAATGAAGCTGAGATTCTAGAAAAATGAGCAAACAGTTCCCTGTCCCCAACATTGGACAAAGTCAAGACATATCCAGCTCTAATCTCATCCAAACATTCTAAGGGTCTCTTGAACCTGAAGTTGTACAAAACTCTGTGATAATCCCATTGGTTTATAATCCCAGGTGACAAATGACAATCTAATGCATTCCTCTAGGAACTCACATTCTGTGAGATGTGTGGGTGCTGGCAAGCCTGGATAGGGCCTGGAGGACAATGCGGGATGCTGCCAACCCACCCTAATAGTATGAATGCTCATTTCTCCTGGCATACTGCTTGGCGCAAGATATAGGATCTTAGAAAACTAGCAGCACAGGGTCATAACTACCTCCCCCATCTTTAGAGAAGTTCCCTTGGGTGCTGGAAGCCTGGACCCTCCCCAAAGTGACAAAGGGATAACTGACTTCTCCAGAGCTCCTGTCAACTCAACTCACTATTGGTCCCAAGGCTTCATTAATGCAAGAGAGGAAAAATAAACTACAAACAACAACAACGTCAACAACAACAAGAAACAAAAGCAAAAGAACCCAAAACAAAAAAGACTGCTCCTTAATACTGTTTTCAGCAGTCTGTTTCCCTGGGATTGGTGACTGCCTCCCTCACCTCTCCTGCATCCTGGCTTCCCACAGAGATGGACCCAGTGAGCCAATGAGGAGCATAGAGCCTCCGTGTCGTGTCGGGCACAGCAGTTCATCTCCAGTCTCTTCTTTGTCTCTGTGGGACATGGAATGACAGGTGTCTCTATTAATAGCACTTCTTTTGCAGAGAGTCAGACAGTGAGAACCGTGGAAGTAATTATTTCCTAAATCAGTCAATTTAAAAGCATGGTAGCTAGAGGTATATGTAGATGCAATTAGGAAAGACACTGCTCACTGGACTGTGGTCAAGAGGCTTGCTTGAGTTCACACCGAGTGAGTTCTTCATCTCACCTCATGATAACATGAAATGCTTTGCTGCTTTTGAAGCCTTCTCAGCTCTCTCACCAATCTACTCCCCTTCCCCACATACCTCCAACTTTTATTTGTGTCCTTTTGCTTCTCATGCAGGCTGCTTTGTAGCTGTACCAGAGTCCACATGTATGCTAAACCCTGGAGTCTCTGAACATGCATTCTTCCTTCCTAGTGTTGTGTGTCCGGGTAGCTGAGGACTTCTTTTCTACCTCTCACCTGGGTATCTTCGCGAAGTTCAAAACATACCAAGATCTTTCTTGGGTACCTGTTCTCAAATTTCATGGTTTCTTATGCCTGCTCTGGAAATTCTACAGTTTCCATCTCCTACATTTTTTTTCTCACCACTTACTATGGTACAGTTCATTAGCTATTTCATTCATTCATCTTGCAGATTCGTTTTCCTTACTAGACTGTCACCTTCAACAAGGCACAGGGTCTGTGTTAAGGACTACTTTGGCTTTGGAATTCCTGTGTTTGGCTATACAATGGGCCCCTAATGAAAATAGTGCCATCACATTTGATTAAGTTTGAATCTGTTACATAACTGAGGCTTAATGCATTCTGAATAAGAAATCCCCAAGCCCATCAGAAAGACTTAAGCACTGTTTTCTATTAAGTACTCAGGACATCTGTAACTAGCTCTCTCATAAGCCAACTCTCTCTCACAATAAGAAAACTCATACTTGTGAGTGTTACACACAGCATACCAGGAGTAGTTTCTCTGGATTTCATATGCCTAGCACCATGCAGGTATCAGAGACGTGGCTATCTATCACCTGCAGAGGGCTCTCCAAGCCTGGAAACTAGCAAAACATTCCCAGGAATGCAGTGTCTTGCTTAATCTTATAAGGAAAGTATAAAATAATACTTAGTTTTAAAACAAAGAGTTTAGCATTGGTCCTAATAATATCATTGAAGCTGACTTCATTTATTAAGATACATTCTTTCTCCCTATTAGATTTTAGGAGCAGGGAAGTCAGATTTGTGAGCGTCAGTGAGTGTTGAGAATGCAGCTGTCTCTGACATAATGAGCACATACTAATTCAGTTCCCAGACGGACTCAGAAATATTTAGTGAAAGCCATAATCTGAACTGGCAGGAACCCATATATCAATCACATGCCTTTTAGAGGCTGGCCTGTTGTTGCTATTAGATCAACCATAGTCCAGTTATACCTATGGACCCCTAAAGAATGGTGTGATCACTAATCTTTGTGGGAAGAAAGCATGCCTGTTCAATGAGTAGAGCACAATTCTAAGGAAGCTCATGAGTACATTTTAATGAATAAGACCTGCCTTAAATGAAGTCAGCACTACCTAAGAGTCTGAGCTGCAGGTAGAAGAAAAAAGAAGTTGGGGAGAGCCTACACCTCTGTGGAAATCAGAAATACTTTGCTCATGCTAGAACGCTGTAGACATCTATGCCTATGCTGGGTGCTCACTGACTACGTATCCGCCTGGATGACATTCCTGCTCCTTCATGACTGGGAAGTCACATAATAGGGAGGGTTTTCATGAATTTCTTCACACAATTTTTCTTTCTTCTATCTTGTAAATTAAGAATAAAAACAAGCAAATAAATAAATAAATAAATAAATAAATAAATAAATAAATAAATAAATAAATAAACCTACACCTAGCTGAAAAGGAGTGTGTTTTTTTTTCTTTTCTCTCCCCCCCCCCTTCAAGTTTTCATCACCAGGTTCTTCTATGCCCTTTGGATGTGAGAATCCCTGTTGTAGTCTTAGAATCACAAGTCATTAAGTTTCAGGATCACCGGCTGAGCATGAATGTTTGCTCAGCTTTTCACCACCCTCAGGCCTGCTGTCATGTGTTTTCCAATAAAAGAGATGAGACACCTTTGGCCAATTCTTCCCATTTCCTCTGCTCCGTAGCCTCAACAAACCACTCCCTCTTCAATCTGACTTTTTTTTTTTTTCAGCAAAGGATAACAATTGACAAGTCCAGATAGTTAAAAATAGATGCTGGGCTCAAAATGTCAGAGGGGAAAAAATATAATTCTAGCATTTGTAAAATGTTCATTTCATATTTCATAAAACATGAATATTTTTAAAGACAAAAATGCAGTGTAGCATTTCCTACTTAAGAATGGTTCTTCAATAAGCTCTCTATTGTTCCTTTGTAACAAAGCCATTTGCACAATGACCCATTAATCCATGAGTGACTCCATGTCTGATACTAGCTAGTTATGAAAAAACACTCACTGACCTTTTTTCTATCCTACCTACTTTATAATACTTGTCAAAGGATGTCTAAATTAAGTGTGCAAGTGTTTCCGTGGAAGATTCCAACAAGATCTGTCTTGTGGGTTAGGACGTGATTTTGAAATTTCCAAGCCTTCAGATGTTGACCTCAAAAATCTCATGTGAGGCATTAGGAAGATGAAAACTTAAGAAAACTATGGTGAGAGAGGGGGAGGGTGAGATGATTGGAATTAGGTGGAGCTATAAGGATGACTAAATCCAGATGTAAGAAGAGGCGGAGGACAAGAGATGTAATTTTCTTTCTTGTCTCTTATTCTGCAATGTCATGTACTGGTAGAGCTTTGAGACTCTACCACCAACCATGTTCTTACCAGGTGAGTATCTTAACTTTAGAACTATTACCTTAACTTCAAAACTATGGGCTCAAATAATTTTTCTTTTATAAACTATACCTGGTTCAAGTATTTTGTTACAATATAAAGGGACTATGAATGGCCTTAAGCTCTGGCCAAGCATTTTTTTTTAACAATCTGATATATCAGAGAGATTTTCCTAGCAATAAAATGTTTGAAGTAATGTTGCCATAGCTTCAGTGGGAGTGGAATAATACGTATTTACTAGCCTGCATTATTTTCTAGAGTCATCAGAGAAAGGGTTTCTAATTCAGGAGGACCAGATAAATGCAAATAAATGTTAGCTCACAACATTACTATCCTGTGATAGCAACACCAGCTGGGGGAGAGAAAGTACTAACTGGTAAGAGGATACATACAACTATCATCCAGTAAGTAGTGCAAATGTTCAACAGCTTAAAGATGAGTCTATGGTGATTAAAGCAAGGAAACGTTATCTTAGTTTGTACATAAACATCCTTTACTGAAAGAAAATTAAACTCAGAATTAATTCAGATAGTGTATAAAAATAAGACCAAGCAAAGAGCTGCCATGAATCTAGAAAGAGGGACCAGCACACAGAGTGGCTAAAATATATTATTTAATAAAGAGTTTTCAGTAAGATATAGGAAGGACAAGGAAAAGATGAACAGTATACTGGGAGAAAAAAAAAAGGAAAAAATAGACTTCCTTTGAGTGGTCTTCCTATTAACTTGCAGAACGCTTACTTAACAAGTACAAGATCCTGGGTTTGATCCTCAGAAATGCATCAAAGCAGATGTGGTGATGTTTGCTTATAAATTCAACTCATGGGAGTAGAGAAAAGGAGATCATAGTCCAACGTAGTTCTTGGCTACCCAGTAATTTCCAGGTCAGTGTGGGCTGAATGAGAATGCCACCTTACTTCAAAGAGAGGCCACAGGTTAAGTGTCAGGGGTTCTTGGGGCATACAGCTCTTATCAACATTGACATATGAAAAAGGCAGTCCAGTGTGAGGATATCTTTAAGTAGATTTAAGGATGCATCCATGTGGGTGGTCTAGTTTCCTTTCTTTGGAGGTGATAAAACACTCTGAATAAAAGCAACTTGGGTGGAAGGTTCTATGGTTTATACTTCCAGTTTTGTAATGAAGTGAAGTCATGGCCATAACTGAAACAAGAGCTGGAAGCAAAAACCATGGAAGAACTTAGCATGCTGGCTCACTTACAGTCTATGCTAACCTGTGGGAGAGAATACAAGATACAAAATACTCTAGTTGCCAACTTAAGGACATGCTATTTTTGGAGGAATGTTTTATTTTTCTGTCTTTAAAAAGGATGATTTGGTTCTATATGCCTTCCACAGTTATTTGGGTTAGATTAGATAGAGGTATACCAGCTGATGCCAACCACAGTGAGCTTAGAATTCTTATCTCTGATACAGATACTAATACTAATACTAAAAATACAGCCCTTCCAAAGACACACCTACAGGCCAATCTTATTTGGGCAATCCTTCAAATGAGACTCTTAGGTGACTCAAGATTGTACAAAGTTCACAGAGGTCACTGGGACATTAGATATGGAAAATATTTAATTACCAACTACCAGTGCAGATTTTTAAGATGAAATGTGCCATGAGTCGAGCACTTAAGGAACATAAGGTCAGAAGGTTATAAGTATATAAACTCTTTGAACAGCAAGGTTTAAATTCTATCAAGAAGACCGAGATAGCTAAGAATAGTACAACAAATGTTTCCAGTAAATTTTTGAAACATTGTGGTCTGTCCTCAGAGAACATGATAGATTAGTGAGCATTTCCTTAGACCACTCCTAGATTGGATTCCTGAGCAAAGAGGGAAGCACTATCATAACAGTGTGGGTCACTATCCATCATGTCCAGTGAAGAGTCTTTCTTTCCTTTTTGGCTCATGGAAGCATTTGGACTCCTGACCATCTCCGGAACATCTCCTTTCCTAATGCCATATGGGTGAAAGTACCCCTATAATACCAGAGACCCATTTCTGTAATCTCTAAGTAGAAATTTCTAAATAGAAATTACAAAAGTAAATTAAATCATTTAAGTCACCTAAGTCAACCAAGACTTTCCTATGCTGGTGGCCATTCCATACTTGACCACTCCCAGAAACTGGCTGTGTATTGTTTTCAGTTAGAAGGCTAATTTTGTTTGTCAACTTGATAAGACCGAGAAAAAGGAATCTTAGTTGGAGAACTGCCTTCTTCAGATCTGCCTTTGGACATGTTTTAGAGACGTTTTCCTGGTGTAGGAGGGCCTGTCCCATCCTGTGAGGTACAGTCCCTTGGCTGGTGGACCTGGGCTGCATATGAATGGGTACTAAATATGAATACAGCAGCAAAGCAGCTAACAGCATCCCTCCATAGTATCTGACACAGGCTCTTCCCTTGATTCATCTTAGATGAAAATACCTGGGAGAGAGGATGAAATAAGTCCTTTCTTCCTCAAGCAGATTTTTAGCATAAGACTCATCATAGAAACAGAAACCTAACTAGAACTTTCAGTAAGAGACTCCAGATAAACTCTCAGTTCGCTCAGCAATAAAAGCATTGAAAAAAAAAAAAAACCTGTTTGTGTCTCAAATGAGATAAATTCTCTGACTTCATTACATGACTGCCTTTTACTCAGATCCATTCCTACTGACTTCCAGCTGACCCTGTATGGGACTCCAGGTTAAATTCTATCAAGTGTAAGCAGGAAATATAAACACCTTTCTCTATGAGTGTTTAGGTTGATGTCACTCTCAATTCTTCCTCTCCCAAAGAAGGAAATCTACCCTGAGGAAAGTAAGGAACTTAGTAACTGCTCCAGTGCATTTGTAAATATGCTCTTGATGTCCATTTCTCTATTTCTCACAACCCTGCACTAAATGACACTGGTATTATTTCAAAGCCTGGCTTATGTACACACCAGGCACTAGTGGGTAGGTTACCTACTTCACAATAGCTCATTCATACTGCTTGATGGCGAGGAGTTGAGACATGTACACACAGGGGAAGCAGATGCTGAGTGGTGGGTTCTGTTCATGAAATAACTAAATGCGAGTGACTAATGTATACACAGAGCCATGCTCTCTTATTACTTAGCCATGAGTTACGCATTCATGAAGTCATTCATCGGGTCATTCAAATTTGCCTTCTTAATAATCTTTCCTCTAGGATGTGCTATGACAAGTGCTGGGTGTGATTAAAAGTCATGGCACCAATGTTGTTAAAAGATGATGTACCAGGTTTTGGCACCAGTGTTAGAAAAAGGATAAAGAGAGTTGGGGGGAGGGCATGGCCCATGGAGGTGCAGTGAGGCCTGGGGGCAAGGGAGATGCCTCTGGGGGGCCCATGTTGGGAATCTCTTCCCCTGAGGGACCAGCCACACGACGGACGATAAAGTACAGAATAATTTATTCAGGTCATTGGGGAGTTAAGAGGGTGGTAGAGGCAGAGAAAGAAGAGAGGAATAAAGGAGAAGAGGAGTAGAGGTTGGCCATGGGCATGTGGGGGGCAGAAGGAGGGGTAAGGGTAGGAAAGCAAGATAGAGAACAAGAGAGCAAGAGAACAAGAGAGAGAGGAAGGGGCAAACAGCCCCCTTTATAGTGTCAGGTCACTGGGGCAGAGCATACCTGGCTACTGCCAGGTAACTGAGGGGGGTTTACAGAATCCCAACACTGGGGATATTGCATAATGTCTAATCCCTGCCTTAGAGGGGCTTAGGGTTATATAATGTAGTTGGATAGAAGGGAAGATACATTGCCGTGCCGCATGATACAAATAGAGGGAAGAGACAAGTTAGAGGAAGTGGTGCTGCTAGTGGTCAGCCCTCTGCATAAGAGACAAACTACCCCACAAGATGAATCTCCAGTATTAAGTGCCAAGAGTTTTGTTGAATCCAAAGAAGAAAATGGAAGGGCCATAGAAGGGGTTGCAATCCACTCGAGCCCTTAGTCACTCTATAATTATGTAAGGATATCCTGTATCCTCAGGATACAGCAGAGAACAAACCAGAAGGAATATTCAAATATAATGAAATTTACCAATCATAATGTTCTGGACTTTAGAAGAAGCCAAACAACATGGTTGAAAATCAACATATGCAAAGGGAAGATATTAAATATAGCCATCCCAGAAGGCCAATCACACACTTAGATGGCATATTTTGCTTTGGAGATCATTGTCTATGATTCAGTCTTGGCAAAGTGAGTCAATATAGCTCATTGACTCTTTCCTGAAAGAGAAACCCTGTGCACTGTGGGACTGTTAGCAGTAATCCTGCCCTATACCCAATAGATGCCAAAAGTAATGTCTCCCCTAGGTATAATGACAAAAACATTTCCAGTCATTCCTGCATAAATCCAGGGGACAAAAGAAACCCACAAAGAACCACTGCAATGTTATAACTGAGGAATTTTGATGGGACATGCACCAGCTAACTGTTTGTGCTCATCAAGTGATTAAAAAAAATTGCTCCATGTATTTCTGTGTGGTACTGACAATTTACAAGCTTCACTTCTGTTCTCTGGAAGGAGAAAAGTAATGTTTGTTGTTTCACATTTTCAGGAGCACACCCTGCCTTCAGGTTCACTGTTTCACTATTCTTTTGAAAAAAAGACTATTTGTTGAGAATTGTGAAGACCAAAGGCACAAAAATGCAAGCTCTGGGCCTCAGAAACTGTTATTTTTTTCATTGTGTTTTGAATGGAACTCCACACTTCAATTAGAAAGAGTAAGAAAAATGATAAACAGAAACACTTTGCAGATACACCTATAAAATGCCTACCGCCATCACGACCCTTTTGAAGGTCTATAATGGCTACAACACTTGCTGCTCACCAGGGCTTGTATATACTAAGAGGAGAAACAAAGCATCAGTCAAAGGACTAAAAGGTGAAGGTTAAAAGGATACAAAATTACCCACAGCTTTCAGTTTCCCTTATAACTAGGATGTGTGAGTCTTTCTTCATCTTTATCTCCATCTTTATTTCATCTCTGTCTTTATCCTATTGCCAGACAGTATTAACTGTTCAATATAGTTTCACACAGCTTTCTACTGGAGCCAATTTCATGTTAATCTCCTTTGTAACCCAGCAGATGAATCTAGTCAGAAATCAGTCAGCCTCAGTGTAAGAAAAACCTTTGCTGCTACCAAAAACTCAGAAACTTAGAAAGAGGTGCCTGATCCCCTAACTTCCCAAAAAGGACTATGTGCAAAATACCCACTGAGCATCTCACTGGGGAGAATTTCAACATCTTGAATCAGTATATCCTTATTGCTCTTGATCCTTCTTCAGGTTCACTTGTTCTAAATTCACTGATTTTTTTATAAATAATATAACACCCATTAACTCTTGGTTGAGAACTTGAGCATTGTCGTTGACAATTCTTCTCTAATATTTTTCATATCTACTGCATTCCTGAAGATGCCATTACCAACTATTATCTCTTAAGTCAATATTCATATCACTGTACATTCATGGTCTACAACTGGATGTCGAACCTAATATTGGCCATGATTTGTCTTGATATTTAAGCAAGCAAATAAATAAATCACACTTCTGTACAACAAATTGCATCATGCATTAGTTATAACTAAAAACACACACTCTACAGTGCTTAGTTTATTACTTAAGTACCAAAGAAAAAACAAATTTGTATATTTTCCTTTCTCCATTAATTCACATATTCACTTTACAACCCAGTTTCAATCCCCTACCCATCCCTACTCTCTACATGTCATCAGAAGCTTAACAAGATAGGCTAATTAGGGGAGCAAGATCAATACCCAGGCAACAGAGTCAGGGTAAGCCCCCATTTTCTGAGGGACCTGCATAAAGACCCACTAAACATTTGCTATTTATGTGTGGGGACCTAGGTCCAACCCTTGTATGCTCTTTGGTTGGTGGTTCAGTCTTTTGGAGTAGTCAAGGTTCCAGGTTACTTGACTCTTGACTCTATTGGTCTTCTTGTAGAGTCTTTATTCCTTCCAGCTTCCTTAAGGTTTTCGCCAACTCTTTTTAGGACTTCTAGAGCTCCTTCAGAGGGATGATATGGTAGGCTCCTGTCTACAAGGACACCAGAGAATCATTAATAGTGTCATGGATTAATTTTTGCATATGGGATGGATCTCAAGTTGGGCCAGTCATTGTGAGGTTTAATCTTTAATAATGTTTCCTTTACAAATGAGTATGCACTTCCATTTGGACCATAAATGTTCAGAAATAAGATGTCCTCTTAGTGGATTTTTTCCCTTGATGAATATAAAATGTTTTTTTTTCATCTTTTTTAATTACTTTTGCTTGAAACTTATTTTATTAGATATTAGAGTGGCTACTTCTGCTTATTTCTTAGGTCTTTTTGCTTGGAAAACCTATTTCCACTTCTTTACTCTTAGGTAAGTTCTCTCTTGTACACCACAGAATAACAGATCCTGTTTATGCATGTATTCTCTGATCTTTTGTCTTTTTATTGGGAAATTGAATGAATTGTTGTTGAGAGATATATTAGTGACAAATGACTGTTAATGTTAGTGGTGGTAGTGGTGGTGGTGGTGGTGGTGGTGGTGGTGGTGGTGGTGTGTGTGTGTGCGTGTATGTGTGTTTGTGTGTGTGTGTGTGTGTGATTTTACTAGTGTGAATAAATTTATGTCTTATGTTTCCTCAGGTGTAGTTAGAATCATTAGTTTGGAGTTTTCCTTCTAATGCCCTCTGTAGGGCTGGATTAGTGGAAAGAAGCTGCTTAAATTTGATTTTGTTATGAAATATCTTGTTTTAGCCATCTATGGTGATTAAAGGGTTTTCTGGTTATAGTAGTCTAGGCTGACATCTCTGGTCTTTGAGGGTCTGAAAGATGTATGCCCAGGGTTTCTGGTTTAGGTCTATCTCTATATGCTACCTGGTCTTTCTTCATTACAGGTTTTAATAGTCTCTTTTGTTCTGTAATTTTGTGTTTTGATTATTTTGTCATGGGTATATTTTCTTTTCTAGTCCAATCTATTTGGTGTTCTGGAAGCTTCTTGTACTTTTGTTTTCTTTAAGAAAAAAATCTCTTCTATGATTTTGTTGAATGTATTTTCTGGGACTTTATGCTGGAAAACTTTTCCTTCTTCCACTCCTATTATTCTTACCCTTGTTTTTTTTATATAGTGCCCTAAATTTTCTGTGTCATGGACTTTTTGATTTGGCATATTCTCTGACCAGTGCATTAATTTCTTCTCTCATATCTTCTATGCCTGAGATCCTCTCTTCCATCTGTTTGATTAGTGATGCATTCTTCTGTAGTTCCTGTTCCAGTTCCTAGGTTTTCCATCTCCAGGCTTGCCACATTTTGGGTTTTCTTTATTCCTTCTATTTCCATTTTCAGTTCATGTACAGTTTAATTCATTTCCTTCACCCATTTGATTGTACATTCTTGTATTTCTTTAAGAGATTTATTCATTTCCTCTTTAAAGTCTCTCTCATCTTTATAAGGTTGGATTTAAGGTCTTCTTCTTGTGTGTATGCTGTGTTAAAATATCTACAGCTTGCTGGAGCAGTACTGCTGGGCTCTGGTGTGTCATGTTTCCCTCTGTCTTGTTTATTGGGTTCTTATGCTGTTCTCTAGCCATTGGTTATCCCTGCTGCATGCTGGGTGATTATGGTACCAGCAGAACTCCTGTACTAATGGTGCCTCAGATAGACTGGACTCTTGTACATTCCTAATTCTTAAAATATTTTAATCCAGATTTATTAAACAGATATAGATATCAATTCTGATAGATCTTACTACATCAATTGATGCAATCTAGAAATCCTCTCAAAGACATGCTCACAAGTAACATTAGCCTGGGATTAAGAGCCATCCTACTCAGATGAAGTTAATTCTCACTGTGCTATAAAAGCCTTTTGGGACTTGATACACAGTCATTTCTCTGTGCATGTATAATTAGCATATACTTTTTGGATGTGTTGTTTGTCAAAAATGATTAGAGAGTGAAGGAGGAAACACAATGTCTATTCCTGCATTTCATCTAATCCTCATAACTAACTTTTAGTTTCCATTTCCTCTAAAATTAAAACAGAATAACTGAAGGCTAATCAGGAGTGCTCAGATAATTAATGGCAGTACAAGGGAGGTGCCCCTTCCATCTTTTCTGTTCAGGAACAAAGTGGATCTCATTTGACCAGAGCACAGAAGTCATTCAATTATCTCATTGCCTCACCATGTTTTAGAAAATTAAGGACATGAGAAAGAGGGAAAAAAATAAGGTGTAATACCAAATCAAATATCACCTAGGTCTTTTCTTACATACAATCTGAGGGAAAAGGCACTTTTGTGTAATGACTCAGAATCTCAAAGCACACTTCAGTATCTCCCTGTCTGTGCAGAACAGACATTTAGACAGTGGAAACGATATGTAGGGGGATAAGATGCCTCCTTTCGCCAACACTTATTTTTCCAAATGTTTCTGAAGGGTATACAGGCTGCATGTATCTAATGAGGCACAGATTGAAAATGGCTCAAGACTCTTGCAGTGAAGCCAGCCTGATGGTACCCAGAGGCACTGGAATGAAATATCTCTAATTGCAATTTTTAGTTATTATCAACATGGTCGTCATACTTCACTGATAACCAAAGGGCTGTGCTTACTTTTCATTACACATTCCAGGTCCTTTGGGAAGCCAGGAAATTCAGAGCTACAAGTAACCATAGCATCAAGTGAATCCCTCGTTTTTTTTAGAATTTCAGTGTTGTTCTTCAATACTGATATAAATGTGATTCTATATGTTGATTAAAGTTTACCATGCTTTGGGTTAACTGCCATCAGGTTTAGTTCTGATAGTCATCAATGACAAGTAGCACTGATTGCTTACTTAATTCTAGACATCATCAACACTCTCTAATATTAACTAAATAACATGTAACAAGCCCATGAGTGTTTAGCATCATATGCTGTGGTAAGTGATAGTATGTGTTCTTAGTCAAGGTTTCTATTCCTGCATAAACTTCATGACCAAGAAACAAGGTGGGGAGGAAAGGGTTTATTCAGCTTACACTTCCACACTGCTGTTCATCACCAAAGAAAGTCAAGATAAAAAAGGAACTTGGAGGCAGTACTGGATTCAGAAGCCATGGAGGAGTATTTCTTACTAGCTTGCTTCACCTGACTTGCCCAACTTGCTTTGTTATAGAACCTAGGACTACAGTCTACAGATGGCACCCCCTACAATAGGGATGAGATGCAAAGTATTTTAAGTTCAGACTCCATTTTAGAGATTCTGACCTAAATTTGATTTCAGGTAAACTAACAGGCTTATTCCTAGCATTAGTTTCCAAGTTGCCCCCAACAAAACCAGTCTCTAGGTTAATCTGCAACAAGAGCCAAGAGATGCTCACCAGTCTGGTTCTTGTGCGTTTGCACTGCTTTTTGGTTGATTCTCATTTCTACCTAATAGAGAAAAAAGACTGGACTAGTGTTTTAGGTGGTATTTATCATGAGTTCCACTTTCTGGCTGTTTCTTGTTTCCTCTTGAGAGACAGAAAAAGCTATATTTGTGCTTGTGTTTCTCGTTATGACTCTGATGAGGTGACTTTGATGAGATAAATTTGAAGAGATGACTTTGAGAAGTGATTTTGACAATCTTAGTAACACAAGAAAGGCAATGTCTACCACATTCTACAGGTTTCCTTCACCACAGAAGTAGCTAGAAAGCTGGTTTCTGGCCCCACAGGGGACCCCACCCATAACCAAACAGCCACTGAAGCTTGCTACCCCCTAACTCACCCAGTCTGTGCTTTTAACACCTTGAAGTTAAGGAGAGGCTCTTGGTCTACTGTTAAGTTCTTCTGGCAGGTCTCATGGTGGCCAGTGGCCACAAGATGACCCACAAATTTGGCCAGAGTGTATGACATTAGGCAGAGAGAAAAATCAAAACCCTGCAATTTTTCAGAGAGGGTCAGGGAAGCATTTTGATACATCTATGTGGACCCTGAATTACTGAAAGCAAAGGCAACAGTCTCTCTAAGTTTTACTAATCAGACAGCCCCATATATTAAGAGAAAGCTTCAGAGAGTTGAGCAGTTAGGAGAAAGGAGTCTGAGGGACTTAGTGATAGTGACAGAATATTTAATAGAAGAGAGACTGCAGAGGAGAAGCAGATGAGAGGACAAAAACAACAGACTTGAGACCTGGCAAAGATCCTATTGACAGCCATGGCCAAACCAAAAGAATATTTAGGAGACACCAAAAAAAAAAAAAAAAAAAAAAAAACCCTCAGAAGAAGGAGGTAAGGGGGCCTCTGAGGATCAAAAGTTCCCTCTTTTAAAGCCCAGGGTAACAACCCTAAAGGCAAAAGGGAAGCCTCCCAGGTTTTTTGTTGGCAATTTCCCAGTGGCAACAGAAACAAAATAAAAACTCAAGACTTCTTAGAGGCCCTAAAATATTTAAACTATCAAGCCACTGCTAAAAAGGCCTTACTCTTTCAACTACAGGTGACCTCCTTATACTCAGGGGATGCATCCTCAGACTCAAAACCCTAGTGTCACCAATAGCCTCTTGGTTAAAGATGGTGCCAGAATGACTTATTATCAGCCTCTCTTCTTAAATGCTCCCAGGATAACTTTTCAGCTGTGCTGCTGACTGACCCTGACCCTTGATCAATGGGCTTCTGTATGACTGCTCAGATGGATGCAGAGGTAACATGGTTCATCAGTGACAACAGCCTCATTCAGGACGAGGCATGTTGGGGCAGTGGTGGTCTCAAACACCAAGATCATACAGTTAGAGACACTCCTGGCAGGCATGTTAGCCCAGAAAGTTGAAATGGCAGTTCTGACCAAGGCATTAGAGGTGATAAAAGACAAGAGACACAGATGGCCAGTGTGCCTTTACTACCACTCATTTTCTTTTGTGGGGGCTATTTTTATATATTGTGGCCTCCTGAAGGCAGAAGGAAGAACTAAACTTCATCCCAGAGGGCAACAAGACATCCATTGGGTGGCCTTAGAAATTAGGCCCCTCATATCCTTGATTCCCCTAGACCCAGGAGACCCCACATTCTCAGTTCAGACAGAAGATATGATCTGGGTAAAATTTTTCCCATGTCTGAGTGTCATAAAAGATGACTAAGGGCAGCTGTCTACAAACTAATTGTACCAGAGAAAATGGGTATAAGCATACTGCAAAATAACTACTGTTTTTCACACATGGAATCTCAGAGACTGCAGGACTCAGTCTGCCAGTCCCACATCAAAATTAGGGATGCCAATTAGAAAACAGCTAAAATTGTTCTTGTTAAAAACTGTAAGGCCTGTTAATTGACTAAATGCCATTGCCAATGAGACGAACCCCAGTACTCAGGACAAGAGTGCTAAGCCAGGACTCTATCAGGAAATGGACTAATAGATTTCAAAGAGATAAAATGAAGAAAATTCAGATATAAATGTTTGCTGAAGTTTACAGATATTCTTTCAAGATGGACTGAGTCTTTCCCAACTAAACAGGAGAGTGTGGAGACGGTAACAAAGAAAGTACTAAAAGAAATTCTTCCAAGGTATGCTTTTTCTGTATTCATAGGGTTAGTCAATGGACCTACACTTGTCTTCCATGTGAGTTAGAGGTTAGCTAATATTCTGGGGATTGATTGGGAACGTCATTGTGCTTATAGAAGCCAGAGTTCAGAACAGGTAGTGAAAATAAACAGGACCAAAAGGGAGACCTTAATTAAATTGAGCCTTTAGACTGAAGGTGACTGGGTGACTCTTCTCCCCTTCATCCTTTATAGAGTACAAATTTCCCCATACAAGATGGGACTCACCTCTTTTAAAGTTATGTTTGGTTCATCTACTTACAGAAGTTATTGTAGAAATTGACGATTTTTAATTGTTACATAATTTTAAGGGTGTCTCATGGGTACACAACATGCTTGACTTAAAATTTGTGCTTTCCATAAAATAGGTCCACCTATAGAGTGCCGTCAACTTTAGTCCGGAGATTGGGTCTTAATCAAGGGATACTGCCAGGGTCACTAGAGCTTCACTGAAAGGGTCCCTGTGCTACAGAGTTGCAGTGTGGATTCGTAGCATATATGTTTGCAGTTGAAGAAGACCCTGGCCATCAGGAGGAGAATTCAGCCTCAAGACTTCCTCCTATCTGCCACTGATGGACTCCTACCCATGCCCAAGGGATACCACAAAAACATAGCCCTATTACTGTTTTCATAAAGCTTTATGAAATCCCATGTTTGAAACATCTATCATAAGAGATTGGGAGGAATGAGATGACAAATCTTTTAAGTTCAGACTCCATTTTAGAGAACCTGACCTAAGTTAGAATTCAGGTAAACTAACAGGCTAGTACCTAGCATTAGTTTCCAAGTTGCCACCCCCCCCAACAAAACCTGAGCCTAGCTCCAGTCTCTATGCTAGTTCTCCAACAAGTTCAGCATTTCCAGGTTACACTCTCAACAAGTCCAGCTTCTCCACTTTATTCCCCTAACAAAGCTATACACCCAGTATACAAACCCACCTCTTGCCTAATAGCTACCAATGCAGAAGGAAACAGAAATTGAATTTATGATATGACCCCTAGCACCAGCAAATGATGTTGAAGGTCACAGTAGCTTTCCAATTAGATGCTTGCACACTTTACTTCCTGCTTTCTGCTTACTCAAAGGCCTTGTGCCAATAGACATTCAAGGCATCCTGACCACCGAAACTGACCTGTGTGACAGCAGTGCATTGAGGGGATGGGGTGGCCTGAGCTAGCTCTAATAGAATAAAATCCCTGCTGTGAGTTACATCAGATTGGCTCCTGTCTGGTTTTTGGGGGATCACTAACATTTCCTTGGCACTACAGTCCCCCTGCCACCCTTGATTATTAATTGAGAAAAGCTGGATCTCATGAAGGCATTTTTCTCAAGGCTTCTTTCTCTGTGGTAACTTCGTCTTGAGTCAAGTTGACACACAAAAGAAGCCAGTACAATTGACCTCTTTTCAACTTGACACACAAACACATCACTATTTAGCCTCAACCCTTACTTTCTTATTCATTTCCAAGATCTAAATAACTTTAAAAGTCCCACAGTCTTGAAATATTAACATTTAAATCCCTTTGCAAATATCTAATATCTTTTAAAATCAAAGTCTTTTTATAATTGAAGGTCTCTTAAATGTGGACTCCACTAAAATTCTTACTTTAAGAGGGAAAAATATAAGAGTACAGTCACAATCAAAAGCAAAATAAAACTCTTACTGTCCAATGTCTAGGATCCACTCACAATCCTCTGGGCTGCTCCAAGGGCTTGAGTCACTTCTCCAGTTCTGTCCTTTGTAGCACACACCTTGTCTTCTAGATTTTACTGCCTGTTCTCCGCTGCTGCTGCTGTTCTTGGTGGTCATCTCATGATACTGGCATCTCTAAAATCTACTGTCTTCCTCTGCAACTAGGCTTCAGCAGTAGCCTCTCATAGGCTCTCTTCATGGTGTCCAGCCTCAAATCCTTTGCATGACGTCTTCATCCTGGACCTTCAACTGCTACTGAAGCTGTTCTTCCACCAGTGGCCTCTCCTATTCTCTCACAGTGCTGAGCCTCAGCTGCTCTTTATGACCCCTCCATACCTTCAAAACAAGTAACATCTGAATGACTCTTATACATTACCAAATCCAACTGCACCAAGAGGTACAACTTTGGCCATCTCTGGAATACAGCCTTTTTGTGCTCTCAGAAAACACTTCCCAGAAGATTTTACCTCAATGATGCTGATCTTCTCTTAATTGCCATTAATTTCTTAGTTCCATCTAACCAGCATTAATAGTCCCAGTAATGTAAAGATTTAGATTTAGTAGTTCTGCTATTTTGTTAATCACAGCTAACTAAACCAAAACCATGGAATCTTCACAATCAAACTGGAAATGACCCTGGTAAGAGTCTTTAATCGTCCCTCTGAAATTTCATGTGCCAGGCCTCCATCATTTGCTCTGTTCTCAACATTTTCATCCAAGCTCATACAGAACATCCCACAGAGCTCTTAACACCCAGTGGCTCTTCTAGTCCAATGTTCCAAAGTCCTTCCACAGTCTTCCCCAAAACATGGTCAGGTTGTCACAGAAATTCCCCACTATGCTTGTACCAATTTGTCTAAGTCAAGGTTTATATGACCAAGAAGCAAGTTGAGGGAGGAAAGAGTTTATTCAACTTACACTCCCACTTTGCTGTTCATCACTAGAGGAAGTCATACAGGGTGGGAACTTGGAGGCAGGACTGGATGCAAAAGCCCTGGGAGAATTGTGCTTATTGGATTGTTTCCCCTGGCTTGTTCAGCTTGCCTGGTTATAGATCCCAGGTCCACAAACCCAGGGATGACACCATTCACAATGGGTCCTCCCCCCTTGATCACTAATTGAGAAAATGCCTTATAGCTGGATATCATAAAGGCATTTCCTCAAGGGAGGCTCCATTCTCTGTGATAACTCCAGCTCGAGTTGGATGCTCAAAACCAGTCTGTAGCATATGTTTACTTTTTAATTATTTGAATAATAGTTTGACATGGACATTATTTTCAGATCCTATGTACAGATAAAACACCAGGTTGAAGATGGTAAGTGACTTCTTTCCCGAAATCACAAGTATGAAGAGGAAAATCTGAAACATCAAAGTTTAGTGTTTGCTATTTCAAATTTAAGCCTTGATCTAATAGCTGTTGAAAGCCAACTGTACTTTGCACACTGCCATGAAGCAATGTCCTGTTTTAATTTTTAGGGCTAAGATAAAGTACCCTGACTAATCCAACCTTAATGGGAAAATGTTTATTTGGCTTACAATGTGTAAGTCCATCATTACAGAAAACCAAGGTGGGAATTTGACACAACTAGTTACACCACATCTACAACCAAGGACAAAGCGTAAATGCAAGCAGATCCTTCCCAACTAACCTTCTCTACTCATTTACATCCCAACACCCAAACCAAGGAAATGATGCCACTCATGGTGTGCTGGATCTCACCATGTTAATTTATGCATTCAAGACAACAACAACCTGTTCTGTACAAGCCTACATTGAGACTCCTTTCTCGGATTATTCCAGGTTGTGTCAACATGACAGTTAACGGGAACTATCGCAAAGCAACTTTTAATAATACTTAAAATATGTATAAAAAGCTCTCTTATCACAGAGTCGGTGACATTCTGTTTTATGATGGAGCATTTGCAACCAGGCACACTCAGCTGTCGAGGTCCCCTGCACACAGCCTACACACAAAAGGAAGAATTGAAAGTAGAATGGGAACTAGTTGGGAGTGGTAGGGGATGGAGAGAAAGAGAGTAATGGAGGTGAATGCAATCCCAACACATTGTACACATGTATACAATTTCCAAGAAAGGAAAAAAACCCTTGTAATTTATTAATGTCAAGTCATTGCATATGGCATGAGGTTTTATATGAATGGTTTTAGATAACAGTAAATAAGTAATTATACTTGGACCATTGTATTTCTCATACCCTGTCATGGGTGCTGGGAATTAAACCAGGGTTCTCTGAATGATCACTGTGTGTTCTTAACCACTGAGAAACCTTCCAGCCTTCTCTGACTTTCTTTATTTTTCTTTGGTCTTTTTGGATACTGGGTGGGTCCTTCTTTGTAACTCAGGAACTCATCATTATCCTATTTCAGCCTCAAGACTTTTCGAGACTCTTGTAGTTTTAGAGATATATCACCACATACCCACCAATTATGCCCTATTTCGTAATTCTTTTTCTTACCCCAATATTATTAAGACATTTCACTGTTTCCTTTCAAAATTATGCTACTGCTTTTATAGAGAATTTAAACTTTGTGTCAGATTAAATAAATTAAATTGAGTTTTCCTTCATCAGAACATTCTATGACAGCATAATTTCATAGAAAAATTCAATCTTTCCCAAATTCAAGTATCCTTCTCCAAGAGGCAAGTACTAACACGTGTTAGTTTTTTTCTGAGCCCTCTTTTTTTAATGCAATTTCCAGTTCCTGGTCTCATTACAATGTCATAGTGTCCTTTGCTCTGGAATAAATATTTCCCATCCAGTAATGAATCACTTAGCTTTCTTCTTGTCTGAACAAGCCTAGGTTTTATGTTCACTTTTCACTTCAGTGTACAGTTTAGAATCTATTCATTAATTCACATTGAAAAGTAAGCAAAACAAACTTTGGTAACCTGAACATAGTTGCTATAAATCTATGATTCAACTTGGGAAAACTAGGTCCTTTGCACAAGTGAGTCTCAAGTCCACTGCTGGCTCTGCACCTAGGTTGTAGTAAATGTTTCTTCTTCCCTCGCCCCCCCCCCTTTTTTTGCAATGGAATTTCTTGACATTCAGTATACTCACTGTTAATTATTTTTATATAATTTTTAAATCATAAGTTGAAAGAAAAAGACTATGGTAAATTAGAGACACATAAAACTTTCATGAATTATTTACAAGCTGGAAATAAAACATGTGCTTGCTAGTCAAGGAGGGTGATATGAAAGGACCCAGAAGTGCAACAGAAAACATAATGCAGATCCCAGGTGAATTCCAGAAGAATTGAATTTTAGATTTATTTTTAAAAGTCTGTAATATTGGGTATTACATATCATGGTCCTTAAACTGTAACATAAACCTGAAAGGAAAAGAATTTTCCATTATCATTTACAAAGTTAGTATGATTCTGACACATTGTTACCTAACATTACAAAGATGAGGAAACTTTAATTTTATATATCAAACAAGAAAGGAGATAAGGTGAATTACACTGGCCGAATTTATTCAACATAATGTTTGAAATATTAGCTAGAGTAATAAGAAAAAGGTGCAAAATTAATACAGACTGGAATGGAAAGAAATTCTGTTTCCATATTGTACAATCCTATAGTTTAGATGCCATAAGGTCTCTATGATAAATAGTACTCATCAAAGTAGAGATGGTGCAAAATTAAAATGCATAAACTATCAGATATCAATAAAAAATTCACTAGAAAGTCAAGGAAAGTATCTCAAAAATAAAAAGGGGTTGGAGGAAAAGGCTGGTTATGTTTTCAGGCAATTATATCAGGTACCTGAACAATGAAAACACTAAAGATCTCAATAAAGACATTGAAGAAGCCATGAGAAGGTGCAAAGGAAGACTTCTTAGCTTTAAGTCATTGTCAGTAGACTTGTAGCACTATTTTTAAAAGGGTCAAATTACTACAAGTGATATACAGGTTAAATGCTACAAATGCCTGGAACTGGACAAAGTTCTGGTAGGAATAGTATCTCAGAAGAGCCTGCAGTTACTCACATGTATACATACAAAGGAAAATTAAAACTAATTCTTTTTGAAAACAGAAAATATTAAACAGAAATAGATTACAAAATGAAATCTTTGCAAGGATTTTATATGATGTGATTTGCTTCCAGAATTGAATCAGAGCTCAGTAAATAATAAATTATATACAAAGAGCAAATAATCTTACTAATTGAGGAAAAATCAAGAGGCACTCTTAAGTGAGATGTAAATTGTCAATAAATTTGTTAATTCAATGTCTTCAACAGTCAAAATTAAGAGATTATAAGATTACTGTGATGAAACACAATGTTCAACATGATAATGTTGAGGTTTCATCTCTCTCTTGTCACTGGCTATTATTAAATAAGTAACTCTAAATGTTGGATAGAATGTGGAGAAAGGGAAATTCATATATTGATATTGGGAGTGAAAATTTATTTTGTCAGCATGGAAATATTAAAAAAAACTCATTACTGTTTGTCAAATGACCAAGTTATACCACTTTTGTGTTATAGTTAACTGGTTTACAAAATCATGACCTAATTATAATATTTGCATGTGCATGTCATCACCACATTGACAATATAAAAGACTCAGTCCCACTAACAGACAAGTGCAAAAGGAAAAGTCATGAACACACAATGGGATATATGTATCTTTATCAGCATTAAAGAAAATGAATTTTGCTCTATGAACATGAAAGACAAAGATAAATCCTGATCCCCTAACAGATAAAGTAGAAGACCCCTAGCAGGTAAAGTAGAGCCAAAAAATGTACAATAGCTGGTTCAGTGACTATTCCAGGAACTAGCTGACCATAAAATTTATAGCCTGTTCAGCAGTCTTGAGAAACCAGATGTTTCCCTTGTGATTCTTCACTGGTGACACCCTCCATACCCCCCTTTGGGTTGTGTCTTTTTTCCTTTTAAATACCCCTCTTCCCAGCTACTTGGGTTAGAACTTCTCTACCCCTGCATGGGATATGGGTCTCGACCCCAGTGCACTGGTTTCTGTTAATAAACCTCATGTAATTGCAGTAATTACAGTCTCTCATGAGTTCTTTCGGGGTTATGTTATCCCTAGACTTCAGTGAGGATCTCCTTGGTCTGGGGGTCTTTCATGAGAAAGTAAATGGGAAAGAGATTGTGATGGCAGATAAAATAAGACAGACTTAAAAAGATAAGCAACATGTTCTTGTCTGATACATGAAAAATGTAAATTAAGGAGACTTGAAGGTGAAGAAATGCTATTAAGGATATTTAATGGGAGGAATCACACAAGATGGGAGTGGGTAGTGGAGCTAGACATGATCTAAGCCTCTGTAAATAACTATGGCATGCTATAACAACACACAGTACTCTGTACAATAAGTAGGTCAATTGTAAACAAGAAAAAAGTAAAGATTTTTATTGAAATAACTTTATGAAATATTGACATATAATTGAATTGTTCATTGTTCTGCATTCAGTATCCTTGCTAAATTCATCTACTAATTCATCTACAAAAATATATCCTGTCTGACCAGCTTGTGTTATGCCACAAAAAAAGATTCTTGTGGCTATGTGTTCCCTGAACCACTTATAAAGAAGGATGGTGGAAACATATGTTCTACTTTCTAATACTTTTCTTTTATTTGCTCCATTAAAGACTGAAATGGAGGTGTCAAACTTTCAACCAAAATTGTAAGTTTGTTTTTGTCTTATTATATATATATAATATTAGTTTGGATCATGTACTCTTAGGTCTTTTGGGGGTGAGGGAATTATACCCTTGATGGTATTGGAACACACTTCTTAAATGCTCTGGGTAAAATTACTCATTTTCAAATCTTCTCTTGGTGCTTTTGTTGTACCAGCTTGCCTTTAATAAGAAGAATGTAATAGCGTGAGGTGTGTTCTGTGGATGGTTACTGAGGCTCAGATACAATGCCTTTGTTTTAACAGAGCTTTTCTGAAAGGGCCAGTTGGGCTTTCTGTAGATAACGTATTTTCTTTGATTCACCTCTTGTCAGGGTTGATAATTTATAAAGTACTACAGACCAGGATTGCTCAGAGGAAAATAGCTGAATGGACTGAAAATTACTGGCTATGGTTTGCTCAATAAATTTCAATTGTACTGAAATAAAAACTCACAGAGCATGGTTTTTCTTAACAAATGGATTGTTCTGCGGGGTATGGAGGAGACATTTTTACCAGTACTTCAGAGCTAATTGAAGGGGTTGTTTGCAGCCCCCATGTAACACCAGACCGTCTCACAGCCTTCCCTACTTCCTATCTTTCTAGCAAAAACTTTCAAAACTTTCCCTTCCTGTCCTCCACCATAAAGCCATAATGTTTAAGCATTTTCATAAACACTTGTTTGTTAGCACATGCGTCAAATGTGGGGGGAAAAATCAAGTGTGTGATTCTGTTCATCTATGTGCTGTTAAAGTTTCATTGTCAAGAGAATTGCATTTGGAAAGTTCTAGATGGCACACCTTTGGGAGTGTTTTCCCCTCAGATAAAGTTTTCTTAAAAAGGGAGCTTTGCCTTATTGGAGAAAATTTCTCCTTAAATGTGAGTGATACCATGCCATGTTTAGGGGGTCCTGGATTGAAAAGGAATGTAACAATGAGGGCAAAGGCTGAACCCTGGCATTCACCACTCTCTGTCTTCGGCATGTGGAAAATGCACCTTGCTCCATCAGGTGACCTGCTCCTGTGACAGCAGAGCCCATCCCTACTTCCATACATCCCTGCCACAAGATGCTGTCCTCACAGGGTGATATCTAAAACAAACTTCTTTAAAAGAGTTGGTTTATAAGCTTTTTCTTCTTCATGTTTGCCAATTCCACACATGTGTATAATGTCAGCCGATTTAACCCCCTCTATTATCTCCAAAACACATAATCCTTGCTTTACATCTTTAATTTTTTTGATAATTCATTAAGATGAGTTAGTGCTGTCCATATGGGCATACATGTAGAGCCATCCTCAGGAACATAAACAAACAACTACCAGTGGCCACATCTTCACACCCAATAGGGACAAAAATGGAGAAGAGCCTGAAGAAAAGGCTGTCTGGTGATAGGCCCAAATTGGGATTCAGCTCAAGGGAGGCCTGAAGGTTTGACATTATTACTGGTGCTATGATGAGATTACAAACAGGGGTATAGCATGCCTTTTCTCTGAAAGGACCAACAAGCACCTGAGTCAGAGGCAGATATTTACACCCAACCAATAGACAGAAGCTGCTGATCCCTGTGGTTGAATTAGGGAACAGCTGAGGAGGAAGGTGACCCCATAGGAAGACCAGCAGTCTCAAATAACCTGGACCCCCAAGGTCTTTCAGACACTGAGCCACTATCCAGGCAGTATATGCCAGCTGTTATGAGGCTCCCAAAACTTATCCAGCAGAGGACTGCCAGGTCTAAGAAGATGCACCTAACCCAAAAGAGACTTGAGGCTCACAGGAGTTGAGAGGTTTTGGGAGAGGGTAATGGTGGAGAGATGGGGACATCCTCTCGGAGACAGGAGATCAAAGGGGGGAGGATAGTGGGATGTGAAACAGTCTGATGGTGGACCAGGAAGGAAATAAAATATGGACTGTAAAAAAAGATGAATGATTAAATAAAAAAAAAACAAAGAAAAGAATCCAGGAAATATCATATACTCTTTCTGCCAATACTCCAGATAGAACACAGACTTCATAATGAGCCTCAGGTGAAGACATAGCACACTGTTTTGATGGTGTTATAGCCCTCTAAACTTCACCCAACAATTCTATCAGAAGTTTATGCAAACGGACCTGACATTAAGAACAAAGCTAAACTGAGTACTCATTTGTCTTTGAGAGCAGGCGCTTCAAAAGATTTGCCAATTTTTCTCTAAGAATCCTGGAGGTCCTGGGGAAGGAATGTGTGGAGAAAGGTGACTGGAGAGCATATTTTGAAACAAGGTTAGAATTTGTTCTACTGAAAGTGATTAAGGAGAATAATATAATTTGTCCCCGGAAATTTTGTAGAATTTATTTAATTATTCATGGAAAACCACCAAGGACTGAAACTGTTTGGGAAAGTGTTTTTGAAGTCCGTGTACCTAGGAAATCCTAAAGGAATTAGAAATGTTTACCTGCTGAAACTAAGCTTTTTTTTTGTTTTTGTTTTTGTTTTTACATTGCTGATCATTTTTAGCTTTCAGGACAGATCTCACGGGAAGGAACAAGACCTCAAACCATGCTCAAGGACAATTCCCTTTGCTAAAGAAGGATGAGTAGCAAAGAAACCCACAGAGAGCTTCATGCCCTTCTTCTTCTCCCTACAACTAAGCCGGCAAGTTTTTTCCACTGCTCCTTAGAAACTATGTCCTCTTTGCAAAACTTCAAGCTCAGAACTTGCCTCATAACACTGTTATTTCACAAAATCTCTGGCAACCTTGATTTATCACCCACATTCCTAAATTTATCTATGTGTCCAAACTTTAGAGTTGAAGGTTGAAAATAAAAACACACACACACATACACATACATAGTTTAATGCCCATTTTCTTCTTTTGTATCTGTACCTACATGCATCCTTCAAAATATCCATTAAAGAAAACATTTATTTTTCTTTCCATTCAATAAAATCTGAGTTTTGTTACTGGCTGTGCTGTAAGTTACATCAGCCATCTTGGTGACTAAGTGGAAAGGAATTTAATAATGTACAAAGATATCTTAAATCTCTTGGAGGGCTTCCCCTACCTCCCCTTCAAAATGATGCCTTCCACACTATAGATGGATGGATGATCATGGCATGGACATCATTGTTTTTAAAAGTGTAGATATTATACTTGTTGAAAGTAGAAAGAACCCCAACACTGAAGGGAAAAAATGGATACAGAATCTCAAGGTGCAAATGGGAATATCTTATTCTCTAATACAAAAATACTTCTGTTCAGATGCTGTCTCTTATTTTCTTGTGTTATTCTACTAAAAGTGAGCTGGGATTTTGTGTGAAGTACAAGTACCAAGGAGAGCAGCCCCTGTTGCAGCTACTGTGGATTCTAGTATTGTGGTAAGGAATGTTAAATAGACTGGGGAGGCCCAACTCTCAACAAACACCAAATGAATCAGCGAAGTGAGACTCAGCTTTTGCCAACTGAGACTTTTGAAAAGGCACAAATTCTAGGGTCACTTTTATCCCACACCCGAATGTAGATAAAAATTGAATTAACATCTATAGCAAACAATACTTCTTATTGCTTCAGTTTTTTTTTTAATTAGACATTTCAATGAGACAGTGTGGTCAAGTTTAAGCAAAGAGCAAAGAGAAAGAGGCCACCTTTGTACTAATGTTTCTTTATTTGCTTGTTTTGTGGCTTGTTTGTTTTGATGATGTTAGAACACAAACCCGAAGCCTTGAACGTACTAAGGCACTGGTACATGTACCACTGAAGTTCTCACTAACACTGTCCTGAGATTTGATTTGTCATTCAGAGGTTGTTAGTTTGGCATATTTGAAAATTTTGCTGAACTTTTAAATTCTAAGTCATAAAACTCATCAGCCAATAGTAATAGAAATTAGTAAGAGGTCATTTTTCTATCCTCACTATTTTCCCTAAAATGAAGAGTTATATGGTATGAACATGATTGGTCATGCAGAATATATATGATATATAGTTAGAGTGGTTGTCACAGAAATTAATTCCCATGCACAGCTAGAGTGGGTTAAGACCACTAATAATGGAGGGGTAGCTGTTTCTAGGGTTATGGGAATGGATTTAAGATATGACAGCAGCAGAGATATGGTTTAGAAAAAACATATTTAACATGTTAATTCTCCATCAGTATCTCATTAGCTAAATGGTAACAGGAATGTGGGATTGTTTTAGGTTAACGGTAAAACTATCCACTCAAAGCAGAAAGAACTTGGATAGTTTGGTGTCAAATCGTTAAAAATAATTGCTGAAAAGACAGAGTTCATTGACAATATTCCAGAGGTTGGACAAAGGATACATAAGAGAGAAAGTAATGAATGAATGACATGGAGATTCTTTAGACTGATAGTTAGGAACTAATAGGAGCTAATAAAGATCATGATTGGGGTTTGGGGATGGGTCTTCACAGTCTAGAGTTGATGTATCAGAATGGGACATGTGTCCAGGTCAGGAAGACTGCCCAGGAAGCTGACTCCCAAAGAAAGTGGTGAGAACTTGTGTGGGACAAATCACAATGACACTGTAGTGTTCAAGCAATATGTCCATACTTTTCTGGACATGAAAGATTCCGTTTGGTTTTTCTACTTTTTGCTCACTCTGTAGATGGCTACATAATATGATGTGGCACATATCCTGCTATTATTCTAAACTGGCAAATACATTAGAGTGTGTAGTTAGTCAGTACTTGTGAAGAATTAATATTATGATGCTCTATTGTGCAAAAGATTACTGTGTTTAAAGTGTGTGAAAAAGAGAACATAGAATATTCCAATAATGTTGTATTTATAATATAAGTTAAAATAACCTTTTATTTTGGTTCTTGCTTCTGTGAGTTGGGTCTTACTATATAGACCCAGGCTATACTTTAACTCATGGTCCTGCTATCTGAGTTTCCCTAGTTGCAGGGATGATAGAAACCCATCACTAGGCTTCACTGAAGATGTTGTAAAAGGATGAGTAAATTATAATGTACTACTTCATTTTACCTTTTAAAATGGTACTGTTAAAAATTAAAACTCTCATTATGCTGGTGCATTCTTTTCTTATAAGAGTCTGGGAAGCAAAGACAGGTTTATTAGCAGTGAAGCTGAGCAAACACACCTTTCTGTTCTACATATCAAATTTACCAAACATTTTATTAAAATCTATTTCCAGCATGAAGAACCCCAAATCTGCTTGTATATGTTTCATCTATAAAGATACTTCCATGCATAGTGCCTGTCTACTCTGGCCCTTTCTGCTCAGAAAAATATTTGTTCTCCAAACGTAGACTCAAGACCTGAGCCAGCAAGTGTCCTATCCTTCCCAAGCCCTCAGAGTTCCATTGATTCACTGTGCAAAATGTCACCGTATCCTATGGGCAAACTCCAGACCTGGCTCACGCTCCCTTTAATGCCTGCCCTGCACAATATAAGGTTAATCAACATTTGTTCTGAGCTACCCTTTCCCTGGTTACAGATTATTAAAACATTTTGAAGTGGGGGTGAGGTCTCAAATATTTTTACTGCTCTAAACCCTAGATCTGCTGTTTGTGAAAGATCCCAGGTATCTGCTAACCCAGATCTGAAGACCTTCCTTGGATTTCAAACTATCGGCTAACTACTGAGGTGTTCTCACTGTAATTATTGAAATACTTTTCTCAGTAATTAGGGGTGATGCAATAAATAATGTCCCTGACACGGAATCATAAGCATGGGGACAAAACGTTTTTCATTAGCAAAGACGAGAGACATTACAATGAAGGTGTGCTAGCACAGATTTTTTTCCACTGTGACTCACATCTATTCGTTTCTCTGACACTCCAGTTCCAAATTGTAATTTTCCCCTAGATATTATACTTTCTTTCACCCTTATGGGCCTAGTATCTCCAAATGACCCCGTGAGGAGCATGATTGTCATGTGAGCCACGATGCTTAGGAAATAGACAGGTTGCTATCAGTGGGAAGTGAGTTGCATCATTCCATAGCAGGGAAAATAAAATTGATGAATGAGACACTTGATAGTACATTTTTGAAAAATATAATGGATGTGTGGGATTTGGGAAGAAGCTCTAAGAGTTTGTACTTTATAACTATAATTAAAACTTGTGCATAATGGCCATCTTGGAGCACATTCAAAATGATGTGGGAGCTCAGAGTGCCAAAGAACATCTGTTTCAAAACATCAGCCTTTCCTTCATTCCCAGGAGATGTCTGGGATGAGACTGGACCTTGATGTACTCATTTCCATATGGAAAGTATTCAGAAGCTGGATGCTTCCTTTCCCATCTTAACCCCATACAGGGATTCCCTAACTTTACTGGAGTTATTGAAATTTACATTTGGTGTTTGTGAATTTGCATTATTAAATATGAGGGAATTTTTGAAATATTGGTACCTTGAAAGAGATGTGGATTTTTGTTTCTATATTCTTTATGTGGGATTACATGTTATGTTTCACATAATAAGATGTTAAGAGGATGAAAACGGAGAGAAGGAAGCAGTGAATTCTCCACATCCTTGTAAATGGAAGGGTTATATGAGGAAAGAGCAGAAGCTGTCTGCTGTGAACAGTACAGTCTGGCTCTGTTGATTTGCTTCCCACCCACTGTTTTGGGTGTGCATTTCTGTATCTGGGGTAAACAGAAGCCAGGATTTCTGGACAAGTCTACCAAGTGCTTTGTAAAAAGAAACATTCTAGTTAGCCTGTATAAAAGACACACAATCCAGGCATCTTATTTCCAAGCTGCAAGCCTAGATTGGACGGGGTTTGGAGCTATTTTAACCTGCATCCTTGCCTCGTGTTCTGTGTTACTTTCTGTTTTTCCTGGCCATATGCTCATGGTCCGTCTCTTCTCATGGCGGCTTCTTCCTCTCTCTTTTTTCTTCTTCCTTCCTTTTTCCCCCAATCTGTCTCTACCTGCCACCCCAGCTAGGTAACTTAAAACCCACCTACAACTATCTATAGCCCAAGCACAGGCGTTAACCTTTTATTGACCAATTAACTTGAGGATAAAGGTTTCCACAACAAAAGCTGATGTATGTGATAATTTTCACTCTAGGGACAACCAGATCTCAGGGACCAGTATTTGACATTTGAATACACAGAAACTCCTAACCAACCCCCTACAGTGCTTGATATTCCTTTTCCAGATATGACTGACATCAGCCCAATGTCATGTTTCACCAATATTCAAAGCTGAACTCAGGCAGATGTACCTTCCCATGGTCTAGTCCTTACTGGTGGCAGCTGGCTTCATTGATTTGGCAGTAGCTGTCTGCTTCTGTAGTCCTGTTTCTTCACAAACCCAGGACCTGGTTCTCTGGTGAAAATTGAGTCATTTCTGGAAGGTCATCACAGTGTATACTTTTTGACAACCCATCACCCCAGTACTTTGCTTTATATACTGTAGTTAAACTGGCAGAAAGATATTCTATTTTCTGAAAAGATGACTCTGAAACAGAACACTGCTTTAGAGACCTACTGGCAGCATCTATGATTTTTTTTTTCATCTCAAAGTCATTCTTATAAACTCTGTCCAGACTCTCCATTCACTTAGCAACAGTGTGGACATAGGTTACTGTTCACACACTGAGATCAGTATGAATAAACCCAGAAAATGCTGATTCTGTTGCTGACATGCCACTCCAAATAGTTTGCTAAAACAATCTTCAGTTGTCGAGTCCTCTTTTACTTGACATAAATCCAGGAAAGAAATAGGAAAACTTCTTAAAACTAGTTAATGAATCGAAAAGACATAGCTTAGTTTTTTTTCCATGGTAAGGAGGAGGGGGAGTCTGAAATGTTGCAGTGACCTGTGGGTGCTGGGGAACTCTCTATGCCCGTGTAAGCATGGTGGTGACTCACCGTGCTCTTGAGATGTACAGTGGCACTCCCTCCAGAAACATGTTGTCAGTGAGATTTTCTTGTACATGTTGGTGTTGGTTTCATAGAAAGCAGGCAGCTTTTGAGAAATAGATGCCTTGTTGAGAATCACATGGTCTACAGTCAATAATCTTTGGTGCAAAGACTAGAGGACTTTCTTCTTTAAACACCAAGACTCATGCAAAAATGGCAGATCTTATTTGTAAGATCTGGGTTTTCGTTTAAAATATGCTGGTAGATCAAAATCAGAGTCAATTAGTGGAAACTCTCTAAAGCATATTGTGCCTCACGTTAGCAAACAACATTTAGCTCTGTGAATATGTCTTTATCCAACAGTCACCTTCCTCTGCCTAACACACACACACACACACACACACACACACACACACACACACGCACACACACACACAAAACACCACACACACACACACACACACACACGCACACACGTACACCCTCCCCACACACAAAGGGGCTTCTTTATTCAAGAGTTATGGTAGTCACAGTTATAAGGTGAAACGTTTCAAAACTTGAACAAAGCAGTTTCAAATTCATCCTTTATTTAAAATTAGACATTTTACTAAAGTTTTAAACTAATTATTGTTTAATTCTATTTATTTATCTATCAATTTTGTGTGTGCGCACATGTAATCACATGTGCATACACAATGGTGTATGGGTAAAGGTCTAAAGACAGCTTATGAATGTCACCTCTGCTTTACAGGCTGGGCTACCTTACTGTCCCTTGCTAGACTTTTATATCCCTTCTTGTTGTGGCTACTGAATTAGTAAGAAAGTGTTGTATGTCAGCTCATGAAGATGATGTCACCAATATTATTCACCACAAGAAGATGTCCAACAACAGACATAATGTCAGCTCCACTTACTGCCAGTTGTATGCACCAGAGATTTTTATTGAGCTTAGAGGACTTGGACAGCTGCATCATAAAAATGTCTACTCCAGCATTAGTGATGACTCAAAACCTGTGACTCAAGCTCTCGGCATAAGTTTCAGGCAACGCCACTAGAATCTCCTGCCCCCTAAAATAGTTTAAAACCAGAGAGGAGACTTATACCATTTTGTAATAATGTCATGATCTCTGTGGGCCTCCTTCTTCCTTCTGTAGAGAAGTAAATCTATTCATAGTAAGTAAGTATGCAATGATTTGGCAGAATAGTGACTGTAGTTAACAAACTGGAATTAGACAACATTCTTCAGACATATAGCCTGGATTTAGCCTTCATGGGAAGCCCCCAGAAGATCACATTATCTGTTTTGTTTCTGCTCTTCACTGCTGGGTTGGAATCTCTAGTGTGTAACAGCTTATTATATTGAACACATAAATGCAGGCCCTCTAAATCAAATAGATTTAATAAAGTGATTTGCCAGGTTCTGATCACACTGCCAGTCATAATTTTGTTTCCCACAAAACCCACATCTACTTGACATTAAAACAATAAATAATCTGCATATGTCTAAAATAGCATAAATCTCAATTTCAATAAATATAGGTATTATGCATCTCTAATAATCTTCTTCTTTCTGGTGAGAAGCAAGGGAAGCTTTTAAGAAGACAGTAGTACCTTCCTGTTTTGATCTCTCCCTGATGAAACTAGAACAGAAGACTCTGAACTGCACGAAGTACTGCACACTGGATACCCTGTAGAACTGCACACAAGAATCCTGCCTGCAAAGATCATTATACTGGCCAGGCTTACCCACATGATGCACTGTAGTATCTGGGAATTACCATTGTTTTATTCTCAAAGCATTCAGTGTGCAATCATTACATATCAGGTTAAATATAGATTTTTATATATTTCCAATATGAAATTTAGATAATTTACCTTTAGTCCTAACTTGCTTAAGATTTTATTATCAGCATTAAAATATTACCAAATTCTTTGCATAATCAATTTATCATAAGATTTGGATTTTTTGATAGAATAGCAGCTTGCATTGATTCATGTTTTTAATTTATGTATATTACAATTTTCATTATTGCCTGTGTATGTGTAATCACTAACATGTCAGTGTACATATAAGGAGGCCAGAAAACAACTACTCTGAGGTGATTCTCTCCTTTTACTATTTGGGTTCTGAAGATGAAACAGATTATCAAGCTTAGGGGCAGGCATCTTTATCCCCTGAGACTATCAGGTTTAGGGGCAGGCATCATTATCCTCTGAGACACCTTTTCAATTCTGAAATCAACTCAAATCTGGAATATCATATATGTCCTTTTATATGTGTGTACATGTCCATTTGTGCATGTGCATCTATGTACATGTATGTGTGCAGACCAGAGGTCGGTGCCAGGTCTTTTATTGATTATTCGACACCTTACATTCAGCACTCATAGACTCTACTGGTTCAGCTGCATTTGAGGCCCAGAAGAGCTGGAGGATGAGGCGCATCATACAGGACCGTGTTCCCCATGGGGGAAATGGTTGGTGTCAGTTTTGTCTGGAAAGGTATGGCCTGTCTAGACATTCACACTGTATAGATCCTTAATATGCAGTGCTTTGCCCTCATTTTTTTTTTTTTTTTTTTTGAGTGAAAATACTGGAATTAGCATTTTTTCCCATGGAGCACAAACATTGTTTAATGAATACATCTGCATGCTTGGGTCTCTGAGTGTCCCCTGTGTTTCAGTTTATAGATTCCTCATTATGCAAACGTTTCCTGGTGATTATCAAATCCTGAGCTCCGTTTGTATCCCTCTTCTAAAAAAGCAGCTCTGATTCTGCTTTTATTGCCCTTTATTTCCCCACTGGAAGGTTGTTATTGTTGTATCTTTTTCCTATTAATTGCATAGGAGACTTGGCTTCAGGAAATTCCGGTGGTAATTTTGATGTGAATGGGACCGGAGGCAGGGTAGGGGCAGAATGCTGAGGAAAGAAGCTTTGAAGGTGGAGAGATCACACTGGGAGTCCTGTGTCAGTCTCCTCTGTGAGGTGCTGTCCAGAGTATGAAAGGCACAAGCTGTACTTCTTTGTTTTCTTTTTCCATTTTTAAACATGTTAAAATAGTTACCACGGTCTTGGTTTTTCAGAAAGCGAGGGCTGATGGTGAGAAGTGTTTATCTGTGGCCGCCATTGTCCTCTAGTCACATTGGCCTCCCACACAACCCTTCAGCCATGGTTCTTTCTCCTCTTTATCCTTCACTAAACCAGTCCTCTGCCTTTATCTCAGTCATTTCCTATCCCTCCTCATGTCTTACTTTCCTTTCCCTTCTTCCTTCCCTCCTTTCTTTCTCCCTTCTTCCCTTCTTCCCTCCCTCCCTTGCTTCCTTTTTTTCTTCCATCCTCCTTCCTTCTTTCTTATTAAAATGAGTTCTGCTCTTATTCAATAGATATCAACCACAGTTTCACCTCCCTCCACTCCACCAAGTCCTCGAAAACACACACACACACACACACACACACACACAAATACACACCTCTCCCCTTTCCCATAGATCCATTTTTCCCCTTGATTTCCCTTCAGAAAAGAGCAGGCCTCCCAGTGATATCAACAGACTATGACATAGGAAGAGGCAGACTAGGTGTAAACTCTCATATCAAGGCTAGAGAAGGCAACTCAGGATAAGGAAAGAGGTCCCAGGAACACGCAGAAGAATCAGTGATGTCCCCAATCACACTGTTACAAGTCCATCAAGAACACCAAACTACATAGCCATAACAGATATGCAGAGAACCTAGTTCATACTCATGCAGGCATAGCAGCTTTACTCATAATAGTCAGAGACCGGAAACAACCTAGACGCCCCTCAGCCAAATAATAGATATACAAAACGCAGTGCAATTACACAATGGACTATTACTTATCTGTTAAAAAAAAGACACTATAAACTTTTCGAGTGAATGGATAGGACCAGAGAAAAGTCATTCTGAGTGAGGTAATCCAGTCTCAGAAAGACACATGTGATATAGGTACTCACTTATAAGTGGACATTAGCTATTAATGATAATTAGGTTACAATTCACAGAGCCAGAGAGGCTAAATAACAAGAAGGGTCATGGGTGTGTGTGTACATAGAAGGGAAAATAGAATAGATCTTCTGGATGGACTCTGGGCATGTGGGAATGGGAACAGGAGAGCTCAGGTGGGGTGGGGATGGAGGGAGAGAGTATGGGAAGAGAAGACTAGAACTCAGGCTCATTTGTGGGGTATATTTGTGGAAACTTAGTGCAGTACAAACTGCCTTGAATCTATGAGGATGTTTCCTAGTAATGGGGGATATGGAGTGTGAACATACAGATATCTTTTCTACCCAGATAGCACTTTCAGTGGTGGGATTGGGACACCAACCTACAACACCTTTGACCTAAGATTTATCCTCCTAATTTTTTTTTGCTTTCTTTTATTTTTTAAGCCATTCTTCTCTTATAGAGTATATCCAAACCACAGCCTCTCCCCGTCCACTCTTTCTAGTTTCCTTCTCCAGCCACCCTCTCCTTAGATCCACTCCTCTTATATCTCCCTTCAGAAAAGATCAGGCTTCTCAGTGATATCAATTGAGTACTCCATAGCAAGCTAGAAGATTAGGTACAAACCTTCATATTGTTATATCCTCAAATCAAGGACCCCTACGCTTCATCCCAGGAGAGGCGACACCCCAAATCACTCATGAGAAGCGATCTTGATGCAAATTGTAAGAGGATTTTTATTCCAAGCATGCTGGGGCCCACAGTCATACACCACGCAAGGGTAGAGGACTGTGGACGCCAAGTGCAGGATCAGGATAGCTTTTATAGGGTTCACAAGGCTCGCAAATCACAAACCAATCATGGCAAAGCCTGCAAATCACAAACCAATAATTTTAAATTATCTAAGCCCATGCTTTCTAAGCCAATCATTGTAAACCATCTAAACCCGCACTCCAGGGACCAGTCATGTTAAACTATCTAAGCCTATGCTCCATGGACCAATCAGTTCCCTATAGTCTCAGAGGTCTGTATTTGTGTGGTCTCCTGGGTGGGAGTGACAATGGCAGTCAGAAGAAGTCACTAGGGTGGGAGATTTCTATGGTGCAAGCAGTTTGCAGAAGCCAGGTAAGCGGTTAAGTCAGCTTATCTCTTGTTAAGTTACTAGGCCTGGCTCCCATATCCAAGGGCCTGTCCTATGCCCTTTCACCCAGTTTTATACAGAAAGCGGGTTCCAGAACAGCAAGGAGTGTGGCCTTATATCTACTTATTGGCAGAGAGCAGGGTCTGGAATTTGAGGTATTTAGGGCTACTTAGGCGCGGGGGTTAAGGCTCCTTTAGAGTAGCCTTAACTACTTTAGGTAGCTTGGGGGTCCTTGGAGGAGTTAGGCTCTATTTTTTATCCTTTCAATATCCAGGCTGAAGGAGACAAAACATTAGGAGGAAAAGATCAAAGAAGCAGGTGAAAGAGTCAAAGTCACCCCCTCTGCCACTGTTAAGAGTCCTACAGATACATCAAATTAACCCGCAATATTTATAGAGGACCTAATATAGACCCACACAGGCTCTGTGATAGACACTTTAGTCTCTGCAAGACCCTATGAACCTTGCTTAGTTGATTCTGTGTACCATGTTTTCCTGATGTTCTCAACCTCTCTGGTTCCTACAGTTATCCACTTCCTTCATGGGGTTTCTTGATCTCTGCCTAATGTTTGTCAGTAGCTCTCTGTAGCAGCTGCTGGAGGAGGCCTCTCTGATGGCCTTTGGGTTAGCCAGGTAGGTGCTGATATTTACATATAGAAGAGTATCATTAAAAATCATCTCATAGGCTTTTTTCATCAGCCATGTTTAGTTCTACCTCAGGTCTCTGAGCCATCCTGATTCAGATTCCTTTTCACCCAAGATCTACAATTTATCTTCCCTATTACTTTCTTAACCCCTCCATAAATTTTTTGATTCTTTGAGCTTTCCATCATGCACCCCATTCCTACTCTTCTCCCCGTCCTCTCCACACTCCTTATGCACATAAATTTTCTTTTAAGTGAAGACACTAAAGCTTTTTAAACAACGTATTCTATGCTTAAATGTTGAAATGCCAGCTTATCTGTAGTTTGGGCTAGCCATGGTAACTGAGACAGCATATCTATTCATTCTTCTACCATCATTTTATATGTGTGTGACAGCTCACCTAATTAAATATGCTGATTTATTATTAATAAGCAGGCAATATTCTACAGTTTAAATGTTCAGAGAAGGATAAAGAAGGATAGTATATAGTATTCACATTCTTTGAAAATAAAATAAAAAACACAGACAAAAAAAAAAAATAACCGGAAAACAGAAAACATCTCACCCTGGAAGTTTCTGTACATCTCACAGTTTACCCTTCTGTCCACACATTGTCTTAAATCTTCATTGCAATGAGTCATTGGTCTATCTGGAGATCACTGGCTTCTGTGACATCATCAGTTGGATCCTCATAAGGATGCTTCCCCATTATCCTCTTGCTGCCTTGTGTAATGGGAGATCCTGCCACTTTGGATCATTAGGGTGGGCCAGTTCACATGCTTCCACCGTTCTCAGATGATACAGCTTTGGGGATGGGCTAACTCCAAGCCCTGGATCTGGGTCTAATGGTGCTTTATCTGGTCAGTCTTATGGATCTCCCTCATCTGCATGGCCAAGACTTGCCATGCTAGGCAACTCAGTGCTGCCTTTGGCAGAAGATCATTTTCCCCATTCTCATGCCTTCTGGTGGCTCACATGCACTCACACCTTCACATCAGCTCCTCTGTACTACCCTGTTTAGGTCCAGGGCCACTGTCCCAAATGCTGTGGACTATGAGAGATTGGGCCAGCTTTCTTGCTTTTATACCATCAGGACCAGCTTCACTGTGCTGCCCAGACAAGGTGTGAAAGCTGTTCTACTAAGTGCTACAGCAAGTGAGGGGCAGGGTAACTCTCCTGTTCTCATGGCTTTGGGGCTAGCTCTCCAGACTACTGCAAGTGACATGGTGAGGGCCAAGGGGGTAGAGGACTTATCCCCGAACCCAATACCTCAGGGCAGATAAGTGGTAGAGCCAGCTCCACATACTCACTTGTGGGAGTTAACCCTTTTTTTCTTAATTTTCCTAAGTTTTTCCTTTTTTCCTACATACTTTCCTTCTCTATTCTTTCTCTGAACTGTAGAACACTGACTGTTTATTAATAATAAATCAGCATATTTAATAAAGTAAGCTGTCACACACATATAAAATTATGGTAGACGAATGAATAAATATGCTGTCTCGAACAGTTACCATGGCTAACCCAAACTACTGATAAGCTGGCATTTCAACATTTGAGCATAGAAAACTTTGCTTAAAAAGCTTTAGTATTTTTACTTAAAAAAGAATTTATGTTAACACAGATATTAAATTTTATGATGGCATGACTTCTTGCTTTGGGAACTAAGATTTAGGAAGCATAAAGTGAAGTATGGCTAATTACATTGAAATATATTCCTCCTGATGTTTGAAATTCTTTTCCTGGACGCATTCTTTCACACATTACTCATTCCTTAAGGGCTTACTGGCTAGAGACTCATTCTCAGTTTATTTTCATCTGAGAATGTCTTCCCTTCCTGCCATTGGCTTGGAGGATCCACAGTTGAGGGTCTATCATTTAGTTTAGAAAGATGTTGTGATCATTAACATTTGAATTCAACTTGAAAAGATCAAGAGTCAATTAAAAATTAAAAGATGTTCCTTTTAGCAGCTCTGTGAGGGTGTGTGTGTGTGTGTGTGTGTGTGTGTGTGTGTGTGTAATTGAGGTGAGAGATCCCTGCTGAATACAGGAAGCCAACTAGACCCCAAGGATCATGCACTGAATAAAAGAGAGAAATCCAGCTGTGTGTAGGTATTGTTTGTTTTCTGCTTCCTGACAGCAGATACAATGGATCCAGCTGCTGCAAGCTCCTCTCACCAAGACACCTCTGCCACAAGGAAGTAAGGACCCCTTCACTATGAGCCATCCTTTAGGATGTCCTTATTCAGTGTTTTGTCACTGTAGTGGATGTTGCCTGACTTTGAATTTCCCTCTAAACTCATTACTTTCTGACTTGGCTTAAGGTGTTTTCCTTTGTTTCAGTGTTCAGGAGTAGAATTATGATATACTTTGGCACAGATTTCTTTGTGTTTATCTCATTTTTTATCAGCTTTCTGAATCTTTTTATACTTTTTGCCAAGTTTATGAAGTGTGAAGTCATTGTTTACTAAATATCTCTTCAGTCCTATTCTCTTTTTCTCTGCCTGACACTTGAATGACACACATGGTAGGTTTTGTAATTGTTCAGTGCATCCCTTCGCCTCTGTCCAATGACTTGTGCTTTATTTTCTCTGCATTGTTGATAGTGTGTAAAATCCATTGATTTGTCCCCAAGTTCACCAAGTTTATCTCTTTATCTCCATCTATTTTAAACCCCAGCCTACAAATTTTTATCTTCGTACATTGTGTTCTTTAATCCTATAATTTCTATTGTAAGCTTTGGAAAAAAATTTTTTTTTGTATCTTTGTGGTGATTCTGCAGTTTTCCATGGTTCTGGAGTTTTTTTTTTTTTTTTTTTTTTTTTGAATTGCCTGCTTATTTTTTTATAATAACTGCTTTGAAACATATGTCAGATAATTTCAACATCGTATTTAATTCTGTGTTTCTTCTGCTAATGAGCTAGTCTCATTCAAGTTTGATTTTTCTGATTGTTAGTGTAAAAGCTATTTTTATTTTGATTATTACATTTTGGTTATTACACAATGTGATTCTGTGTACCCCGTGTAACCACTTTGGAAGTTATTTACTCTTCAGGTTAATGTGTGGGATGAAGATTAGGTAAATAATTACATTTTCAGGGAAAGATTATCCTAAAAATATTTGCACTCTCTTGATTAAGTTGGATGATACAGAGTGAACTGTATCCTAGCTTAAGTGGAAAAATACTGCTCTTCTAACCTAGCAAACTTGCCGAGCCTTAAACAATCATGGCAACTGACCAGTAGGTAATCATTGATGAGGTCATGTCTATCTGATGGTAAAGCTGATTCCAGCTAAGCAGGTGGCTTCTGTGCACTATCTCTTTTCCTATGATTGTGAACTGAATTTGGGTATGTGAGAGATGTAGTGTGCTGATCATAGGTTTTTTTTCTTTCTTGCTCAATGAATTTTGTTAAATTTACTTTTTCTCCATTTCTCTTTTATCAGAATCCACCGATACAATGCTGTCAAAACTGATCTTTGCTCACAGCGGTGTAGACATTAGCTCTAACTTATTTTCCACATACATCTTTTTGTTCACATCAAGGACTATTGTTTCCTTGCTCTGCTAGAGCACATCAGATCAGATGTCCAGTGCATCTGCAGACAGTAAATCAAAGGAGGTAAAAGACTGGCTCACGTGCTTATCAACATTGGCATCCTAACTATTTTAGTTTCACTGAAAATGAATGGGTAAATGGAGTGTTTCCCCACATACTCTTCATTTGTGTGTTTTGTGTGTGTGTGTGTGTGTGTGTGTGTGTGTGTGTGTGTGTGTGTGTGTAGCACCTCGTTATCATGTGAGGTTTAACAAGTAGGACTCTCCTTTATGGTATATTTTAATTTTCAGAGACTTTATTTTGCCTCTTTTGTTTTATTTGGTGGCTCTCATGTTGCCACTGGTCCTTTATGGAGTTGCCAAGGAATGGAAAGCTTTATCCTCATATAATGTACAGAGATATGTCTTCATGAAAGAATTGTGGGGCTTATACAGACTACAGAGTTAATGGTCCCCTTTAGGGTCTTGAAGGGATTTCAACCTTCTGGAATTATAACCTGATAATGTTTTCTACAGTATCATGTTTACAACCACACAGTCCAGCTAGAAAAAATGCAAAAACAAATAAATTTCAATGCTATATAAGTTTATGGCTTTGTGTTGTGTTCCATTAATAGCTGTTTTAGGGTATAGATGGTCAATGTTATTTGGATGAATGCATTTAGAAGATTCTCTGATCTTGTTACAAGAGCAGATGTATGAAGAAAAACTCTACATCAACAACTAAATCAAACAAACAAGTTTAAAAGTGTAGAAATAACCATATGACCTATCAGTTCAACTCTTACTCAGACATTTAGTCAAAACAATAGGGCAGGGATATAAAATCATGTGCACACAGAGGCCTATGACACCATTATTCTAATGTCCAGACACTTAGGAAAAGACAAATGACTGCTCTCTAAAGGATAGATAACTGGAATGTGTCTTCTTCACACACTAGCAAACTATATATGAAGAGAAGTAAAATCCAAGCATGTGATACATCTTGGAAACAAAATAGTAAAGACTCAGTGCTTTGATACAGTTAGACTGTGTTCAGTATCACCAAAACTACTAGGGAATCAGAAGCTGAAATTGCTGAATTTCAATCACAGTTGTGATGGTAGTAACCACAAAGTAGCTCAATGATCTTGGTAATTTTTTTAATACTTTGTCTCAAATGACACTATTGTTCTAAAATTAGAGTGTGATAATAACTGCATGGTGCCTTGCATACACTGAAGATCACTGGATTGCACACCTAGAGGCTGGTCTTGGTGGTTGTCAAATATACATAGCAACAGCGTTAAAATAGTGAAAGAATCCATTTGACTGTGGGTGGTTGTTATTGATAATAAATGTTTAATTACTGAACAAAACAGAATTTTGAAAAGCTTTTGAACATGGCAGATTTTTTTCTGTTTCTTTTTCCATAACTTCTATTTTTGTTTCGTGTATTTTGCTAGGTATGTTTGTGTTCAGAAATGCTTATTTACAGTATGTTTTGGTCTTTTAATCATTTATGAAATGTGTTTTCCTTGTTCCTGGTAATCATGTTTGCTCTGAAGTATACTGTATCTGACATTAACTTGCTTATTTATTTATATTACTATATGTGTACAATGTATTTTTCCTATTTGCCTTTTAACTATTATTACATTTGAATGAGTTTTTAAAAATATAATATGATATAAATATGTAATATTATATATTATTGTATATGTATATTTAGTATATATGTAATAAGCATAAAAATGATCCAATGCTATATTGGTTCTACACGGTACTTCTTATAATTTATTTATTTGATTATTATGTATAATGTAAACTGATAATTTAGAATTTAGTCTGCTATTTGCTTACTTTTTTCCTTTTTTTATTATCTTAGAACCATGAAAGTTTATTTCAGATATGTGGTTCATGATATTAGATTTTAATTTTCTGCGTATTTGCTTTAACAAAGTGTTTTTTTTCTTGTTCATGATTCAATAAAATATAGCAACATTTTTCTTTTTATTTCTTTTTTTCACTTTTTTGTATATTAAAAAGCCCTTTATTTTCTTTTTCTTCCTCTTTTTTATTAGATTCTCTGTATTTACATTTGAGATGTTATCACTTTACCCTCCCTGCTCCCATTCCTACTCCCCTTCCAGTTGCCTTCACAAAGATGCACTCCCTTTCATTCTCCTCTCCACTCCATTGCCCTGTCATTCCTTTACGTTGGGAATACGTGCCCTCCCTGGAACAAAAGCCTCTTCTTACATTGATGCCAGACACTGTATCTTCGGCTACATACACAATTGGATAAATAGGTCTCTCAAAGTGCACACAAAGTTTGGTTTTTTACTTCATGGGAGTTTTGGAGGGTTTGGCTGGTTGATAATGTTGTTATCTTCCCATGAGGTTGCAACCCCTTTCAGCTCCTTAGATCCTTTTTTAGCAACTTCATTGGGATCTCTGAGTTCATATGGATGGTTAGCTGCAAGCATGCTCAGCTATATCTACATGACTCTAGCATAGTCCCTGAGGGGGTATATCTGTCTGGTTCCTGCCAGTAAGTACTTTTGGGGAACAGCTATAGTGCTTGGATTTGGTGACTGCATATGTGATGGATTCCCAGGTGAGGTGGTTTTTGAATGATCTTTTCTTCAGTCCCTGTTCCTCTATTTGATCTTGCATTTTCTCCCATGAGAGTTTTGTTCTCTTTTCTAAGAAGGACTGAGGTATCCCCAATTTGACCTTTCTTCTTTTGGATCTTCATAATGTTTGTAAATTGTTTCTAGGGTATTAGGTATTCAGAGCTTTTTGGGGCTAGTATCTGCTTATCAGCAAGTGCATACCATGTGTGTGTGTGTGTGTGTGTGTGTGTGTGTTTTGTGACTGGGTTACCTCACTCAGGATGATAATCTCTAGTTCCATCCATTTGCCTACG
Source organism: Micromys minutus (assembly GCF_963924665.1). Classification (NCBI taxonomy): domain Eukaryota; kingdom Metazoa; phylum Chordata; class Mammalia; order Rodentia; family Muridae; genus Micromys; species Micromys minutus. The sequence continues at coordinate 13,953,388 of NC_137962.1, read as the reverse complement.
AGTTTCATGAAGTCTTTGTTCCTAATAGCTAAGTAGTACTCCGTTGTGTAAATGTACAAAATTTCTGTATCCATTAATTTGTTGATGGACATCTGGGTTCTTCCCAGCATCTGGCTTAATATAAATAAGGCTGCTATGAACATGGTTGGAGCATCTTTGGGGTATATGCCCAGAAGTGGAATAACTGGGTCTAGCAAGTGAAGGATCTGTATGACAAGAACTTCAGGACTCTGAAGAAAGAAATTGAAGAAGATCTCAGAAGATGAAAAGATCTCCCATGCTATGGATTGGCAGAATGAACATTGTAAAAATGTCCATCTTGCCAAAAGTATTCTACAGATTCAATGAAATCCCCATCAAAATTCCAAATCAATTTTTCATAGAGTTGGAAAAAGCAATTTGCAAATTCATCTGGAATAACAAAAAACCTAGGATAGCAAAATCTATTCTCAAGAATAAAAACACTTCAGTGTCCAAGACCAGCTTGGGCAAACAACCTGGGTTCCCCAAGAACTGGAACAAGCCTCATGGACAAAGAGAAGCCTTTGTATATTAGTCTTATATACCACTTTAATTGCATGCAGAAAGATTACATCAGTTCTAAGACAGGGAAACAAGCAAGTTATCAGTCAAAGGTCCTGTAAACATCTTTCTGGAGGCCAGGTGTGAAGATCAGGGACAAAAGATGGTCTCAAAAGACAAAAACTGCTGAACCTGCCCTGGCTGAATCTTCCCTGTCCAGAGCAACATTCTTGGAGCTTCAAATGCCAATGTACTTCCCTGGGCTTCAGTCCTAAGCGTTTTGTTCTGAACTTCAGATGCATATGTGCTTAAATCTAGCCCTTTTGGGGCACAGCACAAAAGCCAGTTTCCTGCCTATGGTCCCCTTCCAGGTGTCCTGAAAAATTAATATTTCTCCACCACCAGCTGAGCAGAGGTGCCAAAATGGCTCTGCATGTTTCAGGGGGAATCACTATCCCTGATCTCAAGCTATATTACAAAGTAATATATTATAATTATAATTATTATAATTGTGATAAAAAACAAAAAAACAACCAAAACAAAACAACAACAAAAAACAAAACAAAAAAACAAAAACAAACAAACAAAAAAAAAACCAACTACATGGTACTGGTACAGAGATAGGCAGGTAGATCAATGGAACAGAATTGAGGACCCAGATATGAACCCACACACCTATAGTCACTTGATCTTTGACAAAGGAGCTAAAAACATTCAATGGAAAAAAGGATAGCCTCTTCAACAAATAGTGTTGGTTCAACTGGCAGTCAGCATGCAGAAGAATGCAAATCGATCCTTACCTATCTCTTTGTACAAGCTCAACTCAAGTGGATCAAAGATCTCCACATAAAATCAGGTACACTAAAACTATAAGAAGAGAAAGTGGGGAAGGTCTTAGAACACATAGGCACAGGGGAAAACTTCCTGAACAGAACACCAATGGCTTATGCTCTAAGATCAATAATTGACAAATGGAACCTCACGAGATTGCGAAGCTCTTGTAAGGCTAAGGACACTGTAAAGAAGACAAAATGGCAGCCTACAGACTGAGAACGGACCTTTACCAATTCTACATTTGATAGAGGGCTAGTATCCAATATATACAAAGAACTCAAAAAGCTAGACTATAGAGAATTAAATAATCCCATTTAAAAATGGGGTACAGAGCTAAACAAAGAATTCTCCGCTGAGGAAAACTGAATGGCTGAGAAACACCTAAAAAAATGCTCAACATCCCTAGTCATCAAGGAAATGCAAGTCAAAACAACTCTGAGTTACAATGGCCAGCTAGAATGACTAAGATTAAAATCTCAGGTTCGTGTTTTAGTCCCTGGGTGGAGCTGTGTTGGGTTTGGTTAGTTGATCATTTTGTTCTTCCCATGGGGTTGTAGACCCTTTCACCTCCTTCAGTCCTTTCTCTAGCTCCTTCATTGGGGTCCTCATATTCAGTCTGATGGTTAGCTGCAAGAATCCTCCTCTGTATCAGTATGCCTGTGGCAGATACTATGAGGAGACATCCATAACAGGTTCATATATATATATACATATATATATATATATATATATATATATATATGCTTACTAGCTCATAGCATCCCTGAAAGAAGACATTAAAGCAGACTGTTGGACAGGTATTTTATGTTTATTTACTTCAGTGCATGTCTGCCATCAGGTGTATAATGCATGGCCATCCTTCTCACTCCTCTGACTAATCACCTCAGCGTACTTCATTTTATTTCATTGAGGAGTATCCCCTGTATGGCCACTGTCTGTAAAAGTATATGCCAGTGAGCAGGGCATAACAATGCTCAACATCGCTTAATTTAATACTTCTGCAATAGTCACAGATTAGCCAATGTGCTGGCTTCAGAACCAGAAGGTTTTGTTAGTCAAGAGCCCGAGACTAATTAGGCACTTCTGCTTTTACAGATGATGCACAAGCCATTCAAAGGACATCTATTGTGTGCAGCTGACTTAGTCTTGGTTCATGAGCACTCGGTCATCTAGCCTGGCACTCAGCTTTCTGAACTCATCATTCGTAAAGGACAAAGATATCATTTCTCTTCCTGTGGCTTCACCATCATGCACCTACTTGACAATATGATAAAAGTGGTCAGAACTAACTTTAAGGTGTCTGTCAGTTTTTTTCGCCAGTGTGAATAAGACAGAAAGACATCCATAGTTCTAAAGTTATCAGCACCATTTCTTTTTTTGCCATTGACATGCACAAAAATAACATGTGAGTTATTCTGAGACCAGGTAACAGTTTAAACAGAAATCTCAGGAATTCTGTCTTACTCTCTGTTCTTCATCCCCTCCTCCACTCTGGGACACTGACTTTCAGTGTCCTCCCATGTACAGCTGTAGAAAGCATGCCCAGTTCTCCAAACTTCATTGAAGATACCTTCTATCTCTGTCAAGCCATGCTCCCTCACTATGGTGCGGCAGTGCACCCAGACTCTCACAGGGATTAGACCTCTTCTCTCTTACACCACATTTTATCTGTCATAACATGCCCATGGAAATAAGACGGAATATCATCATCGGAGGTTAACGTGGGATGCTCAATTTATGAACGTGACCTGTCACGTCACAAAGATTGTCAAGTTTGAAAGCTAGTATTCATTTCTGAATCCCCCTGGGGTGGGCAGTCTCCTCTTGCCTGTGTAGTCTAAAGTTCATTCTGTAGAAGATGCTTCTCACTATCCTCCCCATCTCTATCTGTAGACTCTTCAGACACAGTAACCCCATAGCCACTATTTCTGTTAACTTACTTTTACAGCCTTAATTTTCTTGTTGCACACCACACTTGAGATTCTCAGGGCTTTACCTGCCAATTGGGATAAACTTGCCTTAAACATCCTTTCTGTTAGCTATGATTTCACTAAGGGACAGTAGCTTCCTTGCTAGGGCATTTGATGATTAGGATTTTAGCATTTCTCAAGCATGCTTTAATATATCTAAAATGAGATTGTGGTCTCAGGACTAGCAGCTGAGAGTTAAAATTTTGGATCTAGTCTTCCTGGAATTGGAGGACAGCTGTTTTCCTCCTGCAGGAAGCCTTCACCAGATTATCTCCCCTCTCCCTTATTTCGGGTGTTTTCAGTGGAGGTCTTGAGAGCTAAATTGGCAGGCAGGAGCCCACACTGCTCTTTTTGAACATCATGGATGTGTGCAGCTCCCCAATAGGATGTTTTAGTGCTTGAACAAAAGAAGAGCCATTTAGGAGTTGTTTTAATTGTGGGTTAACTGCTGTGCCTAGCAGAAAAGGATAATACAGTATCCAGTTGCAGAGAAAAAAAAAAAATCAGGTTTACAGATTCCCATAAGGTGGCGCTGTGTGCCCACAATCCGAGGGAAGAGGGTTCTGTGTTGAGGAACTAGGCTCTACATAAAGCAAAACAACCCTGAAATAAGTTGCTGGTGAGACAGTTTGAGTGAATATTAAGACATCCTTCTAGTTTTCATGAAGCCCTTGTTTTTGGGTTAGGAGAAACTACTCTTTTGGGTCTAAATGCATCACTGATTTCTGGTAAAACATTACTTTTAAAATCAAGTGTTCTTTATATTATTTAGGAAACATCCATTTTTTTTAAAGTTATGCAATGGTGAGAAATAAATAGATATAGATTTTATAGAATCCTCTGTGTTTATGAAATATGATTTGGTCCTTTAATTTATAAGTCTCTACAATAACTTTTCAAAACACCCCCTTACTACCTTATTTGTGGGTTTTTAATGAGAATCTGAAAGATCCGTGAGGTTACATTTTGTTGTAAAATGGTATCACCCTTAATTCTGTTGAATCTAGACAGAAACCTTGTTTGTCAGCTTCTGAGTTTCTATTTTTGTTCACTCCTATATGATACTAACTGAACTCCAGGCCTACTTTCCCTTGGATGGCAATGGGCCCTTAGATAGGTTGATCACCCACAGAGGTTTGTAGGTACCACATCCACCGCAATGAGGCTTGTTCCTAAGGGATTAGAGGATGGAGTCATACATCCTGAGTTGGGTGTATGGTTGTGAGCACATGGCTTCTTTTATATACAAATCATTGCTTTGTTGTCTAAACATTCTCCTGTGGTATGCACAGAAATGTCTTCACTTCTCTCCCAGACCTGTTGGTACAGTGCAAACTTTTTACAGTCAGTAGCAGAGTAGGACTCATAGAACGGTCATGGTCTTACCAATTGGTCCAGTGCATTCTGTGTTTGTGTGTGTGTGGGAGGGGTGGAGATACAACAATTCATGAACAAGTTAAATTAATGCACTATAACCCCCCCAAATATGTAAATCAGATGAGGAAAAGTATTTACTATGTGTCAACTGATTTGATCTAAGATGCAGACATATAGTGACCAATGAGCCTGCTGTCCCCATTGCACTGAGTCTCAAGACTTTCCAGGAAGCACAAGCTGGATCTCCATGGCAATGAAGCCCAGAAGCTCATGCTCCTTCTTTCTGCCGTCACAGGCTGCTCTAGATGGTATCAACCTACGTTAGCACACTTTTCTGCTTACCTAAGCACTCTGAGTCACTGCTCTCCATGACTGTGAGGCCCAAGAGCTCACTTTCCATCTTACCTAAGAGGTGTAGATTTCGTTCTGTGATCCTGAGCCTCACAAAATGCTCAGTTCCTATCTCACTATGAACCTCAAGGGGTCACTTTCCTTGGTTTGCTATAGGAACCATGTACTCAGATCCTGTTCTTCTGCCTGTTTAGTGTGAGCATTCTCATAAAGTGGACCATCATTTTCTAGTTAAAAAAAAAGTGCTGACGAAGACTTTTTTCTCTTCCAAGCATCCTTCGTGCCACTGAGTCCCCTAAACTGCCCTTTGTGTATCTACAGTGGGTTTATATTTGTTGATGTCAACAGGCCACACTCAGTAGTTTATAAAATAATATAGCATACTTTCTAGATGTTTATTAGGTCAGAAATGTGACACGATCTTCTGAACCTAAACTCATGGTGTGAGCCAAAGTGTAGTCCTTTTCTAGAGGCTCTAGAGGAAGCAAGATGATTGGGTTTTTCTTATAAAGGTATCTTTCATAACCAGGCCATGTTTTCTATCTCCTCTTCAAAGAAAACAGGCCTGCATCTCTCTCAGTGATTATATTTATGATGGTTTTTTATACTTCCAGGCACTCTTATAATTTTCAGTTCCTTACAGGGGAAGGGGGGCAGGAAGGGGATTGCAATCAGGTATTGGGATGGGGAGAACAGGGGTAAAAACACTGACCAAAATTATTCCTGTCTTAAAGATCTGCAGGGAAAAAAGTGGAGAAAACAGTTACAGTTACAGGCCCAACTTGGGATCCAGCTCAAGGGAAAGCTCCAAGGTCTGCCACTATTACTGATGCTATGGTGTGCTTATAGGTAGGAACCAACAAGAAGTTTACCAAGACAGATGCAGATACTCAGACTCAATCAATGGACAGAAGCTGGGGACTCCTGTGGTTGAATAAGGCAAAGGTTGGAAGAAGTTGTGGAGGAAGGTGTTCCCATGGGAAGATCAGCAGTCTCTACTAACCTAGTCCCCCGAGATATCTCAAACACTACGCCACCAATCAGGTAGCATTCCCTAGATGGTACTGAGGCCCTTGACACATATACAGCAGAGAACTGCCTGGTCTGGCCTCAGTGAGAGAAGCTGTGCTTAACCCCCGAAGGTCTTGAGGTCCAAGGGAATGGAGAGGCCTGGTGGGGTAGGAGTGGGGAGTGAGAACATCCTCTTGGAGACTGGAGAGGGGGAATGGGATGAGGAATTTTAAAGATTAAATATAATAAAAATATTAGATAAAGTAAAAAAGATTAAATATAATAAAAATATTAGATACCTTCTAATATACAAAGTTACCTTTGTATATACAACATAGATACAATGTCCTAAGAAAAAGGTAGTGATACCCATGGAAAACAATAGTTGCTACCTTTGTGGTAACAATTGCATCCTCATAAATAAATTCATCTTGAATTTGACGTTTTCTCATGTAAAGTGAAAAAGACAGATTTCTCAGTTGGTGTAGCTAAGTAATCAGCGTAACACTCATGCCCCTCTCATTTTAATAAGTAAATATTAGTAGTAGTTTTTTATTTATACTTTCATGTGCATGAATATTGAGCCTCCATATACATCTGTGTACACATGTGCCTGGTGTCCCCCAAAAGTCAGAATATTGCATCAGGTCCTGAGACAGGAGTGTTAAAGATGATTGTGGGCCAACCTGTGGGAAACTGAACCAAGGTCCTCTGGGGGAACAGTCAATGCCATTAACTGCTAAGCCATCTCTTTAGCCATAACAGGAAAACTGAGATTATCATGGCCTCGGTCTCCATTGCTTATGGGTAATGATACTATATATTAATTTCCTAGCTTTGCACAAACAGGAGCAAATCTCACATGACTGGGACTGGAGCCTATTGAAAGTAAATTTGGAGGCAAGTTGCTAAGATGATTAGACATTTTATCAGGTGGCTTCTTATTTTCAGTATTGTTGTGGTTCCAGGTCCTCAGGCAAACTGGAAATGGGTATTGGCAATGACTGTCTAGTTAAGTATGAGGTGACACCTGAAGATATTTGTCCAGTCTAGAAGGACAGGCTCTCACATATTAATCTATGAGCACACGTAATTTAAGTATATTAGGTACAGATTAGGGAAGAAAAGGAGAGATAGAATTGTGATCTATTGGGAATGGAATGATGACTCAGCAGTTAAGAGCACATGCTTCACTTCCAAAAAGACCCAAGTTTGGTAACCATTATCAACCTATATATAGTAACTCACAACCAGCTGTAATTGTAACTCCCAGGTATCTGATAACCTCTTTTGGCCTCCACAAGCATGCATGTGTACACACACACATACACACACATACACACACTCACACTTCTGCTCATGCATGCATACATGCAGTCACTTACATAGGCGCATCCTATTAAAAGTATCAATGCATTTTTTAACATATAGTTACTTGTTGAGTATTGACATAAGATATAGATGTATCTGAAAGAAGAATAGATTTTTTTTCTATCATGAAGATGTTATAGTGTAGACTGGAAAGAAGGCAGAAGTCTAGTAGCATTCTCTAAAATAGAATTTCAGTTACATTGTTGATAAGGAAGGTGTAATGAGACACAGAGATGCATGGTTATCTTCAAAGTCTTAAAAATGGATATTCAGCAGGCAGACACAGAACGCTGGCTCATGAGAATAACTTTAGTTTAATTTCTAACTCATTTGACACACTTAGTATTTTCATCATAATTACTTGGACATATCCTCATCTTTTCAAACAAGTGTGCTGAATATATAAGGTGTGTCCAAGTGTGGATCCTGAGTCCACTTCTCTCTCTAAAAGGTGACACCCTTTCAGGTGCAGATGGCACTGATTAATTCAGTTCTGAAAACACAACGACTCATTTTCTATTTTAAACATAGACTCTCATTATAATTCACTCTGAGTCTTATGGCTGAAGAAAGAAAAAAAATTAAGTTCAACAGTATCCTTACTTTTTCTACCCCTGTTCTTTTGCTAGAAATGGAGCCTCTTATGCAAAGAAGGAAAGGGGGCTTCCCAGAAAAATGATCATCCCAGAAGTAAAGACTCAAAACATGTAGAATCTGTAAATGGATCACAGTGGATGAATTTAGTCCAGAAAAATGTGAACATTTAAATGACATCCTCATAAGAAAACATAAAATAAATCTCAACCATCCAATAGTATTTTATAGAACATTATGAAAGGGGAACAAAAATTGTCCCTGGAGATGAGGTTGTAGCAAAGGTCCATCAACTTTGCCTACATAATCCTACATTGTTATAGATAGAGATACAAAAGACAGAAAAGTAGGAAGAGGCATACAATGAGGTGGGAAAGCAAATAGTACAGAGTCTACTAATAAGACATATGTAAAGAATTTGTAAGTTAAAGAAAGTGATAGTTACTTTATTGAAGGCATAATGTAAAGGTGTTTTTCACTTAAGATGAGCTTTGAACTTGGTGTGGTAGTGTACTGTTGCAGCCTCTGACTTGGAAGATGGCAGCAGGAGTTGACCTCCCTGTGAGTCTGTTTCTAAAATATCTTACAAAATAAATGTGAAGGATGATTAAACACTGAGGATTTGTGAGATGGAGCTGTAGATACAAAATGAGAGATACAACCACACCCAAGGTCTGATCAAGAAGAAAAGCACGGACTTGAGTCACCAGGCCTAGAAACATCATAAGCAGGCTTGGGTTTTGACAGATATTGGAGAAATTTGTTCCTAGCCTCACAGATTTCTTATGCTAGAGAAAATGCTATTGAAATAGACATCACTACATAAAATAATGAGAATTGTTTTGTTTTCTATATCTTGTGGCCCCGTTTTATTCATGCCATTATATATGATAAATATAGATGAAGAGAGAAGGCATTTGTTCACGGTTCATTCTGCACCTGCCGGTGCAATTTGCAGCATTTCATGGGGGAATTTTCAACATGGGAATTGTTTCCAATTTTTCAAATATATAATTTTAGTCTCTGATGAGAGAAATTTCTTTCTTATGGTGACACAACAATTGGTTGGAGAAGTGAGATTTGAATAAGGTTTAATTTACCCAAAGTCAATATCCTTCCAGGTGTCTCACTCAACTATGGCTGAAACTCTCCTTCTCTCACTATTCAATTTCATACACAGTAATTTAGTTAAAGTCTCTATTACTATGATAAAGCACAATGACCAAAATCAGCTTGAGGAGGAAAAGACTTATCCACCTTACAGTTCTGTACTTTGGCCCATCATCTAAAAAGTCAGGGAAGTGCAGAAATTCAAGACAGGAACCTGGAGACAGAAAATAATGAAGAAGCCATAGAAGACATGTTACGTACTGCCCAGCTCGCCTTAGCATGATCAATTTTTCCGTACAGGAACCATTATTTCTTGCCCAGAAGTGACTCCATCTGATGTGTGCTGGGCCTTCAGTTATCAATTATTAATCAAAAATTACCACATAGGCTTGTATTAAGGCCAAACTGATTGAGGTATTTTCTTAATAAGGTTTCCATCTTCTCTACTATATAGAGCTATGTGTGAATCTGACAAAAACCAGTCAGTACAGCCAGGCTTTTTGTAGCATCATTGGTTTATCATTGTTTTCTAACTTCCCCCTACTATATGTTGGAACTACTCTGTCCCATCAAAATATTACAGATGGTTCAGTGTTGCACAAGGGTGAAATTTCTCCTGCTTCAGAGCTGAGAAGCACTGATTTGGAGTCACATTTGATGTTTGTGGAACAAAATATTTCAATATGATTGCTCCCCAGACACTCACTTTGTTTCCTCCTAAACCTTTTCCTCTGTGTAATAGATTCTTTATGACAACACTCTTATCCAACCACCACACAAAACAGATACTTCAGAATCATCCTAGACTCCTTTTGCTCTCCAAATTGCGTGAATCATTTACTTCCAAACATTCTATAGCTTGCTCTCATTCTTTCAAGACTTACCATAGCTTCCCAAAACCTTCAATGAAGGAGGTGAAGGCATGGCATGTAACTCATGACTAGCACACACATGTTTGCACAAGCAATAGAGTGTTGCTGGACATTCAAACAATTCACTATTCTTCACATAAAAGGTCCTTTACATTATGATACATGATACCCATCACTTCCCAAATGTCTGTCAACAAATCTTTGCATATAAACTTTTGTTTCCTCCAATTAGTTTTATACACAGCTCTATGGTCAAGGAACAGTTCTCAACGACCAGTAAAAGAAAGAGAAGGAAGAAAGAATTGTTTGCTTTATAGCTATTTTTCCTTTGATTTTTTTTTTTTTGCTAGAACTTTCTTATCCTTTGCTTTGGCATTGAAAGTGATGACAACTAATATAGTACTGCTTGTCAAAACTATTCTTTGTTAAGATGTGTTGGCATGGCAAAATTAAAATCAAAGAATAAGAGAAAGCATTCTGTTACTACTGAACACTCTCTACTTATGACATTTGCATTGTCCTTTCTAACATTTTGGTTGTGTTTATTTTACAGCCATCCTAATATATTGTTCTGAAGGCAAATGGTGAATAGAGAAGATGAGAAAAAAAAAATACTGTGTACGAATGTTAGCCGGAGGCAGGACAGCCAGGAAGCCAACATAGTGTACAAGGGATTAATAAATATTACGGTACTTAATACATTATTAAGGTCATGTTGACAAGTGTTTTCTCATCTGATATAAGGCAATGATGAAGACCAAAGCAACAATTTCACTAAAGTCTAAATTGGTGATCCAAGTTTGTAGAGATTACAAACAGGAGAATAGACATCTTAAAGAGCCACGTCATAAAAACACCCACCTTAACTTGGGTGAACTCACAAAGGCTGCCTCCCTGGAGCTTCCTGTTTAAATAGCAGATAGGATACTGAAGGGAAGCTATTCTCCCTTATTGACGTGACCAAAGAACCCAGTGTGTGGAATCAACATGCACATATACTTTGCTATATGAGGTCAGCATAAACCATAGAAATGCCTGGCACCGAGTGTCATGTTGCATTAATTCAAATGAGTGGTGATGAGCTGCTCTTTATGGGGAGTCCTGTAGGAAAACAGTTTTTTACCTTGTTTTTGTAATGCCAATAATAATTTTAGGTTTCATTGTGAATAAAGAATGCAGGAGGGAAGCAAATGAGAAGAAACAGTTAAGAACTAGGAGCCTGTATAAGACTCAGGAGAGAAATAGCATTTGGGGAATAGACACAGCAGGAAAACATAGGCATAGCTTATCCAAATATTTCACTGCTGTAGTGTTATAAAGTCAGGAAATGCAAAAACTCAGAGATTAATGATTCTGAGTTATTCCCCTTTGATTCCTACTCTTCTTGTACTCTGGGCAAGGAAACCACCCAATTGTCATCTCACTATGGGTAGGATTTGCTGTTCTCAAGACATTTCTTTAAGCTCCGTGACTTCACTGTGTAGGTCACTGCCTTTAATTCTGAATTCACACAGCAAGAAAGGTTATACTTCATTTTAATTAGATTCAATCAATATTTACCAAAAGTCATTAGGGTTAATGCATTTAATATAGTAGTTTCTACAGAGAAGAATACTTAAAATGAAAGGTAAGGATTTCTCATTTTCAATGTTTGTGATACAATAGAAATTGAAAATAATAAAGACAATTCAAAAACATGCATCTTTCAGTTAAAAGTGAAGAGCTACAGATAAAAAAATATTTAAAACAGTATACATTTTATTCTATACACTTAGGAGGTCTAGCAAATGTGTATAAAAAGAAAAACCTTTTCCTGTGTGTTTTGATGATAAAAATGCACATGTAATCTGGAGTTTATTACTGGAATTAAAGAAGCATATATAAAAAGAGAAGAAAGGAACAATGTTGGTATTCCATACTTCAAAAGTCAGTTGTCTTTCATGGGCTGCTCTCCTTTGCTCTGGAAAATTTGTGAGATTTGTTTTGTAGACTTTGTTGGGGTTTAGCATGTCTGGTGTCCCAGCATGAGCTGTAGAAGTCTGAGCCATGATACCTGGGAATGGGTAATGGTAGATCAGTGAAGAAAGAATGGCAACATAAAAGAACATGAAGTCACACCAAGTGCTCCTTATTTAGCCAATCATGCCTTTCATGTCAAAGCAGACTGATTTCCATGCCCAAAGTCCTATGCAGCCGTTTCTGGGATTCATTTTATTCCTGTCAGGGAGAAATTCTGCATCATTCCAAGACTGTGACATTTCACATCAAGAATGTCAAAGATTAGGTGTCATATCTCACCCAGATGTGGAGACCCAGGGTCACTGTCACCAGAGTGTGCATCATGGTGGATAAAAATTTGCTTCAATGTTACCTGGAAGTTAAAATCTGTTTCATATTATCAGTTTGTTCTTTCTTTCACTAATGAAGAACAACGTTCTACAGTAAACAGATTCTAAGTTAGTTTCATTTCTCCTGTCTTAGGTAACTTCTCAATGAAGCCCTTTATGTCTATGTGTGAAAAAGGAGCCACTTTTCTGTTGCTGCAATCAACAATCTTATAGAAGCAACACTAGGTAGGACAATTTGTGTGGGGTTCATGGCAGCTGGGTTGCTTCACAGCTGAATAGATCAAGGAGCAGATTAAAGGCAATGCCAACACTCTGGTAAATTAAAAAAAAAATATTTCTATTCAGTCTGGGACTCCATCTGTATTAATTACTTTTTGACTGCTGTGATAAAACACCAAGACTAAGAAAACATTAAATAAATCTATTTAATTTAGGTTTATGGTTTTAGGGGGATAAGAAGAGGAAATGTGGCAACAAGAAGGAACTACATCTGAGTGCTCGGTTATTTGAACACACAAGCAGAGAGACAGTTAATAAAGAATAGCACTTTGAAACCTCAGTGCTCTCCCCTAGTAGCATACTTCATCCAGCAAGACCATACCTCCAAAATTTGCACAAACAGGAACACAAACTGGCAACCAACTACTAAATCATCTTAGCTTATGAGGGAATTCTCATTCAAACTACCAGGTTATCCTAATGCACTTGGTAGCCACCTACAGTATGGGTCTTTTTCATTTAGTTAAACTTAAATGGAAATATACTTCACACATCTGGATGATTCCCAATCAAACTAAATGGACAATCATTGCTAATTGACTTCTGTCCCATACATCCTGATGATAGTGAGAGGACTGTACGGGGATACTCATCTTTGAATCAGAGGATAGAGGCCCCTGGCATATTTACTTACAAATCAGATATAATTTGGGGTAGGATCACTTATATCTATGTGCAGACCCCGCTTGGGGACCTGCACTGAGCATTAGCATAAAGCAATTTGGGTCAACCCAATACAGTCATTAAAAACAAAATTCTTCTGAAGAAGATGAGATTCAAATGATCTGATTCATAAATGTCCCATGGTAAACTTACACCTTGTATCAATACATGTCTGTGCTCACATTTACGTCATTGTTGAAAGTATCATGTCTTTCTGTACAAGGATGTTTGCATGATCATGAGGAAAGGAAGGTGACATTAAAACTTATTTATTGGTCAGAGAGTGGAGAGGTATATGACCTAGAGTTAATGAATATATCATTTTTCTGTATCTTACCCAAGCACTGACTCCATCTCTGAAATTTCCCTAAATTTCTTTAAATTGAGCCTTCATGCTCACCTGGAGCTCGTCTTGGTAAATGGTAAACCCCAGCATACTGGACTTCTGCAGAAAACCAAAAAAACAAAACAAAACAAAACAAAACAAAACAAAAAAAACAACAACAACAACAAAAAAACACTCTTTGCTTTTGCATACTATTTGAGTCCCAGGTTTTGTTTTTCAAGGAATCATAGACCCTTACAAATGAAAGGAAAGGAGAGTAGGGAAGGAAAGAAGGAAGGAAGGAAGGAAAGACAGAAATTGCAAGTTAGTTGAAGGGAGAGGGCTGATAGTTTTTAGAGAGCATTTGTGAGGGATGTGGTTGATAGATAAAGGGCCATGTATGCCTTATATAACACAGATCCAGAGAGTGAGCTGTTAAGTCTCTTTTGTTCCAGAGAAGAATAACACTTTCTTACTCAGCTAACCCAGTTTACATGTGGAGACTAAAGATGTTTATAACAATTTTCCATGAATAACTAAACCGGCAGCACATATCATTGTATAAAATGGTGTTACAGGATATTTGATTAGTGGACTTAGAAAACCTAATTGTTAGCAAAATATAAAAGCTTAAATGCAGTGAGGTGTGTCCTGAGGAGATGCATTTTGGGTGTGCCTCAAAATGCCTTAATAGATAAGAATGCTAAGAAATGGAAAGTTCCTGCGTATTGTATGGAAAGTGGCTTGGGAGAGTTCTTCTGTTCTTTGTTCCATGACCCTAGGAAACGTCATTCCAGTAGCCTCCAGCTACTTCAAGGTAAAAGTGTAATACTTCAGCCCTACTGACCTCTACCTTGCCCTCAAGAAGCAGCTGGGAGAACACAGGTGAGACATTATTTTAGGATAGAGACCTAAGGCCTCTAGGGTTTAAAGAAGTTCCAGGCTTGGTGGAATGACAGAGATAGCAAGAGATTTCTAAAGAGCTAGCAGTTTAGTTGGAGAGTCAGACTTACAAAGATATCTTTTGTATGTAGTAAAGAAAATAAAGGTATCTCTCTGACCAAGCAGGTTTTTAGTTCAGATTTTTCCTCTCATATCATTGTTGCTATAAAAAATAGATAATTTAAATTGTTACAAAATGGAAAAATTGTCTCTAGATTTCTGATGATTCTTCTTTACAATATAACAGAGACTTTGTCTGTCTCAATCAAGGATAAGGACTTGGGAAATTCCACTTATTCCTCAATACAAAGCATCCACCATTTATGTCAGATCTCAGTTTTTATTTTAAAGTGTTTCCCAGATACTCTGCAGACTACTATACATAAAAGAATAAGGAACAAGTCCTGATTTTTTTGTCCTTATGATAAATACAACCCTAAGATTGTCATACACAGACATGTTTCAGGCAGGAACCCAAAACACAAATATTCTGGTGAAGAGGTTGGGAGGAGTTCGAGTGCATTGCGGCAAAGCACCTTAACAGTCATCAGGGGCAACTTGTGTTGGATCAAGCACTCTGCCATTGATTCACCTTTTTCCAGGAGAGAACATTAAAGCCCTTGGGGAGGCTGATTTCTGGGCAGTTTGGAGGAAGTAGGGCTAGATGAAAGGCAGGCCTCAAATGCTAAACAGTTTTTTACCACTACACACTGGAAAATAATCAAATAGATCCTATTTGTTCAAGGGATATACTCAGAAGATCCTTAACCACAGAAACTGACTTCTATTCTTTGGAAGTTGCATTTTAATACACAAATCTAAAGAAGCTAAGTTACAAGGAGAGGAGTCATATGGGATGAATCTCTGAGAAGAGGATTGAGGGAGGAAACTTGATGGAGGACAGGGAACAAGAGGGTGAGACAAGCAGGAAGAATCAAGTAGGTGGAAGGATGAAGAGAGAGGTTTCTTGGAGAGAGAACTCCAATCATTGTAGATGGGGGGCATCTCTGGGAAAAGCTATAACATAGAACAATGAGAACTCCCTGTAATCTATGAGGGTGTGACACATAGATAAGAATCCTAGCAATGAGGCATGTGGAACTTGGAGGGTCCATATCCTATAACCAGTATAGAGTTCTGATGGAGGGGTTGAGGTAGCAATCCAGCCACGAAACCTTAGAACCACAATTTGTCCTGCCTACAACTGTGCAAGTGTAAGATGGAAAAGAGACTGAGGGAATAAACAACCAGTGACTGGCCCAATCTAAGACCCATACCATAAGAGAGAACCTACCCCTGACACTGTTAATCATGTTCTGCTATACTAGCAGACAGGAACCTAGCATAATCATTACCCAACAGTCTTCAGCCAGTAACTGATGCAAAGTGATTAATAGAAACATAATCAAACATAAGGAGAGGCTTGTGGGAAGGAGGAAATGAAGGAGCCAGAGAGGTCAAAGACAACACAAGAAAATGGAGAAACCTGGACCCATAGAGACCCACAGAGATTGAACAACTATCAGAGAGCCTGCATGTGGACAGATATTGGCTCACAGCACATATGTAACAGTTATGCACTTTGGTGTTCATGTGGAGTTCTTAACAGCAGAAACAGGGGATGTCTCTGACTCTGTTGCCTGCATTTAGATCCCATTCCTCTGACTAGGCTGCCTTGTCTAGCCACAATAGTAAATGTACCTAGTCTTACTGCAACTTGATATACCAAGGTGGGGTGACATAAATGGGAGGCTTCTCCTTTTCTGAGGAGCCTAGGAGGTTGGGGGAATAGGGTTGAGGACAAGGAGAAAAAGAGAGAGGGAGAGATTCGATTGCCATGTAAAGTAAATATTATTTTTTGAAAAAATAATGAGGACAAAACAAGCAAGCACACAAGCAAACAAACACACAAAAAGAGCAAGCTCAGAAAAAAGCCAAAGCAACCTGATTAAAACATTGCCTACCCAGGGACTTCAACAACTTAATTTTTCATTGCTGCAGAATTGTTGAGGCATGGTGTCGCACATGCACTTTCCCCAGGAGTCTCCATATGGGTTGGCATTTTAAATTAATTATTAGATCATATCCACCCCCTTTTCTACCCTAGAACAATCATTATTTTATTAATACTCTCAACGCATGTCCTCACAAGCCATATACCTGACTCCTAAATGACCAACATCTGTTCTTTAAATACTTCATGACTCAGTATCCTGCTTATTAACTTTCCATGTCCAAAGCTAATTCCAGGCTTGGAATTACAAGAGAAAATCTCCAAAGATTTTTTCCTATTAGATGTCTAAAAGAACTCACCAGACTCCACAGAACATACCCTTGTGAAGTCTTATTTATATAAAGGCTTAGGACAGGAAGAGAAGGGAAAATGAACATCAGAGGTCACAGAGCCAACTTCAGGCATTCATGAAACTCTGTGCTACAGAGTATCCAGTAAGGCGAAACCTGCTGGCTCTGCTGTGAGCTGAAAGCCTTTGGCACACTGCTGGGTGAGTGTAAATTTTAACAAGCTGTGGTGCATAAATAAAACCCAAGCAGGGAAGTGGAGACAAGATAATTGTTGATGCTTGGTGCCTGGTAAGATGTAGTGTTTGTAAACCCTTAGGAGCTCAGTCTCCTATAAGAAATGAAGAAAGTCATCTAAGTTTGTTCCTACACACTCACATACATGTATAACTTTGAATACAACTTTAACATGTTATAAAGTCTTGATACCCAGGTCATCAACTCCCTGGGAAGAGTTGTATTTCATACTGAGCATAGAAAGCTGTTAGACAAGGAACCCATTTAAGAGCAGGAGTCCATTTGAAGCAGTCTGGAGGCTGTCATCAAGACACGCAGCTTTCTACTTCCTTACAGATGCTGCCAGATATGAAACAATCCTGACAACCTAATTACTCTTCCTCTGACAGCCAATAGAATCCTTCCTATTCCTGGGCACATTTGCCCTGCTATTTTTTTCCTTCTGCAACTCTTTAACGAGAGATAATGGGTCTGCTTTCGACTTTCTTTCAGGTTTGTAAGAAAAATCCCTGAATATTCCTTTCTTGCCTCACAGTGTGTGCCCTACATCAGCTATGATTACCAGCCAAACCACTGCATGTCTGTGCCGAGTTATACAACGCCCATTGTGCTAGCCTCACACCCAGCTTGCTCACATCTTGCTAAAACCTCTTGGTTTTCATTGTTCATCCTGCAGGGATTTCTTTCATGGGCTTCTCTGGAGGTCCACAGGAATAGCACATAGCCTTTGGTGTCTAGCTAACAGACAAAGCATTTCTGTTGCTTTCCATTATGATCAACAAGGCGGCACTTGTCCAGTGAAAGAAAGCCACAAAACGTGAACACAGAGTTCAGCATTAGCTACCCTTGTTTTAAAATATGTTCTGTTTTACACTTACTAGTGTGAGGCTGCTGCCTTTGTCTGCCATCTAGTTTTTAAAGAATCCTTAATGACAATGTTTATCCTGATATTCTATCTTTAGATTCTCTGATCTAGCTGTTTTCTGCTGAAGCATGGGGAATGGGTATTGTTAACATACCAAAATGAATCACTAAAATTGTCCTGGAGCTTTCTGTAACTATCTCTTTTCTTTCAGAGCCTGACTTTTGGCTCCTTATCACAGATATGAACCCACTTCTGCCTTGTAGTTCACCCCTTGGCTATCACTTTCCCTATGAAAACAATTATAATTTATTTTATTCTAGATGAACACAGGATACCTGGGTCTTTTTGAGTTTCCATAATATCCCAAGGAGCAGGAGCATAGGAGCAAAGCATGTATGGCTTGAGTCTTGGCTTGACCATTTGTCCATCATACATATTTGGGACAGCCCTTGTTGATGTCTCTGAGTTCAGTCTTCTTCCCTATGAAATGCTACTTGTCGACTCTAATGTGGAGCTCCTTTCAATGCTTTCCTGAGACTCCATTTCTACACATGTAAAATGACTGACAGTGGTCCTCTCTAGATGTGGTGTGAACCATGAATGAACTGATACATGTGACACCCTGGGCAACAAAAGTTCATTATTTGTTAGCTTCAGTTATTTTATGAACCATAGAAAGAGTCTACTAAAATTATGCTTTAAAGAGCAGATATTTAAGGAATAAATATGAGAAGACTAAGGAAGCAGGAATGGATGTCATAGAGGCTCTAGACTAAGCAGAATGAAGGAGTGAAGATGGGGCAAGACTTGGAAGGCAAGACTAAGTTCCATCCTGTCGGAACTCTATTGTAACAATACTGGGATTCATGGTTAAGAAGTCAACACTGGAACTCAAGTGCCATGATCTCCCTAAGTAAGAGGCATTCTTTCCTGTATTTTCTTTTCAATAAGGCAAAATACATAAATTTTTATTTAAATGTTATTTAAAATATATAATTTAACAATAGCAAATAATAACAACAACAATAATTATAGAGATGGGACACTGGAAAGTTTGGAGACTGGACAGGTAAGGAGGGAAGAGATTTAATTCTATTTTATTTTTCTCTAAAGGCAATATTTTTAAAGTTGCAGCATTCTTTGGTGAGTGCCTTCCAGAAAATGCTGGCCCACATCCCACATCTTTTCCCATTAGAAGCAATCTCACTTCTCTCTGTCTCCAGATGCTTGTCACTAAAGAATGCGCTTCAGCCCCCCTTCTGACCTCCTTGATCCAAGTCACTCCACTTAAATCGTGTCTTTAAAAAGAAGGTGGAAACCAAACCTCAAAGCAGTTCATTTGGTAGTTCTTGGGTTTCAGGAATCAAAGAGAGTTGTCAGCATCCTGAGTGCTCTAATGAGTTTGCAGGGGAGCATGAGTCATGTCTAGGGACCTTGGTTCTGAAAGAGTCTCAGTGCCCACAGGGAGAGAAGTTCTGTTGGGGCAGCAGCTACACTGAAGTCACCTCAAGGGAGAGCTGGACTCTGATCCTAGTAGTGTTGCTTCCTGTCTAGATGACCCCAGGACACATAACTTCTAAGATCTCTTCCACTCTTTAAAGTTCTTCCCTTTGAGACAAACACCATAGTGAAAAGAACATGATTCTTATAATCTGGTTCAAACAGCTGCGTTCCTGGTTATTTTATCAGCACTAAGGTTATCTATGATAACTCAGTGGCTTATCACTCTCCTTCCTATAGAACTCATTTTATCTGCATAACACAATTTGAAAGGCTACAGAAACATGGTTTGGGAAGGTTGAATTCATATCTATGATGGAAAGGAGGAGGCCTAAAAAGTTGGAAGAATTCTGTTAACCATTTTCTTTTCTCCAAGCCATTGAGAAGTCCAGGCTATTGAAATGGAAAATGACAATCATTAGAGAAAAGAAAAACAGCTTAAACCTGGTCTTTTGTTCTTGCAGTGTGTGATTTGAATGGGAAATATCCCACATAGGCTCTGGTAAAAAGACTTGTTTTTTATCTGGTGTGGCTAATGTGAGCCTGGATGAATAATGGGGCATCCTCAGCCTTGGATTAAGTCACTCATAAAATCATGGTTGTCTATACCCCCTTGGTGGTACTGTTTCTGCTTCCCAGCTGCCATGGAGTGGGCATATTTTCTCTACTGTGCCTTTCTGTCTAAGGTGTTTTTGCACAGCCACAGGCAGACAATACCCATAGACTGAAGTTTTGAATCGCTTATCTAAACATACCTTTTGTCTTTGAACTTTTTTCTCATGGCAGTGACATAATAGCTCCCTGACCTATGCAAACACAAACACACACACATATGTGTGTGTGAGTGTATATATATATATATATATATATATATATATATATATATATATATGTGTGTGTGTGTGTGTGTGTGTGTGTGTGTGTGTGTGTGTGTGTACAATGATGATGAAAAATAATAATATTCAGTAGGTTTTTTAAATATATAGTTTAATAAACAAAACTTTAGTTCTCTAGTAAAACTTCACTTGTAAATTCAAGTGAGGAATTGGAGGATAGCTCATTGAGTATAGTGCTTGCTCTATAAGCCTGAAGAAGTGAGTTTGAATCACCATCAACCAATAAATGCTATGCATGGTGGCATATTTCTGTAACCCCAGCACTAGGGCATGGGAGGTAATGACAGGAGGCTCCCCAAATACGACAGGCCAGCCAGTCCAGCATATCTGTGAGCTCCAGGTGGAATGAAAATGTTTTTCTCCTAAAAGTAAGGTGGATAGTGTTAGAGAAAGATAAATGAAGTGAATACATGCCCTTCAGAGGCACATGGGCATACACATGTGTACACTCAGAAAGACATGTACACACATACATACAATCAAAGACATATATGAGAAAACAAAATTTTCTTGTGAAAACAAAGTTGTAAAATAAAAGGGAGGAGGGGAAGAGGACAAGGAGACATTAAGGAGGAGGGACAGGTCGGGTGTGAGAGAGGATAAACCAAGAAAGACAAAGGAAGAAACAATACACAGGGTTCTGCTCATGATAGCAACAGGAATTACAATGTGCACAGTAAGAATCTTAAGACATGTAAATCTCTGAAACACACAGAAAAGCAGCTTGAAGGGCATTACTTTCTCAGAATCAAGAAGCTATTGCCTTACTGTATTAACTGTGGGTGTTACTAATTGAATCCAGGAATGGATAGTCCCCAGATTCTACAGTTTTCAAGGATGTTCCTTGCAAAATGCATGAATTCACTCAAATTTGCAACAGTCTGATCCTTTTGAGAAATACCAAAAAGTAAACGGAAAAATAACAGAAATGTATCTGTGAAAATCATAAAGAAGACTCTATCTCACAAGAATATGAACTCTCCAGGAATTTTTTTTTCTTTTCTTCTTTAAAAATCTTGGTTGACAAAGGGGGAATTATTATAGACTGATTTGTCTTGGAAACAGCCACGGTTCTTTCCAGATTTCATTATTACTTTCATATTTCCCATTTCCCACCATTATGGTAAAAGAAGATTTTTCCTTTCACAGCTCACAGCTGTAAGTTACAAAGAGCAGAGAATGCATGAATATATTTTCAGGGTGTCTAGGAGGAACCCACATTTGGATTTTCAGGAACATTTTACCTTCATTACTATTTATTTAATTATATGTCATTTTATATAAATCCTGCTTATTTATTAGATTCTACTATAATAAGAATGGCAGTTGCTTTTACCTTCTCAGGGCTTGTAAAGCAAGTTTAAAGATTCCAAAAAAAGGCAATTTTCAGCGAATTCATTCATTTTGCAATGGACAACCTTAAAAACTGTACGATTTGCGGCATCAAATCTTCATTCAATTAGTAGTACCCACAGATAACTTGATAAGGAAACAGCTTATGTATTCCGAGAACTTAATGCCCTTCTAAGTTTTAAAACACTAAAGAGAAGTGGTGTTTTATTGTTTTGTTGATATTCTAAAGTTTAGTATACTTTTTGTATTTATTGAAATGCAGAGAACATTAACTTTCAGACAAGAAATCCAAGTCCCTATGCCTGGAAGCTCACGGACACAAGAGGACAAGCTACTACTGATGTTTTCCTAAACCAATATAAAATTTTAATTGCATTTTAAATACTTTTCCTTCTACCTACAGAGAAGTTCTTGCTTTTCATCAGAGACACTTCTTTTTCCTATTGATAAATATTACAGAGATCCACGACTGGTCAGATATAAATAATATTATGTATCTCTAGGGTTCCCTGTCCTAATTGCTACAGCTACAATCTAACTCAGGGGACATTCCAGGAGAGGGAGAAGAAAGACTGTCAGAGTCAAAGGACCAGGATACCTGCTATGAGAAAGTGTTTTCCAGAATGAAAAGGAAACCCTGTCAATGAAATCTCAACAATATGGTCTCCTAACAAGTTGTCCTTACTGATAACAACAGTTAGCTTATAAATATTGAGGAGGAAATTCTCAAAGTGCCACTTCTAGATAAAGAGCTAGGTCTAGTCTATGGTTGAGGAGAGAAGGTGAAACAGAATTTTTTATGGCTTAAGCCTGTGATGTTATATCCAATACCAATGAGTCAGTCCGAGAAACAGGTAGAAATAACATTAAATATGCATAGCAAATTAAGTCTGTATATATTTGTGTATTTGTGTGGTCATATAAAAGTGTCAAAAATTAAATAAAATTGGATGAATATGGAGTGGAACTATCCACTGCCATTATAATGAGACTGTGATAATTACATTTAAGATTATGTCACATTTCCTTCACAACTCACCTAAACCAAGTATTAAGTCTTTCTTCAAACTAACCCCATCCTTAATTTATTCAGACTTTACTCTGTACTGAGTGGGAAATGTGACCACTACTTTTGCATTTTTCAGTCTCTGTCCCCAATAAAATGTGAACAAGAAAAAGAACTGAAAAATGTGAATGAGCTATGTGCACTCCAAAGACTGATTAGGAAAGGGGACATACTTTCTAAAGGTGCTGAAGAATTAGGACCTCTTTCACAGCTATGTCTCTCCTTCACTTAAGATGGATGAGAATTTAGTCACAAGACCTCACATCTATGCCACTTTGCCTTAAGAAAAGAATAAAGAGGCCGTGCCCTTTCCCCTCCCCTCAGAAGTAATTAGTTGGATTGGAAGAGATTGAATTTGTAGGTAGAGGGTCCAATCATTCTCAGGGGATCTGTACAATATGGCTTTGGGCTTCTTGGTTTCACTTAGCTCTTGAGAAGCAGATTCAAAATAAGATATTTAGACGAGGGTCTAGGAGAGATCCAGGGACACAGGCCTGGTAAGAAGGTGCTCCGAGAAGCCGGGGGGCAAAGAGGTATGTGCCATGCACTTGGAACGTACGCCCCACCCAGATTGGTACAGGGGAGCAGGAACCCTGCCTTAGGGTATCTGTTACCACCTGGTGGCCCGTGCATGCAGAACAGGAAATCAGGCTATCTGCCACAAGGAACAGCAGAGATCTAGGGACACAGGCCAGGTACAAGGGAGAGAGGAGAACCAATTACTAACAACAAGACCACATATAATCACAGACAACAAGATGGCAAGAGGAAAGCAAAAGAGCTTAACTCAGGAAAAGAAAGACAACCTTGCAACACCAGAACCCAGCTCTCCCATCACAGCAAACAGCAGAATGGGAAACACTCCAGAAAAAAGACTCAGAACCGAAATCATACCTCAAGATGATGATAAAGATCTTTAAACAAGAACAAGAGGAAAAGCATAAAGAAATAGAAGCTTTAAAAGAGGAAACAAGAAAAACACTTAAATAAAAGAACTAAAGGAAAACAGAACTAAAGCATTGAAGGAATGGAAGAAGGAATTTAAAATGGAAACAATAAAGAAAACACTAAAAGACACAACCCTAGAAGTAGAAAACCTAAAACAGAAATCAGGAGTCACAGATGCAAGCATCTCTAACAGACAACAAGAGATGAAAGAGAGAATCTCAGGTGCAGAAGACAACATTGAAAACATAGACAAAACAGTCAAAGAAGATGCAAAAACCAAAAACTTCCTAACCTAAAATGTCCAGGAGATCCAGGACACAATGAGAAGGCCAAACCTAAGGATAATGGGAATAGAAGAGGGTGAAGAATATCAACTAACAGGCACAGTAAGTATCTTCAAAAAATCGTAGAAGAAAACTTCTCAACCCTTAAGAATGAGATGACCATGAGCATGAAAGAAGCCTACAGAACTCCAAATAGAGTGGACCAGAAAAGAAATTCCTCCCAACACATAATAGTCAAAATGCCAAGTGCCCAAAGCAAAGAAAGAATACTAAAAGCAGTAAGGAGAAAAGGTCATGTAACATATAAAGGCAGACCAATAAGAATCACACCTGATTTCTCAACAGAGACTATGAAACTAGAAGATCCTGGACAGACATCATGCAGACCCTAAAAGAAAACAAATTTCAGCCCAAGTTGCTATACCCAGCAAAACGCTCAATCACCATAGATGGAGAGAACAAGCTATTCCAAGACAAAACTAAATTTAAACAATATCTGACCACAAACTCAGCACTACAACAAATTATAGGTGGAAAACCTATAAAACAAGGAAGGAAACTACATCCTAGTAAAAACGAGAAAATACCTAAGCAAGAGAAACAAAAGAAGAAAGACACACAGGCAAAATTCTACCTTTAAACACAAAAATATCAGGAAAGAGAAACCACTATTCCTTAATATCTATTACAATAAATGGATTCAATTCACCAATAAAAAGCTATAGGCTGTCAGACTGGATCCATGAACAGAATGCAGAATTTTGCTGCAGACAGGAAACTCATCTCAGAGACGAAGATAGACACTATCTCAGAGTATAAGTTTGGGGAAAAAAAACTTCCAAGCAAAATAGCCCCAAAAATGAAGCTAAAGTGGCCATTCTAATATTTAACAAAGTAGATTTTCAAATCAAAGTTATCAAAAAAGTTAATGAAGGGCACTTTTAACTCATTACAGGGAAAATTTGTCAGGAGGAAGTCTCAATCTTTAACATATATGTTCCAAATACAAGAACACAAATTCATAAAAGAAACCCTACTAAAGCTCAAAAGTACATTGTACCCCACACAATAATAGTGGGAGACCTGAACATCCCACTCTCACCAATGGATAGATTATGCAAACAGAATCTGAACAAGGACACAGCACAACTAGCAGAGGTAAGAAGCAATTGAAATTAATAGATATCTACAGAACATATCATCCTGAAACAAAAGAATAAACCTTCTTCTCAGGACCTCACGGCACCTTCTCCAAAACTGACCATATAATCAGTCACAAAACAAGCCTCAGTAGATATAAGAAGATTGAAAGACTCCCATGCATCCTATTAGATCAACACTGTCTTAACTCTGGTCTTAAATAACAACAAAGACAACAAAAAGCCCATATACAGATGGAAACTAAACAATGCACTATTAAACTATATCAGGATCAAAGAAGAAATAAAGAAAGTAATTAAGAATTTTCTAGAATTTAATGAAAATGAAAAAACACAACATACCCAAACATATGGGATGCAATGAAAGCAGTACTGAGAGGAAAACTCATAGCTCTGGGTGCTTCCAAAAAGAAAATGGAGAGATCATACACAAGCAACTTGACAGCACTGTTAAAAGCTCTAGAACAAAAGGAAACATATACACCCAAAAGGAGTAGATGGCAATTAATAATCAGACTCATAGCAGAAAGTGACCAAATAGAAACAAAAAGAACCATTCAAAGAATCATCAAAACCAAGAGCTGGTTCTTTGATAAAATTAAAAAGATTGATAAAAACTAAGTCATACTAACTAGAAGGCAAAGGGAGCATATCCAAATTGACAAAATCAAAATTGAAAGTGGAGACATAATAACTGAAACTGAAGAAATTCAAGAAATCATCAGATCCTACTACAAAAGCCTATACTCAACAAAGCTGGAAAACCTGGAGGAAATGGAATTCCTAGACAGATACCAGATACTAAAGATAAACCAGGACCAGTAAACCATCTAAATACTCCCATAACACCTAAAGAAATAGAAGCAGTCATCAAAAGCTTCCCAACCAAAATAAATAAATAAATAAATAAATACAGAAAGCAAGGTTCATACAGGTTCAGTGCAGAATTTTATCAGATATTTATTGACGAACTAATACCAATGCTCTCCAAACTATTCTACAAAATAGAATCTGATGGGAAACTACCTAACTCATTTTCTGAGTCCACAATAACCCTCATTCCTAAACCACACAAAGACCCTACAAGGAAAGGTAACTTCAGAACAATTTCACTTACGAACATTGATGCAAAAACACTCAACAAAATCATTGGAAAATGAATCCAAAAAAAGCTCTAACCGATCATTCACCATGATCAAGTAAGCTTCGTCCATGGAATGCACAGATGGTTTTATATACAGAAATCCATCTACGTAATCCACCATATAAACAAACTCATAGAAAAAAACCACATGTTCATCTCACTAGATGCTGAAAAAGCATTTGACAAAATTTAACACCTGTTCAAGTTAAAAGTCTTGAATAAACAGGAATCCAAGGTCCATACCTAAACATAATAAAAGCAATATACAGCAAACCAACAGCCAATATCCAACTTAACAGTGGGAAACTCAAAACAATCCCACTAAAATCAGGGACTCAACAAGGCTGCTCACGCTCCCCCTACCTATTCAACATGGTACTGGAAGCCCTGGCAGGAGGAATTAAACAATGAAAGAAAATCAATCAGATACAAATTGGAAAGGAAGAAGTAAAAACATCACTAATTGCAGATGACATGATAGTGTACTTAAGTGACCCCAAAAATTCAACCAAAAAACTTCTACAGCTGATAAACTAGTTCAGCAAAGTGGCTAGATATATGATTAATTCAAGCAAATTAGTAGCCTTCCTCTTCTCAAAAACCAAACATGTGGAAAAAGAAATTAGGGAAACAATATCCTTCATAATAGACACAAACAATATGAAATATCTTGTTGTGACCCTAACTAAGGAAGTGAAGGACCAGTATGAAAAGAACTTCAGACGTCTAAAGAAAGAAATGGAGGAAGATCTCAGAAAATGGAAAGATCTCCCATGCTCATGGTTTGTAAGGATCAACATTGTAAAAATGTCCATCTTACCAAAAGCAATCTACAGATTCAATGCAATCCCCATCAAAATTTCAACACAATTCATTTTAGAGTTGGAAAGAGCAATATGTAATTTCATCTGGAATAACAAAAGACCTAGAACAGCTAAATCCATCCTCAACAACAAGAAAACATCCGCAGGAATCACTATCCTTGACCTCAAGCTATATTACAAGGCAATTGTGTTAAAACTGCATGGTACTGGTACAGAGACAGGCATGTGGTTCAAAGTAATAGAATAGAAAATCCAGAATTGAGCCCTCACATATATGGTGTTTTGATTTTTAACAAAGGAGCTGTAAACATTCAATGGAAAAAGTACAGCCTCTTCAACAAATGGTGTTGGTCCATCTGGCACTCAGCATGCAGAAGAATAAAAATAGACCCTTTCTTATATCCTTGTACAATGCTCAAGTGTAAGTGGATCAAAGATCTCCACTTTAAACCAGGTACACTGAAATTATTAGAAGAGAAATTAGGGAAAACTTTAGAGCACATAGGCAGAAGAGAAAATTTCCTGAACAGAACACCAACAGCTCGTGCACTAAGGTCAAATATCGACAAATGGGACTTTATACGATTTCAAAGTTTCTGTAAGGCTAAGGACATTGTCAAGAAAACAAAATGGCAGCCAACAGAGTGGGTAAAGATCTTTACAAACCCCACATCAGATAGAGGCCTAATATCCACGGTATACAAAGAACTCAAGAAGATAGACACCAGAGTATCAAACAACCATATTAAAAATGGGGTACAGAGCTCAACATAAGGTTCTCAATTGTGAAATAACAAGTGGCCGAGAAGCATCTAAGGAAGTGCTCGACATCATTAGCCATCAGAGAAATGCAAGTCAAAACAACCCTGAGAATCCACCTCACACCTATCAGAATAGCTAAGATTAAAAATTCAGATGACAGCAGATGCTGGCAAGGATGCGGAGATAGAAGAACACTTTTCCACTGTTGGTGGAGTTGTAAACTGGTACAACCATTCTGCAAATCAGTCTGGCAGTTCCTCAGAAAATTGGACATAGTCCTACCTGAAGACCCAGTTATTCCACTTCTGGGCATATACCCCAGAGACCCTCCAACATACAACAAAGACACATGCACCACAATGTTCATAGAAGCCCTATTTATAATAACCAGAAGCTGGAAAGAACCCAGATGTCTTTCAGTAGATGAATGGATACAAAAATTGTGGTATATTTACGCAATGTAGTATTACTCAGCTATCAGAAACAATTACTTTATGAAACTTTTAAGAAAATGGATGCATCTAGAGAATATCATCCTGAGTGAGATAACCCAGTCACAAAAGAACAGACATAATATGCAGTCACTGATAATTGGATACTAATCCCAGAAAGCTCTCATCACCCCAGAAACAACTTACAGAGTATATGAAGTTCAAGAAAAAAGAAAAAGAAAAGAAAAAAAAAAAAAAAAAAAGAAAATGAAAAACCATTATGCTTACTCTTTATACATGAAGAAAAAATTTATTAATTCCAGGTTACATCTTGTTTTATATGTACTTTATGCTCATTGTAACTAGTAAGATCTTAATGCACATTATCAAACCTTTAAAATACCAAGTACTGACAAAAATGTATTTGTATACTTTTATGGAAAAATGCTTAAAATCTGTACATTTATCTTTGTTTTTTAACATTAAGTTGTCCAATTAAAAAAAAAAGATGTGGGTCTAGGAAGGGGGCTGCTACAGGTGGCAGTGGGACCTCTTTTTCACCTTGAGAAATGAGCAGTGAACAGACTACATTAATGCCCTTTTAGATATCATAACTGTAAACTAACATATTATGTATTCATTCCGATTTTGTCAATAAGTTTAATCTGGATAGTTCAGAGAAGAGAATATTCTAAACATAAATGTCTTGAGTTTAATTTTCTGCAAAAAACCCCAAAATCTACAAATTTAGTACATTATCATCTAAGTTAAAGAAATATTTTAAGCCCTGGCAGTGATCCACCTCAGTTTCCCACACCACATATTTGCTCAAGTGAGCTTGATTCATAGTCAGTGTTTGCCTCATAATAATCAAGAATGAAAACATATTATTTCCATATGGCTTGATGACATTTTCCCAGAATATGGGACATCTGTAATTGAGTTATGGATATTTGATAGTGACACCACTCATCTTTATTTTATGTCCTCCTTTCATTCTGAAAAATGGAAGAAAAGGTAGTATCCTCTCAACTTAATTTCCCACACTTAAAAAATAAACAATCTCCAATATAATCCAATACTGAATAGAAATCACCTCACTGCCCATACCTCGGTTTCAGAAAAGGTATGATAAAGACATAAAACGTATAAAGGATAAACCTCACTTAATCATATGGAATTTTTAAATCTGACTACAGAAACAAACATGAAAGTACTTAAGTCTACCAGAATATCATATGGTTAAATAATGACAGTCAGTATTCTCTGGGTTAGCTTGCTATCCTGAATTTATAGTAGCTTCAGGATTCAACTTTATTGTCCTTGTTTTGTACATGATGCTTTCCATGCAGTTTATAAAACATCTCTGCTGGATGTTGTTTCTATCTATAAAACAGTAATATTGAAGCTATCACATTATCAAGAGATTGATGTAAAATATATACATGAAAAGCAAGTGGGTCAATGTTGTGGCCTATTATTAATTTCATAACAAATGTCCTATGACTGAAATGTGAAATATCCAATAGAAAAAGGTAAAAATCTCATTGAGAGAAAAGAAAAGAAAACCAAGCCTTTCTCTGCATAATATTGAATAAAGAACATCAAGAAGTTCTTTATTATCTTCTAATAAACACCATTCCTTGTGCATAGAAGCCTGGTTCCATTAGGCCAGTGTTTGTAAATGTTTGCATAAGGCATGTCGTGATTAGTCATTCCTATACAGGATGAAGCTATTTGTAAGGTATTGCAGTATTATGAAATAGATGAGTTCTGTAGCCTTGGAGGATACCCTTAAATTAACACTTACAAAATGCCCCTTTCATTTCACTAAAACTTTCTTTTTAAAGAAAAATATTCAGCATGCCCTGCAGCCTTCCCATCTGCCATATGTGTTTAATGACCTTGAGGGAAACATGCTCAGAAGTCTACACACCATCCTTTCTTCTTGAACTATCATCACCTTAAACTGAGGAATCCCAGAAATGAATTTTAAACTAAGCTAAAAAACACATCTTTCCCTAAAATGCTTTCTCATACAAGTATTTATGACCACCACAAGCAAAATCTGCTTTGTTGAGCAGGGCACAGGCTGTGTAGTGACTCCAATGCTCTCTATAGCTGTTGTGTGAACAGAAAACTTATGGAAGCTCTGGAAAATCAGTTGTGTTGGATGGTGTTTGCTGGTGCAGACATATGAAAGAGTGATTTTCTAAGGGAAGTGCTGTGCAAGAAAGGTATTTTCAGCCCCAAAAGACCACCAAAGATCGGCCACCGGGAACAGTGGAGATCCAGGGACACAGGCCTGGTGAGACTGCACTGCGAATAGACTGGGCACACAGAGGTCTGGGCCCAGTGTGTGGAAAGTCCACTCCCCCCATTGGTTCAAGGAAACAGGAACTCTGCCATAGAGACTCGGTTTTCATCCAAGTGTGTGGACCTAACGCTCAGGCCATCTGCCACCAGGAACAGCAGAGATCCAGGGACACAGGAAAGGTACAAGGGAGACGGGATTCAATCACTGAGAACAAGACATGTATAATCATAGACAACAAGATGGCAAGAGGAAAGCAAAAGAACTTAGCCCAGATAAACCAAGACAACCTGGCAACACCAGAACCCCGCTCTTCTATCACAGCAAACAGCGGAATGCCAAACACTCCAGAAAAGTAACACTCAGAACTAAAATCAAACCTGAAGATGATGACATTGATCCTTAAACAAGAACAGGAGAAAATGCATAAAGAATAGAAGCTTAAGAAAGACACTCAAAGAAATCAAAGAACTAGAGGAAAACAGAACCAAAGATATGAAGGAATTGAAGAAGGAATTTAAAATGAAAATGGAAACAATAAAGAAAACAGTAAAAGAGACAACTCTGGAGGTAGAAAACCTAAAAATGAAATAAGTAGTCACAGATGTGAGCATCTCCAACAGACTACAAGAGTGAATCTCAGGGCCGAAGAAAACATGGAAAACAGACAAAACAGAGAAGATGCAAAAGCAAAAAAAAAAAAAAAAAAAAAAAAAAAAAACACTCTTAACCCAAAATGTCCAGGACATCCAGGACACAATGAGACCAAACCTAACGATAATAGGAATAGAAGAGGGTGAAGAATATCAATTAAGAGGCACAGTAAATATCTTCATCAAAACTATAGAAGAAAACTACCTACCCTTAAGACGGAGATGACTATGAGCATAAAAGAAACCTAGAGAACTCCAAATAGAGTGGACCAGAAAAGCAATTCTTCACAACACATGATAGGCAAAACACCAAGTGCCCAAAGCAAAGAAAGAATACTAAAAGCAGTAAGGGGAAAAGGCCATGTAACATATAAATGCAGACCAATCAGAATCACACCCAAATTCTCAACAGAAACTATGAAAGCTAGAAATCCTGGACAGACATCATGCAGACCCTAAGAGAACACAAGTGTCAGCCCAAGGTGCTATACACAGCAAAACTCTCAATCACCATAGATGGAGAGACCAAGCTATTCCAAGACAAAACTAAATTTAAACATTTGACCACAAACCCAGCACTACAACAAATTATAGGTGGAAAACCCAATACAAGGAGGGAAACTACATCCTATTAAAAATAAGAAAATACCTAAGCAAGAAAACCGAAAGAAGAAAGACACACAGGCACAATTCTTACTTTAAAAGCAAAAGTAGCAGAAAACAACAACCACTATTCCTTAATACCTGTTACCATAAATGGACTCAATTGCATAATAAAAAACAATAGGCTATCAGAATGGATACATAAACAGAATCCAGAATTTTGCTACATACAGGAAACTCATCTCAGAGACAAAGATAGACACTATCTCAGAGTATAATGTTGGGAAAAAACCTTCCAAGAAAATGACCATAAGAAGAAAGCTGGAGTGGTTATTCTAATATCGAATAAAGTAGATGTTCAACCAAAGTTATCAAAAAAGTTAAGGAAGGACACTTTTAACTCATTACAGAGAAAATTTGTCAGGAGGAACTCTCAATCCTTAACATATATGCTCCAAATACAAGAGCACCCATATTCATAAAAGAACCCATACTAAAGCACAAAAAATATATTGCACCCCCACAATAATAGTGGGAGACCTCAACACCCCACTTACATAAATGGACAGATCATGGAAATAGAAACTGAACAAGGATAAAGTGAAACTAGCAGAGGTTATGAAAAACTTGGAATTAATAGATGTCTACGTAGCAATCATCCTAAAACAAATAAATGCACCTTCTTCTCAGCACCTCACAGAACCTTCTCAAAAATTGATCATATAATCAGTCACAAAACAAGCCTCAATAGATATAAGAAGACTGAAATACTCCCATGCATTCTATCAGATCACCATGGTCTAAGGCTGGTTTTTAATAACAACACAGACATCAAAAAGCCCATATACACATGGAAACTAAGCAATGCTGCATTAAATGACAGCATGTTCCAAGAAGAAATAAAGAAAGAAATTAAGGATTTTCTAGAATTTAATGCAAACAAAAACACAACATACCCAAACTTATGGGATGCAATGAAAACAGTACTGAGAGGAAAACTCATATCTCTG